>NW_027141364.1:740533-1481067 GCF_036365525.1 Heterodontus francisci | reverse complement strand
TGTCTTTGTTACTTGGTGTCAGTGTGTGTCAGTGTTACTTAGTGTAAGTGTGTGTCTGTGTTCCTGGGTATCATTGTATGCCATTGTTACCTGGTGTCAGTGTATGTCTGTGTTACTTGGTGTAAGTGTGTGTCTGTGTTGCTGGGTATCAGTGAATGTCTTTGTTACTTGGTGTCTGTGTATGTCTGTGTTACTTGGTGAAAGTGTGTGTCTGTGTTACTGGGTGTCAGTGTATGTCTTTGTTACTGGGTGTCAGTGTATGTCTTTGTTACTTGGTGTCAGTGTATGTCTGTGTTACTTGATGTAAGTGTGTGTCTGTGTTCCTGAGTATCAGTGCATGTCTTTGTTACTTGGTGTCAGTGTATGTCAGTGTTACTTGGTGTCAGTGTATGTCTTTGTTACTGGGTGTCAGTGTGTGTCTTTCTGACTTGGTGTCCGTGTATGTCTTTGTTATTGGTGTAAGTGTGTGTCTGTATTACTGAGTATCAGTGTATGTCTTTGTTACTTGGTGTCAGTGTATGTCAAAATACTTGGTGTAAGTTTATGTCTTTGTTACTTGGTGTAATTGTCTGTCTTTGTTACTTGGTGTAAATGTATGTCTTTGTTACGTGGTGTCAGTGTTTGTCTTTGTTACTTGGTGTCAGTGTATGTCTGTGTTACTTGGTGTAAGTTTGTCTTTGTTACTTGGTGTAAGTGTATGCCTTTGTTACTTGGTGTAAGTGTGTGTCTGTGTTACTGGGTCTCAGTGTGTGTCTGTGTTACTTGGTGTAAGTCTGTGTCTTTGTTACTTGGTCTCCGTGTGTGTCTGTGTTACTGGGTGTCAGCGTATGTCTTTGTTACTTGGTGTCAGTGCATGTCTATGTTACTTGGTGTCAGTGTGTGTCTGTGTTACTGGGTATCAGTGTATGTCTTTGTGACTTGGTATCAGTGTATGACTTTGTACCTGCGTGTCAGTGTATGCCTTTGTTACTTGGTATCAGTGTATTTCTGTGTTACTTGGTGCAAGTGTGTGTCTGTGTTACTGAGTATCAGTGTATGTCTTTGTGACTTGGTATCAGTGTATGACTTTGTTCCTTGGCGTCAGTGGATGCCTTTGTTACTTGGTATCAGTGTATTTCTGTGTTACTTGGTGCAAGTGTGTGTCTGTGTTGCTGGGTATCAGTGTATGTCTTTGTGACTTGGTATCTGTGTATGTCTTTGTTACTGGGTGTCAGTGTGTGTCTGTGTTCCTGGGTATCAGTGTATATCTTTGAGACTTGGTGTCAGTGTATGTTTTTGTTACTGGTGTCAGTGTGTGTCTTTGTGACTTGGTGTCACTGCACGTCTTTGTTACTTGGAGTAAGTGTGTGTCTGTGATACTGGGTATTAAGTGTATGTCTTTGTTACTTGGTGTCAGTGTATGTCTGTGTTACGTGGAGTAAGTGTGTGTCTGTGTATCAGTGTATATCTTTGTGACTTGGTGTCAGCGTATGTCTTTGTTACTGGGTGTCAGTGCGTGTCTTTGTGACTTGGTGTCAGTGTATGTCTGTGTTACTGGGGGTCAGTGTGTGTCTGTGTTACTGGGGGTCATTGTGTGTTTCTAACTGGGTGTGAGTGCGTGTCTGTGTTACTTGGTATCAATGTATGTCTTTGTTACTTGGTGTCAGTGTATGTCAGTGTTACTTGGTGTCAGTCTATGTCTTTGTTACTGTGTGTCAGTGTGTGTCTTTGTGACTTGGTGTAATTGTGTGTCTGTGTTACTGGGTATCAGTGTATGTCTTTGTTACTTGGTGCCAGTGTATGTCTGTGTAACTTGGTGGAAGTGTGTGTCTGTGTTACTGGGTATCAGTGTATGACTTTGTGACTTGGAGACAGTGTACGTCTTTGTTACTGGGTGTCAGTGTGTGTCTTTGTGACTTGATGTCTGTGTATGTCTTTGTTACTTGGTGTAAGTGTGTGTCTGTGTTACTGGGTATCAGTGTATGTCTTCGTTACTTGGTGTCAGTGTATGTCAATATACTTGGTGTCAGTGTATGTCTGTGTTACTTGGTGTAAGTGTCTGTATGTGTTACTGGGTATCAGTGTATGTCTTTGTTACTTGGTGGCAGTGTGTGTCAGTGTTACTTAGTGTAAGTGTGTGTCTGTGTTCCTGGGTATCATTGTATGCCTTTGTTACCTGGTGTCAGTGTATGTCTGTGTTACTTGGTGTAAGTGTGTGTCTGTGTTGCTGGGTATCAGTGAATGTCTTTGTTACTTGGTGTCAGTGTATGTCTGTGTTACTTGGTGTAAGTGTGTGTCTTTGTTACTTGGTGTAAGTGTATGTCTTTGTTACTTGTTATCAGTGCATGTCCTTGTTACTTGGTGTCAGTGTGTGTCTGTGTTACTGGGTGTCAGTGTATGTCTGTGTTACTTGGTGTAAGTGACTGTCTTTGTTACTGGGTGCCAGTGTGTGTCTGCGTTACTTGGTGTAAGTGTGTGTCTTTGTTACTTGGTGTCCGTGTGTGTCTGTGTTACTGGGTGTCACTGTATGTCTTTGTGACTGGGTGTCAGTGTATTTCTTTGTTACTTGGTGTAAGTGTGTGTCTGTGTTACTGGGTATCAGTGTCTGTCTTTGTTACTTGGTGTAAGTGTGTGTCTGTGTTACTGGGTTCAGTGTCTGTCTTTGTTACTTGGTGTCAGTGTATGTCTGTGTTACTTGGTGTAAGTGTGTGTCTGTGTTACTGGGTATCAGTGTATGACTTTGTGACTTGGTGTCAGTGATTGTCATTGTTACTGGGTGTCAGTGTGTGTCTTTGTGACTTGGTGTCACTGCATGTCTTTGTTATTACGTGTAAGTGTGTGTCTGTGTTTCTGGGTTCAGTGTCTGTCTTTGTTACTTGGTGTCAGTGTATGTCTGTGTTACTTGTTGTAAGTGTATGTCTGTGTTACCAGGTATCAGTGTATGACTTTGTGACTTGGTGTCAGTGACTGACTTTGTTACTGGGTGTCAGTGTGTGTCTTTGTGACTTGGTGTCAGTGCATGTCTTTGTTATTACGTGTACGTGTGTGTCCGTGTTACTGGGTATCAGTGTACGTCTTTGTTACTTGGTGTCAGTGTCTGTCAAAATACTTGGTGTAAGTGTATGTCTTTGTTACTTGGTGTAATTGTCTGTCTTTGTTACTTGGTGTAAGTGTATGTCTTTGCTACTTGTTGTCAGTGTATGTCTTTGTTACTTGGTGTCAGTGTATGTCTGTGTAACTTGGTGTAAGTGTGTGTCTGTGTTACTGGGTATCAGTGTATGTCTTTGTTACTTGGTGTAAGTGTGTGTCTGTGTTACTGGGTCTCAGTGTGTGTCTGTGTTACTTGGTGTAAGTCTGTGTCTTTGTTACTTGGTCTCCGTGTGTGTCTGTGTTACTGGGTGTCAGTGTATGTCTTTGTTACTTGGTGTCAGTGTATGACTGTGTTCCTGGGTGTCAGTGTATGCCTTTGTTACTTGGTATCAGTGTATTTCTGTGTTACTTGGTGCAAGTGTATGTCTGTGTTACTGGGTATCAGTGTATGTCTTTGTGACTTGGTATCAGTGTATGACTTTGTTCCTGGGTGTCAGTGGATGCCTTTGTTACTTGGTATCAGTGTATTTCTGTGTTACTTGGTGCAAGTGTGTGTCTGTGTTGCTGGGTATCAGTGTATGTCTTTGTGACTTGGTATCTGTGCATGTCTTTGTTACTGGGTGTCAGTGTGTGTCTGTGTTCCTGGGTATCAGTGTATGTCTTTGTTACTTGGTGTCAGTGTATGTCAGTGTTAATTGGTGTCAGTCTATGTCTTTGTTACAGTGTGTCAGTGTGTGTCTTTGTGACTTGGTGTCAGTGTATGTCTTTGTTACTTGGTGTAAGTGTGTGTCTGTGTTACTGGGTATCAGTGTATGTCTTTGTTACTTGGTGTCAGTGTATGTCTGTGTTACTTGGTGGAAGTGTGTGTCTGTGTTACTGGGTATCAGTGTATGACTTTGTGACTTGGTGACAGTGTACGATTTTGTTACTGGGTGTCAGTGTGTGTCTTTGTGACTTGATGTCTGTGTATGTCTTTGTTACTTGGTGTAAGTGTGTGTCTGTGTTACTGGGTATCAGTGTATGTCTTCGTTACTTGGTGTCAGTGTATGTCAATATACTTGGTGTCAGTGTATGTCTGTGTTACTTGGTGTAAGTGTGTGTCTGTGTTACTGGGTATCAGTGTATGTCTTTGTTACTTGGTGTCAGTGTGTGTCAGTGTTACTTAGTGTAAGTGTGTGTCTGTGTTCCTGGGTATCATTGTATGCCTTTGTTACCTGGTGTCAGTGTATGTCTGTGTTACTTGGTGTAAGTGTGTGTCTGTGTTGCTGGGTATCAGTGAATGTCTTTGTTACTTGGTGTCAGTGTATGTCTGTGTTACTTGGTGTAAGTGTGTGTCTGTGTTACTGGGTGTCAGTGCATGTCTTTGTTACTGGGTGTCAGTGTATGTCTTTGTTACTTGGTGTCAGTGTATGTCTGTGTTACTTGATGTAAGTGTGTGTCTGTGTTACTGAGTATCAGTGCAAGTCTTTGTTACTTGGTGTCAGTGTATGTCAGTGTTACTTGGTGTCAGTGTATATCTTTGTTACTGGGTGTCAGTGTGTGTCTTTCTGACTTGGTGTCCGTGTATGTCTTTGTTATTGGTGTAAGTGTGTGTCTGTGTTACTGAGTATCAGTGTATGTCTTTGTTACTTGGTGTCAGTGTATGTCAAAATACTTGGTGTAAGTTTATGTCTTTGTTACTTGGTGTAATTGTCTGTCTTTGTTACTTGGTGTAAATGTATGTCTTTGTTACGTGGCGTCAGTGTTTGTCTTTGTTACTTGGTGTCAGTGTATGTCTGTGTTACTTGGTGTAAGTTGTGTCTTTGTTACTTGGTGTAAGTGTATGCCTTTGTTACTTGGTGTAAGTGTGTGTCTGTGTTACTGGGTCTCAGTGTGTGTCTGTGTTACTTGGTGTAAGTCTGTGTCTTTGTTACTTGGTTTCCGTGTGCGTCTGTGTTACTGGGTGTCAGCGTATGTCTTTGTTACTTGGTGTCAGTGCATATCTATGTTACTTGGTGTCAGTGTGTGTCTGTGTTACTGGGTATCAGTGTATGTCTTTGTGACTTGGTATCAGTATATGACTTTGTACCTGCGTGTCAGTGTATGCCTTTGTTACTTGGTATCAGTGTATTTCTGTGTTACTTGGTGCAAGTGTGTGTCTGTGTTACTGGGTATCAGTGTATGTCTTTGTGACTTGGTATCAGTGTATGACTTTGTTCCTTGGTGTCAGTGGATGCCTTTGTTACTTGGTATCAGTGTATTTCTGTGTTATTTGGTGCAAGTGTGTGTCTGTGTTGCTGGGTATCAGTGTATGTCTTTGTGACTTGGAATCTGTGTATGTCTTTGTTACTGGGTGTCAGTGTGTGTCTGTGTTCCTGGGTATCAGTGTATATCTTTGAGACTTGGTGTCAGTGTATGTCTTTGTTACTGGTGTCAGTGTGTGTCTTTGTGACTTGGTGTCACTGCACGTCTTTGTTACTTGGAGTAAGTGTGTGTCTGTGATACTGGGTATTAAGTGTATGTCTTGGTTACTTGGTGTCAGTGTATGTCTGTGTTACGTGGAGTAAGTGTGTGTCTGTGTATCAGTGTATATCTTTGTGACTTGGTGTCAGCGTATGTCTTTGTTACTGGGTGTCAGTGTGTGTCTTTGTGACTTGGTGTCAGTGTATGTCTGTGTTACTGGGGGTCAGTGTGTGTCTGTGTTACTGGGGGTCAGTGTGTGTTTCTAACTGGGTGTCAGTGCGTGTCTGTGTTACTTGGTATCAGTGTATGTCTTTGTTACTTGGTGTCAGTGTATGTCAGTGTTACTTGGTGTCAGTCTATGTCTTTGTTACTGTGTGTCAGTGTGTGTCTTTGTGACTTGGTGTAATTGTGTGTCTGTGTTACTGGGTATCAGTGTATGTCTTTGTTACTTGGTGTCAGTGTATGTCTGTGTTACTTGGTGGAAGTGTGTGTCTGTGTTACTGGGTATCAGTGTATGACTTTGTGACTTGGTGACAGTGTACGTCTTTGTTACTGGGTGTCAGTGTGTGTCTTTGTGACTTGATGTCTGTGTATGTCTTTGTTACTTGGTGTAAGTGTGTGTCTGTGTTACTGGGTATCAGTGTATGTCTTCGTTACTTGGTGTCAGTGTATGTCAATATACTTGGTGTCAGTGTATGTCTGTGTTACTTGGTGTAAGTGTGTGTCTGTGTTACTGGGTATCAGTGTATGTCTTTGTTACTTGGTGTCAGTGTGTGTCAGTGTTACTTAGTGTAAGTGTGTGTCTGTGTTCCTGGGTATCATTGTATGCCTTTGTTACCTGGTGTCAGTGTATGTCTGTGTTACTTGGTGTAAGTGTGTGTCTGTGTTGCTGGGTATCAGTGAATGTCTTTGTTACTTGGTGTCAGTGTATGTCTGTGTTACTTGGTGTAAGTGTGTGTCTTTGTTACTTGGTGTAAGTGTGTGTCTTTGTTACTTGGTGTCAGTGTATGTCTGTGTTACTTGGTGAAAGTGACTGTCTGTGTTACTGGGTGTCAGTGTATGTCTGTGTTACTTG
This sequence comes from Heterodontus francisci, assembly GCF_036365525.1. Taxonomy (NCBI): domain Eukaryota; kingdom Metazoa; phylum Chordata; class Chondrichthyes; order Heterodontiformes; family Heterodontidae; genus Heterodontus; species Heterodontus francisci. The sequence goes on along the minus strand of NW_027141364.1, from coordinate 1,474,481 downwards.
GTGAAAGTGACTGTCTTTGTTACTGGGTGCCAGTGTGTGTCTGCGTTACTTGGTGTAAGTGTGTGTCTTTGTTACTTGGTGTCCGTGTGTGTCTGTGTTACTGGGTGTCACTGTATGTCTTTGTGACTGGATGTCAGTGTATTTCTTTGTTACTTGGTGTAAGTGTGTGTCTGTGTTACTGGGTATCAGTTTCTGTCTTTGTTACTTGGTGTAAGTGTGTGTCTGTGTTACTGGGTTCAGTGTCTGTCTTTGTTACTTGGTGTCAGTGTATGTCTGTGTTACTTGGTGTAAGTGTGTGTCTGTGTTACTGGGTATCAGTGTATGACTTTGTGACTTGGTGTCAGTGATTGTCATTGTTACTGGGTGTCAGTGTGTGTCTTTGTGACTTGGTGTCAGTGCATGTCTTTGTTATTACGTGTAAGTGTGTGTCTGTGTTACTGGGTATCAGTGTATGTCTTTGTTACTTGGTGTCAGTGTCTGTCAAAATACTTGGTGTAAGTGTATGTCTTTGTTACTTGGTGTAATTGTCTGTCTTTGTTACTTGGTGTAAGTGTATGTCTTTGCTACTTGTTGTCAGTGTATGTCTTTGTTACTTGGTGTCAGTGTATGTCTGTGTTACTTGGTGTAAGTCTGTGTCTGTGTTCCTGGGTATCAGTGTATGTCTTTGTTACTTGGTGTAAGTGTGTGTCTGTGTTACTGGGTCTCAGTGTGTGTCTGTGTTACTTGGTGAAAGTCTGTGTCTTTGTTACTTGGTCTCCGTGTGTGTCTGTGTTACTGGGTGTCAGTGTATGTCTTTGTTACTTGGTGTCAGTGTATGTCTGTGTTACTTGGTGGAAGTGTGTGTCTGTGTGACTGGGTATCAGTGTATGACTTTGTGACTTGGTGACAGTGTACGTCTTTGTTACTGGGTGTCAGTGTGTGTCTTTGTGACTTGATGTCTGTGTATGTCTTTGTTACTTGGTGTAAGTGTGTGTCTGTGTTACTGTGTATCAGTGTATGTCTTCGTAACTTGGTGTCAGTGTATGTCTATATACTTGGTGTAAGTGTATGTCTGTGTTACTTGGTGTAAGTGTGTGTCTGTGTTACTGGGTATCAGTGTATGTTTTTGTTACTTGGTGTCAGTGTGTGTCAATGTTACTTAGTGTAGGTGTGTGTCTGTGTTCCTGGGTATCATTGTATGCCTTTGTTACCTGGTGTCAGGGTATGTCTGTGTTACTTGGTGTAAGTGTGTGTCTGTGTTGCTGGGTATCAGTGAATGTCTTTGTTACTTGGTGTCAATGTATGTCTGTGTTACTTGGTGTAAGTGTGTGTCTGTGTTACTGGGTGTCAGTGTATGTCTTTGTTACTTGGTGTCAGTGTATGTCTGTGTTACTTGATGTAAGTGTGTGTCTGTGTTCCTGAGTATCAGTGCATGTCTTTGTTACTTGGTGTCAGTGTATGTCAGTGTTACTTGGTGTCAGTGTATGTCTTTGTTACTGGGTGTCAGTGTGTGTCTTTCTGACTTGGTGTCCGTGTATGTCTTTGTTATTGGTGTAAGTGTGTGTCTGTGTTACTGAGTATCAGTGTATGTCTTTGTTACTTGGTGTCAGTGTATGTCAAAATACTTGGTGTAACTTTATGTCTTTGTTACTTGGTGTAATTGTCTGTCTTTGTTACTTGATGTAAATGTATGTCTTTGTTACGTGGTGTCAGTGTTTGTCTTTGTTACTTGGTGTCAGTGTATGTCTGTGTTACTTGGTGTAAGTGTGTGTCTTTGTTACTTGGTGTAAGTGTATGTCTTTGTTACTTGTTATCAGTGCATGTCTTTGTTACTTGGTGTCAGTGTGTGTCTGTGTTACTGGGTATCAGTGTATGTCTTTGTGACTTGGTATCAGCGAATGTCTTTGTTACTGGGTGTCAGTGTATGTCTGTGTTACTTGGTGTAAGTGACTGTCTTTGTTACTGGGTGCCAGTGTGTGTCTGCGTTACTTGGTGTAAGTGTGTGTCTTTGTTACTTGGTGTCCGAGTGTGTCTGTGTTACTGGGTGTCACTGTATGTCTCTGTTACTGGGTGTCAGTGTATGTCTTTGTTACTTGGTGTAAGTGTGTGTCTGTGTTACTGGGTATCAGTGTCTGTCTTTGTTACTTGGTGTAAGTGTGTGTCTGTGTTACTGGGTTCAGTGTCTGTCTTTGTTACTTGGTGTCAGTGTATGTCTGTGTTACTTGGTGTAAGTGTGTGTCTGTGTTACTGGGTATCAGTGTATGACTTTGTGACTTGGTGTCAGTGATTGTCTTTGTTACTGGGTGTCAGTGTGTGTCTTTGTGACTTGGTGTCAGTGCATATCTTTGTTATTACGTGTAAGTGTGTGTCTGTGTTACTGGGTATCAGTGTATGTCTTTGTTACTTGGTGTCAGTGTCTGTCAAAATACTTGGTGTAAGTGTATGTCTTTGTTACTTGGTGTAATTGTCTGTCTTTGTTACTTGGAGTAAGTGTATGTCTTTGCTACTTGTTGTCAGTGTATGTCATTGTTACTTGGTGTCAGTGTATGTCTGTGTTACTTGGTGTGGTGTAAGTGTGTGTCTGTGTTACTGGGTATCAGTGTATGTCTTTGTTACTTGGTGTAAGTGTGTGTCTGTGTTACTTGGTCTCAGTGTTTGTCTGTGTTACTTGGTGTAAGTCTGTGTCTTTGTTACTTGGTCTCCGTGTGTGTCTGTGTCACTGGGTGTCAGTGTATGTCTTTGTTACTTGGTGTCAGTGCATGTCTATGTTACTTGGTGTCAGAGTGTTTCTTTGTTACTGGGTATCAGTGTATGTCTTTGTGACTTGGTATCAGTGTATGACTTTGTTCCTGGGTGTCAGTGTATGCCTTTGTTACTTGGTATCAGTGTATTTCTGTGTTACTTGGTGCAAGTGTGTGTCTGTGTTACTGGGTATCAGTGTATGTCTTTGTGACTTGGTATCAGTGTGTGACTTTGTTCCTGGGTGTCAATGGATGCCTTTGTGACTTGGTATCAGTGTATTTCTGTGTTACTTGGTGCAAGTGTGTGTCTGTGTTGCTGGGTATCAGTGCATGTCTTTGTGACTTGGTATCTGTGTATGTCTTTGTTACTGGGTGTCAGTGTGTGTCTGTGTTCCTGGGTATCAGTGTATATCTTTGAGACTTGGTGTCATTGTATGTCTTTGTTACTGGTGTCAGTGTGTGTCTTTGTGACTTGGTGTCATTGCACGTCTTTGTTACTTGGAGTAAGTGTGTGTCTGTGATACTGGGTATTAAGTGTATGTCTTTGTTACTTGGCGTCAGTGTATGTCTGTGTTACGTGGAGTAAGTGTGTGTCTGTGTATCAGTGTATATCTTTGTGACTTGGTGTCAGCGTATGTCTTTGTTACTGGGTGTCAGTGTGTGTCTTTGTGACTTGGTGTCAGTGCATGTCTGTGTTACTGGGGGTCAGTGTGTGTCTGTGTTACTTGTTGTCAGTGTGTGTTTCTAACTGGGTGTCAGTGCGTGTCTGTGTTACTGGGTATCAGTGTATGTCTTTGTTACTTGGTGTCAGTCTATGTCTTTGTTACTGTGTGTCAGTGTGTGTCTTTGTTACTTGGTGTAAGTGTGTGTCTGTGTTCCTAAGTATCAGTGTATGTCTTTGTTACTTGGTGTCAGTGTATGTCAGTGTTACTTGGTGTCAGTCTATGTCTTTGTTACCGTGTGTCAGTGTGTGTCTTTGTGACTTGGTGTCAGTGTATGTCTTTGTTACTTGGTGTAAGTGTGTGTCTGTATAACTGGGTATCAGTGTATGTCTTTGTTACTTGGTGTCAGTGTATGTCTGTGTTACTTGGTGGAAGTGTGTGTCTGTGTTACTGGGTATCAGTGTATGACTTTGTGACTTGGTGTAAGTGTGTGTCTGTGTTACTGGGTATCAGTGTATGTCTTCGTTACTTGGTGTCAGTGTATGTCAATATACTTGGTGTCAGTGTATGTCTGTGTTACTTGGTGTAAGTGTGTATCTGTGTTACTGGGTATCAGTGTATGTCTTTGTTACTTGGTGTCAGTGTGTGTCAGTGTTACTTAGTGTAAGTGTGTGTCTGTGTTCCTGGCTATCATTGTATGCCTTTGTTACCTGGTGTCAGTGTATGTCTGTGTTACTTGGTGTAAGTGTGTGTCTGTGTTGCTGGGTATCAGTGAATGTCTTTGTTACTTGGTGTCAGTGTATGCCTGTGTTACTTGGTGTAAGTGTGTGTCTGTGTTACTGGGTGTCAGTGTATGTCTTTGCTACTGGGTGTCAGTGTATGTCTTTGTTACTTGGTGTCAGTGTATGTCTGTGTTACTTGATGTAAGTGTGTGTCTGTGTTCCTGAGTATCAGTGCATGTCTTTGTTACTAGGTGTCAGTGTATGTCAGTGTTACTTGGTGTCAGTGTATGTCTTTGTTACTGGGTGTCAGTGTGTGTCTTTCTAACTTGGTGTCCGTGTATGTCTTTGTTATAGGTGTAAGTGTGTGTCTGTGTTACTGAGTATCATTGTATGTCTTTGTCACTTGGTGTCAGTGTATGTCAAAATAATTGGTGTAAGTTTATGTCTTTGTTACTTGGTGTAATTGTCTGTCTTTGTTACTTGGTGTAAATGTATGTCTTTGTTACGTGGTGTCAGTGTTTGTCTTCGTTTCTTGGTGTCAGTGTATGTCTGTGTTACTTGGTGTAAGTGTGTGTCTTTGTTACTTGGTGTAAGTGTATGTCTTTGTTACTTGTTATCAGTGCATGTCTTTGTTACTTGGTGTCAGTGTGTGTCTGTGTTACTGGGTATCAGTGTATGTCTTTGTGACTTGGTATCAGCGTATGTCTTTGTTACTGGCTATCAGTGTGTGTCTGTGTTACAGGGTATCAGTGTATGTCTTTGTGACTTGGTATCAGTGTATGTCTTTGTTACAGGGTCTCAATGTGTGTCTGTGTTGCTGGGTATCAGTGTATGTCTTTGTGACCAGGTATCAGTGTATGTCTTTGTTACTGGGTGTCATTGTGTGTCTGTGTTCCTGGGTATCAGTGTATGTCTTTGTGACTTGGTGTAATTGTATGTCTTTGTTACTGGGTGTCAGTGTGTGTCTTTGTGACTTGGTGTCAGTGCATGTCTTTGTTACTTGGTGTAAGTGTGTGTCTGTTTTTCTGGGTATCAGTGTATGTCTTTGTTACTTGGTGTCAGTGTATGTCTGTGTTACTTGGTGTAAGTGTGTGTCTGTGTTACTGGGTGTCAGTGTGTGTCTGTGCTACTTGGTGTAAGTGTGTGTCTTTGTTACTTGGTGTCCATGTGCGTCTGTGTTACTGGGTGTCAGTGCATGTCTTTGTTACTTGGTGCCAGTGTATATCTGTGTTACTTGGTGTAAGTGTGTGTCTTTGTTACTTGGTGTATTTGTATGTCTTTGTTACTTGGTGTCAGTGTATGTCTGTGTTACTAGGTGTAAGTGTATGTCTTTGTTTCTTGGTGTAAGTGTGTGTCTGTGTTACTTGGTGTAAGTGTGTGTCTGTGTTCCTGGGTATCAGTCTATGTCTTTGTTACTTGGTGTCAGTGTATGTCTGTGTTACTTGGTGTAAGTGTGTGTCTGAGTTACTGGGTATCAGTGAATGTCTTTGTTACTTGGTGTCAGTGTATGTCTGTGTTACTTGGTGTAAGTGTGTGTCTGTGTTACTGGGTGTCAGTGTGTGTCTGTGTCACTTGGTGTAAGTGTGTGTCTTTGTTACTTGGTGTCCGTGTGTGTCTGTGTTACTGGGTGTCAGTGTATGTCTTTGTTACTGGGTGTCAGTGTATGTCTTTGTTACTTGGTGTATGTTTGTGTCTGTGTTACTGGGTATCAGTGGCTGTCTTTGTTACTTGTTGTAAGTGTGTGTTTTTGTTACTTGGTGTCAGTGTATGTCAAAATACTTGGTGTCAGTGTATGTCTGTGTTACTTGGTGTAAGTGTGTGTCTGTGTTACTGGGTATCAGTGTATGTCTTTGTTACTTGGTGTCAGTGTGTGTCTGTGTTACTTGGTGTAAGTGTGTGTCTGTGTTACTGGGTGTCAGTGTGTGTCTGTGTTACTTGGTGTAAGTGTGTGTCTTTGTTACATGGTGTCCATGTGTGTCTTTGTTACTTGGTGTATTTGTTTGTCTTTGTTACTTGGTGTCAGTGTATGTCTGTGTTACTTGGTGCAAGTGTATGTCTTTGGTACTTGGTGTAAGTGTGTGTCTATGTTAGTTGGTGTAAGTGTGTGTCTGTGTTCCTGGGTATCAGTGTATGTCTTTGTTACTTGGTGTCAGTGTATGACTGTGTTACTTGGTGTAAGTGTGTGTCTTTGTTACTTGGTGTCCGTGTGTGTCTGTGTTACTGGGTGGCAGTGTATGTCTTTGTTACTGGATGTCAGTGTATGTCTTTGTTACTTGGTCTAAGTGTGTGTCTGTGTTACTGGGTATCAGTGTCGGTCTTTGTTACTTGGTGTAAGTGTGTGTCTGTGTTACTGGGTATCAGTGTATGTCTTTGTTACTTGGTGTAGGTGTATGTCTGTGTTACTTGGTGTAATTGTGTGTCTGTGTTACTGGGTATCATTGTATGTCTTTGTGACTTGGTGTCAGTGTATGTCTTTGTTACTGGGTGTCAGTGTGTGTCTTTGTGACTTGGTGTCAGTGTATGTCTTTGATACTTGGTGTAAGTGTGTGTCTGTGTTACTGGGTATCAGTGTCTGTCTTTGTTACTTGGTGTCAGTGTATGTCAAAATACTTGGTGTAAGTGGATGTCTTTGTGACTTGGTTTAATTGTCTGTCTTTGTTACTTGGTGTAAGTGTATGTCTTTGTTACTTGGTGTCAGTTTATGTCTTTGTTACTTGGTGTCAGTGTATGTCTGTGTTACTTGGTGCAAGTGTGTGTCTTTGTTACTTGGTGTAAGTGTATGTCTTTGTTACTTGGTGTCAGTGCATGTCTTTGTTACTTGGTGTCAGTGTGTGTCTGTGTTACTGGGTATCAGTGTATGTCTATGTGACTTGGTATCAGCGTATGTCTTTGTTACCTTGTGTCAGTGTGTGTCCGTGTTACTGGGTATCAGTGTATGTCTTTGTGACTTGGTATCAGTGTATGTCTTTGTTACTGGGTGTCAGTGTGTGTCTGTGTTACTGGGTATCAGTGTATGTCTTTGTGACTTGGTATCAGTGTATGTCTTTGTTACTGGGTGTCAGTGTGTGTCTGTGTTCCTGGGTATCAGTGTATGTCTTTGTGACTTGGTGTCAGTGTATGTCTTTGTTACTGGGTGTCAGTGTGTGTCTTTGTGACTTGGTGTCAGTGTAAGTCTTTGTTACTTGTTGTAAGTGTGTGTCTGTGTTACTGGGTATCAGTGTATGCCTTTGTTACTTGGTGTCAGTGTATGTCTGTGTTAGTTGGTGTAACTGTGTGTCTGTGTTACTGGGTGTCAGTGTGTGTCTGTGTTCCATGGTTTAAGTGTGTGTCTTTGTTACTTGGTGTCCATGTGTGTCTGTGTTACTGGGTGTCAGTGCATGTCTTTGTTACTTGTTGTCAGTGTATATCTCTGTTACTTGGTGTAAGTGTGTGTCTTTGTTACTTGGTGTAATTGTATGTCTTTGTTACTTGGTGTCAGCGTATGTCTGTGTTAGTAGGTGTAAGTGTATGTCTTTGTTATTTGGTGTAGGTGTTTGTCTGTGTTACTTCGTGCAAGTGTGTGTCTGTGTTCCTGGGTATCAGTGTATGTCTTTGTTACTTTGTGTCAGTGTATGTCTGTGTTACTTGGTGTAAGTGTGTGTCTGTGTTACTGGGTATCAGTGTATGTCTTTGTTACTTGGTGTCTGTGTATGTCTGTGTTACTTGGTGTAAGTGTCTGTCTTTGTTACTGGGTGCCAGTGTGTGTCTGTGTTACTTGGTGTAAGTGTGTGTCTTTGTTACTTGGTGTCCGTGTGTGTCTGTGTTACTGGGTGTCAGTGTATGTCTTTGTTACTGGGTGTCAGTGTATGTCTTTGTTACTTGGTGTAATTGTATGTCTTTATTACTTGGTGTCAGTGTTTGTCTGTGTTACTAGGTGTAAGTGTATGTCTTTGTTACTTGGTGTAGGTGTTTGTCTGTGTTACTTGGTGCAAGTGTGTGTCTGTGTTCCTGGGTATCAGTGTGTGTCTTTGTTACTTGGTGTCAGTGTATGTCTGTGTTACTTGGTGTCAGTGTGTGTCTGTGTGACTGGGTATCAGTGGATGTCTTTGTTACTTGGTGTCAGTGTATGTCTGTGTTACTTGGTGTAAGTGACTGTCTTTGTTACTGGGTGCCAGTGTGTGCCTGTGTTACTTGGTGTAAATGTGTGTCTTTGTTACTTGGTGTCCGTGTGTGTCTGTGTTACTGGGTGTCACTGTATGTCTTTGTTACTGGGTGTCAGTGTATGTCTTTGTTACTTGGTGTAACTGTGTGTCTGTGTTACTGGCTATCAGTGTCCGTCTTTGTTACTTGGTGTAAGTGTGTGTCTGTGTTACTGGGTTCAGTGTATGTCTTTGTTACTTGGTGTCAGTGTATGTCTGTGTTACTTGGTGTAAGTGTGTGTCTGTGTTACTGGGTATCAGTGTATGACTTTGTGACTTGGTGTCAGTGATTGTCTTTGCTACTGGGTGTCAGTGTGTGTCTTTGTGACTTGGTGTCAGTGTATGTCTTTGTTACTTGGTGTAAGTGTGTGTCTGTGTTACTGGGTATCAGTGTCTGTCTTTGTTACTTGGTGTAAGTGTGTGTCTGTGTTACTGGGTATCAGTGTATGTCTTTGTTACTTGGTGTAGGTGTATGTCTGTGTTACTTGGTGTAATTGTGTGTCTGTGTTACTGGGTATCATTGTATGTCTTTGTGACTTGGTGTCAGTGTATGTCTTTGTTACTGGGTGTCAGTGTGTGTCTTTGTGACTTGGTGTCAGTGTATGTCTTTGATACTTGGTGTAAGTGTGTGTCTGTGTTACTGGGTATCAGTGTCTGTCTTTGTTACTTGGTGTCAGTGTATGTCAAAATACTTGGTGTAAGTGGATGTCTTTGTTACTTGGTTTAATTGTCTGTCTTTGTTACTTGGTGTAAGTGTATGTCTTTGTTACTTGGTGTCAGTTTATGTCTTTGTTACTTGGTGTCAGTGTATGTCTGTGTTACTTGGTGCAAGTGTGTGTCTTTGTTACTTGGTGTAAGTGTATGTCTTTGTTACTTGGTGTCAGTGCATGTCTTTGTTACTTGGTGTCAGTGTGTGTCTGTGTTACTGGGTATCAGTGTATGTCTATGTGACTTGGTATCAGCGTATGTCTTTGTTACCTTGTGTCAGTGTGTGTCCGTGTTACTGGGTATCAGTGTATGTCTTTGTGACTTGGTATCAGTGTATGTCTTTGTTACTGGGTGTCAGTGTGTGTCTGTGTTACTGGATATCAGTGTATGTCTTTGTGACTTGGTATCAGTGTATGTCTTTGTTACTGGGTGTCAGTGTGTGTCTGTGTTCCTGGGTATCAGTGTATGTCTTTGTGACTTGGTGTCAGTGTATGTCTTTGTTACTGGGTGTCAGTGTGTGTCTTTGTGACTTGGTGTCAGTGTAAGTCTTTGTTACTTGTTGTAAGTGTGTGTCTGTGTTACTGGGTATCAGTGTATGCCTTTGTTACTTGGTGTCAGTGTATGTCTGTGTTAGTTGGTGTAAGTGTGTGTCTGTGTTACTGGGTGTCAGTGTGTGTCTGTGTTCCATGGTTTAAGTGTGTGTCTTTGTTACTTGGTGTCCATGTGTGTCTGTGTTACTGGGTGTCAGTGCATGACTTTGTTACTTGTTGTCAGTGTATATCTCTGTTACTTGGTGTAAGTGTGTGTCTTTGTTACTTGGTGTAATTGTATGTCTTTGTTACTTGGTGTCAGCGTATGTCTGTGTTAGTAGGTGTAAGTGTATGTCTTTGTTATTTGGTGTAGGTGTTTGTCTGTGTTACTTCGTGCAAGTGTGTGTCTGTGTTCCTGGGTATCAGTGTATGTCTTTGTTACTTTGTGTCAGTGTATGTCTGTGTTACTTGGTGTAAGTGTGTGTCTGTGTTACTGGGTATCAGTGTATGTCTTTGTTACTTGGTGTCTGTGTATGTCTGTGTTACTTGGTGTAAGTGTCTGTCTTTGTTACTGGGTGCCAGTGTGTGTCTGTGTTACTTGGTGTAAGTGTGTGTCTTTGTTACTTGGTGTCCGTGTGTGTCTGTGTTACTGGGTGTCAGTGTATGTCTTTGTTACTGGGTGTCAGTGTATGTCTTTGTTACTTGGTGTAATTGTATGTCTTTATTACTTGGTGTCAGTGTTTGTCTGTGTTACTAGGTGTAAGTGTATGTCTTTGTTACTTGGTGTAGGTGTTTGTCTGTGTTACTTGGTGCAAGTGTGTGTCTGTGTTCCTGGGTATCAGTGTGTGTCTTTGTTACTTGGTGTCAGTGTATGTCTGTGTTACTTGGTGTCAGTGTGTGTCTGTGTGACTGGGTATCAGTGGATGTCTTTGTTACTTGGTGTCAGTGTATGTCTGTGTTACTTGGTGTAAGTGACTGTCTTTGTTACTGGGTGCCAGTGTGTGCCTGTGTTACTTGGTGTAAGTGTGTGTCTTTGTTACTTGGTGTCCGTGTGTGTCTGTGTTACTGGGTGTCACTGTATGTCTTTGTTACTGGGTGTCAGTGTATGTCTTTGTTACTTGGTGTAACTGTGTGTCTGTGTTACTGGCTATCAGTGTCCGTCTTTGTTACTTGGTGTAAGTGTGTGTCTGTGTTACTGGGTTCAGTGTATGTCTTTGTTACTTGGTGTCAGTGTATGTCTGTGTTACTTGGTGTAAGTGTGTGTCTGTGTTACTGGGTATCAGTGTATGACTTTGTGACTTGGTGTCAGTGATTGTCTTTGCTACTGGGTGTCAGTGTGTGTCTTTGTGACTTGGTGTCAGTGTATGTCTTTGTTATTACGTGTAAGTGTGTGTCTGTGTTACTGGGTATCAGTGTATGTCTTTGTTACTTGGTGTCAGTGTCTGTCAAAATACTTGGTGTAAGTCTATGTCTTTGTTACTTGGTGTAATTGTCTGTCTTTGTTACTTGGCGTAAGTGTATGTCTTTGCTACTTGTTGTCAGTGTATGTCTTTGTTACTTGGTGTCAGTGTATGTCTGTGTTACTTGGTGTAAGTGTGTGTCTGTGTTACTGGGTATCAGTGTATGTCTTTGTTACTTGGTGTAAGTGTGTGCCTGTGTTACTGGGTCTCAGTGTGTGTCTGTGTTACTTGGTGTAAGTCTGTGTCTTTGTTACTTGGTCTCCGTGTGTGTCTGTGTTACTGGGTGTCAGTGTATGTCTTTGTTACTTGGTGTCAGTGCATGTCTTTGTTACTTGGTGTCAGTGTGTGTCTGTGTTACTGGGTATCAGTGTATGTCTTTCTGACTTGGTATCAGTGTATGACTTTGTTCCTGGGTGTCAGTGTATGTCTTTGTTACTTGGTATCAGTGTATTTCTGTGTTACTTGGTGCAAGTGTGTGTCTGTGTTACTGGGTGTCAGTGTGTGTCTGTGTTGCTGGGTACCAGTGTATGTCTTTGTGACTTGGTCTCTGTGTATGTCTTTGTTACTGGGTGTCAGTGTGTGTCTGTGTTCCTGGGTATCAGTGTATATCTTTGAGACTTGGTGTCAGTGTATGTCTTTGTTACTGGTGTCAGTGTGTGTCTTTGTGACTTGGTGTCACTGCACGTCTCTGTTACTTGGAGTAAGTGTGTGTCTGTGATACTGGGTATTAAGTGTATGTCTTTGTTACTTGGTGTCAGTGTATGTCTGTGTTACGTGGAGTAAGTGTGTGTCTGTGTATCAGTGTATGTCTTTGTGACTTGGTGTCAGCGTATGTCTTTGTTACTGGGTGTCAGTGTGTGTCTTTGTGACTTGGTGTCAGTGTATGTCAAAATACTTGGTGTAAGTGTATGTCTTTGCTACTTGGTGTAATTGTCTGTCTTTGTTACTTGGTGTAAGTGTATGTCTTTGTTACTTGGTGTCAGTTTATGTCTTTGTTACTTGCTGTCAGTGTATGTCTTTGTTTCTTGGTTCAAGTGTGTGTCTTTGTTACTCGGTGTAAGTGCATGTCTTTGTTACTTGGTGTCAGTGCATGTCTTTGTTACTTGGTGTCAGTGTGTGTCTGTGTTACTGGGTATCAGTGTATGTCTTTGTGACTTGGTATCAGCGTATGTCTTTGTTACTGGGTGTCAGTGTGTGTCTGTGTTACTGGGTATCAGTGTATGTCTTTGTGACTTGGTATCAGTGTATGTCTTTGTTACTGGGTGTCAGTGTGTGTCTGTGTTACTGGGTATCAGTGTATGTCTTTGTGACTTGGTATCAGTTTATGTCTTTGTTACTGGGTGTCAGTGTGTGTCTGTGTTCCTGGGTATCAGTGTATGTCTTTGTGACTTGGTGTCAGTGTATGTCTTTGTTACTGGGTGTCAGTGTGTGTCTTTGTGACTTGGTGTCAGTGTTTGTCTTTGTTACTTGTTGTAAGTGTGTGTCTGTGTTACTAGGTATCAGTGTATGTCTTTGTTACTTGGTGTCAGTGTATGTCTGTGTTAGTTGGTGTAAGTGTGTGTCTGTGTTACTGGGTGTCAGTGTGTGTCTGTGTTCCATGGTGTAAGTGTGTGTCTTTGTTACTTGGTGTCCATGTGTGTCAGTGTTACTGGGTGTCAGTGCATGTCTTTGTTACTTGGTGTCAGTGTATATCTCTGTTACTTGGTGTAAGTGTGTGTCTTTGTTACTTGGTGTAATTGTATGTCTTTGTTACTTGGTGTCAGCGTATGTCTGTGTTACTAGGTGTAAGTGTATGTCTTTGTTACTTGGTGTAGGTGTTTGTCTGTGTTACTTCGTGTAAGTGTGTGTCTGTGTTCCTGGGTATCAGTGTATGTCTTTGTTACTTGGTGTCAGTGTATGTCTGTGTTACTTGGTGTAAGTGTGTGTCTGTGTTACTGGGTATCAGTGTATGTCTTTGTTACTTGGTGTCAGTGTATGTCTGTGTTACTTGGTGTAAGTGTCTGTCTTTGTTACTGGGTGCCAGTGTGTGTCTGTGTTACTTGGTGTAAGTGTGTGTCTTTGTTACTTGGTGTCCGTGTGTTTCTGTGTTACTGGGTGTCAGTGTATGTCTTTGTTACTGGGTGTCAGTGTATGTCTTTGTTACTTGGTGTAATTGTATGTCTTTGTTACTTGGTGTCAGTGTTTGTCTGTGTTACTAGGTGTAACTGTATGTCTTTGTTACTTGGTGTAGGTGTTTGTCTGTGTTACTTGGTGCAAGTGTGTGTATGTGTTCCTGGGTATCAGTGTGTGTCTTTGTTACTTGGTGTCAGTGTATGTCTGTGTTACTTGGTGTCAGTGTGTGTCTGTGTGACTGGGTATCAGTGTATGTCTTCGTTACTTGGTGTCAGTGTATGTCTGTGTTACTTGGTGTAAGTGACTGTCTTTGTTACTGGGTGCCAGTGTGTGTCTGTGTTACTTGGTGTAAGTGTGTGTCTTTGTTACTTGGTGTCCGTGTGTGTCTGTGTTACTGGGTGACACTGTATGTCTTTGTTACTGGGTGTCAGTGTATGTCTTCGTTACTTGGTGTAAGTGTGTGTCTGTGTTACTGGGTATCAGTGTCTGTCTTTGTTACTTGGTGTAAGTGTGTGTCTGTGTTACTGGGTTCAGTGTATGTCTTTGTTACTTGGTGTCAGTGTATGTCTGTGTTACTTGGTGTAAGTGTGTGTCTGTGTTACTGGGTATCAGTGTATGACTTTGTGACTTGGTGTCAGTGATTGTCTTTGCTACTGGGTGCCAGTGTGTGTCTTTGTGACTTGGTGTCAGTGTATGTCTTTGTTATAACGTGTAAGTGTGTGTCTGTGTTACTGGGTATCAGGGTATGTCTTTGTTACTTGGTGTAATTGTCTGTCTTTGTTACTTGGTGTAAGTGTATGTCTTTGCTACTTGTTGTCAGTGCATGTCTTTGTTACTTGGTGTCAGTGTATGTCTGTGTTACTTAGTGTAAGTGTGTGTCTGTGTTACTCGGTATCAGTGTATGTCTTTGTTACTTGGTGTAAGTGTGTGTCTGTGTTACTGGGTCTCAGTGTGTGTCTGTGTTCCTTGGTGTAAGTCTGTGTCTTTGTTGCTTGGTCTCCGTGTGTGTCTGTGTTACTGGGTGTCCGTGTATGCTTTGTTACTTGGTGTCAGTGCATGTCTTTGTTACTTGGTGTCAGTGTGTGTCTGTGTTACTGGGTATCAGTGTATGACTTTGTGACTTGGTATCAGTGTATGACTTTGTTCCTGGGTGTCAGTGTATGTCTTTGTTACTTGGTATCAGTGTATTTCTGAGTTACTTGGTGCAAGTGTGTGTCTGTGTTACTGGGTGTCAGTGTGTGTCTGTGTTGCTGGGTATCAGTGTATGTCATTGTGACTTGGTATCTGTGTATGTCTTTGTTACTGGGTGTCAGTGCGTGTCTGTGTTACTGGGTATCAGTGTATGTCTTTGTTACTTGGTGCAAGCGTATGTCTTTGTTACTTGGTGTCAGTGTATGTTTTTGTGACTTGGTGTCAGTGTATGTCTGTGTTACTTGGTGTAAGTGTGTGTCTGTGTTCCTGAGTATCAGTGTATGTCTTTGTTACTTGGTGTCAGTGTATGTCAGTGTTACTTGGTGTCAGTCTATGTCTTTGTTACTGTGTGTCAGTGTGTGTCTTTGTGACTTGGTGTCAATGTATGTCTTTGTTACTTGGTGTAAGTGTGTGTCTGTGTTACTGGGTATCAGTGTGTGTCTTTGTTACTTGGTGTCAGTGTATGTCTGTGTTACTTGGTGGAAGTGTGTGTCTGTGTTACTGGGTATCAGTGTATGACTTTGTGACTTGGTGACAGTGTCCGTCTTTGTTACTGGGTGTCAGTGTGTGTCTTTGTGACTTGATGTCTGTGTATGTCTTTGTTACTTGGTGTAAGTGTGTGTCTGTGTTACTGGGTATCAGTGTATGTCTTTGTTACTTGGTGTCAGTGTATGTCAATATACTTGGTGTCAGTGTATGTCTGTGTTACTTGGTGTAAGTGTGTGTCTGTGTTACTGGGTATCAGTGTATGTCTTTGTTACTTGGTGTCAGTGTGTGTCAGTGTTACTTAGTGTAAGTGTGTGTCTGTGTTCCTGGGTATCATTGTATGCCTTTGTTACCTGGTGTCAGTGTATGTCTGTGTTACTTGGTGTAAGTGTGTGTCTGTGTTGCTGGGTATCAGTGAATGTCTTTGTTACTTGGTGTCAGTGTATGTCTGTGTTACTTTGTGAAAGTGTGTGTCTGTGTTACTGGGTGTCAGTGTATGTCTTTGTTACTTGGTGTCAGTGTATTTCTGTGTTACTTGATGTAAGTGTGTGTCTGTGTTCCTGAGTATCAGTGCATGTCTTTGTTACTTGCTGTCAGTGTATGTCAGTGTTACTTGGTGTCAGTGTATGTCTTTGTTACTGGGTGTCAGTGTGTGTCTTTCTGACTTGGTGTCAGTGTATGTCTTTGTTACTTGGTGTAAGTGTGTGTCTGTGTTACTGGGTATCAGTGTGAGTCTTTGTGACTTGATGTCAGTGTATGTCTTTGTTACTTGGTGTAAGTGTGTGTCTGTGTTACTGGGTATCAGTGTATGTCTTTGTTACTTGGTGTCAGTGTATGTCAATATACAAGGTGTCAGTGTAAGTCTGTGTTACTTGGTGTAAGAGTGTGTCTGTGTTTCTGGGTATCAGTGTATGTCTTTGTTACTTGGTGTCAGTGTATGTCTGTGTTACTTGGTGTAAGTGTGTGTCTGTGTGAATGGGTATCAGTGTATGTCTTTGTTACTTGGTGTCAGTGTCTGTCAATATACTTGGTGTCAGTGTCTGTCTGTGTTACTTGGTGTAAATGTGTGTCTGTGTTCCTGGGTATCATTGTATGTCTTTGTTACTTGGTGTCAGTGTATGTCTGTGTTACATGGTGTAAGTGTGTGTCTGTGTTACTGGGTATCAGTGTATGTCTTTGTTACTTGGTGTCAGTGTATGTCTGTGTTACTTGGTGTAAGTGTGTGTCTGTGTGACTGGGTTTCAGTGTGTGTCTGTGTTACTTGGTGTATGTGTGTGTCTTTGTTAATGGGTATCAGTGTATGTCTTTGTTACTTGGTGTCAGTGTCTGTCAATATACTTGGTGTCAGTGTATGTCTGTGTTACTTGGTGTAAGTGTGTGTCTGTGTTACTGGGTATCAGTGTATGTCTTTGTTACTTGGTGTCAGTGTATGTCTGTGTTACTTGGTGTAAGTGTGTGTCTGTATAATGGGTATCAGAGTATGTCTTTGTTACTTGGTGTCAGTGTCTGTCAATATACTTGGTGTCAGTGTGTGTCTGTGTTCCTTGGTGTAAGTGTGTGTCTGTGTTCCTGGGTATCAGTGTATGTCTTTGTTACTTGGTGTCAGTGTCTGTCTGTGTTACATGGTGTAAGTGTGTGTCTGTGTTACTGGGTATCAGTGTATGTCTTTGTTACTTGGTGTCAGTGTATGTCTGTGTTACTTGGTGTAAGTGTGTGTCTGTGTGACTGCGTTTCAGTGTGTGTCTGTGTTACTTGGTGTATGTGTGTGTCTTTGTTACTTCGTGTCCATGTGAGTCTGTGTTACTGGGTGTCAGTGCATGTCTTTGTTACTTGGTGTCAGTGTACCTCTGTGTTACTTGGTGTAAGAGTGTGTCTTTGTTACTTGGTCATATTTGTTTGACTTTGTTACTTTTTGTCAGTGTATGTCTGTGTTACTTGGTGCAAGTGTATGTCTTTGTTACTTGGTGTCAGTGTATGTCTGTGTTGCTTGGTGTCAGTGTGTGTCTGTGTTACTGGATATCAGTGTATGACTTTGTGACTTGGTGTCAGTGTACGTCTTTGTTACTGGGTGAAAGTGTGTGTCTTTGTGACTTGATGTCTGAGTGTGTCTTTGTTACTTGGTGTAAGTGTATGTCTGTGTTACTGCGTATCAGTGTATGTCTTTGTTACTTGGTGTCAGTGTATGTCAATATACTTGGTGTCAGTGTATGTCTGTGTTACTTGGTGTAAGTGTGTGTCTGTGTTACTGGGTATCAGTGTATGTCTTTGTTTTTTGGTGTCAGTGTGTGTCTGTGTTACTTGGTGTAAGTGTGTGTCTGTGTTCCTGGGTATCATTGCATGTCTTTGTTACATGGTGTCAGGGTATGTCTGTGTTACTTGGTGTAAGTGTGTGTCTGTGTTACTGGGTGTCAGTGTATGTCTTTGTTACTGGGTGTCATTGTATGTCTTTGTTACTTGGTGACAGTGTATGTGTGTGTTACTTGATGTAAGTGTGTGTCTGTGTTCCTGAGTGTCTGTGTATGTCTTTGTTACTTGGTGTCAGTGTATGTCAGTGTTACTTGGTGTCAGTGTATGTCTTTGTTACTGGGTGTCAGTGTGTGCCTTTGTGACTTGGTGACAGTGTATGTCTTTGTTACTTGGTGTAAGTGTGTGTCTTTGTTACTGGGTATCAGTGTATGACTTTGTGACTTGGTGTCAGTGTACGTCTTTGTTACTGTGTGTCAGTGTGTGTCTATGTGACTTGATGTCAGTGTATGTCTTTGTTACTTGGTGTAAGTGTGTGTCTGTGTTACTGGGTATCAGTGTATGTCTTTGTTACTTGGTGTCAGTGTATGTCTGTGTTACTGTGTGTCAGTGTGTGTCTATGTGACTTGATGTCAGTGTATGTCTTTGTTACTTGGTGTAAGTGTGTGTCTGTGTTACTGGGTATCAGTGTGTGTCTTTGTTACTTGGTGTCAGTGTATGTCTGTGTTACTTGGTGGAAGTGTGTGTCTGTGTTACTGGGTATCAGTGTATGACTTTGTGACTTGGTGACAGTGTCCGTCTTTGTTACTGGGTGTCAGTGTGTGTCTTTGTGACTTGATGTCTGTGTATGTCTTTGTTACTTGGTGTAAGTGTGTGTCTGTGTTACTGGGTATCCGTGTATGTCTTTGTTACTTGGTGTCAGTGTATGTCAATATACTTGGTGTCAGTGTATGTCTGTGTTACTTGGTGTAAGTGTGTGTCTGTGTTACTGGGTATCAGTGTATGTCTTTGTTACTTGGTGTCAGTGTGTGTCAGTGTTACTTAGTGTAAGTGTGTGTCTGTGTTCCTGGGTATCATTGTATGCCTTTGTTACCTGGTGTCAGTGTATGTCTGTGTTACTTGGTGTAAGTGTGTGTCTGTGTTGCTGGGTATCAGTGAATGTCTTTGTTACTTGGTGTCAGTGTATGTCTGTGTTACTTTGTGAAAGTGTGTGTCTGTGTTACTGGGTGTCAGTGTATGTCTTTGTTACTTGGTGTCAGTGTATGTCTGTGTTACTTGATGTAAGTGTGTGTCTGTGTTCCTGAGTATCAGTGCATGTCTTTGTTACTTGCTGTCAGTGTATGTCAGTGTTACTTGGTGTCAGTGTATGTCTTTGTTACTGGGTGTCAGTGTGTGTCTTTCTGACTTGGTGTCAGTGTATGTCTTTGTTACTTGGTGTAAGTGTGTGTCTGTGTTACTGGGTATCAGTGTGAGTCTTTGTGACTTGATGTCAGTGTATGTCTTTGTTACTTGGTGTAAGTGTGTGTCTGTGTTACTGGGTATCAGTGTATGTCTTTGTTACTTGGTGTCAGTGTATGTCAATATACAAGGTGTCAGTGTAAGTCTGTGTTACTTGGTGTAAGAGTGTGTCTGTGTTTCTGGGTATCAGTGTATGTCTTTGTTACTTGGTGTCAGTGTATGTCTGTGTTACTTGGTGTAAGTGTGTGTCTGTGTGAATGGGTATCAGTGTATGTCTTTGTTACTTGGTGTCAGTGTCTGTCAATATACTTGGTGTCAGTGTCTGTCTGTGTTACTTGGTGTAAATGTGTGTCTGTGTTCCTGGGTATCATTGTATGTCTTTGTTACTTGGTGTCAGTGTATGTCTGTGTTACATGGTGTAAGTGTGTGTCTGTGTTACTGGGTATCAGTGTATGACTTTGTTACTTGGTGTCAGTGTATGTCTGTGTTACTTGGTGTAAGTGTGTGTCTGTGTGACTGGGTTTCAGTGTGTGTCTGTGTTACTTGGTGTATGTGTGTGTCTTTGTTAATGGGTATCAGTGTATGTCTTTGTTACTTGGTGTCAGTGTCTGTCAATATACTTGGTGTCAGTGTATGTCTGTGTTACTTGGTGTAAGTGTGTGTCTGTGTTACTGGGTATCAGTGTATGTCTTTGTTACTTGGTGTCAGTGTATGTCTGTGTTACTTGGTGTAAGTGTGTGTCTGTATAATGGGTATCAGAGTATGTCTTTGTTACTTGGTGTCAGTGTCTGTCAATATACTTGGTGTCAGTGTGTGTCTGTGTTCCTTGGTGTAAGTGTGTGTCTGTGTTCCTGGGTATCAGTGTATGTCTTTGTTACTTGGTGTCAGTGTCTGTCTGTGTTACATGGTGTAAGTGTGTGTCTGTGTTACTGGGTATCAGTGTATGTCTTTGTTACTTGGTGTCAGTGTATGTCTGTGTTACTTGGTGTAAGTGTGTGTCTGTGTGACTGGGTTTCAGTGTGTGTCTGTGTTACTTGGTGTATGTGTGTGTCTTTGTTACTTCGTGTCCATGTGAGTCTGTGTTACTGGGTGTCAGTGCATGTCTTTGTTACTTGGTGTCAGTGTACCTCTGTGTTACTTGGTGTAAGAGTGTGTCTTTGTTACTTGGTCATATTTGTTTGACTTTGTTACTTTTTGTCAGTGTATGTCTGTGTTACTTGGTGCAAGTGTATGTCTTTGTTACTTGGTGTCAGTGTATGTCTGTGTTGCTTGGTGTCAGTGTGTGTCTGTGTTACTGGATATCAGTGTATGACTTTGTGACTTGGTGTCAGTGTACGTCTTTGTTACTGGGTGAAAGTGTGTGTCTTTGTGACTTGATGTCTGAGTGTGTCTTTGTTACTTGGTGTAAGTGTATGTCTGTGTTACTGCGTATCAGTGTATGTCTTTGTTACTTGGTGTCAGTGTATGTCAATATACTTGGTGTCAGTGTATGTCTGTGTTACTTGGTGTAAGTGTGTGTCTGTGTTACTGGGTATCAGTGTATGTCTTTGTTTTTTGGTGTCAGTGTGTGTCTGTGTTACTTGGTGTAAGTGTGTGTCTGTGTTCCTGGGTATCATTGCATGTCTTTGTTACATGGTGTCAGGGTATGTCTGTGTTACTTGGTGTAAGTGTGTGTCTGTGTTACTGGGTGTCAGTGTATGTCTTTGTTACTGGGTGTCATTGTATGTCTTTGTTACTTGGTGACAGTGTATGTCTGTGTTACTTGATGTAAGTGTGTGTCTGTGTTCCTGAGTGTCTGTGTATGTCTTTGTTACTTGGTGTCAGTGTATGTCAGTGTTACTTGGTGTCAGTGTATGTCTTTGTTACTGGGTGTCAGTGTGTGCCTTTGTGACTTGGTGACAGTGTATGTCTTTGTTACTTGGTGTAAGTGTGTGTCTTTGTTACTGGGTATCAGTGTATGACTTTGTGACTTGGTGTCAGTGTACGTCTTTGTTACTGTGTGTCAGTGTGTGTCTATGTGACTTGATGTCAGTGTATGTCTTTGTTACTTGGTGTAAGTGTGTGTCTGTGTTACTGGGTATCAGTGTATGTCTTTGTTACTTGGTGTCAGTGTATGTCTGTGTTACTTGGTGTAAGAGTGTGTCTTTGTTACTTGGTGTATTTGTTTGTCTTTGTTACTTGGTGTCAGTGTATGTCTGTGTTACTTGGTGCAAGTGTATGTCTTTGTTACTTGGTGTCAGTGCATGTCTGTGTTACTTGGTGTAAGTGTGTGTCTGTGTTACTGGGTGTCAGTGTGTGTCTGTGTTACTGGGTATCAGTGTATGTCTTTGTTTTTTGGTGTCAGTGTGTGTCTGTGTTACTTGGTGTAAGTGTGTGTCTGTGTTCCTGGGTATCATTGCATGTCTTTGTTACATGGTGTCAGTGTATGTCTGTGTTACTTGGTGTAAGTGTGTGTCTGTGTTACTGGGTGTCAGTGTATGTCTTTGTTACTGGGTGTCATTGTATGTCTTTGATACTTGGTGACAGTGTATGTCTGTGTAACTTGATGTAAGTGTGTGTCTGTGTTCCTGAGTGTCAGTGTATGTCTTTGTTACTTGGTGTCAGTGTATGTCAGTGTTACTTGGTGTCAGTGTATGTCTTTGTTACTGGGTGTCAGTGTGTGTCTTTGTGACTTGGTGTCAGTGTATGTCTTTGTTACTTGGTGTAAGTGTGTGTCTTTGTTACTTAGTGTAAGTGTGTGTCTTTGTTAATTGGTGTCCGTGTGTGTCTGTGTTACTGGATGTCATTGTATGTCTTTGTTACTGGGTGTCAGTGTATGTCTTTATTACTTGGTGTAAGTGTGTGTCTCTGTTACTGGGTATCAGTGTCTGTATTTGTTACTTGGTGTAAGTGTGTGTCTGTGTTACTGGGTATCAGTGTATGTCATTGGTACTTGGTGTCAGTGTATGTCTGTGTTACTTGGTGTAAATGTGTGTCTGTGTTACTGGGTATCAGTGTATGTCTTTGTGACTTGGTGTCAGTGTATGTCTTTGTTACTGGGTGTCAGTGTGTGTCTGTGTCACTTGGTGTCAGTGTCTGTCTTTGTTATTTGGTGTAAGTGTGTGTCTGTGTTACTGGGTATCAGTGTATGTCTTTGTTAATTGGTGTCAGTGTATGTCAAAATACTTGGTGTAAGTGTATGTCTTTGTTACTTGGTGTAATTGTCTGTCTTTGTTACTTGGTGTAATGTATGTCTTTGTTACGCGGTGTCTGTGTATATCTTTGTTACTGGGTGTCAGTATATGTCTGTGTTGCTTGGTGTAAGTGTGTGTCTTTGTTACTTGGTGTAAGTGTATGTCTTTGTTACTTGGTGTCAGTGCATGTCTTTGTTACTTGGTGTCAGTGTGTGTCTGTGTTACTGGGTATCAGTGTATGTCTTTGTGACTTGGTATCAGCGTATTTCTTTGTTACTGGGTGCCAGTGTGTGTCTGTGTTACTGGGTATCAGTGTATGTCTTTGTGACTTGGATCAGTGTATGTCTTTGTTACTGTGTGTCAGTATATGTCTGTGTTACTTGGTATCAGTGTATGTCTTTGTGACTTGGTATCAGTGTATGTCTTTGTTACTGGGTGTCAGTGTGTGTCTGTGTTCCTGGGTATCAGTGTATGTCTTTGTGACTTGGTGTCAGTGTATGTCTTTGTTACTGGGTGTCAGTGTGTGTCTTTGTGTCTTGGTGTCAGTGTATGTCTTTGTTACTCGGTGTAAGTGTGTGTCTCTGTTACTGGGTATCAGTGTCTGTATTTGTTACTTGGTGTAAGTGTGTGTCTGTGTTACTGGGTATCAGTGTATGTCATTGGTACTTGGTGTCAGTGTATGTCTGTGTTACTTGGTGTAAATGTGTGTCTGTGTTACTGGGTATCAGTGTATGTCTTTGTGACTTGGTGTCAGTGTATGTCTTTGTTACTGGGTAACAGTGTATGACTTTGTGACTTGGTGTCAGTGTACGTCTTTGTTACTGTGTGTCAGTGTGTGTCTATGTGACTTGATGTCAGTGTATGTCTTTGTTACTTGGTGTAAGTGTGTGTCTGTGTTACTGGGTATCAGTGTATGTCTTTGTTACTTGGTGTCAGTGTATGTCTGTGTTACTTGGTGTAAGAGTGTGTCTTTGTTACTTGGTGTATTTGTTTGTCTTTGTTACTTGGTGTCAGTGTATGTCTGTGTTACTTGGTGCAAGTGTATGTCTTTGTTACTTGGTGTCAGTGCATGTCTGTGTTACTTGGTGTAAGTGTGTGTCTGTGTTACTGGGTGTCAGTGTGTGTCTGTGTTACTGGGTATCAGTGTATGTCTTTGTTTTTTGGTGTCAGTGTGTGTCTGTGTTACTTGGTGTAAGTGTGTGTCTGTGTTCCTGGGTATCATTGCATGTCTTTGTTACATGGTGTCAGTGTATGTCTGTGTTACTTGGTGTAAGTGTGTGTCTGTGTTACTGGGTGTCAGTGTATGTCTTTGTTACTGGGTGTCATTGTATGTCTTTGTTACTTGGTGACAGTGTATGTCTGTGTAACTTGATGTAAGTGTGTGTCTGTGTTCCTGAGTGTCAGTGTATGTCTTTGTTACTTGGTGTCAGTGTATGTCAGTGTTACTTGGTGTCAGTGTATGTCTTTGTTACTGGGTGTCAGTGTGTGTCTTTGTGACTTGGTGTCAGTGTATGTCTTTGTTACTTGGTGTAAGTGTGTGTCTTTGTAACTTAGTGTAAGTGTGTGTCTTTGTTAATTGGTGTCCGTGTGTGTCTGTGTTACTGGATGTCATTGTATGTCTTTGTTACTGGGTGTCAGTGTATGTCTTTATTACTTGGTGTAAGTGTGTGTCTCTGTTACTGGGTATCAGTGTCTGTATTTGTTACTTGGTGTAAGTGTGTGTCTGTGTTACTGGGTATCAGTGTATGTCATTGGTACTTGGTGTCAGTGTATGTCTGTGTTACTTGGTGTAAATGTGTGTCTGTGTTACTGGGTATCAGTGTATGTCTTTGTGACTTGGTGTCAGTGTATGTCTTTGTTACTGGGTGTCAGTGTGTGTCTGTGTCACTTGGTGTCAGTGTCTGTCTTTGTTATTTGGTGTAAGTGTGTGTCTGTGTTACTGGGTATCAGTGTATGTCTTTGTTAATTGGTGTCAGTGTATGTCAAAATACTTGGTGTAAGTGTATATCTTTGTTAAATGGTGTAATTGTCTGTCTTTGTTACTTGGTGTAAGTGTATGTCTTTGTTACGTGGTGTCTGTGTATATCTTTGTTACTGGGTGTCAGTATATGTCTGTGTTGCTTGGTGTAAGTGTGTGTCTTTGTTACTTGGTGTAAGTGTATGTCTTTGTTACTTGGTGTCAGTGCATGTCTTTGTTACTTGGTGTCAGTGTGTGTCTGTGTTACTGGGTATCAGTGTATGTCTTTGTGAATTGGTATCAGCGTATTTCTTTGTTACTGGGTGCCAGTGTGTGTCTGTGTTACTGGGTATCAGTGTATGTCTTTGTGACTTGGATCAGTGTATGTCTTTGTTCCTGTGTGTCAGTATATGTCTGTGTTACTTGGTATCAGTGTATGTCTTTGTGACTTGGTATCAGTGTATGTCTTTGTTACTGGGTGTCAGTGTGTGTCTGTGTTCCTGGGTATCAGTGTATGTCTTTGTGACTTGGTGTCAGTGTATGTCTTTGTTACTGGGTGTCAGTGTGTGTCTTTGTTAATTGGTGTCCGTGTGTGTCTGTGTTACTGGATGTCATTGTATGTCTTTGTTACTGGGTGTCAGTGTATGTCTTTATTACTTGGTGTAAGTGTGTGTCTCTGTTACTGGGTATCAGTGTCTGTATTTGTTACTTGGTGTAAGTGTGTGTCTGTGTTACTGGGTATCAGTGTATGTCATTGGTACTTGGTGTCAGTGTATGTCTGTGTTACTTGGTGTAAATGTGTGTCTGTGTTACTGGGTATCAGTGTATGTCTTTGTGACTTGGTGTCAGTGTATGTCTTTGTTACTGGGTGTCAGTGTGTGTCTGTGTCACTTGGTGTCAGTGTCTGTCTTTGTTATTTGGTGTAAGTGTGTGTCTGTGTTACTGGGTATCAGTGTATGTCTTTGTTAATTGGTGTCAGTGTATGTCAAAATACTTGGTGTAAGTGTATGTCTTTGTTACTTGGTGTAATTGTCTGTCTTTGTTACTTGGTGTAAGTGTATGTCTTTGTTACGTGGTGTCTGTGTATATCTTTGTTACTGGGTGTCAGTATATGTCTGTGTTGCTTGGTGTAAGTGTGTGTCTTTGTTACTTGGTGTAAGTGTATGTCTTTGTTACTTGGTGTCAGTGCATGTCTTTGTTACTTGGTGTCAGTGTGTGTCTGTGTTACTGGGTATCAGTGTATGTCTTTGTGACTTGGTATCAGCGTATTTCTTTGTTACTGGGTGCCAGTGTGTGTCTGTGTTACTGGGTATCAGTGTATGTCTTTGTGACTTGGATCAGTGTATGTCTTTGTTACTGTGTGTCAGTATATGTCTGTGTTACTTGGTATCAGTGTATGTCTTTGTGACTTGGTATCAGTGTATGTCTTTGTTACTGGGTGTCAGTGTGTGTCTGTGTTCCTGGGTATCAGTGTATGTCTTTGTGACTTGGTGTCAGTGTATGTCTTTGTTACTGGGTGTCAGTGTGTGTCTTTGTGTCTTGGTGTCAGTGTATGTCTTTGTTACTCGGTGTAAGTGTGTGTCTCTGTTACTGGGTATCAGTGTCTGTATTTGTTACTTGGTGTAAGTGTGTGTCTGTGTTACTGGGTATCAGTGTATGTCATTGGTACTTGGTGTCAGTGTATGTCTGTGTTACTTGGTGTAAATGTGTGTCTGTGTTACTGGGTATCAGTGTATGTCTTTGTGACTTGGTGTCAGTGTATGTCTTTGTTACTGGGTATCAGTGTATGACTTTGTGACTTGGTGTCAGTGTACGTCTTTGTTACTGTGTGTCAGTGTGTGTCTATGTGACTTGATGTCAGTGTATGTCTTTGTTACTTGGTGTAAGTGTGTGTCTGTGTTACTGGGTATCAGTGTATGTCTTTGTTACTTGGTGTCAGTGTATGTCTGTGTTACTTGGTGTAAGAGTGTGTCTTTGTTACTTGGTGTATTTGTTTGTCTTTGTTACTTGGTGTCAGTGTATGTCTGTGTTACTTGGTGCAAGTGTATGTCTTTGTTACTTGGTGTCAGTGCATGTCTGTGTTACTTGGTGTAAGTGTGTGTCTGTGTTACTGGGTGTCAGTGTGTGTCTGTGTTACTGGGTATCAGTGTATGTCTTTGTTTTTTGGTGTCAGTGTGTGTCTGTGTTACTTGGTGTAAGTGTGTGTCTGTGTTCCTGGGTATCATTGCATGTCTTTGTTACATGGTGTCAGTGTATGTCTGTGTTACTTGGTGTAAGTGTGTGTCTGTGTTACTGGGTGTCAGTGTATGTCTTTGTTACTGGGTGTCATTGTATGTCTTTGTTACTTGGTGACAGTGTATGTCTGTGTAACTTGATGTAAGTGTGTGTCTGTGTTCCTGAGTGTCAGTGTATGTCTTTGTTACTTGGTGTCAGTGTATGTCAGTGTTACTTGGTGTCAGTGTATGTCTTTGTTACTGGGTGTCAGTGTGTGTCTTTGTGACTTGGTGTCAGTGTATGTCTTTGTTACTTGGTGTAAGTGTGTGTCTTTGTTACTTAGTGTAAGTGTGTGTCTTTGTTAATTGGTGTCCGTGTGTGTCTGTGTTACTGGATGTCATTGTATGTCTTTGTTACTGGGTGTCAGTGTATGTCTTTATTACTTGGTGTAAGTGTGTGTCTCTGTTACTGGGTATCAGTGTCTGTATTTGTTACTTGGTGTAAGTGTGTGTCTGTGTTACTGGGTATCAGTGTATGTCATTGGTACTTGGTGTCAGTGTATGTCTGTGTTACTTGGTGTAAATGTGTGTCTGTGTTACTGGGTATCAGTGTATGTCTTTGTGACTTGGTGTCAGTGTATGTCTTTGTTACTGGGTGTCAGTGTGTGTCTGTGTCACTTGGTGTCAGTGTCTGTCTTTGTTATTTGGTGTAAGTGTGTGTCTGTGTTACTGGGTATCAGTGTATGTCTTTGTTAATTGGTGTCAGTGTATGTCAAAATACTTGATGTAAGTGTATGTCTTTGTTACTTGGTGTAATTGTCTGTCTTTGTAACTTGGTGTAAGTGTATGTCTTTGTTACGTGGTGTCTGTGTATATCTTTGTTACTGGGTGTCAGTATATGTCTGTGTTGCTTGGTGTAAGTGTGTGTCTTTGTTACTTGGTGTAAGTGTATGTCTTTGTTACTTGGTGTCAGTGCATGTCTTTGTTACTTGGTGTCAGTGTGTGTCTGTGTTACTGGGTATCAGTGTATGTCTTTGTGACTTGGTATCAGCGTATTTCTTTGTTACTGGGTGCCAGTGTGTGTCTGTGTTACTGGGTATTAGTGTATGTCTTTGTGACTTGGATCAGTGTATGTCTTTGTTACTGTGTGTCAGTATATGTCTGTGTTACTTGGTATCAGTGTATGTCTTTGTGACTTGGTATCAGTGTATGTCTTTGTTACTGGGTGTCAGTGTGTGTCTGTGTTCCTGGGTATCAGTGTATGTCTTTGTGACTTGGTGTCAGTGTATGTCTTTGTTACTGGGTGTCAGTGTGTGTCTTTGTGTCTTGGTGTCAGTGTATGTCTTTGTTACTCGGTGTAAGTGTGTGTCTGTGTTACTAGGTATCAGTGTATGTCTTTGTTACTTGGTGTCAGTGTATGTCTGTGTTAGTTGGTGTAAGTGTGTGTCTTTGTTACTGGGTGTCAGTGTGTGTCTGTGTTACTTGGTGTAATTTTATGTCTTTGTTACTTGGTGTCAGTGCATGTCTGTGTTACTAGGTGTAAGTGTATGTCTTTGTTACTTGGTGTAAGTGTGTGTCTGTGTTACTTGGTGTAAGTGTGTGTCTGTGTTCCTGGGTATCAGTGTATGTCTTTGTTACTTGGTGTCAGTGTATGTCTGTGTTGCTTGTTGTAAGTGTGTGTCTGTGTTACTGGGTATCAGTGTATGTCTTTGTTACTTGGTGTCAGTGTAGGTCTGTATTACTTGGTGTAAGTGTCTGTCTTTGTTACTGGGTGCCAGTGTGTGTCTGTGTTACTTGGTGTAAGTGTGTGTCTTTGTTACTTGGTGTCAGTGTATGTCTTTGTTTCTTGGTGTAAGTGTGTGTCTGTGTTACTGGGTATCAGTGTATGTCTTTGTTACTTGGTGTCAGTGTATGTCAAAATACTTGCTGTAAGTGTATGTCTTTGTTACTTGGTGTAATTGTCTGTCCTTGTTTCTTGGTGTAAGTGTATGTCTTTGCTACTTGTTGTCAGTGTATGTCTTTGTTACTTGGTGTCAGTGTATGTCTGTGTTACTTGGTGTAAGTGTGTGTCTGTGTTCCTGAGTATCAGTGAATGTCTTTGTTACTTGGTGTCAGTGTATGTCTGTGTAACTTGGTGTAAGTGTGTGTCTGTGTTACTGGGTATCAGTGTATGCCTTTGTTACTTGGTGGAAGTGTGTGTCTGTGTTACTGGGTTTCAGTGTGTGTCTGTGTTACTTGGTGTAAGTCTGTGCCTTTGTTAATTGGTCTCCGTGTGTGTCTGTGTTACTGGGTGTCAGTGTATGTCTTTGTTACTTGGTGTCAGTGTATGTCTGTGTTACTGGGTGTCAGTGTGTGTCTTTGTGACTTGGTGTCAGTGTATGTCTTTGTTACTTGATGTAAGTGTATGTCTGTGTTCTTGAGTAACAGTGTATGTCTTTGTTAATGGGTGTCAGTGTGTGTCCTTGTGACTTGGTGTCAGTGTGTGTCAGTGTTACTGGGTGTCAGTGTGTGTCTGTGTTACTGGGTGTCAGTGCATGTCTGTGTTACTGGGTGTCAGTGCATGTCTCTGTTACTTGGTGTAAATGTGTGTCTGTGTTACTGGGTATCAGTGTATGTCCTTGTTACTTGGTGTCATTGTCTGTCTTTGTTACTTGGTGTAAGTGTGTGTCTCTGTTACTGGGTATCAGTGTCTGTATTTGTTACTTGGTGTAAGTGTGTGTCTGTGTTACTGGGTATCAGTGTATGTCCTTGTTACTTGGTGTCATTGTCTGTCTTTGTTACTTGATGTAAGTGTGTTTTTGTGTTACTGGGTATCAGTGTCTGTCTTTGTTACTTGGTGTCAGTGTATGTCTTTGTTACTTGGAGTATGTGTGTGTCTGTGTTACTGGGTATCAGTGTATGACTTTGTGACTTGGTGTCAGTGCACGTCTTTGAAACTGGGTGTCAGTGTGTGTCTTTGTGACTTGATGTCAGTGTATGTCTCTGTTACTTGGTGTAAGTGTGTGTCTGTGTTACTGGGTGTCAGTGTATGTCTTTGTTACTGGGTGTCATTGTATGTCTTTGTTACTTGGTGACAGTGTATGTCTGTGTTACTTGATGTAAGTGTGTGTCTGTGTTCCTGAGTGTCTGTGTATGTCTTTGTTACTTGGTGTCAGTGTATGTCAGTGTTACTTGGTGTCAGTGTATGTCTTTGTTACTGGGTGTCAGTGTGTGCCTTTGTGACTTGGTGTCAGTGTATGTCTTTGTTACTTGGTGTAAGTGTGTGTCTTTGTTACTGGGTATCAGTGTATGACTTTGTGACTTGGTGTCAGTGTACGTCTTTGTTACTGTGTGTCAGTGTGTGTCTATGTGACTTGATGTCAGTGTATGTCTTTGTTACTTGGTGTAAGTGTGTGTCTGTGTTACTGGGTATCAGTGTATGTCTTTATTACTTGGTGTCAGTGTATGTCTGTGTTACTTGGTGTAAGAGTGTGTCTTTGTTAATTGGTGTATTTGTTTGTCTTTGTTACTTGGTGTCATTGCATGTCTGTGTAACTTGGTGTAAGTGTGTGTCTGTGTTACTGGGTGTCAGTGTGTGTCTGTGTTACTTGGTGTAAGTGTGTGTCTTTTTTACTTGGTGTCCGTGTGTGTCTGTGTTACTGGGTGTCAGTGTATGTCTTTGTTACTGGGTGTCAGTGTATGTCTTTGTTACTTGGTGTAAGTGTGTGTCTGTGTTACTGGGTATCAGTGTCTGTATTAGTTACTTCGTGTAAGTGTGTGTCTGTGTTACTGGGTATCAGTGTATGTCATTGGTACTTGGTGTCAGTGTATGTCTGTGTAACTTGGTGTAAATGTGTGTCTGTGTTACTGGGTATCAGTGTATGTCTTTGTGACTTGGTGTCAGTGTATGTCTTTGTTACTGGGTGTCAGTGTGTGTCTGTGTGACTTGGTGTCAGTGTCTGTCTTTGTTATTTGGTGTAAGTGTGTGTCTGTGTTACTGGGTATCAGTGTATGTCTTTGTTAATTGGTGTCAGTGTATGTCAAAATACTTGGTGTAAGTGTATGTCTTTGTTACTTGGTGTAATTGTCTGTCTTTGTTACTTGGTGTAAGTGTATGTCTTTGTTACGTGGTGTCAGTGTATGTCTTTGTTACTGGGTGTCAGTATATGTCTGTGTTGCTTGGTGTAAGTGTGTGTCTTTGTTACTTGGTGTAAGTGTATGTGTTTGTTACTTGCTGTCAGTGCATGTCTTTGTTACTTGGCGTCAGTGTGTGTCCGTGTTACTGGGTATCAGTGTATGTCTTTGCGACTTGGTATCTGTGTATGTCTTTGTTACTGGGTGTCAGTGTATGTCTGTGTTACTGGGTATCAGTGTATCTCTTTGTGACTTGGTTTCAGTGTATGTCTTTGTTACTGGGTGTCAGTGTGTGTCTGTGTTCCTGGGTATCAGTGTATGTCTTTGTGACTTGTTGTCAGTGTATGTCTTTGTTACTGGGTGTCAGTGTGTGTCTTTGTGACTTGGTGTCAGTGTATGTAGTTGTTACTTGGTGTAAGTGTGTGTCTGTGTTACTGGGTATCAGTGTATGTCTTTGTTACTTGGTGTCAGTGTGTGTCTGTGTTAGTTGGTGTAAGTGTGTGTCTGTGTTACTGGGTGTCAGTGTGTGTCTGTGTTACATGGTGTAAGTGTGTGTCTTTGTTACTTGGTGTCCATGTGTGTCTGCGTTACTGGGAGTCAGTGCAAGTCTTTGTTACTTGGTGTCAGTGTATATCTGTGTTACTTGGTGCAAGTGTGTGTCTTTGTTACTTGTTGTAATTTTATGTCTTTGTTACTTGGTGTCAGTGTATGTCTGTGTTACTAGGTGTAAGTGTATGTCTTTGTTACTTGGTGTAAGTGTTTATCAGTGTTACTTGGTGCAAGTGTGTGTCTGTGTTCCTGGGTATCAGTGTATGTCTTTGTTACTTGGTGTCAGTGTATGTCTGTGTTACTTGTTGTAAGTGTGTGTCTGTGTTACTGGGTATCAGTGTCTGTCTTTGTTACTGGGTGCCAGGGTGTGTCTGCGTTACTTGTTGTCAGTATATGTCTTTGTTACTTGGTGTCAGTGTATGTCTGTGTTACTTGGTGTAAGTGTGTGTCTGTGTTCCTGAGTATCAGTGTATGTCTTTGTTACTTGGTGTCAGTGTATGTCTGTGTTACTTGGTGTAAGTGTGTGTCTGTGTTACTGGGTATCAGTGTATGCCTTTGTTACTTGGTGTAAGTGTGTGTCTGTGTTACTGGGTGGCAGTGTGTCTCCGTGTTACTTGGTGTAAGTCTGTGCCTTTGTTACTTGGTCTCCGTGTGTGTCTGTGTTACTGGGTGTCAGTGTATGTCTTTGTTACTTGGTCTCAGTGTATGTCTGTGTTACTGGGTGTCAGTGTGTGTCTTTGTGACTTGGTGTCAGTGTATTTCTTTGTTACTTTGTGTAAGTGTGTGTCTGTGTTCTTGAGTATCAGTGTATGTCTTTGTTACTTGGTGTCAGTGTATGTCTGTGTTACTTGGTGTAAGTGTGTGTCAGTGATACTGGGTGTCAGTGTGTGGCTGTGTTACTTGGTGTAAGTGTGTATCTTTGTTACTTGGTGTCCATGTCTGTCTGTGTTACTGGGTGTCAGTGCATGTCTGTGTTACTTGGTGTAAGTGTATGTCTTTGTTACTTGGTGTAAGTGTATGTCTTTGTTACTTGGTGTCAGTGTATGTCTCTGTTACTTGGTGTAAATGTGTGTCTGTGTTACTGAGTATCAGTGTATGTCCTTGTTACCTGGTGTCATTGTCTGTCTTTGTTACATGGTGTAAGTGTGTGTCTGTGTTACTGGGTATCAGTGTCTGTCTTTGTTACTTGGTGTAAGTGTATGTCTTTGTTATTGGGTGTCAGTGCATGTCTTTGTTACTGGGTGTCAGTGTATGTCTTTGTGACTTGGTGTCAGTGCGTGTCTGTGTTACTGGGTATCAGTGTATGTCTTTGTTACTTGGAGTAAGTGTTTCTCTGTGATATTGTGGGTCAGTGTGTATCTGTGTTCCTGGCTGTCAGTGTATGTCTTTGTTACTTTGTGTCAATGTATGACTGTGTTAGTTGGTGTAAGTGTGTGTCTGTGTTATTGGGTATCAGTGTATCTCTTTGTTACTTGGTGTAAGTGTGTGTCTGTGTTACTGGGTATCAGTGTATGTCTTTGTCACTTGGTGTCAGTGTATGTCTGTGTTACTTGGTGTAAGTGTCTGTCTTTGTTACTGCTTGCCAGTGTGTGTCTGTGTTACTTGGTGTCCGTGTGTGTCTGTGTTACTGGGTGTCAGTGTATGTCTTTGTTACTGGGTGTCAGTGTATGTCTTTTTTACTATGTGTAAGTGTGTGTCTGTGTTACTAGGTATCAGTGTCTGTCTTTGTTACTTGGTGTAAGTGTGTGTCTGTGTTACTGGGTATCAGTGTGTGTCTTTGTTACATGGTGTCAGTGTATGTCTGTGTTACTTGGTGTAAGTGTGTGTCTGTGTTACTGGGTATCAGTGTGTGACATTGTGACTTAGTGTCAGTGTATGTCTTTGTTACTGGGTGTCAGTGTGTGTCTTTGTGACTTGGTGTCAGTGTATGCCTTTGTTACTTGGTGTAAGTGTGTGTCTGTGTTACTGGGTATCAGTGTATGTCTTTGTTACTTGGTGTCAGTGTATGTCAAAATACTTGGTGTAAGTGTCTCTCTTTGTTACTTGGTGTAATTGTCTGTCTTTGTTACTTGGTGTAAGTGTATGTCTTTGCTATTTGTTGTCAGTGTATGTCTTTGTTACTTGGTGTCAGTGTATTTCTGTGTTACTTGGTGTAAGTGTGTGTCTGTGTTACTGGGTATCAGTGTATGTCCTTGTTACTTGGTGTCATTGTCTGTCTTTGTTACATGGTGTAAGTGTGTGTCTGTGTTACTTGGTGTAAGTGCGTGTCTGTGTTACTGGGTAACAGTGTATGTATTTGTTACTTGGTGACAGTGTATGTCTTTGTTACTTGATGTCAGTGTATGTCTGTGTTACTTGGTGTAACTATATGTCTTTGTTACTTGGTGTCAGTGTATGTCTTTGTTACTTGGTGTAAGTGTATGTCATTGTTACTTGGTGTCAGTGTATGTCTGTGTTACTGGGTATCCGTGTCTGTCTTTGTTACTTGGTGTAAGTGTGTGTCTGTGTTACTGGGTATCAGTGTCTGTCTTTGTTACTTGGTGTCAGTGTATGTCTTTGTTACTTGGTGTAAGTGTGTGTCTGTGTTACTGGGTATCAGTGTATGTCTTTGTTACTTGGTGTCAGTGTATGTCTGTGTTACTTGGTGTAAGTGTGTGTCTGTGCTACTGGGTATCAGTGTGTGACATTGTGACTTGGTGTCAGTGTATGTCTTTGTTACTGGGTGTCAGTGTGTGTCTTTGTGACTTGGTGTCAGTGTATGCCTTTGTTACTTGGTGTAAGTGTTTGTCTGTGTTACTGGGTATCAGTGTATGTCTTTGTTACTTGGTGTCAGTGTATGTCAAAATACCTGGTGTAAGTGTCTGTCTTTGTTACTTGGTGTAATTGTCTGTCTTTGTTACTTGGTGTAAGTGTATGTCTTTGCAACTTGTTGTCAATGTATGTCTTTGTTACTTGGTGTCAGTGTATTTCTGTGTTACTTGGTGTAAGTGTGTGTCTGTGTTACTTGGTGTAAGTGCGTGTCTGTGTTACTGGGTAACAGTGTATGTCTTTGTTACTTGGTGACAGTTTATGTCTATGTTACTTGGTGTAAGTGTATGTCTTTGTTACTTGATGTCAGTGTATGTCTTTGTTACTTGGTGTAAGTGTGTGTCTGTGTTACTGGGTATCAGTGTACGTCTTTGTTACTTGGTGTCTGTGTGTGTCTGTGTTACTTGGTGTAAGTGTGTGTCTGTGTAACTGGGTATCAGTGTATGTCTTTGTTACTTGGTGTAACTGTGTGTCTGTGTTATTGGGTATCAGTGTATGTCTTTGTTACTTGGTGTAAGTGTGTGTCTGTGTTATTGGGTATCAGTGTATGTCTTTGTTACTTGGTGTCAGAGTATGTCTTTTTTAATTGGTGTAAGTGTATGTCTTTGTTACTTGGTGTCAGTGTTTGTCTTTGTTACTTGATGTAAGTGTATGTCTTTGTTACTGGGTGTCAGTGCATGTCTTTGTTACTGGGTGTCAGTGTATGTCTTTGTGACTTGGTGTAAGTGTTTCTCTGTGATACTGTGGGTCAGTGTGTATCTGTGTTCCTGGCTGTCAGTGTATGTCTTTGTTACTTTGTGTCAATGTATGACTGTGTTAGTTGGTGTAAGTGTGTGTCTGTGTTATTGGGTATCAGTGTATCTCTTTGTTACTTGGTGTAAGTGTGTGTACGTTACTGGGTATCAGTGTATGTCTTTGTTACTTGATGTCAGTGTATGTCTGTGTTACTTGGTGTAAGTGTGTGTCAGTGTTACTGGGTGTCAGTGTGTGTCTGTGTTACTTGGTGTAAGTGTGTATCTTTGTTACTAGGTGTCCATGTCTGTCTGTGTTACTGGGTGTCAGTGCATGTCTGTGTTACTTGGTGTAAGTGTATGTCTTTGTTACTTGGTGTAAGTGTATGTCTTTGTTACTTGGTGTCAGTGTATGTCTCTGTTACTTGGTGTAAATGTGTGTCTGTGTTACTGGGTATCAGTGTATGTCCTTGTTACCTGGTGTCATTGTCTGTCTTTGTTACATGGTGTAAGTGTGTGTCTGTGTTACTGGGTATCAGTGTCTGTCTTTGTTACTTGGTGTAAGTGTATGTCTTTGTTATTGGGTGTCAGTGCATGTCTTTGTTACTGGGTGTCAGTGTATGTCTTTGTGACTTGGTGTAAGTGCGTGTCTGTGTTACTGGGTATCAGTGTATGTCTTTGTTACTTGGAGTAAGTGTTTCTCTGTGATACTGTGGGTCAGTGTGTATCTGTGTTCCTGGCTGTCAGTGTATGTCTTTGTTACTTTGTGTCAATGTATGACTGTGTTAGTTGGTGTAAGTGTGTGTCTGTGTTATTGGGTATCAGTGTATCTCTTTGTTACTTGGTGTAAGTGTGTGTCTGTGTTACTGGGTATCAGTGTATGTCTTTGTCACTTGGTGTCAGTGTATGTCTGTGTTACTTGGTGTAAGTGTCTGTCTTTGTTACTGGTTGCCAGTGTGTGTCTGTGTTACTTGGTGTCCGTGTGTGTCTGTGTTACTGGGTGTCAGTGTATGTCTTTGTTACTGGGTGTCAGTGTATGTCTTTGTTACTATGTGTAAGTGTGTGTCTGTGTTACTAGGTATCAGTGTCTGTCTTTGGTACTTGGTGTAAGTGTGTGTCTGTGTTACTGGGTATCAGTGTATGTCTTTGTTACTTGGTGTCAGTGTATGTCTGTGTTACTTGGTGTAAGTGTGTGTCTGTGTTACTGGGTATCAGTGTGTGACATTGTGACTTGGTGTCAGTGTATGTCTTTGTTACTGGGTGTCAGTGTGTGTCTTTGTGACTTGGTGTCAGTGTATGCCTTTGTTACTTGGTGTAAGTGTGTGTCTGTGTTACTGGGTATCAGTGTATGTCTTAGTTACTTGGTGTCAGTGTATGTCAAAATACTTGGTGTAAGTGTCTGTCTTTGTTACTTGGTGTAATTGTCTGTCTTTGTTACTTGGTGTAAGTGTATGTCTTTGCTACTTGTCAGTGTATGTCTTTGTTACTTGGTGTCAGTGTATTTCTGTGTTACTTGGTGTAAGTGTGTGTCTGTGTTACTGGGTATCAGTGTATGTCCTTGTTACTTGGTGTCATTGTCTGTCTTTGTTACATGGTGTAAGTGTGTGTCTGTGTTACTTGGTGTAAGTGCGTGTCTGTGTTACTGGGTAACAGTGTATGTATTTGTTACTTGGTGACAGTGTATGTCTTTGTTACTTGGTGTAAGTGTATGTCTTTGTTACTTGATGTCAGTGTATGTCTGTGTTACTTGGTGTAACTATATGTCTTTGTTACTTGGTGTCAGTGTATGTCTTTGTTACTTGGTGTAAGTGTATGTCATTGTTACTTGGTGTCAGTGTATGTCTGTGTTACTGGGTATCAGTGTCTGTCTTTGTTACTTGGTGTAAGTGTGTGTCTGTGTTACTGGGTATCAGTGTCTGTCTTTGTTACTTGGTGTAAGTGTATGTCTTTGTTATTGGGTGTCAGTGCATGTCTTTGTTACTGGGTGTCAGTGTATGTCTTTGTGACTTGGTGTAAGTGCGTGTCTGTGTTACTGGGTATCAGTGTATGTCTTTGTTACTTGGAGTAAGTGTTTCTCTGTGATACTGTGGGTCAGTGTGTATCTGTGTTCCTGGCTGTCAGTGTATGTCTTTGTTACTTTGTGTCAATGTATGACTGTGTTAGTTGGTGTAAGTGTGTGTCTGTGTTATTGGGTATCAGTGTATCTCTTTGTTACTTGGTGTAAGTGTGTGTCTGTGTTACTGGGTATCAGTGTATGTCTTTGTCACTTGGTGTCAGTGTATGTCTGTGTTACTTGGTGTAAGTGTCTGTCTTTGTTACTGGTTGCCAGTGTGTGTCTGTGTTACTTGGTGTCCGTGTGTGTCTGTGTTACTGGGTGTCAGTGTATGTCTTTGTTACTGGGTGTCAGTGTATGTCTTTGTTACTATGTGTAAGTGTGTGTCTGTGTTACTAGGTATCAGTGTCTGTCTTTGGTACTTGGTGTAAGTGTGTGTCTGTGTTACTGGGTATCAGTGTATGTCTTTGTTACTTGGTGTCAGTGTATGTCTGTGTTACTTGGTGTAAGTGTGTGTCTGTGTTACTGGGTATCAGTGTGTGACATTGTGACTTGGTGTCAGTGTATGTCTTTGTTACTGGGTGTCAGTGTGTGTCTTTGTGACTTGGTGTCAGTGTATGCCTTTGTTACTTGGTGTAAGTGTGTGTCTGTGTTACTGGGTATCAGTGTATGTCTTAGTTACTTGGTGTCAGTGTATGTCAAAATACTTGGTGTAAGTGTCTGTCTTTGTTACTTGGTGTAATTGTCTGTCTTTGTTACTTGGTGTAAGTGTATGTCTTTGCTACTTGTCAGTGTATGTCTTTGTTACTTGGTGTCAGTGTATTTCTGTGTTACTTGGTGTAAGTGTGTGTCTGTGTTACTGGGTATCAGTGTATGTCCTTGTTACTTGGTGTCATTGTCTGTCTTTGTTACTTGGTGTAAGTGTATGTCATTGTTACTTGGTGTCAGTGTATGTCTGTGTTACTGGGTATCAGTGTCTGTCTTTGTTACTTGGTGTAAGTGTGTGTCTGTGTTACTGGGTATCAGTGTCTGTCTTTGTTACTTGGTGTCAGTGTATGTCTTTGTTACTTGGTGTAAGTGTATGTCATTGTTACTTGGTGTCAGTGTATGTCTGTGTTACTGGGTATCAGTGTCTGTCTTTGTTACTTGGTGTAAGTGTGTGTCTGTGTTACTGGGTATCAGTGTCTGTCTTTGTTACTTGGTGTCAGTGTATGTCTTTGTTACTTGGTGTAAGTGTGTGTCTGTGTTACTGGGTATCAGTGTATGTCTTTGTTACTTGGTGTCAGTGTATGTCTTTGTTACTTGGTGTAAGTGTGTGTCTGTGCTACTGGGTATCAGTGTGTGACATTGTGACTTGGTGTCAGTGTATGTCTTTGTTACTGGGTGTCAGTGTGTGTCTTTGTGACTTGGTGTCAGTGTATGCCTTTGTTACTTGGTGTAAGTGTGTGTCTGTGATACTGGGTATCAGTGTATGTCTTTGTTACTTGGTGTCAGTGTTTGTCAAAATACTTGGTGTAAGTGTCTGTCTTTGTTACTTGGTGTAATTGTCTGTCTTTGTTACTTGGTGTAAGTGTATGTCTTTGCTACTTGTTGTCAGTGTATGTCTTTGTTACTTGGTGTCAGTGTATTTCTGTGTTACTTGGTGTAAGTGTGTGTCTGTGTTACTGGGTCTCAGTGTATGTCCTTGTTACTTGGTGTCATTGTCTGTCTTTGTTACATGGTGTAAGTGTGTGTCTGTGTTACTTGGTGTAAGTGCGTGTCTGTGTTACTGGGTAACAGTGTATGTCTTTGTTACTTGGTGACAGTGTATGTCTATGTTACTTGGTGTAAGTGTCTGTCTTTGTTACTGGTTGCCAGTGTGTGTCTGTGTTACTTGGTGTAAGTGTGTGTCTTTGTTACTTGTTGTCCGTGTGTGTCTGTGTTACTGGGTGTCAGTGTATGTCTTTGTTACTGGGTGTCACTGTATGTCTTTGTTACTATGTTTAAGTGTGGGTCTGTGTTACTAGGTATCTGTGTCTGTCTTTGTTACTTGGTGTAAGTGTGTGTCTGTGTTACTGGGTATCAGTGTATGTCTTTGTTACTTGGTGTCAGTGTATGTCTGTGTTACTTGGTGTAAGTGTGTGTCTGTGTTACTGGGTATCAGTGTGTGACATTGTGACTTGGTGTCAGTGTATGTCTTTGTTACTGGGTGTCAGTGTGTGTCTTTGTGACTTGGTGTCAGTGTGTGTCTTTGTCACTTGGTGTCAGTGTATGCCTTTGTTACTTGGTGTAAGTGTGTGTCTGTGTTACTGGGTATCAGTGTATGTCTTTGTTACTTGGTGTCAGTGTATGTCAAAATACTTGGTGTAAGTGTATGTCTTTGTTACTTGGTGTAATTGTCTGTCTTTGTTACTTGGTGTAAGTGTATGTCTTTGCTACTTGTTGTCAGTGTATATCTTTGTTACTTGGTGTCAGTGTATTTCTGTGTTACTTGGTGTAAGTGTGTGTCTGTGTTACTGGGTATCAGTGTATGCTTTTGTTACTTGGTGTAAGTGTGTGTCTATGTTACTGGGTGTCAGTGTGTGTCTGTGTTACTTGGTGTCCGTCTGTGTCTTTGTTTCTTGGTCTCCGTGTGTGTCTGTGTTACTGGGTGTCAGTGTATGTCTTTGTTACTGGGTGTCAGTGTGTGTCTGTGTTACTGGGTGTCAGTGTATGTCTTTGTTACATGGTGTCAGTGTATGTCTTTGTTACTTGGTGTCTGTGTGTGTCAGTGTTACCTGGTGTAAGTGTGTGTCTGTGTTACTTGGTGTAAGTGTGTGTCTTTGTTACTTGGTGTCCATGTCTGTCTGTGTTACTGGGTGTCAGTGCATGTCTGTGTTACTTGGTGTAAGTGTATGTCTTTGTTACTTGGTGTAAGTGTATGTCTTTGTTACTTGGTGTCAGTGTATGTCTCTGTTACTTGGTGTAAATGTGTGTCTGTGTTACTGGGTATCAGTGTATGTCCTTGTTACTTGGTGTCATTGTCTGTCTTTGTTACTTGGTGTAAGCGTGTGTCTGTGTTACTTGGTGTAAGTGCGTGTCTGTGTTACTGGGTAACAGTGTATGTCTTTGTTACTTGGTGTCAGTGTATGTCTTTGTTACTTGGTGGAAGTGTATGTCTTTGTTACTTGATGTCAGTGTATGTCTGTGTTACTTGGTGTAACTATATGGCTTTGTTACGTGGTGTCAGTGTATGTCTTTGTTACTTGGTGGAAGTGTATGTCATTGTGACTTGGTGTCAGAGTATGTCTTTGTTACTTGGTATCAGTGTATGACTTTGCTACTTGGTGTCAGAGTATGTCTTTGATAGTTGGTGTAAGTGTATGTCTGTGTTACTGGGTATCAGTGTCTGTCTTTGTTACTTGGTGTAAGTGTGTGTCTGTGTTACTGGGTATCAGTGTCTGTCTTTGTTACTTGGTGTCAGTGCATGTCTTTGTTACTTGGTGTAAGTGTGTGTCTGTGTTACTGGGTATCAGTGTACGTCTTTGTTACTTGGTGTCTGTGTGTGTCTGTGTTACTTGATGTAAGTGTGTGTCTGTGTAACTGGGTATCAGTGTATGTCTTTGTTACTTGGTGTATGTGTGTGTCTGTGTTACTTGGTGTAAGTGTGTCTCTGTGTTCCTGGGTATCAGTGTATGTCTTTGTTACTTGGTGTCAGTGTATGTCTGTGTTACTTGTTGTAAGTGTGTGTCTGTGTTACTGGGTATCAGTGTCTGTCTTTGTTACTGGGTGCCAGTGTGTGTCTGGGTTACTTGGTGTAAGTGTGTGCCTTTGTTACTTAGTGTCCGTGTGTGTCTGCGTTACGGGGTGTCAGTGTATGTCTTTGTTACTGGGTGTCAGTGTATGTCTTTGTTACTTGGTGTAAGTGTGTGTCTGTGTTACTGGGTATCAGTGTCTGTCTTTGTTACTTGGTGTAAGTGTGTGTCTGTGTTACTGGGTATCACTGTCTGTCTTTGTTACTTGGTGTAAGTGTGTGTCTGTGTTACTGGGTATCAGTGTATGTCTTTGTTACTTGGTGTCAGTGTATGTCTGTGTTACTTGGTGTAAGTGTGTGTCTGTGTGACTGGGTATGATTGTATGACATTGTGACTTGGTGTCAGTGTATGTCTTTGTTACTGGGTGTCAGTGTGTGTCTTTGTGACATGGTGTCAGTGTATGTCTTTGTTACTTGGTGTAAGTGTGTGTCTGTGTTACTGGGTATCAGTGTATGTCTTTGTTACCTGGTGTCAGTGTATGTCAAAATACTTGGTGTAAGTGTATGTCTTTGTTACTTGGTGTAATTGTCTGTCCTTGTTACTTGGTGTAAGTGTATGTCTTTGCTACTTGTTGTCAGTGTATGTCTTTGTTACTTGGTGTCAGTGTATGTCTGTGTTACTTGGTGTAAGTGTGTGTCTGTGTTCCTGAGTATCAGTGTATGGCTTTGTTACTTGGTGTCAGTGTATGTCTGTGTTACTTGGTGTAAGTGTGTGTCTGTGTTACTGGGTATCAGTTTATGCCTTTGTTACTTGGTGTAAGTGTGTGTCTGTGTTACTGGGTGGCAGTGTGTGTCCGTGATACTTGGTGTAAGTCTGTGCCTCTGTTACTTGGTCTCCGTGTGTGTCTGTGTTACTGGGTGTCGGTGTATGTCTTTGTTACTTGGTGTCAGTGTATGTCTGTGTTACTGGGTGTCAGTGTGTGTCTTTGTGACTTGGTGTCAGTGTATTTCTTTGTTACTTTGTGTAAGTGTGTGTCTGTGTTCTTGAGTATCAGTGTATGTCTGTGTTACTTGGTGTAAGTGTGTGTACGTTACTGGGTATCAGTGTATGTCTTTGTTACTTGATGTCAGTGTATGTCTGTGTTACTTGGTGTAAGTGTGTGTCAGTGTTACTGGGTGTCAGTGTGTGTCTGTGTTACTTGGTGTAAGTGTGTATCTTTGTTACTAGGTGTCCATGTCTGTCTGTGTTACTGGGTGTCAGTGCATGTCTGTGTTACTTGGTGTAAGTGTATGTCTTTGTTACTTGGTGTAAGTGTATGTCTTTGTTACTTGGTGTCAGTGTATGTCTCTGTTACTTGGTGTAAATGTGTGTCTGTGTTACTGGGTATCAGTGTATGTCCTTGTTACCTGGTGTCATTGTCTGTCTTTGTTACATGGTGTAAGTGTGTGTCTGTGTTACTGGGTATCAGTGTCTGTCTTTGTTACTTGGTGTAAGTGTATGTCTTTGTTATTGGGTGTCAGTGCATGTCTTTGTTACTGGGTGTCAGTGTATGTCTTTGTGACTTGGTGTAAGTGCGTGTCTGTGTTACTGGGTATCAGTGTATGTCTTTGTTACTTGGAGTAAGTGTTTCTCTGTGATACTGTGGGTCAGTGTGTATCTGTGTTCCTGGCTGTCAGTGTATGTCTTTGTTACTTTGTGTCAATGTATGACTGTGTTAGTTGGTGTAAGTGTGTGTCTGTGTTATTGGGTATCAGTGTATCTCTTTGTTACTTGGTGTAAGTGTGTGTCTGTGTTACTGGGTATCAGTGTATGTCTTTGTCACTTGGTGTCAGTGTATGTCTGTGTTACTTGGTGTAAGTGTCTGTCTTTGTTACTGGTTGCCAGTGTGTGTCTGTGTTACTTGGTGTCCGTGTGTGTCTGTGTTACTGGGTGTCAGTGTATGTCTTTGTTACTGGGTGTCAGTGTATGTCTTTGTTACTATGTGTAAGTGTGTGTCTGTGTTACTAGGTATCAGTGTCTGTCTTTGTTACTTGGTGTAAGTGTGTGTCTGTGTTACTGGGTATCAGTGTATGTCTTTGTTACTTGGTGTCAGTGTATGTCTGTGTTACTTGGTGTAAGTGTGTGTCTGTGTTACTGGGTATCAGTGTGTGACATTGTGACTTGGTGTCAGTGTATGTCTTTGTTACTGGGTGTCAGTGTGTGTCTTTGTGACTTGGTGTCAGTGTATGCCTTTGTTACTTGGTGTAAGTGTGTGTCTGTGTTACTGGGTATCAGTGTATGTCTTTGTTACTTGGTGTCAGTGTATGTCAAAATACTTGGTGTAAGTGTCTGTCTTTGTTACTTGGTGTAATTGTCTGTCTTTGTTACTTGGTGTAAGTGTATGTCTTTGCTACTTGTCAGTGTATGTCTTTGTTACTTGGTGTCAGTGTATTTCTGTGTTACTTGGTGTAAGTGTGTGTCTGTGTTACTGGGTATCAGTGTATGTCCTTGTTACTTGGTGTCATTGTCTGTCTTTGTTACATGGTGTAAGTGTGTGTCTGTGTTACTTGGTGTATGTGCGTGTCTGTGTTACTGGGTAACAGTGTATGTATTTGTTACTTGGTGACAGTGTATGTCTTTGTTACTTGGTGTAAGTGTATGTCTTTGTTACTTGATGTCAGTGTATGTCTGTGTTACTTGGTGTAACTATATGTCTTTGTTACTTGGTGTCAGTGTATGTCTTTGTTACTTGGTGTAAGTGTATGTCATTGTTACTTGGTGTCAGTGTATGTCTGTGTTACTGGGTATCAGTGTCTGTCTTTGTTACTTGGTGTAAGTGTGTGTCTGTGTTACTGGGTATCAGTGTCTGTCTTTGTTACTTGGTGTCAGTGTATGTCTTTGTTACTTGGTGTAAGTGTGTGTCTGTGTTACTGGGTATCAGTGTATGTCTTTGTTACTTGGTGTCAGTGCATGTCTTTGTTACTTGGTGTAAGTGTGTGTCTGTGCTACTGGGTATCAGTGTGTGACATTGTGACTTGGTGTCAGTGTATGTCTTTGTTACTGGGTGTCAGTGTGTGTCTTTGTGACTTGGTGTCAGTGTATGCCTTTGTTACTTGGTGTAAGTGTGTGTCTGTGATACTGGGTATCAGTGTATGTCTTTGTTACTTGGTGTCAGTGTTTGTCAAAATACTTGGTGTAAGTGTCTGTCTTTGTTACTTGGTGTAATTGTCTGTCTTTGTTACTTGGTGTAAGTGTATGTCTTTGCTACTTGTTGTCAGTGTATGTCTTTGTTTCTTGGTGTCAGTGTATTTCTGTGTTACTTGGTGTAAGTGTGTGTCTGTGTTACTGGGTCTCAGTGTATGTCCTTGTTACTTGGTGTCATTGTCTGTCTTTGTTACATGGTGTAAGTGTGTGTCTGTGTTACTTGGTGTAAGTGCGTGTCTGTGTTACTGGGTAACAGTGTATGTCTTTGTTACTTGGTGACAGTGTATGTCTATGTTACTTGGTGTAAGTGTATGTCTTTGTTACTTGATGTCAGTGTATGTCTGTGTTACTTGGTGTAACTATATGTCTTTGTTACTTGGTGTCAGTGTATGTCTTTGTTACTTGGTGTAAGTGTATGTCATTGTTACTTGGTGTCAGTGTATGTCTGTGTTACTGGGTATCAGTGTCTGTCTTTGTTACTTGGTGTAAGTGTGTGTCTGTGTTACTGGGTATCAGTGTCTGTCTTTGTTACTTGGTGTCAGTGTATGTCTTTGTTACTTGGTGTAAGTGTGTGTCTGTGTTACTGGGTATCAGTGTACGTCTTTGTTACTTGGTGTCTGTGTGTGTCTGTGTTACTTGGTGTAAGTGTGTGTCTGTGTAACTGGGTATCAGTGTATGTCTTTGTTACTTGGTGTAAGTGTGTGTCTGTGTTATTGGGTATCAGTGTATGTCTTTGTTACTTGGTGTCAGAGTATGTCTTTGTTACTTGGTGTAAGTGTATGTCTTTGTTACTTGGTGTCAGTGTTTGTCTTTGTTACTTGGTGTAAGTGTATGTCTTTGTTACTGGGTGTCAGTGCATGTCATGGTTACTGGGTGTCAGTGTATGTCTTTGTGACTTGGTGTAAGTGCGTGTCTGTGTTACTGGGTATCAGTGTATGTCTTTGTTACTTGGAGTAAGTGTTTCTCTGTGATACTGTGGGTCAGTGTGTATCTGTGTTCCTGGCTGTCAGTGTATGTCTTTGTTACTTTGTGTCAATGTAT
Source organism: Heterodontus francisci (assembly GCF_036365525.1). Lineage (NCBI taxonomy): Eukaryota > Metazoa > Chordata > Chondrichthyes > Heterodontiformes > Heterodontidae > Heterodontus > Heterodontus francisci. Next base: position 1,430,476 of record NW_027141364.1, on the reverse strand, counting down.
GACTGTGTTAGTTGGTGTCAGTGTGTGTCTGTGTTATTGGGTATCAGTGTATCTCTTTGTTACTTGGTGTAAGTGTGTGTCTGTGTTACTGGGTATCAGTGTATGTCTTTGTCACTTGGTGTCAGTGTATGTCTGTGTTACTTGGTGTAAGTGTCTGTCTTTGTTACTGGTTGCCAGTGTGTGTCTGTGTTACTTGGTGTAAGTGTGTGTCTTTGTTACTTGGTGTCCGTGTGTGTCTGTGTTACTGGGTGTCAGTGTATGTCTTTGTTACTGGGTGTCAGTGTATGTCTTTGTTACTATGTGTAAGTGTGTGTCTGTGTTACTTGGTATCAGTGTCTGTCTTTGTTACTTGGTGTAAGTGTGTGTCTGTGTTACTGGGTATCAGTGTATGTCTTTGTTACTTGGTGTCAGTGTATGTCTGTGTTACTTGGTGTAAGTGTGTGTCTGTGTTACTGGGTATCAGTGTGTGACATTGTGACTTGGTGTCTGTGTATGTCTTTGTTACTGGGTGTCAGTGTGTGTCTTTGTGACTTGGTGTTAGTGTATGCCTTTGTTACTTGGTGTAAGTGTGTGTCTGTGTTACTGGGTATCAGTGTATGTCTTTGTTACTTGGTGTCAGTGTATGTCAAAATACTTGGTGTAAGTGTATGTCTTTGTTACTTGGTGTAATTGTCTGTCTTTGTTACTTGGTGTAAGTGTATGTCTTTGCTACTTGTTGTCAGTGTATGTCTTTGTTACTTGGTGTCAGTGTATTTCTGTGTTACTTGGTGTAAGTGTGTGTCTGTGTTACTGGGTATCAGTTTATGCCTTTGTTACTTGGTGTAAGTGTGTGTCTGTGTTACTGGGTGGCAGTGTGTGTCCGTGATACTTGGTGTAAGTCTGTGCCTCTGTTACTTGGTCTCCGTGTGTGTCTGTGTTACTGGGTGTCGGTGTATGTCTTTGTTACTTGGTGTCAGTGTATGTCTGTGTTACTGGGTGTCAGTGTGTGTCTTTGTGACTTGGTGTCAGTGTATTTCTTTGTTACTTTGTGTAAGTGTGTGTCTGTGTTCTTGAGTATCAGTGTATGTCTGTGTTACTTGGTGTAAGTGTGTGTACGTTACTGGGAATCAGTGTATGTCTTTGTTACTTGATGTCAGTGTATGTCTGTGTTACTTGGTGTAAGTGTGTGTCAGTGTTACTGGGTGTCAGTGTGTGTCTGTGTTACTTGGTGTAAGTGTGTATCTTTGTTACTAGGTGTCCATGTCTGTCTGTGTTACTGGGTGTCAGTGCATGTCTGTGTTACTTGGTGTAAGTGTATGTCTTTGTTACTTGGTGTAAGTGTATGTCTTTGTTACTTGGTGTCAGTGTATGTCTCTGTTACTTGGTGTAAATGTGTGTCTGTGTTACTGGGTATCAGTGTATGTCCTTGTTACCTGGTGTCATTGTCTGTCTTTGTTACATGGTGTAAGTGTGTGTCTGTGTTACTGGGTATCAGTGTCTGTCTTTGTTACTTGGTGTAAGTGTATGTCTTTGTTATTGGGTGTCAGTGCATGTCTTTGTTACTGGGTGTCAGTGTATGTCTTTGTGACTTGGTGTAAGTGCGTGTCTGTGTTACTGGGTATCAGTGTATGTCTTTGTTACTTGGAGTAAGTGTTTCTCTGTGATACTGTGGGTCAGTGTGTATCTGTGTTCCTGGCTGTCAGTGTATGTCTTTGTTACTTTGTGTCAATGTATGACTGTGTTAGTTGGTGTAAGTGTGTGTCTGTGTTATTGGGTATCAGTGTATCTCTTTGTTACTTGGTGTAAGTGTGTGTCTGTGTTACGGGGTATCAGTGTATGTCTTTGTCACTTGGTGTCAGTGTATGTCTGTGTTACTTGGTGTAAGTGTCTGTCTTTGTTACTGGTTGCCAGTGTGTGTCTGTGTTACTTGGTGTCCGTGTGTGTCTGTGTTACTGGGTGTCAGTGTATGTCTTTGTTACTGGGTGTCAGTGTATGTCTTTGTTACTATGTGTAAGTGTGTGTCTGTGTTACTAGGTATCAGTGTCTGTCTTTGTTACTTGGTGTAAGTGTGTGTCTGTGTTACTGGGTATCAGTGTATGTCTTTGTTACTTGGTGTCAGTGTATGTCTGTGTTACTTGGTGTAAGTGTGTGTCTGTGTTACTGGGTATCAGTGTGTGACATTGTGACTTGGTGTCAGTGTATGTCTTTGTTACTGGGTGTCAGTGTGTGTCTTTGTGACTTGGTGTCAGTGTATGCCTTTGTTACTTGGTGTAAGTGTGTGTCTGTGTTACTGGGTATCAGTGTATGTCTTTGTTACTTGGTGTCAGTGTATGTCAAAATACTTGGTGTAAGTGTCTGTCTTTGTTACTTGGTGTAATTGTCTGTCTTTGTTACTTGGTGTAAGTGTATGTCTTTGCTACTTGTCAGTGTATGTCTTTGTTACTTGGTGTCAGTGTATTTCTGTGTTACTTGGTGTAAGTGTGTGTCTGTGTTACTGGGTATCAGTGTATGTCCTTGTTACTTGGTGTCATTGTCTGTCTTTGTTACATGGTGTAAGTGTGTGTCTGTGTTACTTGGTGTAAGTGCGTGTCTGTGTTACTGGGTAACAGTGTATGTATTTGTTACTTGGTGACAGTGTATGTCTTTGTTACTTGGTGTAAGTGTATGTCTTTGTTACTTGATGTCAGTGTATGTCTGTGTTACTTGGTGTAACTATATGTCTTTGTTACTTGGTGTCAGTGTATGTCTTTGTTACTTGGTGTAAGTGTATGTCATTGTTACTTGGTGTCAGTGTATGTCTGTGTTACTGGGTATCAGTGTCTGTCTTTGTTACTTGGTGTAAGTGTGTGTCTGTGTTACTGGGTATCAGTGTCTGTCTTTGTTACTTGGTGTCAGTGTATGTCTTTGTTACTTGGTGTAAGTGTGTGTCTGTGTTACTGGGTATCAGTGTATGTCTTTGTTACTTGGTGTCAGTGTATGTCTGTGTTACTTGGTGTAAGTGTGTGTCTGTGCTACTGGGTATCAGTGTGTGACATTGTGACTTGGTGTCAGTGTATGTCTTTGTTACTGGGTGTCAGTGTGTTTCTTTGTGACTTGGTGTCAGTGTATGCCTTTGTTACTTGGTGTAAGTGTGTGTCTGTGATACTGGGTATCAGTGTATGTCTTTGTTACTTGGTGTCAGTGTTTGTCAAAATATTTGGTGTAAGTGTCTGTCTTTGTTACTTGGTGTAATTGTCTGTCTTTGTTACTTGGTGTAAGTGTATGTCTTTGCTACTTGTTGTCAGTGTATGTCTTTGTTACTTGGTGTCAGTGTATTTCTGTGTTACTTGGTGTAAGTGTGTGTCTGTGTTACTGGGTCTCAGTGTATGTCCTTGTTACTTGGTGTCATTGTCTGTCTTTGTTACATGGTGTAAGTGTGTGTCTGTGTTACTTGGTGTAAGTGCGTGTCTGTGTTACTGGGTAACAGTGTATGTCTTTGTTACTTGGTGACAGTGTATGTCTATGTTACTTGGTGTAAGTGTATGTCTTTGTTACTTGATGTCAGTGTATGTCTGTGTTACTTGGTGTAACTATATGTCTTTGTTACTTGTTGTCAGTGTATGTCTTTGTTACTTGGTGTAAGTGTATGTCATTGTTACTTGGTGTCAGTGTATGTCTGTGTTACTGGGTATCAGTGTCTGTCTTTGTTACTTGGTGTAAGTGTGTGTCTGTGTTACTGGGTATCAGTGTCTGTCTTTGTTACTTGGTGTCAGTGTATGTCTTTGTTACTTGGTGTAAGTGTGTGTCTGTGTTACTGGGTATCAGTGTACGTCTTTGTTACTTGGTGTCTGTGTGTGTCTGTGTTACTTGGTGTAAGTGTGTGTCTGTGTAACTGGGTATCAGTGTATGTCTTTGTTACTTGGTGTAAGTGTGTGTCTGTGTTATTGGGTATCAGTGTATGTCTTTGTTACTTGGTGTCAGAGTATGTCTTTGTTACTTGGTGTAAGTGTATGTCTTTGTTACTTGGTGTCAGTGTTTGTCTTTGTTACTTGGTGTAAGTGTATGTCTTTGTTACTGGGTGTCAGTGCATGTCTTTGTTACTGGGTGTCAGTGTATGTCTTTGTGACTTGGTGTAAGTGCGTGTCTGTGTTACTGGGTATCAGTGTATGTCTTTGTTACTTGGAGTAAGTGTTTCTCTGTGATACTGTGGGTCAGTGTGTATCTGTGTTCCTGGCTGTCAGTGTATGTCTTTGTTACTTTGTGTCAATGTATGACTGTGTTAGTTGGTGTAAGTGTGTGTCTGTGTTATTGGGTATCAGTGTATCTCTTTGTTACTTGGTGTAAGTGTGTGTCTGTGTTACTGGGTATCAGTGTATGTCTTTGTCACTTGGTGTCAGTGTATGTCTGTGTTACTTGGTGTAAGTGTCTGTCTTTGTTACTGGTTGCCAGTGTGTGTCTGTGTTACTTGGTGTAAGTGTGTGTCTTTGTTACTTGGTGTCCGTGTGTGTCTGTGTTACTGGGTGTCAGTGTATGTCTTTGTTACTGGGTGTCAGTGTATGTCTTTGTTACTATGTGTAAGTGTGTGTCTGTGTTACTTGGTATCAGTGTCTGTCTTTGTTACTTGGTGTAAGTGTGTGTCTGTGTTACTGGGTATCAGTGTATGTCTTTGTTACTTGGTGTCAGTGTATGTCTGTGTTACTTGGTGTAAGTGTGTGTCTGTGTTACTGGGTATCAGTGTGTGACATTGTGACTTGGTGTCTGTGTATGTCTTTGTTACTGGGTGTCAGTGTGTGTCTTTGTGACTTGGTGTTAGTGTATGCCTTTGTTACTTGGTGTAAGTGTGTGTCTGTGTTACTGGGTATCAGTGTATGTCTTTGTTACTTGGTGTCAGTGTATGTCAAAATACTTGGTGTAAGTGTATGTCTTTGTTACTTGGTGTAATTGTCTGTCTTTGTTACTTGGTGTAAGTGTATGTCTTTGCTACTTGTTGTCAGTGTATGTCTTTGTTACTTGGTGTCAGTGTATTTCTGTGTTACTTGGTGTAAGTGTGTGTCTGTGTTACTGGGTATCAGTGTATGCTTTTGTTACTTGGTGTAAGTGTGTGTCTATGTTACTGGGTGTCAGTGTGTGTCTGTGTTACCTGGTGTCCGTCTGTGTCTTTGTTACTTGGTCTCCGTGTGTGTCTTTGTTACTGGGTGTCAGTGTATGTCTTTGTTACATGGTGTCTGTGTGTGTCAGTGTTACTTGGTGTAAGTGTGTGTCTGTGTTACTTGGTGTAAGTGTGTGTATTTGTTACTTGGTGTCCATGTCTGTCTGTGTTACTGGGTGTCAGTGCATGTCTGTGTTACTTGGTGTAAGTGTATGTCTTTGTTACTTGGTGTAAGTGTGTGTCTATGTTGCTGGGTGTCAGTGTGTGTCTGTGTTACCTGGTGTCCGTCTGTGTCTTTGTTACTTGGTCTCCGTGTGTGTCTTTGTTACTGGGTGTCAGTGTATGTCTTTGTTACTTGGTGTCTGTGTGTGTCAGTGTTACTTGGTGTAAGTGTGTGTCTGTGTTACTTGGTGTAAGTGTGTGTATTTGTTACTTGGTGTCCATGTCTGTCTGTGTTACTGGGTGTCAGTGCATGTCTGTGTTACTTGGTGTAAGTGTATGTCTTTGTTACTTGGTGTAAGTGTATGTCTTTGTTACTTGGTGTCAGTGTATGTCTCTGTTACTTGGTGTAAATGTGTGTCTATGTTACTGGGTATCAGTGTATGTCCTTGTTACTTGGTGTCATTGTCTGTCTTTGTTACTTGGTGTAAGCGTGTGTCTGTGTTACTTGGTGTAAGTGCGTGTCTGTGTTACTGGGTAACAGTGTATGTCTTTGTTACTTGGTGTCAGTGTATGTCTTTGTTACTTGGTGGAAGTGTATGTCATTGTTACTTGGTGTCAGAGTATTTCTTTGTTACTTGGTATCAGTGTATGACTTTGCTAGTTGGTGTCAGAGTATGCCTTTGATAGTTGGTGTAATTGTATGTCTGTGTTACTGGGTATCAGTGTCTGTCTTTGTTACTTGGTGTAAGTGTGTGTCTGTGTTACTGGGTATCAGTGTCTGTCTTTGTTACTTGGTGTCAGTGCATGTCTTTGTTACTTGGTGTAAGTGTGTGTCTGTGTTACTGGGTATCAGTGTACGTCTTTGTTACTTGGTTTCTGTGTGTGTCTGTGTTACTTGATGTAAGTGTGTGTCTGTGTAACTGGGTATCAGTGTATGTCTTTGTTACTTGGTGTAAGTGTGTGTCTGTGTTACTTGGTGTAAGTGTGTCTCTGTGTTCCTGGGTATCAGTGTATGGCTTTGTTACTTGGTGTCAGTGTATGTCTGTGTTACTTGTTGTAAGTGTGTGTCTGTGTTACTGGGTATCAGTGTCTGTCTTTGTTACTGGGTGCCAGTGTGTGTCTGGGTTACTTGGTGTAAGTGTGTGTCTTTGTTACTTAGTGTCCGTGTGTGTCTGCGTTACGGGGTGTCAGTGTATGTCTTTGTTACTGGGTGTCAGTGTATGTCTTTGTTACTTGGTGTAAGTGTGTGTCTGTGTTACTGGGTATCAGTGTCTGTCTTTGTTACTTGGTGTAAGTGTGTGTCTGTGTTACTGGGTATCAGTGTATGTCTTTGTTACTTGGTGTCAGTGTATGTCTGTGTTACTTGGTGTAAGTTTGTGTCTGTGTTACTGGGTATCAGTGTATGACATTGTGACTTGGTGTCAGTGTATGTCTTTCTTACTGGGTGTCAGTGTGTGTCTTTGTGACTTGGTGTCAGTGTATGTCTTTGTTACTTGGTGTCAGTGTATGTCAAAATAGTTGGTGTAAGTGTATGTCTTTGTTACTTGGTGTAATTGTCTGTCCTTGTTACTTGGTGTAAGTGTATGTCTTTGCTACTTGTTGTCAGTGTATGTCTTTGTTACTTGGTGTCAGTGTATGTCTGTGTTACTTGGTGTAAGTGTGTGTCTGTGACACTGGGTATCAGTGTATGCCTTTGTTACTTCGTGTAAGTGTGTGTCTGTGTTACTGGGTGTCAGTGTGTGTCTGTGTTACTTGGTGTAAGTCTGTGCCTTTGTTACTTGGTGTCAGTGTATGTCTGTGTTACTGGGTGTCAGTGTGTGTCTTTGTGACTTGGTGTCAGTGTATGTCTTTGTTACTTGGTGTAAGTGTGTGTCTGTGTTCTTGAGTATCTGTGTATGTCTTTGTTACTTGGTGTCAGTGTATGTCTGTGTTAGTTGGTGTCAGTGTATGTCTTTGTTACTGGGTGTCAGTGTGTGTCTTTGTGACTTGGTGTCAGTGTATGTCTTTGTTACTTGGTGTAAGTGTGTGTCAGTGTTACTGGGTGTCAGTGTGTGTCTGTGTTACTTGGTGTAAGTGTGTGTCTTTGTTACTTAGTGTCCGTGTGTGTCTGTGTTACGGGGTGTAAGTGTGTGTCTGTGTTACTGGGTATCAGTGTCTGTCTTTGTTACTTGGTGTAAGTGTGTGTCTGTGTTACTGGGTGTAAGTGTGTGTCTGTGTTACTGGGTATCAGTGTATGACATTGTGATTTGGTGTCAGTGTATGTCTTTCTTACTGGGAGTCAGTGTGTGTCTTTGTGACTTGGTGTCAGTGTATGTCTTTGTTACTTGGTGTAAGTGTGTTTCTGTGTTACTGGGTATCAGTGTCTGTCTTTGTTACTTGGTGTAAGTGTATGTCTTTGTTATTGGGTGTCAGTGCATGTCTTTGTTACTGGGTGTCAGTGTATGTCTTTGTGACTTGGTGTAAGTGCGTGTCTGTGTTACTGGGTATCAGTGTATGTCTTTGTTACTTGGAGTAAGTGTTTCTCTGTGATACTGTGGGTCAGTGTGTATCTGTGTTCCTGGCTGTCAGTGTATGTCTTTGTTACTTTGTGTCAATGTATGACTGTGTTAGTTGGTGTAAGTGTGTGTCTGTGTTATTGGGTATCAGTGTATCTCTTTGTTACTTGGTGTAAGTGTGTGTCTGTGTTACTGGGTATCAGTGTATGTCTTTGTCACTTGGTGTCAGTGTATGTCTGTGTTACTTGGTGTAAATGTCAGTCTTTGTTACTGGTTGCCAGTGTTTGTCTGTGTTACTTGGTGTAAGTGTGTGTCTTTGTTACTTGGTGTCCGTGTGTGTCTGTGTTACTGGGTGTCAGTGTATGTCTTTGTTACTGGGTGTCAGTGTATGTCTTTGTTACTATGTGTAAGTGTGTGTCTGTGTTACTCGGTATCAGTGTCTGTCTATGTTACTTGGTGTAAGTGTGTGTCTGTGTTACTGGGTATCAGTGTATGTCTTTGTTACTTGGTGTCAGTGTATGTCTGTGTTATTTGGTGTAAGTGTGTGTCTGTGTTACTGGGTATCAGTGTGTGACATTGTGACTTGGTGTCAGTGTATGTCTTTGTTACTGGGTGTCAGTGTGTGTCTTTTTGACTTGGTGTCAGTGTATGCCTTTGTTACTTGGTGTAAGTGTGTGTCTGTGTTACTGGGTATCAGTGTATGTCTTTGTTACTTGGTGTCAGTGTATGTCAAAATACTTGGTGTAAGTGTATGTCTTTGTTACTTGGTGTAATTGTCTGTCCTTGTTACTTGGTGTAAGTGTATGTCTTTGCTACTTGTTGTCAGTGTATGTCTTTGTTACTTGGTGTCAGTGTATGTCTGTGTTACTTGGTGTAAGTGTGTGTCTGTGTTACTGGGTATCAGTGTATGCCTTTGTTTCTTCGTGTAAGTGTTTGTCTGTGTTACTGGGTGTCAGTGTGTGTCTGTGTTACTTGGTGTAAGTCTGTGCCTTTGTTACTTGGTGTCAGTGTATGTCTGTGTTACTGGGTGTCAGTGTGTGTCTTTGTGACTTGGTGTCAGTGTATGTCTTTGTTACTTGGTGTAAGTGTGTGTCTGTGTTCTTGAGTATCTGTCTATGTCTTTGTTACTTGGTGTCAGTGTATGTCTGTGTTAGTTGGTGTCAGTGTATGTCTTTGTTACTGGGTGTCAGTGTGTGTCTTTGTAACTTGGTGTCAGTGTATGTCTTTGTTACTTGGTGTAAGTGTGTGTCTATGCTACTGGGTATCAGTGTATGTCTTTGTTACTTGGTGTCAGTGTATGTCTGTGTTACTTGGTGTAAGTGTGTGTCAGTGTTACTGGGTGTCAGTGTGTGTCTGTGTTACTTGGTGTAGGTGTGTGTCTTTGTTACTTGGTGTCCATGTCTGTCTGTGTTACGGGGTGTAAGTGTGTGTCTGTGTTATTGGTTATCAGTGTATCTCTTTGTTACTTGGTGTAAGTGTGCGTCTGTGTTACTGGGTATCAGTGTATGTCTTTGTCACTTGGTGTCAGTGTATGTCTGTGTTACTTGGTGTAAGTGTCTGTCTTTGTTACTGGTTGCCAGTGTGTGTCTGTGTTACTTGGTGTAAGTGTGTGTCTTTGTTACTTGGTGTCAGTGTTTGTCTTTGTTACTTGGTGTAAGTGAGTGTTTGTGTTACTTGGTGTAAGTGTGTGTCTGTGTTACTTGGTATCAGTGTATGTCTGTGTTACTTGGTGTAAGTGTCTGTCTTTGTTACTGGTTGCCAGTGTGTGTCTGTGTTACTTGGTGTAAGTGTGTGTCTTTGTTACTTGGTGTAAGTATATGTCTTTGTTACTGGGTGTCAGTGCATGTCTTTGTTACTGGGTGTCAGTGTATGTCTTTGTGACTTGGTGTAAGTGCGTGTCTGTGTTACTGGGTATCAGTGAATGTCTTTGTTACTTGGAGTAAGTGTTTCTCTGTGATACTGTGGGTCAGTGTGTATCTGTGTTCCTGGCTGTCAGTGTATGTCTTTGTTACTTTGTGTCAATGTATGACGGTGTTAGTTGGTGTAAGTGTGTGTCTGTGTTATTGGGTATCAGTGTATCTCTTTGTTACTTGGTGTAAGTGTGTGTCTGTGTTACTGGGTATCAGTGTATGTCTTTGTCACTTGGTGTCAGTGTATGTCTGTGTTACTTGGTGTAAGTGTCTGTCTTTGTTACTGGTTGCCAGTGTGTGTCTGTGTTACTTGGTGTAAGTGTGTGTCTTTGTTACTTGGTGTCGGTGTGTGTCTGTGTTACTGGGTGTCAGTGTATGTCTTTGTTACTGGGTGTCAGTGTATGTCTTTGTTACTATGTGTAAGTGTGTGTCTGTGTTACTTGGTATCAGTGTCTGTCTTTGTTACTTGGTGTAAGTGTGTGTCTGTGCTACTGGGTATCAGTGTATGTCTTTGTTACTTGGTGTCAGTGTATGTCTGTGTTACTTGGTGTAAGTGTGTGTCTGTTTTACTGGGTATCAGTGTGTGACATTGTGACTTGGTGTCAGTGTATGTCTTTGTTACTGGGTGTCAGTGTGTGTCTTTGTGACTTGGTGTCAGTGTATGCCTTTGTTACTTGGTGTAAGTGTGTGTCTGTGTTGCTGGGTATCAGAGTATGTCTTTGTTACTTGGTGTCAGTGTATGTCAAAATACTTGGTGTAAGTGTATGTCTTTGTTACTTGGTGTAATTGTCTGTCTTTGTTACTTGGTGTAAGTGTATGTCTTTGCTACTTGTTGTCAGTGTATGTCCTTGTTACTGGGTGTCAGTGTGTGTCTGTGTTACTTGGTGTACGTCTGTGTCTTTGTTACTTGGTCTCCGTGTGTGTCTGTGTTACTGGGTGTCAGTGTATGTCTTTGTTACTGGGTGTCAGTATATGTCTTTGTTACTTGGTGTCAGTGTATGTCTGTGTTACTTGGTGTAAGTGTGTGTCTGTGTTCCTGAGTATCAGTGTATGTCTTTGTTACTTGGTGTCAGTGTATGTCAGTGTTACTTGGTGTCAGTGTATGTCTTTGTTCCTGGGTGTCAGTTTTTTGTCTTTGTGACTTGGTGTCAGTGTATGTCTTTGTTACTTGGTGTAAGTGTGTGTCTGTGTTACTGGGTATCAGTGTATGTCTTTGTTACTTGGTGTCAGTGTATGCCTGTGTTACTTGGTGTAAGTGTGTGTCAGTGTTACTGGGTGTCAGTGTGTGTCTGTGTTTTTTGGTGTAAGTGTGTGTCTTTGTTACTTGGTGTCCATGTCTGTCTGTGTTACTGGGTGTCAGTGCATGTCTGTGTTACTTGGTGTCAGTGTATGTCTTTGTTACTTGGTGTAAGTGTATGTCTTTGTTACTTGGTGTAAGTGTGTGTCAGTGTTACTGGGTGTCAGTGTGTGTCTGTGTTACCTGGTGTAAGTGTGTGTCTTTGTTACTTGGTGTCCATGTCTGTCTGTGTTACTGGGTGTCAGTGCATGTCTGTGTTACTTGGTGTAAGTGTATGTCATTGTTACTTGGTGTCAGTGTATGTCTGTGTTACTTGGTGTAAATGTGTGTCTGTGTTACTGGGTATCAGTGTATGTCCTTGTTAATTGGTGTCATTGGCTGTCTTTGTTACTTGGTGTAAGTGTGTGTCTGTGTTACTGGGTATCAGTGTATGTCTTTGTTACTTGGTGTCAGTGTATGTCTGTGTTACTTGGTGTAAGTGTATGTCTTTGTTACTTGGTGTAAGTGTGTGTCAGTGTTACTGGGTATCAGTGTGTGACATTGTGACTTGGTGTCAGTGTATGTCTTTGTTGCTGGGTGTCAGTGTGTGTCTTTGTGACTTGGTGTCAGTGTATGCCTTTGTTACTTGGTGTAAGTGTGTGTCTGTGTTCTTGAGTATCAGTGTATGTCTTTGTTACTTGGTGTCAGTGTATGTCAGTGTTACTTGGTGTCATTGTCTGTCTTTGTTCCTGGGTGTCAGTTTTTTGTCTTTGTGACTTGGTGTCAGTGTATGTCTTTGTGACTTGGTGTAAGTGTGTGTCTGTGTTGCTGGGTATCAGTGTATGTCTTTGTTACTTGGTGTCAGTGTATGCCTGTGTTACTTGGTGTAAGTGTGTGTCAGTGTTACTGGGTGTCAGTGTGTGTCTGTGTTACTTGGTGTAGGTGTGTGTCTTTGTTACTTGGTGTCCATGTCTGTCTGTGTTACTGGGTGTCAGTGCATGTCTGTGTTACTTGGTGTAAGTGTCTGTCTTTGTTACTTGGTGTAAGTGTATGTCTTTGTTACTTGGTGTAAGTGTGTGTCAGTGTTACTGGGTGTCAGTGTGTGTCTGTGTTACCTGGTGTAAGTGTGTGTCTTTGTTACTTGGTGTCCATGTCTGTCTCTGTTACTGGGTGTCAGTGCATGTCTGTGTTACTTGGTGTAAGTGTATGTCATTGTTACTTGGTGTCAGTGTGTGTCTCTGTTACTTGGTGTAAATGTGTGTCTTTGTGACTTGGTGTCAGTGTATGCCTTTGCTACTTGGTGTAAGTGTGTGTCTGTGTTCTTGAGTATCAGTGTATGTCTTTGTTACTTGGTGTCAGTGTATGTCAGTGTTACTTGGTGTCAGTGTATGTCTTTGTTCCTGGGTGTCAGTTTTTTGTCTTTGTGACTTGGTGTCAGTGTATGTCTTTGTTACTTGGTGTAAGTGTGTGTCTGTGTTACTGGGTATCAGTGTATGTCTTTGTTACTTGGTGTCAGTGTATGCCTGTGTTACTTGGTGTAAGTGTGTGTTAGTGTTACTGGGTGTCAGTGTGTGTCTGTGTTACTTGGTGTAAGTGTGTGTCTTTGTTACTTGGTGTCCATGTCTGTCTGTGTTACTGGGTGTCAGTGCATGTCTGGGTTACTTGGTGTAAGTGTATGTCTTTGTTACTTGGTGTAAGTGTATGTCTTTGTTACTTGGTGTAAGTGTGTGTCAGTGTTACTGGGTGTCAGTGTGTGTCTGTGTTACCTGGTGTAAGTGTGTGTCTTTGTTACTTGGTGTCCATGTCTGTCTGTGTTACTGGGTGTCAGTGCATGTCTGTGTTACTTGGTGTAAGTGTATGTCATTGTTACTTGGTGTCAGTGTATGTCTCTGTTACTTGGTGTAAATGTGTGTCTGTGTTACTGGGTATCAGTGTATGTCCTTGTTAATTGGTGTCATTGGCTGTCTTTGTTACTTGGTGTAAGTGTTTGTCTGTGTTACTGGGTATCAGTGTATGTCTTTGTTACTTGGTGTCAGTGTATGTCTGTGTTACTTGGTGTAAGTGTATGTCTTTGTTACTTGGTGTCAGTGTATGTCTTTGTTACTTGGTGTAAGTGTATGTCTTTGTTGCTTGGTGTCTGTGTATGTCTTTGTTACTTGGTGTAAGTGTATGTCTTTGCTACTTGGTGTCAGAGTATGTCTTTGATAGTTGGTGTAAGTGTGTGTCTGTGTTGCTGGGTATCAGTGTATGTCTTTTTTACTTGGTGTAAGCGTATGTCTGTCTTAATGTGTATCAGTGTCTGTCTTTGTTAAATGGTGTCAGTGTATGTCTTTGTTACTTGGTGTAAGTGTGTGTCTGTGCTACTGGGTATCAGTGTACGTCTTTGTTACTTGGTGTCTGTGTGTGTCTGTGTTACTTGGTGTAAGTGTGTGTCTGTGTAACTGGGTATTAGTGTATGTCTTTGTTACTTGGTGTAAGTGTGTGTCTGTGTTACTGGGTATCAGTGTCTGTCCTTGTTACTTGGTGTCAATGTATGTCTTTGTTACTGGGTGTCAGTGCGTGTCTGTGATACTGGGTATCATTGTATGTCTTTGTTGCTTGGTGTCAGTGTATGTCTTTGTACTTGGTGTAAGTGGATGTCTTTGTTACTTGGTGCCAGTGTATGTCTGTGTTACTTGGTGTCAGTGTGTGCCTTTGTTACTTGGTGTCAGTTTTTCTCTGTGTTACTGGGTGTCACTGTGTATCTGTGTTCCTGGGTGTCTGTGTATGTCTTTGTTACTTGGTGTCAGTGTATGTCCGTGATACTTGGTGTAAGTGGGTGTCTGTGTTACTGTGTATCAGTGTATGTCTTTGTTACTTGGTGTAAGTGTGTGTCTGTGTTACTTGGTGTCAGTGTATGTCTGTGTTACTTGGTGTCAGTGTGAGTCTTTGTTACTCGGTGCCAGTGTATGTCTTTGTTACTTGGTGTAAGTGTGTGTCTGTGTTACTGGGCATCAGTGTCTGTCTTTGTTACTTGGTGTAAGTGTGTGTCTGTGTTACTGGGTATCATTGTATGTCTTTGTTAATTGGTGTCAGTGCATGTCTTTGTAACTTGGTGTAAGTGTGTGTCTGTGTTACTGGGTATCAGTGTATGTCTTTGTGACTTAGTGTCAGTGTTTGTCTTTGTTACTGGGTGTCAGTGTGTGTCTTTGTGACTTGGTGTCAGTGTATGTCTTTGTCACTTGTTGTAAGTGTGTGTCTGTGTTACTTGGTGTAAGTGTGTGTCTGTGTTACTGGGTATCAGTGTATATCTTTGTTACTTGGTGTAAGTGTGTGTCTGTCTTACTGGGTATCAGTAATGTCTTTGCAGCATGGTGACAGTGTATGTCTGTGTTACTTGGTGTAAGTGTGTGTCTTTGTTACTTGGTGTAATTGTATGTCTTTGTGTCTTGGTGTCAGTGTATGTCTTTGTTACTTGGTGTCAGTGTATGTTTGTGTAACTTGGTGCAAGTGTGTGTCTTTGTTACTTGGTGTAATTGCATGTCTTTGTTACTTGGTGTCATTGTATGTCTGTGTTACTTGGTGTCAGTGTATGTCTTTGTTACTTGGTGTCAGTGTATGTCTTTGTGACTTGGTGTCAGTGTCTGTCTTTGTTACTGGGTGTCAGTGTCTGTCTTCGTTACTTGGTGTCATTGTTTGTCTTTGTTACTGTGTGTCAGTGTCTGTCTTTGTTACTTGGTGTCAGTGTATGTTTGTGTAACTTGGTGCAAGTGTGTGTCTTTGTTACTTGGTGTAATTGCATGTCTTTGTTACTTGGTGTCATTGTATGTCTGTGTTACTTGGTGTCAGTGTATGTCTTTGTTACTTGGTGTCAGTGTATGCCTTTGTTACTTGGTTTCAGTGTATGTCTTTGTTACTTGGTGTAAGTGTGTGTCTGTGTTACTGGGTATCAGAGTATATCTTTGTTACTTGTTGTAAGTGTGTGTCTGTGTTACTGGGTATCAGTGAATGTCTTTGCAGCATGGTGACAGTGTATGTCTGTGTTACTTGGTGTATGTGTGTGTCTTTGTTACTTGGTGTAATTGTATGTCTTTGTGACTTGGTGTCAGTGTATGTCTTTGTTACTTGGTGTAAGTGAGTGTTTGTGTTACTTGGTGTAAGTGTGTGTCTGTGTTACTTGGTATCAGTGTATGTCTTTGTTACTTGGTGTAAGTGTGTGCCTGTGTTACTTTGTGTAAGTGTGTGTCTGTGTTACTTGGTGTCATTGTATGTCTGTGTTACTTGGTGTAAGTGTATGTCTTTGTTACTTGGTGTCAGTGTATGTCTTTGCTACTTGGTGTAATTGTATGTCTTTGTGACTTGGTGTCAGTGTATGTCTTTGTTACTTGGTGTCAGTGTATGTTTGTGTAACTTGGTGCAAGTGTGTGTCTTTGTTACTTGGTGTAATTGCATGTCTTTGTTACTTGGTGTCATTGTATGTCTGTGTTGCTTGGTGTCAGTGTATGTCTTTGTTACTTGGTGTCAGTGTATGTCTTTGTGACTTGGTGTCAGTGTCTGTCTTTGTTACTGGGTGTCAGTGTCTGTCTTCGTTACTTGGTGTCAGTGTTTGTCTTTGTTACTGTGTGTCAGTGTCTGTCTTTGTGACTTGGTGTCAGTGTATGCCTTTGTTACTTGCTTTCAGTGTATGTCTTTGTTACTTGGTGTAAGCGTGTGTCTGTGTTACTGGGTATCAGTGTATATCTTTGTTACTTGTTGTAAGTGTGTGTCTGTGTTACTGGGTATCAGTGAATGTCATTGCAGCATGGTGACAGTGTATGTCTGTGTTACTTGGTGTAAGTGTGTGTCTTTGTTACTTGGTGTAATTGTATGTCTTTGTGACATGGTGTCAGTGTTTGTCTTTGTTACTTGGTGTAAGTGAGTGTCTGTGTTACTTGGTGTAAGTGTGTGTCTGTGTGACTTGGTATCAGTGTATGTCTTTGTTACTTGGTGTAAGTGTGTGCCTGTGTTACTTTGTGTAAGTGTGTGTCTGTGTTACTTGGTGTCATTGTATGTCTGTGTTACTTGGTGTAATTGTGTGCCTTTGTCACTTTGTGTAAGTGTGTGTCTGTGTTACTTGGTGTCATTGTATGTCTTTGTTACTTGGTGTAAATGTGTGTCTGTGTTGCTGGGTAACAGTGTATGTCTTTGTCACTTGGTGTCAGTGCATGTCTGTGTTACTTGGTGTAAGTGTGTGTCTTTGTTACTTGGTGTAATTGTATGTCTTTGTGACTTGGTGTCAGTGTTTGTCTTTGTTACTTGGTGTAAGTGATTGTTTGTGTTACTTGGTGTAAGTGTGTGTCTGTGTTACTTGGTATCAGTGTATGTCTTTGTTACTTGGTGTAAGTGTGTGTCTGTGTTACTGGGTATCAGTGTATGTCTTTGTTACTTGGTGTCAGTGTATGTCTTTGTGACTTGGTATCAGTGTATGTCTTTTTTACTGGGTGTCACTGTATGTCTTTGTGACTTTGTGTCAGTGTATGTCTTTGTGACTGGGTGTCAGTTTATGTCTTTGTTACTTGGTGTCAGTGTATGTCTGTGTTACTTGGTGAAAGTGTGTGTCTTTGTTACTTGGTGTAAGTGTGTGTCTGTGTTACTGGGTGTAAGTGTGTGTCTGTGTTACTTGGTGTCATTGTATGTCTTTGTTATTTGGTGTAAGTGTGTGTCTGTGTTACTGCGTATCAGTGTATGTCTTTGTGACTTGGTATCAGTGTATGTCTTTGTTACTAGGTGTCAGTGTATGTCTGTGTTACTTGGTGTAAGTGTGTGTTTTTGCTACTTGGTGTAATTGTATGTCTTTGTTACTTGGTGTCAGTGTATGTCTTTGTTACTTGGTGTAAGTGTGTATCTGAGTTACTGGGGAGCAGTGTATGTCTTTGTTACTTGGTGTCAGTGTATGTCTGAGTTACTTGGTGTAAGTGTATGTCTTTGTTACTTGGTGTTTGTGTATGTCTTTGTTACTTGGTGTAAGTGTGTGGCTGTGTTACTGGGTATCAGTGTATGTATTTGTTACTTGGTGTCAGTGCATGTCTTTTTGACTTGGTGTCAGTGTATGTCTTTGTTACTGGGTGTCACTGTATGTCTTTGTGACTTTGTGTCAGTGTATGTCTTTGTTATTGGGTGTCAGTTTATGTCCTTGTTACTTGGTGTCAGTGTATGTCTTTGTTCCTTGGTGTCAGTGTATGTCTGTGTTACTTGGTGTAAGGGTGTGTCTTTGTTACTTGGTGTAAGTGTGTGTCTGTGTTACTGGGTATCAGTGTGTGTCTTTGTTACTTGGTATCAGTGTATGTTGTTGTTACTTGGTGTAAGTGGGTATCTGAGTTACTGTGAAGCAGTGTATGTCTTAGTTACTTGGTGTCAGTGTATGTCTGTGTTACTTGGTGGAAGTGTATGTCTTTGTTACTTGGTGTCTGTGTATGTCTTTGTTACTTTTTGTAAGTGTGTGTCTGTGTTACTGGGTATCAGTGTATGTCTTTGTTACTTGGTGTCAGTGTATGTCTTTTTGACTTGGAGTCAGTGTATGTCTTTGTTACTGGGTGTCAGTTTATGTCCTTTTTACTTGGTGTCAGTGTATGTCTTTGTTACTTGGTGTCAGTGTATGTCTGTGTTACTTGGTGTAAGTGTGTGTCTTTGTTACTTGGTGCAAGTGTGTGTCTGTGTTACTTGGTATCAGTGTAAGTTTTTGGTACTTGGTGTAAGTGTATGTCCGTGATACTTGGTGTAAGTGGGTGTCTGTGTTACTGGGTATCAGTGTATGTCTTTGTTACTTGGTGTAAGTGTGTGTCTGTGTTACTGGGTATCAGTGTATGTCTTTGTTACTTGGTGTCAGTGTATGTCTGTGTTACTTGGTGTCAGTGTGAGTCTTTGTTACTCGGTGCCAGTGTATGTCTTTGTTACTTGGTGTAAGTGTGTGTCTGTGTTACTGGGTATCAGTGTCTGTCTTTGTTACTTGGTGTAAGTGTGTGTCTGTGTTACTGGGTATCATTGTATGTCTTTGTTAATTGGTGTCAGTGCATGTCTGTGTAACTTGGTGTAAGTGTGTGTCTGTGTTACTGGGTATCAGTGTATGTCTTTGTGACTTAGTGTCAGTGTTTGTCTTTGTTACTGGGTGTCAGTGTGTGTCTTTGTGACTTGGTGTCAGTGTATGTCTTTGTCACTTGTTGTAAGTGTGTGTCTGTGTTACTTGGTGTAAGTGTGTGTCTGTGTTACTGGGTATCAGTGTATATCTTTGTTACTTGGTGTAAGTGTGTGTCTGTCTTACTGGGTATCAGTAATGTCTTTGCAGCATGGTGACAGTGTATGTCTGTGTTACTTGGTGTAAGTGTGTGTCTTTGTTACTTGGTGTAATTGTATGTCTTTGTGACTTGGTGTCAGTGTATGTCTTTGTTACTTGGTGTCAGTGTATGTTTGTGTAACTTGGTGCAAGTGTGTGTCTTTGTTACTTGGTGTAATTGCATGTCTTTGTTACTTGGTGTCAGTGTATGTCTTTGTGACTTGGTGTCAGTGTCTGTCTTTCTAACTGGGTGTCAGTGTCTGTCTTCGTTACTTGGTGTCATTGTTTGTCTTTGTTACTGTGTGTCAGTGTCTGTCTTTGTTACTTGGTGTCAGTGTATGTTTGTGTAACTTGGTGCAAGTGTGTGTCTTTGTTACTTGGTGTAATTGCATGTCTTTGTTACTTGGTGTCATTGTATGTCTGTGTTACTTGGTGTCAGTGTATGTCTTTGTTACTTGGTGTCAGTGTATGCCTTTGTTACTTGGTTTCAGTGTATGTGTTTGTCACTTGGTGTAATTGTATGTCTGTGTTACTTGGTGTAAGTGTGTGTCTGTGTTACTGGGTATCAGAGTATATCTTTGTTACTTGTTGTAAGTGTGTGTCTGTGTTACTGGGTATCAGTGAATGTCTTTGCAGCATGGTGACAGTGTATGTCTGTGTTACGTGGTGTAAGTGTGTGTCTTTGTTACTTGGTGTAATTGTATGTCTTTGTGACTTGGTGTCAGTGTTTGTCTGTGTTACTGGGTATCAGAGTATATCTTTGTTACTTGTTGTAAGTGTGTGTCTGTGTTACTGGGTATCAGTGAATGTCTTTGCAGCATGGTGACAGTGTATGTCTGTGTTACTTCGTGTAAGTGTGTGTCTTTGTTACTTGGTGTAATTGTATGTCTTTGTGACTTGGTGTCAGTGTTTGTCTTTGTTACTTGGTGTAAGTGAGTGTTTGTGTTACTTGGTGTAAGTGTGTGTCTGTGTTACTTGGTATCAGTGTATGTCTTTGTTACTTGGTGTAAGTGTGTGCCTGTGTTACTTTGTGTAAGTGTGTGTCTGTGTTACTTGGTGTCATTGTATGTCTGTGTTTCTTGGTGTAAGTGTATGTCTTTGTTACTTGGTGTCAGTGTATGTCTTTGCTACTTGGTGTAATTGTATGTTTTTGTGACTTGGTGTCAGTGTATGTCTTTGTTACTTGGTGTCAGTGTATGTCTTTGCTACTTGGTGTAATTGTATGTCTTTGTGACTTGGTGTCAGTGTATGTCTTTGTTACTTGGTGTCAGTGTATGTTTGTGTAACTTGGTGCAAGTGTGTGTCTTTGTTACTTGGTGTAATTGCATGTCTTTGTGACTTGGTGTCAGTGTTTGTCTTTGTTACTTGGTGTAAGTGAGTGTTTGTGTTACTTGGTGTAAGTGTGTGTCTGTGTTACTTGGTATCAGTGTATGTCTTTGTTACTTGGTGTAAGTGTGTGCCTATGTTACTTTGTGTAAGTGTGTGTCTGTGTTACTTGGTGTCATTGTATGTCTGTGTTTCTTGGTGTAAGTGTATGTCTTTGTTACTTGGTGTCAGTGTATGTCTTTGCTACTTGGTGTAATTGTATGTCTTTGTGACTTGGTGTCAGTGTTTGTCTTTGTTACTTGGTGTAAGTGAGTGTTTGTGTTACTTGGTGTAAGTGTGTGTCTGTGTTACTTGGTATCAGTGTATGTCTTTGTTACTTGGTGTAAGTGTGTGCCTGTGTTACTTTGTGTAAGTGTGTGTCTGTGTTACTTGGTGTCATTGTATGTCTGTGTTTCTTGGTGTAAGTGTATGTCTTTGTTACTTGGTGTCAGTGTATGTCTTTGCTACTTGGTGTAATTGTATGTCTTTGTGACTTGGTGTCAGTGTATGTCTTTGTTACTTGGTGTCAGTGTATGTTTGTGTAACTTGGTGCAAGTGTGTGTCTGTGTTGCTTGGTGTCAGTGTATGTCTTTGTTACTTGGTGTCATTGTATGTCTTTGTGACTTGGTGTCAGTGTCTGACTTTGTTACTGGGTGTCAGTGTCTGTCTTCGTTACTTGGTGTCAGTGTTTGTCTTTGTTACTGTGTGTCAGTGTCTGTCTTTGTGACTTGGTGTCAGTGTATGCCTTTGTTACTTGCTTTCAGTGTATGTCTTTGTTACTTGGTGTAAGCGTGTGTCTGTGTTACTGGGTATCAGTGTATATCTTTGTTACTTGTTGTAAGTGTGTGTCTGTGTTACTGGGTATCAGTGAATGTCATTGCAGCATGGTGACAGTGTATGTCTGTGTTACTTGGTGTAAGTGTGTGTCTTTGTTACTTGGTGTAATTGTATGTCTTTGTGACATGGTGTCAGTGTTTGTTTTTGTTACTTGGTGTAAGTGAGTGTTTGTGTTACTTGGTGTAAGTGTGTGTCTGTGTGACTTGGTATCAGTGTATGTCTTTGTTACTTGGTGTAAGTGTGTGCCTGTGTTACTTTGTGTAAGTGTGTGTCTGTGTTACTTGGTGTCATTGCATGTCTGTGTTACTTGGTGTAATTGTGTGCCTGTGTTACTGGGCATCAGTGTCTGTCTTTGTTACTTGTTGAAAGTTTGTGTCTTTGTTACTTGGTGTAATTGTATGTCTTTGTTACTTGGCGTCAGTGTATGTCTGTGTTACTTGGTGTAAGTGTATGTCTTTGTTACTTGGTGTAAGTGTGTGTCTGTGTTACTTGGTGTAAGTGTGTGTCTGTGTTCCTGGGTATCAGTGTATGTCCTTGTTACTTGGTGTCAGTGTATGTCTGTGTTACTTGGTGTAAGTGTGTGTCTGTGTTACTGGGCATCAGTGTCTGTCTTTGTTACTTGTTGAAAGTTTGTGTCTTTGTTACTTGGTGTAATTGTATGTCTTTGTTACTTGGCGTCAGTGTATGTCTGTGTTACTTGGTGTAAGTGTATGTCTTTGTTACTTGGTGTAAGTGTGTGTCTGTGTTACTGGGCATCAGTGTCTGTCTTTGTTACTTGTTGAAAGTTTGTGTCTTTGTTACTTGGTGTAATTGTATGTCTTTGTTACTTGGCGTCAGTGTATTACTGTGTTACTTGGTGTAAGTGTATGTCTTTGTTACTTGGTGTAAGTGTGTGTCTGTGTTACTTGGTGTAAGTGTGTGTCTGTGTTCCTGGGTATCAGTGTATGTCCTTGTTACTTGGTGTCAGTGTATGTCTGTGTTACTTGGTGTAAGTGTGTGTCTGTGTTACTGGGTGTCAGTTTGTGCATGTGTTACTTGGTGTAAGTGTGTGTCTTTGTTACTTGGTGTCCATGTGTGACTGTGTTGCTAGGTGTCAGTGCATGTCTTTGTTACTTGATGTCAGTGTATATCTGTGTTACTTGGTGTAAGTGTGTGTCTTTGTTACTTGGTGTAATTGTTTGTCTTTGTTACTAGGTGTCAGTGTATGTCTGTGTTCCTTGGTGCAAGTGTATGTCTTTGTTACTTGGTGTAACTGTGTGTCTGTGTTACTTGGTGTAAGTGTGTGTCAGTGTTCCTGCGGATCAGTGTATGTCTTTGTTACTTGGTGTCAGTGTATGTCTGTGTTACTTGGTGTAAGTGTGTGTCTGTGTTACTGGGTGTCAGTGTGTGTCTGTGTTACTTGGTGTAAGTTTGTGTCTTTGTTACTTGGTGTCCGTGTGTGTCCGTGTTACTTGGTGTCAGTGTGTGCCTTTGTTACTGGGTGTCAGTGTATGTCTTTGTTACTTGGTGTAAGTGTGTGTCAGTGTCACTGGGTTTCAGTGTCTGTCTTTGTTACTTGGTGTAAGTGTGTGCCTATGTTACTGCGTATTTGTGTATGTCTTTGTTACTTGGTGTCAGTGTATGTCTGTGTTACTTGGTGTAAGTGTGTGTCTGTGTTACTGGGTATCAGTGTATGTCTTTGTTACTTGGTGTCGGTGTATGTCAAAATACTTGGTGTAAGTGTATGTCTTTGTTACTTGGTGTAATTGTCTGTCTTTGTTACTTGGTGTCAGTGTATGTCTTTGTTACTTGGTGTCAGTGTATGTCTATGTTACTTGGTGTAATTGTGTGTCTTTGTTACTTGGTGTAAGTGTATGTCTTTGTTACATGGTGTCAGTGCATGTCTTTGTTACTTGGTCTCAGTGTGTGTCTGTGTTACTGGGTATCAGTGTATGTCTTTGTGACTTGGTATCAGCGTATGTCTTTGTTACTGGGTGTCAGTGTGTGTCTGTGTTACTGGGTATCAGTGTATGTCTTTTTGACTTGGTATCAGTGTATGTCTTTGTGACTGGGTGTCAGTGTGTGTCTGTGTTCCTGGGTATCAGTGTATGTCTTTGTGACTTGGTGTCAGTGCATGTCTTTGTTACTGGTGTCAGTGTGTGTCTTTGTGACTTGGTGTCATTGTCTGTCTTTGTTACTTGGTGTAAGTGTGTGTCTGTGTTACGGGGTATCAGTGTATGTCTTTGTTACTGGGTGTCAGTGTGTGTCTGTGTTACTTGGTGTAAGTGTGTGTCTGTGACTTGGTGTCCATGTGTGTCTGTGTTACTGGGTGTCAGTGCATGTCTTTGTTACTTGGTGTCAGTGCATATCTGTGTTACTTGGTGTAAGTGTGTGTCTTTGTTACTTGGTGTAATTGTTTGTCTTTGTTACTTGGTGTCAGTGTATGTCTGTGTTACTAGGTGTAAGTGTATGTCTTTGTTAATTGGTGTAAGCGTGTGTCTGTGTTACTTGGTGTAAGTGTGTGTCTGCGTTCCTGGGTATCATTGTATGTCTTTGTTACTTGGTGTCTTTGTATGTCGGTGTTACTTGGTGCAAGTGTGTGTCTGTGTTACTGGGTATCAGCGCATGTCTTTGTTACTTGGTGTCAGTGTATTGCTGTGTTACTTGGTGTTAGTGTATGTCTTTGTGACTGGGTGTCAGTGTGTGTCTGTGTTCCTGGGTATCAGTGTATGTCTTTGTGACTTGGTGTCAGTGCATGTCTTTGTTACTGGTGTCAGTGTGTGTCTTTGTGACTTGGTGTCATTGTCTGTCTTTGTTACTTGGTGTAAGTGTGTGTCTGTGTTACGGGGTATCAGTGTATGTCTTTGTTACTGGGTGTCAGTGTGTGTCTGTGTTACTTGGTGTAAGTGTGTGTCTGTGACTTGGTGTCCATGTGTGTCTGTGTTACTGGGTGTCAGTGCATGTCTTTGTTACTTGGTGTCAGTGCATATCTGTGTTATTTGATGTAAGTGGGTGTCTTTGTTACTTGGTGTCAGTGTATGTCTTTGTTACTGGGTGTCAGTGTGTGTCTTTGGGACTTGGTGTCAGTGTCTGTCTTTGTTACTGGCTGTAAGTGTGTGCCTGTGTTACTGGGTATCAGTGTATGTCTTTGTTACTTGGTGTCAGTGTATGTCAAAATACTTGGTGTAAGTGTATGTCTTTGTTACTTGGTGTCAGTGTATGTCTGTGTTAATTGGTGCAAGTGTGCGTCTTTGTTACTTGGTGGATGTGGATGTATTTGTTACTTGGTGTCAGTGTATGTCTTTGTTACTGGGTGTCAGTGTGTGTCTTTGGGACTTGGTGTCAGTGTCTGTCTTTGTTGCTGGCTGTAAGCGTGTGCCTGTGTTACTGGGTATCAGTGTATGTCTTTGTTACTTGGTGTCAGTGTATGTCAAAATACTTGGTGTAAGTGTATGTCTTTGTTACTTGGTGTCAGTGTATGTCTGTGTTAATTGGTGCAAGTGTGCGTCTTTGTTACTTGGTGGATGTGGATGTATTTGTTACTGGGTATCAGTGTATGTCTTTGTTACTTGGTGTCAGTGTCTGTCAAAATACTTGGTGGAAGTGTATGTCTTTGTTACTTGGTGTAATTGTCTGTCTTTGTTACTTGTTGTCAGTGTATGTCTTTGTTACGTGGTGTCAGTGTATGTCTTTGTTACTTGGTGTCAGTGTATGTCTGTGTTACTTGGTGTAAGTGAGAGTCTTTGTTACTTGGTGTAAGTGTATGTCTTTGTTAATTGGTGTCAGTGTGTGTCTGTGTTACTGGGTATCAGTGTATATCTTTGTTACTTGGTGTCAGTAAATGTCTGTGTTATTTGGTGTAAGTGTGTGTCTTTGTTACTGGGTGACACTGTGTGTCTTTGTGACTTGGTGTCAGTGTTTGTCTTTGTTACATGGTGTCAGTGTATGTCAGAATACTTGGTGTAAGTGTATGTCTTTGTCATTTTGTGTAATTGTCTGTCTTTGTTAATTGTTGTCAGTGTATGTCTTTGTTACTTGGTGTCAGTGTATGTCTGTGTTACTTGGTGTAAGTGTGTGTCTGTGTTCCTGAGTATCAGTGTATGTCTTTGTTACTTGGTGTAAGTGTGTGTCTGTGTTACTGGGTATCAGTGTATGTCTTTGTTACTTGTTGTCAGTGTATGTCAAAATACTTGGTGTAAGTGTATGTCTTTGTTACTTGGTGTAATTGTCTGCCTTTGTTACTTGGTGTCAGTGTGTGTCGGTGTTACTGCGTATCAGTGTATGTCTTTGTGACTTGGTATCAGTGTCTGTCTTTGTGAATTGGTGTCAGTGTATGTCTTTGTTACTGGGTGTCAGTGTGTGTCTGTGTTGCTTGGTGTCAGTGTATGTCTTTGTTACTCTTTATTAGTCTTTCTCTGTGTTACTGGGTGTCAGTGTGTGTTTGTTTGTGTTACTGGGTGTCAGTGTATGTCTTTGTTACTTGGTGTAAGTGTGTGTCTGTGTTACTGGGTATCAGTGTCTGTCTTTGTTACATGGTGTAAGTGTGTGTCTTTGTTACTTGGTGTAATTGTATGTCTTTGTTACTTGGTGTCAGTGTATGTCTGTGTTACTTGGTGTAAGTGTATGTCTTTGTTACTTGGTGTAAGTGTGTGTCTGTGTTACTTGGTGTAAGTGTGTGTCTGTGTTCCTGGGTAACATTGTATGTCTTTGTTACTTGCTGTCAGTGTTTGTCTGTGTTACTTGGTGTAAGTGTGTGTCTGTGTTACTGGGTGTCAGTGTGTGAATGTGTTACTTGGTGTAAGTGTGTGTCTTTGTTAATTGGTGTCCATGTGTGTCAGTGTTACTGGGTGTCAGTGCATGTCTTTGTTACTTGATGTCAGTGTATATCTGTGTTACTTGGTGTAAGTGTGTGTCTTCGTTACTTGTTGTAATTGTTTGGCTTTGTTACTAGGTGTCAGTGTATGTCTGTGTTACTTGGTGAAAGTGTATGTTTTTGTTACTTGGTGTAACTGTGTGTCTGTGTTACTTGGTGTAAGTGTGTGTCTGTGTTCCTGCGTATCAGTGTATGTCTTTGTTACTTGGTGTCAGTGTATGCCTGTGTTACTTGGTGTAAGTGTGTGTCTGTGTTACTGGGTGTCAGTGTGTGACTGTGTTACTTGGTGTAAGTGTGTGTCTTTGTTACTTGGTGTCCGTGTGTGTCTGTGATACTTGGTGTCAGTGTATGTCTTTGTTACTGGGTGTCAGTGTATGTCTTTGTTACTTGGTGTAAGTGTGTGTCAGTGTTACTGGGTATCAGTGTCTGTCTTTGTTACTTGGTGTAAGTGTGTTCCTATGTTACTGGGTATTTGTGCATGTCTTTGTTACTTGGTGTCAGTGTGTGTCTGTGTTACATGGTGTAAGTGTGTGTCTGTGTTACTGGGTATCAGTGTATGTCTTTGTGACTTGCTGTCACTGTATGTCTTTGTTACTGGGTGTCAGTGTGTGTCTTTGTGACTTGGTGTCAGTGTATGTCTTTGTTACTTGGTGTAAGTGTGTGTCTGTGTTACTGGGTATCAGTGTATGTCTTTGTTACTTGGTTTCAGTGTCTGTCAAAATACTTGGTGGAAGTGTATGTCTTTGTTACTTGGTGTAATTGTCTGTCTTTGTTACTTGGTGTCAGTGTATGTCTTTGTTACGTGGTGTCAGTGTATGTCTTTGTTACTTGGTGTCAGTGTATGTCTGTGTTACTTGGTGTAAGTGTGTGTCTTTGTTACTTGGTGTAAGTGTATGTCTTTGTTACTTGGTGTCAGTGCATGTCTTTGTTACTTGGTGTCAGTGTGTGTCTGTGTTACTGGGTATCAGTGTATGTCTTTGTGACTTGGTATCAGCGTATGTCTTTGTTACTGGGAGTCAGTGTGTGTCTGTGTTACTGGGTATCAGTGTATGTCTTTGTGACTTGGTATCAGTGTATGTCTTCGTTACTGGGTGTCAGTGTGTGTCTGTGTTACTGGGTATCAGTGTATGTCTTTGTGTCTTGGTATCAGTGGATGTCTTTGTTTCTGGGTGTCAGTGTGTGTCTTTGTGACTTGGTGTCATTGTATGTCTTTGTTACTTGGTGTAACTGTGTGTCTGTGTTACTGGGTATCAGTGTATGGCTTTGTTACTTGGTGTCATTGTATGTCTGTGTTACTTGGTGTAAGTGTGTGTCTGTGTTACTGGGTGTCAGTGTGTGTCTGTGTTACTTGGTGTAAGTGTGTGTCTGTGACTTGGTGTCCATGTGTGTCGGTGTTACTGGGTGTCAGTGCATGTCTTTGTTACTTGGTGTCAGTGCATATCTTTGTTAGTTGATGTAAGTGTGTGTCTTTGTTACTTGGTGTAATTGTATGTCTTTGTTGCTTGGTGTCAGTGTATGTCTGTGTTACTAGGTGTAAGTGTATGTCTTTGTTAATTGGTGTAAGTGTGTGTCTGTGTTACTTGGTGTAAGTGTGTGTCTGTGTTCCTGGGTATCTTTGTATGTCTTTGTTACTTGTTGTCTGTGTATGGCTGTGTTACTTGGTGCATGTGTGTGTCTGTGTTACTGGGTTTCAACGCATGTCTTTGTTACTTGGTGTCAGTGTATGGCTGTGTTACTTGGTGTAAGTGTGTGTCTCTGTTACTGGGTGTCAGTTTGTGTCTGTATTACTTGATGTAAGTGTGTGTCTTTGTTACTTGGTGTCCGTGTGTGTCTGTGTTACTGGGTGTCAGTGTATGTCTTTATTACTGGGTGTCAGTGTATGTCTTTGTTACTTGGTGTAAGTGTGTGTCTGTGTTACTGGATATCAGTGTCTGTCTTTGTTACTTGGTGTAAGTGTGTGTCTGTGTTACTGGGTATCAGTGCATATCTTTGTTGCTTGGTGTCAGTAAATGTCTGTGTTATTTGGTGTAAGTGTGTGTCTGTGTTACTGGGTATCAGTGTATGACTTTGTGACTTGGCGTCAGTGTATGTCTTTGTTACATGGTGTCAGTGTATGTCAGAATACTTGGTGTAAGTGTATGTCTTTGTGATTTTGTGTAATTGTCTGTCTTTGTTACTTGGTGTAAGTGTATGTCTTTGTTACTTGTTGTCAGTGTATGTCTTTGTTACTTGGTGTCAGTGTATGTCTGTGTTACTTGGTGTAAGTGTGTGTCTGTGTTCCTGAGTATCAGTGTATGTCTTTGTTACTTGGTGTCAGTGTATGTCTGTGTTACTTGGTGTAAGTGTGTGTCTGTGTTACTGGATATCAGTGTATGTCTTTGTTACTTGGTGTAAGTGTGTGTCTGTGTTACTAGGTGTCAGTGTGTGTCTGTGTTACTTGGTGTAAGTCTGTGTCTTTGTTACTTGGTCTCCGTGTGTGTCGAATTTACTGGGTGTCAGTGTATGTCTTTGTTACTGGTTGTCAGTGTATGTCTTTGTTACTTGGTGTCAGTGTATGTCTGTGTTACTTGGTGTAAGTGTGTGTCTGAGTTCCTGAGTATCAGTGTATGTCTTTGTTACTTGGTGTCAATGTATGTCTGTGTTACTTGGTGTAAGTGTGTGTCTGTGTTACTGGGTATCAGTGTATGTCTTTGTTACTTGGTGTCGGTGTATGTCAAAATACTTGGTGTAAGTGTATGTCTTTGTTACTTGGTGTAATTGTCTGTCTTTGTTACTTGGTGTCAGTGTATGTCTTTGTTACGTGGTGTCAGTGTATGTCTTTGTTACTTGGTGTCAGTGTATGTCTATGTTACTTGGTGTAAGTGTGTGTCTGTGTTACTGGGTATCAGTGTATGTCTTTGTTACTTGGTGTCAGTGTATGTCTGTGTTACTTGGTGTCAGTGTGTTTGTTTGTGTTACTGGGAGTCAGTGTGTGTCTGTGTTACTTGGTGTAAGTGTGTGTCTTTGTTACTTGGTGTCCGTGGGTGTCTGTGTTACTGGGTGTCAGTGTATGTCATTGTGACTTGGTATCAGTGTATGTCTTTGTGACTTGGTGTCAGTGTGTGTCTTTGGGACTTGGTGTCAGTGTATGTCTTTGTTACTGGGTGTCAGTGTGTGTCTTTGGGACTTGGTGTCAGTGTCTGTCTTTGTTACTGGCTGTAAGTGTGTGCCTGTGTTACTGGGTATCAGTGTATGTCTTTGTTACTTGGTGTCAGTGTATGTCAAAATACTTGGTGTAAGTGTATGTCTTTGTTACTTGGTGTCAGTGTATGTCTGTGTTAATTGGTGCAAGTGTGCGTCTTTGTTACTTGGTGGATGTGGATGTATTTGTTACTTGGTGTCAGTGTATTTCTTTGTTACTTGGTGTCAGTGCGCGTCTGTGTCAGCGGGTATCAGTGCATGTCTTTGTGACTTGGTATCAGTGTATGTCTTTGTGACTTGGTGTCAGTTTGTTTGTTTGTGTTGCTGGGTGTCAGTGTATGTCTGTGTTACTTGGTGTAAGTGTGTGTCTTTGTTACTTGGTGTCAGTGTATGTCTTTGTTACTTGGTGTCAGTGTGTGTCTTTGTTACTTGGTGTCAGTGTATGTCTTTTTTAAATGGTGTAAGTGTGTGTCTGTGTGACTGGATATCAGTGTATGTCTTTGTTACTTGGTGTCAGTGTATGTCTGTGTTACTTGGTGTAAGTTTGTGTCTGTGTTACTGGGTGTCAGTGTGTGTCTGTGTTACTTGGTGTAAGTGTGTGTCTTTGTTACTTGGTGTCCGTGTCTGTCTGTGTTACTGGGTGTCAGTGCATGTCTGTGTTACTTGGTGTAAGAGTATGTCTTTGTTACTTGGTGTCAGTGTCTGTCTCTGTTACTTGGTGTAATTGTGTGTCTGTGTTCCTGGGTATCAGTGTATGTTCTTGTTACTTGGTGTCATTGTCTGTCTTTGTTACTTGGTGTACTTGTGTGTCTGTGTTACTTGGTGTCAGTGTGTGTCTGTGTTACTGGGTATCAGTGTATGTCTTTGTGACTTGGTATCAGTGGATGTCTTTGTTTCTGGGTGTCAGTGTGTGTCTGTGTTCCTGGGTATCAGTGTATGTCTTTGTGACTTGGTGTCAGTGCATGTCTTTGTTACTGGGTGTCAGTGTGTGTCTTTGTGACTTGGTGTCATTGTATGTCTTTGTTACTTGGTGTAACTGTGTGTCTGTGTTACTGGGTATCAGTGTATGTCTTTGTTACTTGGTGTCAGTGTATGTCTGTGTTACTTGGTGCAAGTGTGTGTCTGTGTTACTGGGTGTCAGTGTGTGTCTGTGTTACTTGGTGTAAGTGTGTGTCTGTGACTTGGTGTCCATGTCTGTCTGTGTTACTGGGTGTCAGTGCATGTCTTTGTTACTTGGTGTCAGTGCATATCTTTGTTAGTTGATGTAAGTGTGTGTCTTTGTTACTTTGTGTAATTGTATGTCTTTGTTGCTTGGTGTCAGTGTATGTCTGTGTTACTAGGTGTAAGTGTATGTCTTTGTTAATTGGTGTAAGTGTGTGTCTGTGTTACTTGGTGTAAGTGTGTGTCTGTGTTCCTGGGTATCTTTGTATGTCTTTGTTACTTGTTGTCTGTGTATGGCTGTGTTACTTGGTGCATGTGTGTGTCTGTGTTACTGGGTTTCAGCGCATGTCTTTGTTACTTGGTGTCAGTGTATGGCTGTGTTACTTGGTGTAAGTGTGTGTCTCTGTTACTGGGTGTCAGTTTGTGTCTGTATTACTTGATGTAAGTGTGTGTCTTTGTTACTTGGTGTCCGTGTGTGTCTGTGTTACTGGGTGTCAGTGTATGTCTTTATTACTGGGTGTCAGTGTATGTCTTTGTTACTTGGTGTAAGTGTGTGTCTGTGTTACTGGATATCAGTGTCTGTCTTTGTTACTTGGTGTAAGTGTGTGTCTGTGTTACTGGGTATCAGTGCATATCTTTGTTACTTGGTGTCAGTAAATGTCTGTGTTATTTGGTGTAAGTGTGTGTCTGTGTTACTGGGTATCAGTGTATGACTTTGTGACTTGGCGTCAGTGTATGTCTTTGTTACATGGTGTCAGTGTATGTCAGAATACTTGGTGTAAGTGTATGTCTTTGTGATTTTGTGTAATTGTCTGTCTTTGTTACTTGGTGTAAGTGTATGTCTTTGTTACTTGTTGTCAGTGTATGTCTTTGTTACTTGGTGTCAGTGTATGTCTGTGTTACTTGGTGTAAGTGTGTGTCTGTGTTCCTGAGAATCAGTGTATGTCTTTGTTACTTGGTGTCAGTGTATGTCTGTGTTACTTGGTGTAAGTGTGTGTCTGTGTTACTGGATATCAGTGTATGTCTTTGTTACTTGGTGTAAGTGTGTGTCTGTGTTACTAGGTGTCCGTGTGTGTCTGTGTTACTTGGTGTAAGTCTGTGTCTTTGTTACTTGGTCTCCGTGTGTGTCGATTTTACTGGGTGTCAGTGTATGTCTTTGCTACTGGGTGTCAGTGTATGTCTTTGTTACTTGGTGTCAGTGTATGTCTGTGTTACTTGGTGTAAGTGTGTGTCTGAGTTCCTGAGTATCAGTGTATGTCTTTGTTACTTGGTGTCAATGTATGTCTGTCTTACTTGCTGTCAGTGTGTGTCTTTGTGACTTGGTGTCAGTGTGTGTCTTTGTTACTTGGTGTCAGTGTATGTCTGTGTTACTTGGTGTAAGTGTGTGTCTGTGTTACTGGGTATCAGTGTATGTCTTTGTTACTTGGTGTCGGTGTATGTCAAAATACATGGTGTAAGTGTATGTCTTTGTTACTTGGTGTAATTGTCTGTCTTTGTTACTTGGTGTCAGTGTATGTCTTTGTTACGTGGTGTCAGTGTATGTCTTTGTTACTTGGTGTCAGTGTATGTCTATGTTACTTGGTGTAAGTGTGTGTCTGTGTTACTGGGTATCAGTGTATGTCTTTGTTACTTGGTGTCAGTGTATGTCTGTGTTACTTGGTGTCAGTGTGTTTGTTTGTGTTACTGGGAGTCAGTGTGTGTCTGTGTTACTTGGTGTAAGTGTGTGTCTTTGTTACTTGGTGTCCGTGGGTGTCTGTGTTACTGGGTGTCAGTGTATGTCATTGTGACTTGGTATCAGTGTATGTCTTTGTGACTTGGTGTCAGTGTGTGTCTTTGGGACTTGGTGTCAGTGTATGTCTTTGTTACTGGGTGTCAGTGTGTGTCTTTGGGACTTGGTGTCAGTGTCTGTCTTTGTTACTGGCTGTAAGTGTGTGCCTGTGTTACTGGGTATCAGTGTATGTCTTTGTTACTTGGTGTCAGTGTATGTCAAAATACTTGGTGTAAGTGTATGTCTTTGTTACTTGGTGTCAGTGTATGTCTGTGTTAATTGGTGCAAGTGTGTGTCTTTGTTACTTGGTGGATGTGGATGTATTTGTTACTTGGTGTCAGTGTATGTCTTTGTTACTTGGTGTCAGTGTGCGTCTGTGTCAGCGGGTATCAGTGCATGTCTTTGTGACTTGGTATCAGTGTATGTCTTTGTGACTTGGTGTCAGTTTGTTTGTTTGTGTTGCTGGGTGTCAGTGTATGTCTGTGTTACTTGGTGTAAGTGTGTGTCTTTGTTACTTGGTGTCAGTGTATGTCTTTGTTACTTGGTGTCAGTGTGTGTCTTTGTTACTTGGTGTCATTGTGTGTCTTTGTTACTTGGTGTCAGTGTATGTCAAAATACTTGGTGTAAGTGGATGTCTTTGTTACTTGGTGTCATTGTCTGTCTTTGTTACTTGGTGTCAGTGTATGTCTGTGTTACTTGGTGTAAGTGTGTGTCTTTGTTACTTGGTGTCAGTGTATGTCAAAATACTTTGTGTAACTGTATATCTTTGTTCCTTGGTGTCATTGTCTGTCTTTGTTACTTGGTGTCAGTGTATGTCTGTGTTACTTGGTGTAAGTGTGTGTCTTTGTTACTTGGTGTATGTGTATGTCTTTGTTTCTTGGTGTCAGTGTCTGTCTGTGTTACTTGGTGTAAGTGTGTGTCTTTGTTACTTGGTGTAAGTGTATGTCTGTGTTACTTGGTGTAAGTATGTGCCTGTGTTACTGGGTATCATTGTATGTCTTTGTTACTTGGTGTCAGTGTATGTCTGTGTTACTTGGTGTAAGTGTGTGTCTTTGTTACTGGGTGTCAGTGTGTGTCTGTGTTACTTGGTGTAAGTGTGTGTCTTTGTTACTTGGTGTCCGTGTGTGTCTTTGTTACTTGGTGTCCGTGTGTGTCTGTGTTACTGGGTGTAAGTGTACGTCTTTGTTACTGGGTGTCAGTGGATGACTTTGCTACTTGGTGTAACTGTGTGTCTGTGTTACTGGGTATCAGTGTCTGTCTTTTTTTCTTGGTGTAAGTGTGAGTCTGCGTTACTGGGTATCAGTGTATGTCTTTGTTACTTGGTGTCAGTGTATGTCTTTGTTACTGGGTGTCAGTGTGTGTCTTTGTGACTTGGTGTCAGTGTCTGTCTTTGTTACTTGGTGTAAGTGTGTGCCTGTGTTACTGGGTATCAGTGTATGTCTTTGTTACTTGGTGTCAGTGTATGTCAAAATACTTGGTGTAAGTGTATGTCTTTGTTACTTGGTGTCAGTGTATGTCTGTGTTACTTGGTGCAAGTGTATGTCTTTGTTACTTGCTGTTAGTGGATGTCTTTGTTACTTGGTGTCAGTGTATGTCTTTGTTACTTGGTGTCAGTGTGTGTCTGTGTTACTGGTAATCAGTGTACGTCTTTGTGACTTGGTATCAGAGTATGTCTTTGTGACTTGGTGTCAGTGTATGTCTTTTTTACTAGGTGTCAGTGTGTGTCTGTGTTACTTGGTGTCAGTGTATGTCTTTGTTACTGTTTATCAGTGCTTCTCTGTGTTACTGGGTGTCAGTGTGTGGTTGTTTGTGTTACTGGCAGTCAGTGTGTGTCTTTGTTACTTGGTGTCCGTGTGCGTCTTTGTTACTTGGTGCCCATGTGTGTCTTTGTTACTGGGTGTCAGTGTATGTCTTTGTTACTGGGTGTCAGTGTATGTCTTTGTTACTTAGTGTAAGTGTGTGTCTGAGTTACTGGGTATCAGTGTCTGTATTTGTTACTTGGTGTCAGTGTATGTCTGTGTTACTTGGTGTAAGTGTGTGTCTGTGTTGCTGGGTATCAGTGTATGTCTTTGTGACTTGGTGTCAGTGTATGTCTTTGTTACTGGGTTACAGTATGTGTCTTTGTGACTTGGTGTCAGTGTATGTCTTTGTTACTTGGTGTAAGTGTGTGCCTGTGTTACTGGGTATCAGTGTATGTCTTTGTTACTTGGTGTCAGTGTATGTCAAAATACTTGGTGTAAGTGTATGTCTTTGTTACTTGGTGTCAGTGTATGTCTGTGTTACTTGGTGCAAGTGTGTGTCTTTGTTACATGGTGGATGTGGATGTCTTTGTTACTTGGTGTCAGTGTATGTCTTTGTTACTTGGTGTCAGTGTGTGTCTGTGTCAGTGGGTATCAGTGCATGTATTTATGACTTGGTATCAGTGTATGTCTTTGTGACTTGGTGTCAGTTTGTTTGTTTGTGTTGCTGGGTGTCAGTGTATGTCTGTGTTACTTGGTGTAAGTGTGTGTCTTTGTTACTTGGTGTCAGTGTATGTCTTTGTTACTTGGTGTCAGTGTGTGTCTTTGTTACTTGGTGTCAGTGTGTGTCTTTGTTACTTGGTGTCAGTGTATGTCAAAATACTTGATGTAAGTGTATGTCTTTGTTACTTGGTGTCATTGTCTGTCTTTGTTACTTGGTGTCAGTGTATGTCTGTGTTACTTGGTGTAAGTGTGTGTCTTTGTTACTTGGTGTCAGTGTATGTCAAAATACTTTGTGTAAGTGTATATCTTTGTTCCTTGGTGTCATTGTCTGTCTTTGTTACTTGGTGTCAGTGTATGTCTGTGTTACTTGGTGTAAGTGTGTGTCTTTGTTACTTGGTGTAAGTGTATGTCTTTGTTTCTTGGTGTCAGTGTCTGTCTGTGTTACTTGGTGTAAGTGTGTGTCTTTGTTACTTGGTGTAAGTGTATGTCTTTGTTACTTGGTGTAAGTGTGTTTCTTTGTTACTGGGTGTCAGTGTATGTCTGTGTTACTTGGTGTAAGTGTGTTTCTTTGTTACTGGGTGTAAGTGTATGTCTTTGTGACTTGATGTCAGTGTATGTCTTTGTTACTTGGTGTCAGTGTATGTCTGTGTTACTTGGTGTAAGTGTGTGCCTGTGTTACTGGGCATCAGTGTTAGTCTTTGTTACTTGGTGTCAGTGTATGTCTTTGTTACTTGGTGGAAGTGTGTTTCTGTGTTAGTGGGTGTCAGTGTGAGTCTGTGTTACTTGGTGTAAGTGTGTGTCTTTGTTAGTTGGTGTGCGTGTGTGTCTGTGTTACTGGGTGTCAGTGTATGTCTTTGTTACTGGGTCTCAGTGTCCGTCTTTGTTAATTCGTGTAAGTGTGTGTCTGCGTTACTGGGTATCAGTGTCTGTCTTTGTTACTTGGTGTAAGTGTGTGTCTTTGTCACTGGGTATCAGTGTATGTCTTTGTTACTTGGTGTCAGTGTATGTCTGTGTTACTTGGTGTAAGTGTGTGTCTGTGTTACTGGGTGCCAGTGTGAGTCTGTGTTACTTGGAGTAAGTGTGTGTCTTTGTTACTTGGTGTCCGTGTGTGTCTGTGTGACTGGGTGTCAGTGTATGTCTTTGTTACTGGGTCTCAGTGTATGTCTTTGTTAATTGGTGTAAGCATGTGTCTGTGTTTCTGGGTATCAGTGTCTGTCTTTGTTACCTGGTGTAAGTGTGTGTCTGTGTTACTGGGTATCAATGTATGTCTTTGTGACTTGGTGTCAGTGTGTTTCTTTGTGACTTGGTATGAGTGTATGTCTGTGCTACTTGGTGTCATTGTATGTGTTTGTGACTTGGTGTCAGTGGATATCTTTGTTCCTTGGTGTCATTGTCTGTCTTTGTTACTTGGTGTCAGTGTATGTCTGTGTTACTTGGTGCAAGTGTGTGTCTTTGTGACTTGGTGTAAGTGTATGTCTTTGTTTCTTGGTGTCAGTGTCTGTCTGTGTTACTTGGTGTAAGTGTGTGTCTTTGTTACTTGGTGTAAGTGTATGTCTTTGTTACTTGATTTCAGTGTATGTCTGTGTTACTTGGTGTAAGTATGTGCCTGTGTTACTGGGTATCATTGTATGTCTTTGTTACTTGGTGTCAGTGTATGTCTGTGTTACTTGGTGTAACTGTGTGTCTTTGTTACTGGGTGTCAGTGTGTGTCTGTGTTACTTGGTGTAAGTGTGTGTCTTTGTTACTTGGTGTCCGTGTGTGTCTTTGTTACTTGCTGTCCGTGTGTGTCTGTGTTACTGGGTGTAAGTGTACGTCTTTGTTACTGGGTGTCAGTCGATGTCTTTGCTACTTGGTGTAAGTGTGTGTCTGTGTTACTGGGTATCAGTGTCTGTCTTTTTTACTTGGTGTAAGTGTGTGTCTGCGTTACTGGGTATCAGTGTATGTCTTTGTTACTTGGTGTCAGTGTATTTCTGTGTAACTTGGTGTAAGTGTGTGTCTGTGTTACTGGGTATCAGTTTATGTCTTTGTGACTTGGTGTCAGTGTATGTCTTTGTTACTGGGTGTCAGTGTGTGTCTTTGTGACTTGATGTCAGTGTCTGTCTTTGTTACTTGGTGTCAGTGTATGTCAAAATACTTGGTGTAAGTGTATGTCTTTGTTACTTGCTGTCAGTGTATGTCTGTGTTACTTGGTGCAAGTGTGTGTCTTTGTTACTTGGTGTTAGTGGATGTCTTTGTTACTTGGTGTCAGTGTATGTCTTTGTTACTTGGTGTCAGTGTGTGTCTGTGTTACTGGTTATCAGTGTATGTCTTTGTGACTTGGTATCAGAGTATGTCTTTGTGACTTGGTGTCAGTGTATGTCTTTTTTACTGGGTGTCAGTGTGTGTCTGTGTTACTTGGTGTCAGTGTATGTCTTTGTTACTGTTTATCAGTGTTTCTCTGTGTTACTGGGTGTCAGTGTGTGTTTGTTTGTGTTACTGGGTGTCAGTGTGTATCTGTGACACTAGGTGTCAGTATTTAGTTTAGTTTAGAGATACAGCACTTGAACAGGCCCTTCGGCCCACCGAGTCTTTGCCGACCATCAACCACCCATTTATGCTAATCCTACACTAATTCCGTATTCCGATCACATCCCCACCTGTCCCTATATATTTCCCTACCACCTACCTATACTCGGTGCAATTTATGATGGCCAATTAACCTATCGACCTGCAAGTCTTTGGCATGTGGGAGGAAACCGGAGCGCCCAGAGGAAACTCACGCAGACACAGGGAGAACTTGCAAACTCCGCACAGGCAGTACCCAGAATCGAACCCGGGTCCCTGGAGCTGTGATGCTGCGGTGCGAAACACTGCGCCAATGTCCCCCCCACTCCCCCACCCCAGTGTGTGCCTGTGTTACTGGGTATCAGTGTATGTCTTCGTTACTTGGTGTCAGTGTATGTCTGTGTTACTTGGAGTAAGTGTGTGTCTTTGTTACTTGGTGTAAGTGTGTGTCTTTGTTACTTGGTGTCCGTGTGTGTCTGTGTTACTGGGTGTCAGTGTATGTCTTTGTTACTGGGTGTCAGTGTAAGTCTTTGTTACTTGGTGTAAGTGTGTGTCTGTGTTACTGGGTACCAGTGTCTGTCTTTGTTACTTTGTGTCAGTGTATGTCTTTGTTACTTGGTGTCAGTGTGTGTCTGTGTTACTTGGTATCAGTGTATGTCTTTGTGACTTGGTGTCAGTGTATGTCTGTGTTACTTGGTGTAAGTGTGTGTCTGAGTTACTGGGTGTCAGTGTATGTCTGTCTTACTTGGTGTAAGTGTGTGTCTGTTATACTGGGTATCAGTGTATGTCTTTGTGACTTGGTGTCAGTGTATGTCTTTGTTTCTGGGTATCAGTGTGTGTCTTTGTGACTTGTTGTCAGTGCATGTCTTTGTTTCTTGCTGTAAGTGTATGTCTGTCTTACTTGGTGTCAGTGTGTGTCTGTGTTACTGGGTATCAGTGTATGTCTTTGTGACTTGGTGTATGTGTATGTCTTTGTTACTGGGTGTCAGTGTGCTTCTTTGTGACTTGGTGTCAGTGTATGTCTTTGTTACTTGGTGTCAGTGTGTGTCTTTGTGACTTGGTGTCAGTCTATGCCTTTGTTACTTGGTGTAAGGGTGTGTCTGTGTTACTGGGTATAAGTGTATGTCTTTGTTACTTTGTGTCAGTGAATGTCAAAATACTTGGTGTAAGTGTATGTCTTTGTTACTTGGTGTAAGTGTGTTTCTTTGTTACTGGGTGTAAGTGTATGTCTTTGTGACTTGATGTCAGTGTATGTCTTTGTTACTTGGTGTCAGTGTATGTCTGTGTTACTTGGTGTAAGTGTGTGCCTGTGTTACTGGGTATCTGTGTTAGTCTTTGTTACTTGGTGTCAGTGTATGTCTGCGTTACTTAGTGTAAGTGTGTTTCTGTGTTAGTGGGTGTCAGTGTGAGTCTGTGTTACTTGGTGTAAGTGTGTGTCTTTGTTAGTTGGTGTGCGTGTGTGTCTGTGTTACTGGGTGTCAGTGTATGTCTTTGTTACTGGGTCTCAGTGTCCGTCTTTGTTAATTGGTGTAAGTGTGTGTCTGCGTTACTGGGTATCAGTGTCTGTCTTTGTTACTTGGTGTAAGTGTGTGTCTTTGTCACTGGGTATCAGTGTATGTCTTTGTTACCTGGTGTCAGTGTATGTCTGTGTTACTTGGTGTAAGTGTGTGTCTGTGTTACTGGGTGTCAGTGTGAGTCTGTGTTACTTGGAGTAAGTGTGTGTCTTTGTTACTTGGTGTCCGTGTGTGTCTGTGTTACTGGGTGTCAGTGTATGTCTTTGTTACTGGGTCTCAGTGTATGTCTTTGTTAATTGGTGTAAGCGTGTGTCTGTGTTTCTGGGTATCAGTGTCTGTCTTTGTTACTTGGTGCAAGTGTGTGTCTGTGTTACTGGGTATCAATGTATGTCTTTGTGACTTGGTGTCAGTGCATGTCTTTGTTACTGGGTGTCAGTGTGTGTCTTTGTGACTTGGTATCAGTGTATGTCTTTGCTGCTTGGTGTAAGTGTGTGTATGAGTTACTGGGAATCAGTGTATGTCTTTGTGACTTGGTGTCAGTGCATGTCTTTGTTACTGGGTGTCAGTGTGTGTCTTTGTGACTTGGTATCAGTGTATGTCTTTGTGACTTGGTGTCAGTGTATGTCTTTGTTACTGGGTGTCAGTGTGTGTCTGTGTTACTTGGTGTCAGTGTATGTCTTTGTTCCTATGCATCAGTGGTTCTCTGTGTTTCTGGGTGTCAGTGTGTGTTTTTTTGTGCTACTGGGTGTCAGTGTGTGTCTGTGACACTAGGTGTCAGTATTTAGTTTAGTTTCGAGATGCAGCACTGAAACAGGCCCTTCGCCCCACCGAGTCTGTGCGGACCATAAAGTACCCATTTATGCTAATCCTACACTACTCCCGTATTTCTATCTCATCCCCACCTGTCCCTATATATTTGCCTACCACCTACCTATACTAGGGGCAATTTATGATGACCAATTAACCTATCAACCTGCAAGTTTTTGGCATGTGGGAGGAAACCGGAGCACCCGGAGGAAACTCACGCTGACACAGCGAGAACTTGCAAACTCCGCACGGGCAGTACGCAGATTTGAACCCGGGAGCCTGGAGCTGTGAGGCTGCTGTGCTAAACACTGCGCCAATGTGCGCCAGCCCACCCTCCACCCTCCCCACCACCCCCCCGCCCAGTGTGTGCCTGTTATTTTGGGTATCAGTGTATGTCTTTGTTACTTGGTGTCAGTGTATGTCTTTGTTACTTGGTGTGAGTGTGTGTCATTGTTACTTGGTGTCAGTGTATGTCTTTGTTACTTGGTGTAAGTGTATGTCTTTGTTACTTGGTGTCAGTGGAGGTCATTGTAACAAGGTGTAAGTGTGTGTCTGGGTTACTGGGTGTCAGTGTGTGTCTGTGTTACTTGGTGTAAGTGTGTGTCTTTGTTACTTGGTGTCCGTGTGTGTCTGTGTTACTGGGTGTCTGTGTATATCTTTGTTACTTGGTGTAAGTGTATTCTTTGTTACTTGCTGTAAGTGTGTGTCTGTGTTACTGGGTATCAGTGTATGTCTTTGTTACTTGGTGTCAGTGTATGTCTTTGTTACTTGGTGTAAGTGTGTGTCTGTGTTACTGGGTACCAGTGTCTCTCTTTGCTACTTGGTGTCAGTGTATGTCTTTGTTACTTGGTGTCAGTGTGTGTCTTGTGTTACTTGGTATCAGTGTATGTCTTTGTGACTTGGTGTCAGTGTATGTCTGTCTTACTTGGTGTAAGTGTGTGTCTGTTATACTGGGTATCGGTGTATGTCTTTGTGACTTGGTGTCAGTGTATGTCTTTGTTTCTGGATATCAGTGTGTGTCTTTGTGACTTGTTGTCAGTGTATGTCTTTGTTTCTTGCTGTAAGTGTATGTCTGTCTTACTTGGTGTCAGTGTGTGTCTGTGTTACTGGGTATCAGTGTATGTCTTTGTGACTTGGTGTCAGTGTATGTCTTTGTTACTGGGTGTCAGTGTGCTTCTTTGTGACTTGGTGTCAGTGTATGTCTTTGTTACTTGGTGTCAGTGTGTGTCTTTGTGACTTGGTGTCAGTCTATGCCTTTGTTACTTGGTGTAAGTGTGTGTCTGTGTTACTGGGTATAAGTGTATGTCTTTGTTACTTTGTGTCAGTGTATGTCAAAATACTTGGTGTAAGTGT
This sequence comes from Heterodontus francisci, assembly GCF_036365525.1. Lineage (NCBI taxonomy): Eukaryota > Metazoa > Chordata > Chondrichthyes > Heterodontiformes > Heterodontidae > Heterodontus > Heterodontus francisci. The sequence goes on along the minus strand of NW_027141364.1, from coordinate 1,390,395 downwards.
ATGTCTTTGTTACTTGGTGCAATTGTGTGCCTTTGTTACTTGGTGTCAGTGCATGTCTGTGTTACTTGGTGTAAGTGTGTTTCTTTGTTACTGGGTGTAAGTGTATGTCTTTGTGACTTGATGTCAGTGTATGTCTTTGTTACTTGGTGTCAGTGTATGTCTGTGTTACTTGGTGTAAGTGTGTGCCTGTGTTACTGGGTATCAGTGTTAGTCTTTGTTACTTGGTGTCAGTGTATGTCTGTGTTACTTGGTGTAAGTGTGTTTCTGTGTTAGTGGGTGTCAGTGTGAGTCTGTGTTAGTGGGTGTCAGTGTGAGTCTGTGTTACTTGGTGTAAGTGTGTGTCTTTGTTAGTTGGTGTGCGTGTGTGTCTGTGTTACTGGGTGTCAGTGTATGTCTTTGTTACTGGGTGTCAGTGTCCGTCTTTGTTAATTGGTGCAAGTGTGTGTCTGCGTTACTGGGTATCAGTGTCTGTCTTTGTTACTTGGTGTAAGTGTGTGTCTTTGTCACTGGGTATCAGTGTATGTCTTTGTTACTTGGTGTCAGTGTATGTCTGTGTTACTTGGTGTAAGTGTGTGTCTGTGTTACTGGGTGTCAGTGTGAGTCTGTGTTACTTGGAGTAAGTGTGTGTCTTTGTTACTTGGTGTCTGTGTGTGTCTGTGTTACTGGGTGTCAGTGTATGTCTTTGTTACTGGGTCTCAGTGTATGTCTTTGTTAATTGGTGTAAGCGTGTGTCTGTGTTTCTGGGTATCAGTGTCTGTCTTTGTTACTTGGTGTAAGTGTGTGTCTGTGTTACTGGGTATCAATGTATGTCTTTGTGACTTGGTGTCAGTGCATGTCTTTGTTACTGGGTGTCAGTGTGTGTCTTTGTGACTTGGTATCAGTGTATGTCTTTGTGACTTGGTGTCAGTGTATGTCTTTGTTACTGGGTGTCAGTGTGTGTCTGTGTTACTTGGTGTCAGTGTATGTCTTTGTTCCTGTGCATCAGTGGTTCTCTGTGTTACTGGGTGTCAGTGTGTGTTTTTTTGTGCTACTGGGTGTCAGTGTGTGTCTGTGACACTAGGTGTCAGTATTTAGTTTAGTTTGGAGATGCAGCACTTAAACAGGCCCTTCGCCCCACCGAGTCTGTGCGGACCATAAACTACCCATTTATCCTAATCCTACACTACTCCCGTATTTCTATCACATCCCCACCTGTCCCTATATATTTGCCTACCACCTACCTATACTAGGGGCAATTTATGATGGCCAATTAACCTATCAACCTGCAAGTTTTTGGCATGTGGGAGGAAACCGGAGCACCCGGAGGAAACTCACGCAGACACAGCGAGAACTTGCAAACTCCGCACGGGCAGTACCCAGATTCGAACCCGGGAGCCTGGAGCTGTGAGGCTGCTGTGCTACACTCTGCGCCAATGTGCGCCAGCCCACCCCCCACCCTCCCCCCCTCCCCCGCCCAGTGTGTGCCTGTTATTTTGGGTATCAGTGTATGTCTTTGTTACTTGGTGTCAGTGTAAGTCTTTGTTACTTGGTGTAAGTGTGTGTCTCTGTTACTGGGTATCAGAGTATGTCTTTGTTACTTGGTGTGAGTGTGTGTCTGTGTTACTGGGTATCAGAGTATGTCTTTGTTACTTGGTGTCAGTGGATGTCTTTGTTACTTGGTGTAAGTGTATGTCTTTGTTACTTGGTGTCAGTGTATGTCATTGTTACTTGGTGTAAGTGTGTGTCTGGGTTACTGGGTGTCAGTGTGTGTCTGTGTTACTTGATGTAAGTGTGTGTCTTTGTTACTTGTTGTCCGTGTGTGTCTGTGTTACTGGGTGTCTGTGTATGTCTTTGTAACTGGGTGTCAGTGTATTCTTTGTTAATTGGTGTAAGTGTGTGTCTGTGTTACTGGGTATCAGTGTATGTCTTTGTTACTTGGTGTCAGTGTATGTCTGTCTTACTTGGTGTAAGTGTGTGTCTGTGTTACTGGGTATCAGTGTATGTCTTTGTGACTTGGTGTCAGTGTATGTCTTTGTTACTGGGTGTCAGTGTGTGTCTTTGTGACTTGGTGTCAGTGTATGTCTTTGTTACTTGGTGTAAGTGTGTGTCTGTGTTACTGGGTATCAGTGTATGTCTTTGTTACTTGGCGTCAGTGTATGTCAAAATACTTGGTGTAAGTGTATGTCTTTGTTACTTGGTGTAATTGTCTGTGTTTGTTACTTGGTGTCAGTGTATGTCTGGGTTACTTGGTGTAGGTGTGTGACTTTGTTACTTGGTGTAAGTGTATGTCTTTGTTCCTTGTTGTCAGTGTATGTCTGTGTTACTTGGTGTAAGTGTGTGCCTGTGTTACTGGGTATCAGTGTATGTCTTTGTTACTTGGTGTCAGTCTATGTCTGCGTTACTTGGTGTAAGTGTATGTCTGTGTTACTGGGTGTCAGTGTGAGTCTGTGTTGCTTGGTGTAAGTGTGTGTCTTTGTTACTTGGTGTCCGTGTGTGTCCGTGTTACTAGGTGTCAGTATGTGTCTTTGTTACTTGGTGTCACTGTATGTCTTTGTTACTGGGTCTCAGTGTATGCCTTTGTTAATTGGTGTAAGTGTGTGTCTGTGTTACTGGGTATCAGTGTCTGTCTTTGTTACTTGGTGTCAGTGTATGTCTGTGTTACTTGGTGTAAGTGTGTGTCTTTGTTACTTGGTGTTAGTGTCTGTCTGCGTTACTTAGTGTAAGTTTATGTCTTTGTTACTTGGTGTCAGTGTATGTCTTTGTTACTTGGTGTAAGTGTGTGTCTGTGTTACTTGGTGTCAGGGTATTTCTTTGTTACTGTTTATCAGTGTTTCTCTGTGTTACTGGGTGTCAGTGTGTGTTTGTTTGTGTTACTGGGTGTCAGTGTGTATCTGTGACACTAGGTGTCAGTATTTAGTTTAGTTTAGAGATGCAGCACTTGAACAGGCCCTTCGGCCCACCGAGTCTTTGCCGACCATCAACCACCCATTTATGCTAATCCTACACTAATTCCGTATTCCGATCACATCCCCACCTGTCCCTATATATTTCCCTACCACCGACCTATACTAGGGGCAATTTATGATGGCCAATTAACCTATCGACCTGCCAGTCTTTGGCATGTGGAAGGAAACCGGAGCGCCCAGAGGAAACTCACGCAGACACAGGGAAAACTTGCAAACTCCGCACAGGCAGTACCCAGAATCGAACCCGGGTCCCTGGAGCTGTGAGGCTGCGGTGCGAAACACTGCGACAATGTTCCCCCGCACCCCCCCCCCCCAGTGTGTGCCTGTGTTACTGGGTATCAGTGTATGTCTTTGTTACTGGGTGTCAGTGTAAGTCTTTGTTACTTGGTGTAAGTGTGTGTCTGTCTTACTGGGTATCAGTGTCTGTCTTTGTTACTTGGTGTACATGTACCCAAGTGAGAGTCAGTGCCTGTAGAAGTGTACCCAAGTGAGAGTCAGTGCCTGAAGAAGTGATCCCAAGTGAGAGTCGTTGCCTGTGGAAGTTTTCCCCATTCAGATTCAGTGCCTGTGGACGTTTAGCCCAGTGAGAGTCATTGCCTCTAGAAGTTTACGCCATTCAGATTCAGTGCCTGTGGCAGTGCACCCCATTCAGAATCAGTGCCTGTGAGAGTCAGTGCCTGTAGAAGTGTACCCCAGTGAGATTCAGTGGCTGGGGAGCGGCTCTCCGTTAGGAGTCACTGCCTATAGAAGTGTATCCCATTCAGAGTCAGTGCATGTGGAAAGGTACACCAGTGAGAGTCAGTGCCTGCAGAAGTGTACCCCAGTGAGAGTCAGTGCCTGTAGAAGTGTACCCAAGTGAGAGTCAGTGCCTGAAGAAGTGATCCCTAGTGAGAGTTGGTGCCTGTGGAAGTTTACCCCATTCAGATTCAGTGCCTGTGGAAGTGTACCCCAGTGAGAGTCAGTGCCTGTGGAAGTTTACCCCATTCAGAGTCAGTGCCTGTGGAAGTGCACCCAAGTGAGGGTCAGTGCCTGTGGAAATGAACCCCAGTGAGAGTCAGTGCCTGTGAAAATGTACCGCAGTGAGAGTCAGTGCCTGCAGAAGTGCACCCAAGTGAGAGTCAGTGCCTGTGGAAGTTACTTGGTGTCAGTGTGTGTCTGTGTTACTTGGTGTCAGTGTATGTCTTTGTTACTGTGCATCAGTGGTTCTCTGTGTTATTGGGTGTCAGTGTGTGTTTGTTTGTGCTACTGGGTGTCAGTGTGTGTCTGTGACACTAGGTGTCAGTATTTAGTTTAGTTTAGAGATACAGCACTTAAACAGGCCCTTCGGCCCACCGAGTCTGTGCGGACCATCAACCACCCATTTATACTAATCCTACACTAATCCCGTATTTCTATCACATCCCCACCTGTCCCTATATATTTCCCTACCTCCTACCTATGCCAGGGGCAATTAATGATGGCCAATTAACCAATCAACCTGCAGGTCTTTGGCATGTGGGAGGAAACCGGAGCACCCGGAGGAAACACACGCAGACACAGGGAGATCTTGCAAACTCCGCACAGGCAGTACCCAGAATCGAACCCGGGTCCCTGGAGCTGTGAGGCTGCCAATGTGACGCCCGGTGTGTGTCTGTGTTACTGGGTATCAGTGCATGTCTTTGTTACTTGGTGTCAGTTTATGTCTGTGTTACTTGGTGTAAGTGTGTGCCTATGTTACTGGGTATCAGTGTATGTCTTTGTTACTTGGTGTAAGTGTATGTCTTTGTTACTTGGTGTCAGTGTATGTCTTTGTTACTTGGTGTAAGTGTGTGTTTGTGTTACTGGGTGTCAGTGTGTGTCTGTGTTACTTGGTGTAAGTGTGTGTCTTTGTTACTTGGTGTCCGTGTGTGTCTGTGTTACTGGGTGTCAGTGTATGTCTTTGTTATTGGGTGTCAGTGTATTCTTTGTTACTTGGTGTAAGTGTTTGTCTGTGTTACTGAGTATCAGTGTCTGGCTTTGTTACTTGGTGGAAGTTTGTGTCTGTGTTACTGGGTATCAGTGTATGTCTTTGTTACTTCTTGTGAGTGTGTGTCTTTGTTACTTGGTGTAAGTGTATGTCTTTGTTACTTGGTGTCAGTGTATGTCATTGTTACTTGGTGTAAGTGTGTGTCTTTGTTACTTGGTGTCCGTGTGTGTCTGTGTTACTGGGTGTCTGTGTATGTCTTTGTTACTTGGTGCCAGTGCATTCTTTGTTACTTGATGTAAGTGTGTGTCTGTGTTAATGAGTATCAGTGTCTGTCTTTGTTACTTGGTGTAAGTGTGTGTCTGTGTTACTGGGTATCAGTGTATGTCTTTGTTACTTAGCGTCAGTGTATGTCTGTCTTACTTGGTGTAAGTGTGTGTCTGTGTTACTGGGTATCAGTGTATGTCTTTGTGATTTGGTGTCAGTGTATGTCTTTGTTACTGGGTGTCAGTGTGTGTCTTTGCGACTTGGTGTCAGTGTATGTCTTTGTTACTTGGTGTAAGTGTGTGTCTGTGTTACTGGGTATCAGTGTATGTCTTTGTTACTTGGCGTCAGTGTATGTCAAAATACTTGGTGTAAGTGTATGTATTTGTTACTTGGTGTAATTGTCTGTCTTTGTTACTTGGTTTCAGTGTATGTCTTTGTTACTTGGTGTCAGTGTATGTCTGGGTTACTTGGTGTAGGTGTATGTCTGTGTTACTTGGTGTAAGTATGAGTCTTTGTTACTTGGTGTAAGTGTATGTCTTTGTTACTTGTTGTCAGTGTATGTCTTTGTTACTTGGTGTCAGTGTATGTCTGTGTTACTTGGTGTAAGTGTTTGCCTGTGTTACTGGGTATCAGTGTATGTCTTTGTTACTTGGTGTCAGTCTATGTTTGCGTTACTTGGTGTAAGTTGTGTCTGTGTTACTGGGTGTCATTGTGAGTCTGTGTTGCTTGGTGTAAGTGTGTGTCTTTGTTACTTGGTGTCCGTGTGTGTCTGTGTTACTAGGTGTCAGTGTGTGTCTTTGTTACTTGGTGTCAGTGTATGCCTTTGTTGCTGGGTCTCAGTGTATGTCTTTGTTAATTGGTGTAAGTGTGTGTCTGTGTTACTGGGTATCAGTGTCTGTCTTTGTTACTTGGTGTCAGTGTATGTCTGTGTTACTTGGTGTAAGTGTGTGTCTTTGTTACTTGGTGTCTGTGTATGTCTGTGTTACTTGGTGTAAGTGTATGTCTTTGTTACTTGGTGTCAGTGTATGTCTTTGTTACTTGGTGTAAGTGTATGTCTGTGTTACTGGGGGTCAGTGCGTGTCTGTTTTGCTGCGGGTCAATGTTTGTTACTGGGTGTAAGTGTGTGTCTGTGTTACGTGGTGTCAGTGTATGTGTTTGTGACTTGGTGTCAATGTATGTCTTTGTTCCTGGTTGTCAGTGTATGTCTTTGTTACTTGGTGTAAGTGTGTGTTTGTGTTACTGGGTATCGGTGTATGTCTTTGTTACTTGGTGTCAGTGTATGTCTTTGTTACTTGCTGTACGTGTATGTCTTTGTTACTTGGTGTAAGTGTGTGTTTGTGTTATTGGGTATCAGTGTATGTCTTTGTTACTTGGTGTCCGTGTCTGTTTTTGTGACTTGGTGTCAGTATATGTCTTTGTTACTGGGTGTCAGTGTATGTCTTTGTTACTTGGAGTAAGTGTATGTCAAAATACTTGGTGTAAGTGCATGTCTGTGTTACTTGGTGTAATTGTATGTCTTTGTTATTTGGTGTAAGTGTGAGTCTGTGTTACTGGGTATCAGTGTATGTCTTTGTGACTTGGTGTAAGTGTGTGTCTGTGTTACTGGGTGTCAGTGTGAGTCTGTGTTGCTTGGTTTAAGTGTGTGTCTTTGTTACTTGGTGTCATTGTATGTGTTTGTGACTTGGTGTCAGTGGATATCTTTGTTACTGGGTGTCACTGTATGTCTTTGTTACTTGGTGTAAGTGTATGTCAAATTACTTGGTGTAAGTGTATGTCTGTGTTACTTGCTGTAAGTATCTGTCTTTGTTATTTGGTGTAAGTGTGTGTCTGTGTTACTGGGTATCAGTGTCTGTCTTTCTTACTTGGTGTAAGTGTGCGTCTGTGTTACTGGGTATCAGTGTATGTCTTTGTTGCTTGGTGTCAGTGTATGTCTTTGATACTTGGTGTAATTGTGTGTCTGTGTTACTGGGTATCAGTGTATGTCTGTGTTACTGGGGGTCAGTGTGTTTCTGTGTTACTGGTTGTCAGTGTTTGTTTCTAACTGGGTGTCAGTGTATGTCTTCGTTACTTGGTGTTAATGTGTGTCTGTGTTACTGGGTATCAGTGTCTGTCTTTGTTACTTGGTGTCAGAGTATGTATTTGTTAATTGGTGTAAGTGTGTGTCTGTGTTACTGGGTATCAGTGCATGTCTGTGTTACTGGGGGTCATTGTGTGTCTGTGTTACTGGGGGTCAGAGTGTGTTTCTAACTGGGTGTCAGTGTATGTCTTTGTTACTTGGTGTAAGTGTGTGTCTGTGTTACTGGGTATCAGTGTCTGTCTTTGTTACTTGGTGTCAGAGTATGCATTTGTTACTTGGTGTAAGTGTGTGTCTGTGTTACTGGGTATCAGTGTATGTCTGTGTTACTGGGGGGCAGTGTGTGTCAGTGTTACTGGGGGTCAGTGTGTGTCTATAACTGGGTGTCAGTGTATGTCTTCGTTACTTGGTGTAAGTGTGTGTCTGTGTTACTGGGTGTCAGTGTGAGTCTGTGTTGCTTGGTGTAAGTGTGTGTCTTTGTTACTTGGTGTCATTGTATGTGTTTGTGACTTGGTGTCAGTGGATATCTTTGTTACTGGGTGTCGCTGTATGTCTTTGTTACTTGGTGTAAGTGTATGTCAAATTACTTGGTGTAAGTGCATGTCTGTGTTAATTGGTGTAAATGTATGTCTTTGTTATTTGGTGTAAGTGTGTGTCTGTGTTACTGGGTATCAGTGTCTGTCTTTGTTACTTGGTGTAAGTGTGCATCTGTGTTACTGGGTATCAGTGTATGTCTTTGTTACTTGGTGTCAGTGTATGTCTTTGATACTTGGTGTAATTGTGTCGCTGTGTTACTGGGTATCAGTGTATGTCTGTGTTACTGGGGGTCAGTGTGTGTCTGTGTTACTGGTTGTCAGTGTGTGTTTCTAACTGGGCGTCAGTGTATGTCTTTGTTACTTGGTGTAAGTGTGTGTCTGTGTTACTGGGTATCAGTGTCTGTCTTTGTTACTTGGTGTCAGAGTATGTATTTGTTACTTGGTGTTAGTGTGTGTCTGTGTTACTGGGTATCAGTGTATGTCTGTGTTACTGGGGTTCATTGTGTGTCTGTGTTACTGGGGGTCAGTGTGTGTTTCTAACGGGGTGTCAGTGTATGTCTTTGTTACTTGGTGTAAGTGTGTGTCTGTGTTTCTGTGTATCAGTGTCTGTCTTTGTTACTTGGTGTCAGAGTATGTATTTGTTACTTGGTGTAAGTGTGTGTCTGTGTTACTGGGTATCAGTGGCTGTCTTTGTTACTTGGTGTAAGTGTGCGTCTGTGTTGCTGGGTATCAGTGTATGTCTTTGTTACTTGGTGTCAGTGTATGTCTTTGATACTTGGTGCAATTGTGTGTCTGTGTTACTCGGTATCAGTGTATGTCTGTGTTACTGGGTGTCAGTGTGTGTCTGTGTTACTGGGGGTCAGTGTGTGTTTCTAACTGGGTGTCAATGTATGTCTTTGTTACTTGGTGTAAGTGTGTGTCTGTGTTACTGGGCATCAGATGTATGTCTTTGTTACTTGGAGTAAGTGTATGTCTTTGTTACTTGGTGACAGTGTATGTGTTTGTGAAATGGTGTCATTGTACGTCTTTGTTACTGTGTGTCAGTGTATGTCTTTGTTGCTTGGTGTAAGTGTATGTCAAAATACTTGGTGTAAGTGTATGTATTTGTTACTTGGTGTAATTGTCTGTCTTTGTTACTTGGCGTAAGTGTATGTCTTTGTTACTTGGTGTCAGAGTATGTCTTTGTTACTTGGTGTCAGTGTATGTCTGTGTTACTTGGTGGAAGTGTATGTCTTTGTTACTGGGTGTCAGTGTATGTCTTTGTTACATGGTGTAAGTGTGTGCCTATGTTACTGGGTATCAGTGTATGTCTTTGTTACTTGGTTTAAGTGTATGTCTTTGTTACTTGGTGTCAGTGTATGTCTTTGTTACTTGGTGTAAGTGTGTGTTTGTGTTACTGGGTGTCAGTGTGTGTCTGTGTTACTTGGTGTAAGTGTGTGTCTTTGTTACTTGGTGTCCGTGTGTGTCTGTGTTACTGGGTGTCAGTGTATGTCTTTGTTATTGGGTGTCAGTGTATTCTTTGTTACTTGGTGTAAGTGTATGTCTTTGTTACTTGGTGTCAGAGTATGTGTTTGTGACTTGGTGTCATTGTATGTCTTTGTTACTGGGTGTCAGTGTATGTCTTTGTTACTTGGTGTAAGTGTATGTCAAAATACTTGGTGTAAGTGTATGTCTTTGTTACTTGGTGTAATTGTCTGTCTTTGTTATTTGGCGAAAGTGTATGTCTTTGTTACTTGGTGTCAGTGCATGTCTGTGTTACTTGGTGTAAGTGTATGTCTTTGTTACTGGGTGTCACTGTATGTCTTTGTTACTTGGTGTAAGTGTATGTCAAAATACTTGGTGTAAGTGTGTGTCTGTGTTACTTGGTGTAAGTGTGTGTGTTTGTTACTTGGTGTCCGTGTGTTTCTGTGTTACTGGGTGTCAGTGTATGTCTTTGTTACTGGGTGTCAGTGTATGTCTTTGATACTTGGTGTCAGTGTATGTCTTTGATACTTGGTGTAATTGTGTGTCTGTGTTACTGGGTATCAGTGCATGTTTGTGTTTCTGGGGGTCAGTGTGTGTCTGTGTTACTGGGGGTCAGTGTGTGTTTCGAACTGGGTGTCAGTGTGTGTCTGTGTTACTGGGTATCACTGTATGTCTTTGTTACTTGGTGTAAGTGTATGTCTGTGTTACTTGGTGCCAGTGTATGTGTTTGTGACTTGGTGTCATTGCATGTCTTTGTTACTGGGTGTCAGTGTATGTCTTTGTTACTTGGTGTAAGTGTATGTCTTTGTTACTTGGTGTAATTGTCTGTCTTTGTTACTTGGTGTAAGTGTATGTTTTTGTTACTTGGTGTCAGTGCATGTCTTTGTTACTTGGTGTCAGTGTATTTCTGTGTTACTTGGTGTAAGAGTGTGTCTTTGTCACTTGGTGTAATTGTATGTCTTTGTTACTTGGTGTCTTTGTATGTGTTTGTGACTCGGTGTCAGTGGATGTCTTTGTTACAGGGTGTAAGTGTATGTCTTTGTTACTTGGTGTAATTGTCTGTCTTTGTTATTTGGTGTAAGTGTGTGCCGGTGTTCCTGGGTGTCAGTGTATGTCTTTGTTACTTGGTGTAATTGTATGTCTTTAATACCTGGTGTCAGTGTATGTCTTTGTTACTTGGTGTCAGTGTATTTCTGTGTTACTTGGTGTAAGTGTGTGTCTTTGTTACTTGGTGTCCGTGTGTGTCTGTGTTACTGGGTGTCAGTGCATGTCTTTGTTACTGGGTGTCAGTGTATGTCAAAATACTTGGTGTAAGTGTATGTCTTTTTTACTTGGTGTCTTTGTTTATCTTTGTTACTTGGTGTAAGTTTATGTCTTTGTTACTTCGTGTCAGGGTATGTCTTTGTTACTTGGTGTAAGTGTGTGTCTTTGTTAATTGGTGTCAGTGTGTGCCGGTGTTCCTGGGTGTCAGTGTATGTCTTTGTTTCTTGGTGTAAGTGTATGTCTTTGTTACTTGGTGTCATTGTGTTTCTTTATTACTGGGTATCAGTGTATGTCAGTGTTACTGGGGGTCAGTGTGTGTCTGTGTTACTGGGGGTCAGTGTGTGTTTCTAACTGGGTGTCAGTGTATGTCTTTGTTACTTGGTGTAAGTGTTTGTCTGTGTTACTGGGTATCAGTGTCTGTCTTTGTTACTTGGTGTCAGTGTATGTCTTTGTTACTTGGTGTAAGTGTGTGTCTGTGTTACTGGGTATCAGTGTATGTCTTTGTTACTTGGTGTAAGTGCATGTCACAATACTTGGCGGAAGTGTATGACTTTGTTACTTGGTGTCAGTGTATGTCTTTGTTACTTTGTGTTAGTGTATGTCTGTGTTACTTGGTGTAAGTGTATGTCTTTGTTACTGGGTGTCAGTGTATGTCTTTGTTACTTGGTGTAAGTGTATGTCATAATACTTGGTGTAAGTGTGTGTCTGTGTTACTTGGTGTAAGTGTGTGTGTTTGTTACTTGGTGTCCGTGTGTGTCTGTGTTACTGGGTGTCAGTGTATGTCTTTGTTACTGGGTGTCAGTGTATGTCTTTGATACTTGGTGTAATTGTGTGTCTGTGTTACTGGATATCAGTGCATGTCTGTGTTACTTGGTGTCATTGTATGTCTGTGTTACTTGGTGTAAGTGTGTGTCTGTGTCACTTGGTGCAACTGTGTGTCTTTGTTACTTGCTGTAATTGTATGTCTTTGTTACTTGGTGTCAGTGTATGTCTTTGTTACTTGGTGTCAGTGTGTGTCTGTGTTACTGGGCATCAGTGAATGTCTTTGTTACTTGGTGTCATTGTGTGTCTTTGTTACTGTGTATCAGTGTTTCTCTGTGTTACTGGGTGTCAGTGTGTATCTGTGTTCCTGGGTGTTAATGTGTGTCTGTGACACTGGGTGTCAGTATTTAGTTTAGTTTAGAGACACAGCACTGAAACAGGTCCTTCGGCCCACCGAGTCTGTGCCGTCCATCAACCACCAATTTATACTAATCCCAGACGAATCCCGTATTCCTATCACATCCCCACCTATCCCTATATATTTCCCGACCACCTACCTATGCTAGGGGAAATTTATAATGGCCAATAAACCTATAAACCTGCAAGTCTTTGGCATGTGGGAGGAAACTGGAGCACCCGGAGGAAACTCACGCAGACACAGGGAGAACTTGCAAACTACGCACAGGCAGCACCCAGAATCGAACCCGGGTCCCTGGAGCTGTGAGGCTGCAGTGCTAACCACTGCGCCACTGTGCCGCCCAGTGTTACTGGGGGTCAGTGTTGTCTGTGATACTGGGGGTCAGTGTGTGTTTCTAACTGGGTGTCAGTGTGTGTCTGTGTTACTGGGTATCAGTGTATGTCTTTGTTACTTGGTGTAAGTGTATGTCTTTCTTACTGGGTGTCAGTCTATTTCTTTGTTACTTGGTGTAAATATATGTCAAAATACTTGGTGGAAGTGTATGTCTTTGTTACTTGGTGTAATTGTCTGTCTTTGTTACTTGGTATAAGTGTGTGTCTTTGTAACTTGGTGTAAGTTTATGTCTTTGTTACTTGGTGTCAGTGTATGTCTTTGTTACTTGGTGTAAGTGCGTGTCTTTGTTAATTCGTGTCAGGGTATGTCTTTGTGACTTGATGTAATTGTGTGTCTTTGTTAATTGGTGTCAGTGTGTGCCGGTGTTCCTGGGTGTCAGTGCATGTATTTGTTACTGGGTGTCAGTGTATGTCAAAATAATTGGTGTAAGTGTATGTCTTTGTTACTTGGTGTAAGTGTGTGTCTTTGTTAATTGGTGTCAGTGTGTGCCGTTGTTCCTGGGTGTCAGTGTATGTCTTTGTTACTTGGTGTAAGTGTATGTCTTTGTTACTTGGTGTCATTGCATGTGCTTGTGACTTGGTGTCAGTGGATGTCTTTGTTACTGGTTGTCACTGTATGTCTTTGTTACTTGGTGTAAGTGTATGTCAAAATACTTGGTGTAAGTGTATGTCTGTGTTACTGGGTATCAGTGTCTGGCTTTGTTACTTGGTGTAAGTACGCGTCTGTGTTACTGGGTATCAGTGTATGTCTTTGGTACTTGGTGTCAGTGTATGTCTTTGATACTTGGTGTAATTGTGTGTCTGTGTTACTGGGTATCAGTGTATGTCTTTGGTACTTGGTGTAAGTGTATGTCTTTGTTACTTGGTGTAAGTGTGAGTCTGTGTTACTGGGTATCAGTGTCTGTCTTTGTTACTTGGTGTCATTGCATGTCTTTGATACTTGGTGTAATTGTGTGTACTGTGTTACTGGGTATCAGTGTATGTCTGTGTTACTGGGGGTCAGTGTGTGTCTGTGTTACTGGGGGTCAGTGTGTGTTTCGAACTGGGTGTAAGTGTATGTCTTTGTTACTTCGTGTCAGTGCATGTGTTTGTGACTTGGTGTCATTGTATGCCTTTGTTACTGGGTGTAAGTGTATTTCTTTGTTACTTGGTATAATTGTCTGTCTTTGTTATTTGGTGTAAGTGTATGTCTTTGTTACTTGGTGTCAGTGTATGTCTTTGTTACTTGGTGTCCGTGTGTGTCTGCGTTACTGGGTGTCAGTGCATGTCTTTGTTAGTGGGTGTCAGTGTATGTCTTTGTTACTTGGTGTCAGTGTATGTCAAAATACTTGGTGTAAGTGTATGTCTTTGTTACTTGGTGTCAGTGTATGTCTTTGTTACTTGGTGTAAGTGTGTGTCTTTGTTAATTGGTGTCAGTATGTGCCGTTGTTCCTGGGTGTCAGTGTATGTCTTTGTTACTTGGTGTAAGTGTATCTCTTTGTTACTTGGTGTCATTGCATGTGCTTGTGACTTGGTGTCAGTGGATGTCTTTGTTACTGGTTGTCACTGTATGTCTTTGTTACTTGGTGTAAGTGTATGTCAAAATACTTGGTGTAAGTGTATGTCTGTGTTACTGGGTATCAGTGTCTGGCTTTGTTACTTGGTGTAAGTGCGCGTCTGTGTTACTGGGTATCAGTGTATGTCTTTGGTACTTGGTGTCAGTGTATGTCTTTGATACATGGTGTAATTGTGTGTCTGTGTTACTGGGTATCAGTGTATGTCTTTGTTACTTGGTGTAAGTGTATGTCTTTGTTACTTGGTGTAAGTGTGTGTCTGTGTTACTGGGTATCAGTGTCTGTCTTTGTTACTTGGTGTCATTGCATGTCTTTGATACTTGGTGTAATTGTGTGTACTGTGTTACTGGGTATCAGTGTATGTCTGTGTTACTGGGGGTCAGTGTGTGTCTGTGTTACTGGGGGTCAGTGTGTGTTTCGAACTGGGTGTAAGTGTATGTCTTTGTTACTTCGTGTCAGTGCATCTGTTTGTGACTTGGTGTCATTGTATGCCTTTGTTACTGGGTGTAAGTGGATTTCTTTGTTACTTGGTATAATTGTCTGTCTTTGTTATTTGGTGTAAGTGTATGTCTTTGTTACTTGGAGTCAGTGTATGTCTTTGTCACTTGGTGTCCGTGTGTGTCTGCGTTACTGGGTGTCAGTGCATGTCTTTGTTACTGGGTGTCAGTGTATGTCTTTGTTACTTGGTGTCAGTGTATGTCAAAATACTTGGTGTAAGTGTATGTCTTTGTTACTTGGTGTCAGTGTATATCTTTGTTACTTGGTGTAAGTGTGTGTCTTTGTGACTTCGTGTCAGGGTATGTCTTTGTTACTTGGTGTAAGTGTATTTCAAAATACTTGGTGTAACTGTATGTCTGTGTTACTGGGTATCAGTGTCAGGATTTGTTACGTGGTGTAAGTGCGCATCTGTGTTACTGGGTATCAGTGTATGTCTTTGGTACTTGGTGTCAGTGTATGTCTTTGATACTTGGTGTAATTGTGTGTCTGTGTTACTGGATATCAGTGCATGTCTGTGTTAGTTTAGTTGAGTTTTAGTTTAGAGACACAGCACTGAAACAGGCCCTTCGGCCCACAGAGTCTGTGCCGACCATCAACCACCAATTTATACTTATCCCAGACGAATCCTGTATTCCTGTCACATCCCCACCTATCCCTATATATTTCCCTACCACCTACCTATGCTAGGGGCAATTTATAATGGCCAATTAACCTACAAACCTGCAAGTCTTTGGCATGTGGGAGGAAACCGGAGCACCCGGAGGAAACTCACGCAGACACAGGGAGAACTTGCAAACTCCACACAGGCAGTACCCATAATCGAACCCGGGCCCCTGGAGCTGTGAGGCTGCAGTGCTCACCACTGCGCCACTGTGCCGCCCAGTGTTACTGGGGGTCAGTGTGTGTCTGTGTTCCTGGGGGTCAGTGTGTGTTTCTAACTGGGTGTCAGTGTGTGTCTGTGTTACTGGGTATCAGTGTATGTCTTTGTTACTTGGTTTAAGTGTATGTCTTTGTTACTTGGTGTCAGTGTATGTATTTGTGACTTGGTGTCATTGTATGTCTTTGTTACTGGGTGTCATTGTATTTCTTTGTTACTTGGTGTAAGTGTATGTCAAAATACTTGGTGGAAGTGTATGTCTTTGTTACTTGGTGTAATTGTCTGTCTTTGTTACTTGGTATAAGTGTATGTTTTTGTTACTTGGTGTCAGTGTATGTCTTTGTTACTTGGTGTCAGTGTATGTCTTTGTTACTTGGTGTCAGTGTATGTCTGTGTTACTTGGTGTAAGTGTGTGTCTTTGTTACTTGGTGTAAGTTTATGTCTTTGTTACTTGGTGTCAGTGTATGTCTTTGTTACTTGGTGAAAGTGCGTGTCTTTGTTAATTGGTGTCAGTGTGTGCCGGTGTTCCTGGGTGTCAGTGTATGTCTTTGTTGCTTGGTGTAATTGTATGTCTTTGTTACTTGGTGTCATTGTCTGTGTTTGTGACTTGGTGTCAGTGGATGTCTTTGTTACTGTGTGTCACTGTATGTCTTTGTTACTTGGTGTAAGTGTATGTCAAAATACTTGGTGTAAGTGTATATCTGTGTTACTTGGTGTAAGTATATGTCTTTGTTACTTGGAGTAAGTGTGTGTCTGTGTTACTGAGTATCAGTGTCTGTCTTTGTTACTTGGTGTCATTGTATGTCTTTGATACTTGGTGCTATTGTGTGTACTGTGTTACTGGGTATCAGTGTATGTCTGTGTTACTGGGGGTCAGTGTGTGTCTGTGTTACTGGGGGTCAGTGTGTGTTTCTAACTAGGTGTAAGTGGATGTCTTTGTTAATTCGGGTCAGTGTATGTGTTTGTGACTTGGTGTCATTGTACGCCTTTGTTGCTGGGTGTAAGTGTATGTCTTTGTTACTTGTTATAATTGTCTGTCTTTGTTATTTGGTGTAAGTGTATGTCTTTGTTACTTGGTGTCAGTGTATGTCTTTGTTACTTGGTGTCAGTGTATGTCTGTGTTACTTGGTGTAAGTGTGTGTCTTTGTTACTTGGTGTCCGTGTGTGTCTGCGTTACTGGGTGTCAGTGCATGTCTTTGTTACTGGGTGTCAGTGTATGTCAAAATAATTGGTGTAAGTGTATGTCTTTGTTACTTGGTGTCAGTGTATATCTTTGTTACTTGGTGTAAGTGTGTGTATTTGTTACTTCGTGTCAGGGTATGTCTTTGTTACTTGGTGTAAGTGTGTGTCTTTGTTAATTGGTGTCAGTGTGTGCCAGTGTTCCTGGGTGTCAGTGTATGTCTTTGTTACTTGGTGCAAGTGTATGTCTTTGTTACTTGGTGTCAGTGTATGTGTTTGTGACTTAGTGTCATTGTATGTCTTTCTTACTGGGTGTCAGTGTATTTCTTTGTTACTTGGTGTAAGTATATGTCAAAATACTTGGTGGAAGTGTATGTCTTTGTTACTTGGTGTAATTGTCTGTCTTTGTTACTTGATATCAGTGTGTGTCTTTGTTACTTGGTGTAAGTTTATGTCTTTGTTACTTGGTGTCAGTGTATGTCTTTGTTACTTGGTGTAAGTGCGTGTCTTTGTTAATTCGTGTCAGGGTATGTCTTTGTTACTTGATGTAATTGTGTGTCTTTGTTAATTGGTGTCAGTGTGTGCCGGTGTTCCTGGGTGTCAGTGCATGTCTTTGTTACTGGGTGTCAGTGTATGTCAAAATAATTGGTGTAAGTGTATGTCTTTGTTACTTGGTGTCAGTGTATATCTTTGTTACTTGGTGTAAGTGTGTGACTTTGTTACTTCGTGTCAGGGTATGTCTTTGTTACTTGGTGTAAGTGTGTGTCTTTGTTAATTGGTGTCAGTGTGTGCCGTTGTTCCTGGGTGTCAGTGTATGTCTTTGTTACTTGGTGTAAGTGTATGTCTTTGTTACTTGGTGTCATTGTATGTGTTTGTGACTTGGTGTCAGTGGATGTCTTTGTTACTGGTTGTCACTGTATGTCTTTGTTACTTGGTGTAAGTGTATGTCAAAATACTTGGTGAAAGTGTATGTCTGTGTTACTGGGTATCAGTGTCTGGCTTTGTTACTTGGTGTAAGTGCGCGTCTGTGTTACTGGGTATCAGTGTATGTCTTTGGTACTTGGTGTCAGTGTATGTCTTTGATACTTGGTGTAATTGTGTGTCTGTGTTACTGGATATCAGTGCATGTCTGTGTTAGTTTAGTTTAGTTTTAGTTTAGAGACACAGCACTGAATCAGGCCCTTCGGCCCACCGAGTCTGTGCCGACCATCAACCACCAATTTATACTTATCCCAGAGGAATCCCGTATTCCTATCACATCCCCACCTATCCCTATATATTTCCCTACCACCTACCTATGCTAGGGGCAATTTATAATGGCCAATTAACCTATAAACCTGCAAGTCTTTGGCATGTGGGAGGAAACCGGAGCACCCGGAGGAAACTCACGCAGACACAGGGAGAACTTGCAAACTCCGCACAGGCAGTACACAGAATCGAACCCGGGCCCCTGGAGCTGTGAGGCTGCAGTGCTCACCACTGCGCCACTGTGCCGCCCAGTGTATGTCTTTGTTACTTGGTGTCAGTGTGTGTGTTTGTGACTTGGTGTCATTGTATGTCTTTGTTACTGGGTGTCAGTGTATTTCTTTGTTACTTGGCGTAAGTGTATGTCAAAATACTTGGTGGAAGTGTATGTCTTTGTTACTTGGTGTAATTGTCTGTCTTTGTTACTTGGTATAAGTGTATGTTTTTGTTACTTGGTGTCAGTGTATGTCTTTGTTACTTGGTGTCAGTGTATGTCTTTGTTACTTGGAGTCAGTGTATGTCTGTGTTACTTGGTGTAAGTGTGTGTCTTTGTTACTTGGTGCAAGTTTATGTCTTTGTTACTTGGTGTCAGTGTATGTCTTTGTTACTTGGTGAAAGTGCGTGTCTTTGTTAATTGGTGTCAGTGTGTGCCGGTGTTCCTGGGTGTCAGTGTATGTCTTTGTTGCTTGGTGTAATTGTATGTCTTTGTTACTTGGTGTCATTGTATGTGTTTGTGACTTGGTGTCAGTGGATGTCTTTGTTACTGTGTGTCACTGTATGTCTTTGTTACTTGGTGTAAGTGTATGTCAAAATACTTGGTGTAAGTGTATATCTGTGTTACTTGGTGTAAGTGTATGTCTTTGTTACTTGGTGTAAGTGTGTGTCTGTGTTACTGGGTATCAGTGTCTGTCTTTGTTACTTGGTGTCATTGCATGTCTTTGATACTTGGTGTAATTGTGTGTACTGTGTTACTGGGTATCAGTGTATGTCTGTGTTACTGTGGGTCAGTGTGTGTCTGTGTTACTGGGGGTCAGTGTGTGTTTCTAACTGGGTGTAAGTGTATGTCTTTGTTACTTCGTGTCAGTGTATGTGTTTGTGACTTGGTGTCATTGTATGCCTTTGTTACTGGGTGTAAGTGTATGTCTTTGTTACTTGGTATAATTGTCTGTCTTTGTTATTTGGTGTTAGTGTATGTCTTTGTTACTTGGTGTCAGTTTATGTCTTTGTTACTTGGTGTCAGTGTATGTCTGTGTTACTTGGTGGAAGTGTGTGTCTTTGTTACTTGGTGTCCGTGTGTGTCTGCGTTACTGGGTGTCAGTGCATGTCTTTGTTACTTGGTGTCAGTGTATGTCAAAATACTTGGTGTAAGTGTATGTCTTTGTTACTTGGTGTCAGTGTATGTCTTTGTTACCTGGTGTAAGTGCGTGACTTTGTTAATTCGTGTCAGGGTATGTCTTTGTTACTTGATGTAATTGTGTGTCTTTGTTAATTGGTGTCAGTGTGTGCCGGTGTTCCTGGGTGTCAGTGCATGTCTTTGTTACTGGGTGTCAGTGTATGTCAAAATAATTGGTGTAAGTGTATGTCTTTGTTACTTTGTGTCAGTGTATATCTTTGTTACTTGGTGTAAATGTGTGTCTTTGTGACTTCGTGTCAGGGTATGTCTTTGTTACTTGGTGCAAGTGTATGTCTTTGTTACTTGGTGTCATTGTATGTCTTTGTTGCTGGTTGTCACTGTATGTCTTTGTTACTGGGTGTAAGTGTATGTCTTTGTTACTTGGTATAATTGTCTGTCTTTGTTATTTGGTGTAAGTGTATGTCTTTGTTACTTGGTGTTAGTGTATGTCTTTGTTACTTGGTGTCATTGTATGTCTGTGTTACTTGGTGTAAGTGTGTGTCTTTGTTACTTGGTGTCCGTGTGTGTCTGCGTTACTGGGTGTCAGTGCATGTCTTTGTTACTGGGTGTCAGTGAATGTCAAAATAATTGGTGTAAGTGTATGTCTTTGATACTTGGTGTCAGTGTATATCTTTGTTACTTGGTGTAAGTGTGTGTATTTGTTACTTCGTGTCAGGGTATGTCTTTGATACTTGGTGTAAGTGTGTGTCTTTGTTAATTGGTGTCAGTGTGTGCCGGTGTTCCTGGGTGTCAGTGTATGTCTTTGTTACTTGGTGCAAGTGTATGTCTTTGTTACGTGGTGTCATTGTATGTGTTTGTGACTTGGTGTCAGTGGATGTCTTTGTTACTGGTTGTCACTGTGTGTCTTTGTTACTTGGTGTAAGTGTATGTCAAAATACTTGGTGTAAGTGTATATCTGTGTTACTTGGTGTAAGTGTATGTCTTTGTTACTTGGTGTAAGTGTGTGTCTGTGTTACTGGGTATCAGTGTCTGTCTTTGTTACTTGGTGTCATTGCATGTCTTTGATACGTGGTGTAATTGTGTGTACTGTGTTACTGGGTATCAGTGTATGTCTGTGTTACTGGGGGTCAGTGTGTGTCTGTGTTACTGGGGGTCAGTGTGTGTTTCTAACTGGGTGTAAGTGTATGTCTTTGTTACTTCGTGTCAGTGTATGTGTTTGTGACTTGGAGTCATTGTATGCCTTTGTTACTGGGTGTAAGTGTATGTCTTTGTTACTTGGTATAATTGTCTGTCTTTGTTATTTGGTGTTAGTGTATGTCTTTGTTACTTGGTGTCAGTGTATGTCTTTGTTACTTGGTGTCAGTGTATGTCTGTGTTACTTGGTGGAAGTGTGTGTCTTTGTTACTTGGTGTCCGTGTGTGTCTGCGTTACTGGGTGTCAGTGCATGTCTTTGTTACTGGGTGTCAGTGTATGTCTTTGTTACTTGGTGTCAGTGTATGTCAAAATACTTGGTGTAAGTGTATGTCTTTGTTACTTGGTGTCATTGCATGTCTTTGATACTTGGTGTAATTGTGTGTACTGTGTTACTGGGTATCAGTGTATGTCTGTGTTACTGGGGGTCAGTGTGTGTCTGTGTTACTGGGGGTCAGTGTGTGTTTCTAACTGGGTGTAAGTGTATGTCTTTGTTACTTCGTGTCAGTGTATGTGTTTGTGACTTGGTGTCATTGTATGCCTTTGTTACTGGGTGTAAGTGTATGTCTTTGTTACTTGGTATAATTGTCTGTCTTTGTTATTTGGTGTAAGTGTATGTCTTTGTTACTTGGTGTCAGTGTATGTCTGTGTTACTTGGTGGAAGTGTGTGTCTTTGTTACTTGGTGTCCGTGTGTGTCTGCGTTACTGGGTGTCAGTGCATGTCTTTGTTACTGGGTGTCAGTCTATGTCTTTGTTACTTGGTGTCAGTGTATGTCAAAATACTTGGTGTAAGTGTATGTCTTTGTTACTTGGTGTCAGTGTATGCCTTTGTTACTTGGTGTAAGTGCGTGTCTTTGTTAATTCGTGTCAGGGTATGTCTTTGTTACTTGATGTAATTGTGTGTCTTTGTTAATTGGTGTCAGTGTGTGCCGGTGTGCCTGGGTGTCAGTGCATGTCTTTGTTACTGGGTGTCAGTGTATGTCAAAATAATTGGTGTAAGTGTATGTCTTTGTTACTTTGTGTCAGTGTATATCTTTGTTACTTGGTGTAAGTGTGTGTCTTTGTGACTTCGTGTCAGGGTATGTCTTTGTTACTTGGTGCAAGTGTATGTCTTTGTTACTTGGTATAATTGTCTGTATTTGTTATTTGGTGTAAGTGTATGTCTTTGTTACTTGGTGTCAGTGTATGTCTTTGTTACTTGGTGTCAGTGTATGTCTGTGTTACTTGGTGTAAGTGTGTGTCTTTGTTACTTGGTGTCTGTGTGTGTCTGCGTTACTGGGTGTCAGTGCATGTCTTTGTTACTGGGTGTCAGTGTATGTCAAAATAATTGGTGTAAGTGTATGTCTTTGTTACTTGGTGTCAGTGTATATCTTTGTTACTTGGTGTAAGTGTGTGTATTTGTTACTTCGTGTCAGGGTATGTCTTTGTTACTAGGTGTAAGTGTGTGTCTTTGTTAATTGGTGTCAGTGTGTGCCGGTGTTCCTGGGTGTCAGTGTATGTCTTTGTTACTTGGTGTAAGTGTGTGTCTTTGTGACTTCGTGTCAGGGTATGTCTTTGTTACTTGGTGCAAGTGTATGTCTTTGTTACTTGGTATAATTGTCTGTATTTGTTATTTGGTGTAAGTGTATGTCTTTGTTACTTGGTGTCAGTGTATGTCTTTGTTACTTGGTGTCAGTGTATGTCTGTGTTACTTGGTGTAAGTTTGTGTCTTTGTTACTTGGTGTCTGTGTGTGTCTGCGTTACTGGGTGTCAGTGCATGTCTTTGTTACTGGGTGTCAGTGTATGTCAAAATAATTGGTGTAAGTGTATGTCTTTGTTACTTGGTGTCAGTGTATATCTTTGTTACTTGGTGTAAGTGTGTGTATTTGTTACTTCGTGTCAGGGTATGTCTTTGTTACTAGGTGTAAGTGTGTGTCTTTGTTAATTGGTGTCAGTGTGTGCCGTGTTCCTGGGTGTCAGTGTATGTCTTTGTTACTTGGTGCAAGTGTATGTCTTTGTTACTTGGTGTCACTGTATGTGTTTGTGACTTGGTGTCAGTGGATGTCTTTGTTACTGGTTGTCACTGTGTGTCTTTGTTACTTGGTGTAAGTGTATGTCAAAATACTTGGTATAAGTGCGCGTCTGTGTTACCTGGTATCAGTGTATGTCTTTGTTACTTGGTGTCAGTGTATGTCTTTGATACTTGGTGTAATTGTGTGTCTGTGTTACTGGGTATCAGTGTATGTCTGTGTTACTAAGGGTCAGTGTGTGTCTGTGTTACTGGGGGCTCAGTGTGTATTCCTAACTGGGTGTCTGTGTATGTCTTTGTTACTTGGTGTAAGTCTGTGTCTGTGTTACTGGGTATCAGTGTCTGTCTTTGTTACTTGGTGTCAGTGTATGTCTTTGTTACTTGGTGTAAGTGTGTGTCTGTGTTACTGGGTATCAGTGTCTGTCTGTGTTACTGGTGTTCAGTGTGTGTCTGTGTTACTGGGGGTCAGTGTGTGTCTTTGTTACTTGGTGTAAGTGTATGTCTTTGTTACTTGGTGTCAGTGTATGTGTTTGTGAGTTGGTGCCATTGTATGTCTTTGTTACTTGGTGTCAGTCTATATCTTTGTTACTTGGTGTAAGTGTGTGTATTTGTGACTTCGTGTCAGGGTATGTCTTTGTTACTTGGTGTAAGTGTGTGTCTTTGTTAATTGGTGTCAGTGTGTGCCGGTGTTCCTGGGTGTCAGTGTATGTCTTTGTTACTTGGTGCAAGTGTATGTCTTTGTTACTTGGTGTCATTGTCTGTGTTTGTGACTTGGTGTCAGTGGATGTCTTTGTTACTGGTTGTCACTGTGTGTCTTTGATACTTGGTGTAAGTGTATGTCAAAATACTTGGTGTAAGTGTATGTCTGTGTTACTGGGTATCAGTGTCTGTCTTTGATACTTGGTGTAAGTGCGCGTCTGTGTTACTGGTTATCAGTGTATGTCTTTGGTACTTGGTGTCAGTGTATGTCTTTGATACTTGGTGTAATTGTGTGTCTGTGTTACTGGGTATCAGTGTATGTCTGTGTAACTGTGGGTCAGTGTGTGTCTGTGTTACTGGGGGGTCAGTGAGTATTTCTAACTGGGTGTCTGTGTATGGCTTTGTTACTTGGTGTAAGTCTGTGTCTGTGTTACTGGGTATCAGTGCCTGTCTTTGTTACTTGGTGTCAGTGTATGTCTTTGTTACTTGGTGTAAGTGTGTGTCTGTTTTACTGGGTATCAGTGTATGTCTGTGTTACTGGTGTTCAGTGTGTGTCTGTGTTACTGGGGGTCAGTGTGTGTCTTTGTTACTTGGTGAAAGTGTATGTCTTTGTTACTTGGTGTCAGTGTATGTGTTTTGACTTGGTGTCATTGTATGTCTTTGGTACTGGGTGTCAGTGTATGTCTTTGTTACTTGGTGTAAGTGTATGTCAAAATGCTTGGTGTCAGTGTATGTCTTTGTTACTTGGCGTAAGTGTATGTCTTTGTTACTTGGTGTCAGTGTATGTCTTTGTTACTTTGTGTCATTGTATGTCTGTGTCACTTGGTGTAAGTGTATGTCTTTGTTACTGGGTGTCAGTGTATGTCTTTGTTACTTGGTGTAAGTGTATGTCAAAATACTTGGTGTAAGTGTGTGTCTGTGTTACTTGGTGTAAGTGTGTGTCTTTGTTACTTGGTGTCCTTTTGTGTCTGTGTTACTGGGTGTCAGTGTATGTCTTTGTTACAGGGTGTCAGTGTATGTCTTTGATACTTGGTGTCAGTGTATGTTTGTGTTACTTAGTGGAAGTGTGTAATTTTGTTACTTGGTATAAGTGTATGTCTTTGTTACTTGGTGTCAGTTTGTGTCTGTGTTACTGGGTATCAGTGTTTGTCACTGGGTGTCAGTATTTAGTTTAGTTGAGAGATACAGCACAAAAACAGGCCCTCCGGCCCACCGAGTCTGTACCGACCATCAACCAACCATTTATACTAATCCAACACGAATCCCATATTCCAGTAACATCCCCACTGGTCCCTACATATTTCCCTGCCTCCTACCTGTACTCGGGGCAATTTGTAATGGCCAATTAACCTACCAACCTGCAAGACTTTGGCATGTGGGAGGAAACCGGAGCATCTGGAGGAAACCCACGCAAACACAGGGAGAACTTGTAAACTCCGCACAGGCAGTACCCAGAATCGAACCCGGGTCCCTGGAGCTGTGAGGCTGCAGTGCTAACCACTGCGTCACTGTGCCGCCCAGTGTGTGTCTGTGTTCCTGGGTGTCAGTGTATGTCTTTGTTACTTGGTGTCAGTGTATGTCTTTGTTACTGGGTGTCAGTGTGTTTGTTTGCGTTATTGTGTGTCTATGTTACTTGGTGCAGGTGTGTGTCTTTGTTACTTGGTGTCTTTGTGTGTCTGTGTTACTGGGTGTCAGTGTATGTCTTTGTTACTGGGTGTCAGTGTATGTCTTTGTTACTTGGTGTAAGCGCGTGTCTGTGTTCCTGGGTATCAGTGAATGTCTTTGTTACTTGGTGTCAGTGTATCTCTGTGTTACTTGGTGTAAGTGTATGTCTTTGTTACTTGGTGTCAGTCTATGTCTGTGTTACTTGGTGTAAGTGTGTGTCTTTGTTACTTGGTGTCAGTGTATGTCTTTGTTACTTGGTGTAAGTGTGTGTTTGTGTTACTTGGTGTCAGTGTGTGTCTGTGTTACTTGGTGTCAGTGTATGTATTTGTTACGTGCTGTCAGTGTATGTCTGTGTCACTTTGTGTCAGTGTGTTTGTTTGTGTTACTGGGTGTCAGTGTGTGTCTGTGTTACTTGGTGTAAGTGTGTGTCTTTGTTACTTGGTGTCCGTGTGTGTCTGTGTTACTCGGTGTCATTGTATGTCTTTGTTACTGGGTGTCAGTGTATGTCTTTTTTCTGGGTGTCAGTGTGTGTCTGTGTTACTTGGTGTCAGTGTATGTCTTTGTGACTGTCTCTCAGTTCTTCTCTGTGTTACTGGGTGTCAGTGTGTGTTTGTTTGTGGTACTGGGTGTCAGTGTGTGTCTGTGACACTTGGTGTCAGTATTTAGTTTAGTTTAGAGATACAGCACTTAAACAGGCCCTTCGGCCCAGCGAGTCTGTGCCGACCATCAACCACCCATTTATACTAATCCTACATTAATCCGGTATTCCTATCACTTCCCCACCTATCACTATTTATTTCCCTACCACCTACCTATACCAGGGGCAATTTATGATGGCCAATTAACCTATCAACCTGCAAGTCTTTGGCATGTGGGAGGAAACCAGAGCACCGGGAGGAAACCCACGCAGACACAGGGAGAACTTGCAAAATCCGCACAGGCAGTACCCAGAATAGAACCCGGGTCCCTGGAGCTGTGAATCTGCGGTGCTGAACAATGCGCCAATGTGCTGCCCCTCCCCCACCCCCCAGTGTGTGCCTGTGTTACTGGGTATCAGTGTATGTCTTTGTTACTTGGTGTAAGTGCATGTCTTTGTTACTGGTGTCAGTCTATGTCTGTGTTACTTGTTGTAAGTGTGTGTCTGAGTTACTGGGTGTCAGTGTTTTTCTGTGTTACTTGGTGTAAGTGTATGTCTTTGTTACTTGGTGTCCGTGTGTGTCTGTGTTACTGGGTGTCAGTGTATGTCTTTGTTAGTTGGTGTCAGTGTATGTCTGTGTTACTTCGTGTCAGTGTGTTTGTTTGTGTTACTGGGTGTCAGTGTGTGTCTGTGTTACTGGGTATCAGTGTCTGTCTTTTTTACTTGGTGTAAGTGTGCGTCTGTGTTACTGGGTATCAGTGCATGTCTTTATTACTTGGTGTCATTGTATGTCTGTGTTACTTGGTGCAAGACTGTGTCTGTGTTACTGGTTATCAGTGTATATCTTTGTTACTTGGTGTCAGTGTATGTCAAAATACTTGGTGTAATTGTCTGTCTTTGTTACTTGGTGTCAGTGTATAGCTGTGTTACTTGGTGAAAGTGTGTGTCTTTGTTACTTGGTGTAAGTGTAAGTCTTTGTTACTTGGTGTCAATGTATGTCTTTGTTATTGGGTGTCAGTGTGTGTCTGTGTTACTGGGCATCAGTGTATGTCTTTGTAACTTGGTATCAGTGTATGCCTTTGTGACTTGGTATCAGTGTATGTCTTTGTGACTTGGTATTAGTGTATGTCTTTGTTACTTGGTGCAATTGTCTGTCTTTGTTACTTGGTGTCATTGTATGTCTCTGTTACTTGGTGTAAGTGTGTGTCTTTGTTACTTGGTGTAAGTGCATGTATTTGTTACTTGGTGTCAGTGTATGTCTTTGTTACTTGTTGTCAGTGTGTGTCTGTGTTACTGGGCATCAGTGTATGTCTTTGTGACTTGGTATCAGTGTATGCCTTTGTGACTTGGTGTCAGTGTATGTCTTTTTTACTGGGTGTCAGTGTGTGTCTCTCTTACTTGGTGTCAGTGTATGTCTTTGTGACTTGGTGACAGTGTATGTATTTTTTACTGGGTGTCAGTGTATGTCTGTCTAACTTGATGTCACTGTATGTCTTTGCTACTGTGTATCAGAGTTTCTCTGTGTTTACTGGGTTTCAGTGTGTGTTTGTTTTTGTTACTGGGTGTCAGTGTGTGTCTGTGACACTAGGTGTCAGTATTTAGTTTAGTTTCGAGATGCAGCACTTAAACAGGCCCTTCGGCCCACCGAGTCTGTGCCGACCATCAACAACCCATTTATACTAATCCCACACTAATCACGTATTCCTATCACATCCCCACCTATCCCTATATATTTCCCTACCACCTACCTATACTGGGGGCAATTTATGATGGCCAATTAACCTATCAACCTGCAAGTCTTTGGCATGTGGGAGGAAACCGGAGCACCGGGAGGAAACCCACGCAGACACAGGGAGAACTTGCAAACTCCGCACAGGCAGTACCCAGAATCGAAACCGGGTCCCTGGTGCTGTGAGGCTGCGGTGCTAACCACTGCGCCAATGTGAACCCCCCCCCTCCCCACCTCCCTCAGAGTGTGCCTGTGTTACTGGGTATCAGTGGATGTCTTTGTTACTTGGTGTCAGTGTATGTCTGTGTCACTTGGTGTCAGTGTGTTTGTTTGTGTTACTGGGTGTCAGTGTGTGTCTGTGTTACTTGGTGTAAGTGTGTGTCTTTGGTACTTGTTGTCCGTGTGTGTCTGCCTTACTGGGTGTCAGAGTATGTCTTTGTTACTGGGTGTCAGTGTATGTCTTTGTTACTTGGTGTAAGTGTGTGCCTGTGTTACTGGGTATCAGTTTACGTCTTTGTTACTTGGTGTCAGTGTATGTCTGTGTTACTTGGTGTACGTGTGTGTCTGCGTTACTGGGTGTCAGTGTGTGTCATTTTAACTTGGTGTATGTGTGTGTCTGTGTTACTGGGTATCAGTGCATGTCTTTGTTACTTGGTGTCATTGTATGTCTGTGTTACTTGGTTTAAGTGTGTGTCTGTGTTCCTGGGTATCAGTGTCTGTCTTTGTTACTTGGTGTCAGTGTATGTCTGTGTTACTTGGTGTAAGTGTGTGTCTGCGTTACTGGGTTTTAGTGTGTGTCTGTGTGACTTGGTGTAAGTGTATGTCTTTGTTACTTGGTGTCCTTGTGTGTCTGTGTTACTGGGTGTCAGTGTATGTCTTTGTTACTTGGTGTCAGTTTATGTCTGTGTTGCTTGGTGTCATTGTGTTTGTTTCTGTTACTGGGTGTCAGTGTTTGTCTGTGTTACTTGGTGTAAGTGTGTGTCTTTGTTACTTGGTGTCCGTGTGTGTCTGTGTTACTGGGTGTCAGAGTACGTCTTTGTTACTGGGTGTCAGTGTATGTCTTTGTTACTTGGTGTAAGTGTGTGTCTGTGTTACTGGGTATCAGGGTCTGTCTTTTTTACTTGGTGTAAGTGTGTGTCTGTGTTACTGTGTGTCAGTGTGCGCCTGTGTTAATGGGTATCAGTGTATGTCTTTGATACTTGGTGTAAGTGTGTGTCTGTGTTACTGGGTGTCAGTGTGTGTCTGTGTTACTTGGTGTATGTCTGTGTATTTGTTACTTGGTGTCCGTGTGTGTCTGTGTTACTGGGTATCAGTGTATGTCTTTGTTACTTGGTGTCAGTGGATGTCAAAATACTTGGTGTAAATGTATGTCTTTGTTACTTGGTGTAATTGTCTGTCTTTTTTACTTGGTGTCAGTGAATGTCTGTGTTACTTGGTGTAAGTGTGTGTCTTTGTTACTTGGTTTAAGTGAATATCTTTGTTACTTGGTGTCAGTGTATGTCTTTGTTACTTGGTGTCAGTGTGTGTCTGTGTTACTGGGCATCAGTGTATGTCTTTGAGACTTGGTATCAGTGTATGTCTGTGTCATTTGGTGTCAGTGTATGTCTGTGTAACTAGGTGGCAGTGTGTTTGTTTGTGTTACTGTGAGTCAGTGTGTGTCTGTGTTACTTGGTGTAAGTGTGTGTCTTTGTTACTTGGTGTCCGTGTGTGTTTGTGTTACTGGCTGTCAGTGTATGTCTTTGTTACATGGTGTAAGTGTGTGTCTGTGTTACTGGGTATCAGTGTCTGTCTTTTTTACTTGGTGTAACTGTGTTTGTGTTCCTTGGTATCAGTGCATGTCTTTGTTACTTGGTGTCAGTGTGTGTCTGTGTTACTTGGTGTAAGTGTGTGTCTGTGTTACTGGGTATCAGTGTATGTCTTTGTGACTTGGTGTCAGTGTATGTCAAAATACTTGGTGTCAGTGTATGTCTTTGTTACTTGTTGTCAGTGTGTGTCTGTGTTACTGGGCATCAGTGTATGTCTTTGTGACTTGGTATCAGTGTATGCCTTTGTGACTTGGTGTCAGTGTATGTCTTTTTTACTGGGTGTCAGTGTGTGTCTCTCTTACTTGGTGTCAGTGTATGTCTTTGTGACTTGGTGACAGTGTATGTATTTTTTACTGGGTGTCAGTGTATGTCTGTCTAACTTGATGTCACTGTATGTCTTTGCTACTGTGTATCAGAGTTTCTCTGTGTTTACTGGGTTTCAGTGTGTGTTTGTTTTTGTTACTGGGTGTCAGTGTGTGTCTGTGACACTAGGTGTCAGTATTTAGTTTAGTTTCGAGATGCAGCACTTAAACAGGCCCTTCGGCCCACCGAGTCTGTGCCGACCATCAACAACCCATTTATACTAATCCCACACTAATCACGTATTCCTATCACATCCCCACCTATCCCTATATATTTCCCTACCACCTACCTATACTGGGGGCAATTTATGATGGCCAATTAACCTATCAACCTGCAAGTCTTTGGCATGTGGGAGGAAACCGGAGCACCGGGAGGAAACCCACGCAGACACAGGGAGAACTTGCAAACTCCGCACAGGCAGTACCCAGAATCGAAACCGGGTCCCTGGTGATGTGAGGCTGCGGTGCTAACCACTGCGCCAATGTGAACCCCCCCCTCCCCACCTCCCTCAGAGTGTGCCTGTGTTACTGGGTATCAGTGGATGTCTTTGTTACTTGGTGTCAGTGTATGTCTGTGTCACTTGGTGTCAGTGTGTTTGTTTGTGTTACTGGGTGTCAGTGTGTGTCTGTGTTACTTGGTGTAAGTGTGTGTCTTTGGTACTTGTTGTCCGTGTGTGTCTGCCTTACTGGGTGTCAGAGTATGTCTTTGTTACTGGGTGTCAGTGTATGTCTTTGTTACTTGGTGTAAGTGTGTGCCTGTGTTACTGGGTATCAGTTTACGTCTTTGTTACTTGGTGTCAGTGTATGTCTGTGTTACTTGGTGTACGTGTGTGTCTGCGTTACTGGGTGTCAGTGTGTGTCATTTTAACTTGGTGTATGTGTGTGTCTGTGTTACTGGGTATCAGTGCATGTCTTTGTTACTTGGTGTCATTGTATGTCTGTGTTACTTGGTTTAAGTGTGTGTCTGTGTTCCTGGGTATCAGTGTCTGTCTTTGTTACTTGGTGTCAGTGTATGTCTGTGTTACTTGGTGTAAGTGTGTGTCTGCGTTACTGGGTTTTAGTGTGTGTCTGTGTGACTTGGTGTAAGTGTATGTCTTTGTTACTTGGTGTCCTTGTGTGTCTGTGTTACTGGGTGTCAGTGTATGTCTTTGTTACTTGGTGTCAGTTTATGTCTGTGTTGCTTGGTGTCATTGTGTTTGTTTCTGTTACTGGGTGTCAGTGTTTGTCTGTGTTACTTGGTGTAAGTGTGTGTCTTTGTTACTTGGTGTCCGTGTGTGTCTGTGTTACTGGGTGTCAGAGTACGTCTTTGTTACTGGGTGTCAGTGTATGTCTTTGTTACTTGGTGTAAGTGTGTGTCTGTGTTACTGGGTATCAGGGTCTGTCTTTTTTACTTGGTGTAAGTGTGTGTCTGTGTTACTGTGTGTCAGTGTGCGCCTGTGTTAATGGGTATCAGTGTATGTCTTTGATACTTGGTGTAAGTGTGTGTCTGTGTTACTGGGTGTCAGTGTGTGTCTGTGTTACTTGGTGTATGTCTGTGTATTTGTTACTTGGTGTCCGTGTGTGTCTGTGTTACTGGGTATCAGTGTATGTCTTTGTTACTTGGTGTCAGTGGATGTCAAAATACTTGGTGTAAATGTATGTCTTTGTTACTTGGTGTAATTGTCTGTCTTTTTTACTTGGTGTCAGTGAATGTCTGTGTTACTTGGTGTAAGTGTGTGTCTTTGTTACTTGGTGTAAGTGAATATCTTTGTTACTTGGTGTCAGTGTATGTCTTTGTTACTTGGTGTCAGTGTGTGTCTGTGTTACTGGGCATCAGTGTATGTCTTTGAGACTTGGTATCAGTGTATGTCTGTGTCATTTGGTGTCAGTGTATGTCTGTGTAACTAGGTGGCAGTGTGTTTGTTTGTGTTACTGTGAGTCAGTGTGTGTCTGTGTTACTTGGTGTAAGTGTGTGTCTTTGTTACTTGGTGTCCGTGTGTGTTTGTGTTACTGGCTGTCAGTGTATGTCTTTGTTACATGGTGTAAGTGTGTGTCTGTGTTACTGGGTATCAGTGTCTGTCTTTTTTACTTGGTGTAACTGTGTTTGTGTTCCTTGGTATCAGTGCATGTCTTTGTTACTTGGTGTCAGTGTGTGTCTGTGTTACTTGGTGTAAGTGTGTGTCTGTGTTACTGGGTATCAGTGTATGTCTTTGTGACTTGGTGTCAGTGTATGTCAAAATACTTGGTGTAAGTGTATGTCTTTGTTACTTGTTGTAACTGTCTGTCTTTGTTACTTGGTGTCAGTGTATGTCTGTGTTACCTGGTGTCAGTGTGTGTCTTTGTTAGTTGGTGTAAGTGTATGTCTTTGTTACTTGGTGTCAGTGTATGTCTGTGTTACTTGGTGTAAGTGTGAGTCTTTGTTACTTGGTGTCCGTGTGTGTCTGTGTTACTGGGTGTCAGTGCATGTCTTTGATACTGGGTGTAACTGTGTGTCTTTGTTACTTGGTGTCCATGTTTGTCTGTGTTACTGGGTGTCAGTGTATTTCTGTGTTACTTTGTGTAAGTGTATGTCTTTGTTACTGGGTATCAGTGCACGTCAAAATACTTGGTGTCAATGTATGTCTTTGTTACTTGGTGTCAGTGTGTGTATCTAACTGGGTGTCAGTGTGTGTCTGTGTTACTGGGTATCAGTGTGTGTCTTTGTTACATGGTGTAATTGTATGTCTTTGTTACTTGGTGTCAGTGTATGTCTTTGTTACTTGGTGTAAGTGTGTGTCTGTGTTACTGGGTATCAGTGTGTGTCTTTGTGACTTGGTGTCAGTGTATGTCTTTGTTACTTGGTGTAAGTGTGTGTCTTTGTTACATGGTGTAATTGTATGTCTTTGTGACTTGGTGTCAGTGTATGTCTTTGTTACTTGGTGTCAGTGTGTGTCTGTGTTACTGGGTATCAGTGTATGTCTTTGTGACTTGGTATCAGTGTATGTCTTTGTTACTGGGTGTCATTGTGTGTATGCGTTACTGGGTATCAGTGTATGTCTTTGTGACTTGGTATCAGTGTCTGTCTTTGTTACTGGGTGTCAGTGTGTGTCTGTGTTCCTGGGTATCAGTCTTTGTGACTTGGTGTCAGTATATGTCTTTGTTACTGGGTGTCAGTGTGTCTCTTTGTGACTTGGTGTCAGTGTATGTCTTTGTTACTTGGTGGAAGTGTGTGTCTGTGATACTGGGTATCAGTGTATGTCTTTGTGACTTGGTATCAGTGTATGTCTTTGTTACTGGGTGTCAGTGTGTGTATGTCTTCCTGGGTATCAGTGCATGTCTTTGTGACTTGGTATCAGTGTCTGTCTTTGTTACTGGGTGTCAGTGTGTGTCTGTGTTCCTGGGTATCAGTGTATGTCTTTGTGACTTGGTGTCAGTGTATGTCTTTGTTACTTGGTGGAAGTGTGTGTCTGTGATACTGGGTATCAGTGTATGTCTTTGTGACTTGGTATCAGTGTATGTCTTTGTTACTGGGTGTCAGTGTGTGTCTGTGTTCCTGGGTATCAGTGTATGTCTTTGTTACTTGGTGTAAGTGTATGACTTTGTTACTTGGTGTCAGTTTATGTCTTTGTTACTTGGTGTCAGTGCATGTGCTTGTGACTTGTTGTCAGTGTGTGTCTGTGTTACTTGGTGTAAGTGTGTGTCTTTGTTAATTGGTGTCCGTGTGTGTCTGTGTTACTGGGTGTCAGTGTATGTCTTTGTTACTGGGTATCAGTGCATGTCAAAATACTTGGTGTTAGTGTATGTCTTTGTTACTTGGTGTCAGTGTGTTTCTGTGTATCAGTGTATGTCTTTGTGACTTGGTGTCAGTGTATGTCTTTGTTACTGGGTATCAGTGCATGTCAAAATACTTGGTGTCAGTGTGTTTCTGTGCATGTCTTTGTTACTGGGTGTCAGTGTGTGTCTGTGACACGAGGTGTCAGTATTTAGTTTAGTTTCGAGATACAGCACTGAAACAGGCCCTCCGGCCCACCGAGTCTGTGCCGACCATCAACCAAACATTTATACTAATCCTACACGAATCCCATATTCCAATAACATCCCCACCGGCCCCTGTATATTTCCCTACCACCTACCTATGCTAGGGGCAATTTATAATGGCCAATTAACCTACCAACCTGCAAGTCTTTGGGATGTGGGAGGAAACCGGAGCATCCGGAGGAAACCCACGCAGACACAGGGAGAACTTGCAAACTCCGCACAGGCAGTACCCAGAATCGAACCCGGGACGCTGGAGCTGTGAGGCCGCAGTGCTAACCACTGCGCCACTGTGCTGCCCAGTGTGTATCTGTGTTACTGGGTGTCAGTGTGGTCGTTTGTCTTACTGGGTGTCAGTGGGTGTCTGTGTTACTTGGTGTAAGTGTGAGTCTTTGTTACTTGGTGTCCGTGTGTGTCTGTGTTACTGGGTGTCAGTGCATGTCTTTGATACTGGGTGTAACTGTGGGTCTTTGTTACTTGGTGTCCGTGTTTGTCTGTGTTACTGGGTGTCAGTGTGTGTCTGTGTTACTTTGTGTAAGTGTATGTCTTTGTTACTGGGTATCAGTGCACGTCAAAATACTTGGTGTCAATGTATGTCTTTGTTACTTGGTGTCAGTGTGTGTATCTAAGTGGGTGTCAGTGTGTGTCTGTGTTACTGGGTATCAGTGTGTGTCTTTGTTACATGGTGTAATTGTATGTCTTTGTTACTTGGTGTCAGTGTATGTCTTTGTTACTTGGTGTAAGTGTGTGTCTGTGTTACTGGGTATCAGTGTGTGTCTTTGTGACTTGGTGTCAGTGTATGTCTTTGTTACTTGGTGTAAGTGTGTGTCTTTGTTACATGGTGTAATTGCATGTCTTTGTGACTTGGTGTCAGTGTATGTCTTTGTTACTTGGTGTCAGTGTGTGTCTGTGTTACTGGGTATCAGTGTATGTCTTTGTGACTTGGTATCAGTGTATGTCTTTGTTACTGGGTGTCATTGTGTGTATGCGTTACTGGGTATCAGTGTATGTCTTTGTGACTTGGTATCAGTGTCTGTCTTTGTTACTGGGTGTCAGTGTGTGTCTGTGTTACTGGGTGTCAGTGTATGTCTTTGTGACTTGGTATCAGTGTGAGTCTTTGTTACTTGGTGTCCGTGTGTGTCTGTGTTACTGGGTGTCAGTGCATGTCTTTGATACTGGGTGTAACTGTGTGTCTTTGTTACTTGGTGTCCGTGTTTGTCTGTGTTACTGGGTGTCAGTGTATGTCTGTGTTACTTTGTGTAAGTGTTTGTCTTTGTTACTGGGTATCAGTGCACGTCAAAATACTTGGTGTCAATGTATGTCTTTGTTACTTGGTGTCAGTGTGTGTATCTAACTGGGTGTCAGTGTGTGTCTGTGTTACTGGGTATCAGTGTGTGTCTTTGTTACATGGTGTAATTGTATGTCTTTGTTACTTGGTGTCAGTGTATGTCTTTGTTACTTGGTGTAAGTGTGTGTCTGTGTTACTGGGTATCAGTGTGTGTCTTTGTGACTTGGTGTCAGTGTATGTCTTTGTTACTTGGTGTAAGTGTGTGTCTTTGTTACATGGTGTAATTGTATGTCTTTGTGACTTGGTGTCAGTCTATGTCTTTGTTACTTGGTGTCAGTGTGTGTCTGTGTTACTGGGTATCAGTGTATGTCTTTGTGACTTGGTATCAGTGTATGTCTTTGTTACTGGGTGTCATTGTGTGTATGCGTTACTGGGTATCAGTGTATGTCTTTGTGACTTGGTATCAGTGTCTGTCTTTGTTACTGGGTGTCAGTGTGTGTCTGTGTTCCTGGGTATCAGTCTTTGTGACTTGGTGTCAGTATATGTCTTTGTTACTGGGTGTCAGTGTGTCTCTTTGTGACTTGGTGTCAGTGTATGTCTTTGTTACTTGGTGGAAGTGTGTGTCTGTGATACTGGGTATCAGTGTATGTCTTTGTGACTTGGTATCAGTGTGTGTGTGTGTTCCTGGGTATCAGAGCATGTCTTTGTGACTTGGTGTCAGTGTATGTCTTTGTTACTTGGTGTAAGTGTGTGTCTTTGTTACTTGGTGTAAGTGTGTGTCTGTGATACTGGGTATCAGTCTATGTCTTTGTTACTTGGTGTCAGTTTATGTCTTTGTTACTTGGTGTAAGTGTATGACTTTGTTACTTGGTGTCAGTGTGTGTCTGTGTTCCTGGGTATCAGTGTATGTCTTTGTGACTTGGTGTCAGTGTATGTCTTTGTTTCTGGGTGTCAGTGTGTCTCTTTGTGACCTGGTGTCAGTGTATGTCTTTGTTACTTGGTGGAAGTGTGTGTCTGTGATACTGGGTATCAGTGTATGTCTTTGAGACTTGGTATCAGTGTATGTCTTTGTTACTGGGTGTCAGTGTGTGTCTGTGATACTGGGTATCAGTGTATGTCTTTGTTACTTGGTGTCAGTTCATGTCTTTGTTACTTGATGTCAGTGCATGCGCTTGTGACTTGTTGTCAGTGGAAGTCTTTGTTACTGGGTGTCAGTGTATGTCTTTGTTACTTGGTGTAAGTGTATGTCTTTGTTACTGGGTGTCAGTGTGTGTCTGTGACACTAGGTGTCAGTATTTAGTTTAGTTTGGAGATACAGCACTGAAACAGGCCCTCCGGCCCACCGAGTCTGTGCCGACCATCAACCAAACATTTATACTAATCCTATACGAATCCCATATTCCAATAACATCCCCACCGGCCCCTATATATTTCCCTACCACCTACCTATACTAGGGGCAATTTATAATGGCCAATTAACCTACCAACCTGCAAGTCTTTGGGATGTGGGAGGAAACCGGAGCACCCGGATGAAACCCACGCAGACACAGGGAGAACTTGCTAACTCCGCACAGGCAGTACCCAGAATCGAACCCGGGTCGCTGGAGCTGTGAGGCTGCAGTGCTAACCACTGCGCCACTGTGCCGCCCAGTGTGTATCTGTGTTACTGGGTGTCAGTGTATGTCTTTGTTACTTGGGGTCAGTGTGTGTCTGTGTTACTGGGTGTCAGTGTGGTCGTTTGTCTTACTGGGTGTCAGTGTGTGTCTGTGTTACTTGGTGTTAGTTTGAGTCTTTGTTACTTGGTGTCCGTGTGTGTCTGTGTTACTGGGTGTCAGTGCATGTCTTTGATACTGGGTGTAACTGTGTGTCTTTGATACTTGGTGTCCGTGTTTGTCTGTGTTACTGGGTGTCAGTGTCTGTCTTTGTTACTGTGTGTCAGTGTATGTCTTTGTTACATGGTGTCAGTGTGTGTCTGTGTTACTGGGTGTCAGTGCATGTCTTTGTTACTTGGTGTCAGTGTATGTCTTTGTTACTTGGTGTAAGTGTGTGTCTTTGTTACATGGTGTAATTGTATGTCTTTGTTACTTGGTGTCAGTGTATGTCTTTGTTACTTGGTGTCAGTGTGTGTCTGTGTTACTGGGTATCAGTGTATGTCTTTGTGACTTGGTATCAGTGTATGTCTTTGTTACTGGGTTTCATTGTGTGTCTGCGTTACTGGGTATCAGTGGATGTCTTTGTGACTTGGTATCAGTGTCTGTCTTTGTTACTGGGTGTCAGTGTGTGTATCTAACTGGGTGTCAGTGCGTGTCTGTGCTACTGGGTATCAGTGTATGTCTTTGTGACTTGGTATCAGAGTATGTCTTTGTTACTG
The DNA here is from genome assembly GCF_036365525.1 of Heterodontus francisci. Lineage (NCBI taxonomy): Eukaryota > Metazoa > Chordata > Chondrichthyes > Heterodontiformes > Heterodontidae > Heterodontus > Heterodontus francisci. The sequence continues at coordinate 1,353,878 of NW_027141364.1, read as the reverse complement.
GCTTTCAGTGTGTGATGTGTTACTTGGTATCTGTGTATGTCGTTGTGACTTGGTTTCAGTGTATGTCTGCGTTACTTGGTGTAAGTGTGTGTCTGTGTTACTTGGTGTAAGTGTGTGTTTGTGTCCCTGGGTAACAGTGTATGTCTTTGTTACTTGGTGTCAGTGGATGTCGGCGTGACTTGGTGTAAGTGAGTGTCTGTGTTATTGGGTGTCAGTGTGTGTCTCTGTTACTTGTTGTAAGTGTGTGTCTGTGTTACTGGGTACCAGTGTCTGTCTTAGTTACTTGGTGTAAGTGTGTGTCTGTGTTACTTGGTGTAAGTATGTGTCTTTGTTCCTTGGTGTCCGTGTGTGTCTGTGTTACTGGCTGTCAGTGCATGTCTTTGTTACTTGTTGCCAGTGTATGTCTTTGTTACTGGGTGTCAGTGTGTGTCTCTGTGACTTGGTGTCAGTGTATGTCTTTGTTACTTGGTGCATGTGTGCGTCGGTGTTACTGGGTATCAGTGTATGTCTTTGTTACTTGGTGTCAGTGTCTGTCAAAATACTTGGTGGAAGTGTATGTCGTTGTTACTTGGTGCAAGTGTGTGTCTTTGTTACTTGGTGTAAGTGTATGTCTTTGTTACTTGGTGTCAGTGTATGTCTTTGTTACTTGGTGTAATTGTCCGTCTTTGTTACTTGGTGTAAGTGTATGTCTTTGTTACTTGGTGTCAGTGTATGTCTGTGTTACTTGGTGTAAGTGTGTGTCTTTGTTACTTGGTGTCAGTGTATGTCTTTGTTACTTGGTGTCAGTGTGTGACTGTGTTCCTGGGCATCAATGTATGTCGTTGTGACTTGGTATCAGTGTATGTCTTTGTTACTTGGTGTGAGTGCATGTCTGTGTTACTTGGTGTAAGTGTGTGTCTTTGTTACTTGGTGTAAGCGTTTGTCTTTGTTACTTGGTGTCAGTGCATGTCTTTGTTACTTGGTGTCAGTGTGTGTCTGTGTTACTGGGTATCAGTGTATATCTGTGCTACTTGGTGTAAGTGTATGTCTTTGTTACTTGGTGTAATTGTATGGCTTTGTTACTTGGTGTCAGTGCATGTCTGTGTTACTTGGTGTAAGTGTGTGTCTGTGTTCCTGGGTATCAGTGTATGTCTTTGTTACTTGGTGTCAGTGTATGTCTGTGTTACTTGGTGTATGTGTGTGTCTTTGTTACTTTGTGTAAGTGTATGTCTTTGTTACTTGGTGTCAGTGTATGTCTTTGTTACTTGGTGTAAGTGTGTGTCTGTGTTAGTTGGTGTAAGAGTGTGTCTGTGTATCAGTGTAAGTCTTTGTGACTTGGTGTCAGTGTATGTCTTTGTGACTGGGTGTCAGTGCATGTCTTTGTTACTTGGTGCCAGTGTATGTCTGTGTTAATGGGGTTCAGTGTGTGTCTGTGTTACTGGGGTTCAGTGTCTGTCTTTGTTACTTGTTCTAAGTGTGTGTCTGTGTTACTTGGTGTAACTGTGTGTCTTTGCTACTTGGTGTCCGTGTCTGTCTGTGTTACTGGGTGTCAGTGTATATCTGTGTTACTTGGTGTAACTGTGTGTCTTGTTTACTTGGTGTAATTGTATATCTTTGTTACTGGGTGTCAGTGTATGTCTGTGTTACTTGGTGTAAGTGTATGTCTTTGTTACTTGGTGTAAGTGTGTATCTGTGTTACTTGGTGTAAGTGTGTGTCCGTGTTCCTGGGTATCAGTGTATGTCTTTGTTCCTTGGTGTCAGTGTATGTCTGTGTTACTTGGTGTAAGTGTGTGTCTGTGTTACTGGGTATCAGTGTATGTCTTTGTTACTTGGTGTCAGTGTATGTCTGTGTTACTTGGTGTAAGTGTGTGTCTGTGTTACTGGGTGTCAGTGTGTGTCTGTGTTACTTGGTGTAAGTGTGTGTCTTTGTTAATTGGTGTCCGTGTGTGTCTGTGTTACTGGGTGTCAGTGTATGTCTTTGTTACTTGGTGTAAGTGTATGTCTTTGTTACTGGGTGTCAGTGTATGTCTGTGTTACTTGGTGTAAGTGTATGTCTTTGTTACTTGGTGTAAGTGTGTATCTGTGTTACTTGGTGTAAGTGTGTGTTTGTGTCCCTGGGTAACAGTGTATGTCTTTGTTACTTGGTGTCAGTGTATGTCTGCGTTACTTGGTGTAAGTGAGTGTCTGTGTTATTGGGTGTCAGTGTGTGTCTCTGTTACTTGTTGTAAGTGTGTGTCTGTGTTACTGGGTACCAGTGTCTGTCTTAGTTACTTGGTGTAAGTGTGTGTCTGTGTTACTTGGTGTAAGTATGTGTCTTTGTTACTTGGTGTCCGTGTGTGTCTGTGTTACTGGCTGTCAGTGCATGTCTTTGTTACTTGGTGTCAGTGTATGTCTTTGTTACTTGGTGTATGTGTGCGTCTGTGTTACTGGGTATCAGTGTATGTCTTTGTTACTTGGTGTCAGTGTCTGTCAAAATACTTGGTGGAAGTGTATGTCGTTGTTACTTGGTGCAAGTGTGTGTCTTTGTTACTTGGTGTAAGTGTATGTCTTTGTTACTTGGTGTCAGTGTATGTCTTTGTTACTTGGTGTAATTGTCCGTCTTTGTTACTTGGTGTAAGTGTATGTCTTTGTTACTTGGTGTCAGTGTATGTCTGTGTTACTTGGTGTAAGTGTGTGTCTTTGTTACTTGGTGTCAGTGTATGTCTTTGTTACTTGGTGTCAGTGTGTGACTGTGTTCCTGGGCATCAATGTATGTCTTTGTGACTTGGTATCAGTGTATGTCTTTGTTACTTGGTGTGAGTGCATGTCTGTGTTACTTGGTGTAAGTGTGTGTCTTTGTTACTTGGTGTAAGCGTTTGTCTTTGTTACTTGGTGTCAGTGCATGTCTTTGTTACTTGGTGTCAGTGTGTGTCTGTGTTACTGGGTATCAGTGTATATCTGTGCTACTTGGTGTAAGTGTATGTCTTTGTTACTTGGTGTAATTGTATGTCTTTGTTACTTGGTGTCAGTGCATGTCTGTGTTACTTGGTGTAAGTGTGTGTCTGTGTTCCTGGGTATCAGTGTATGTCTTTGTTACTTGGTGTCAGTGTATGTCTGTGTTACTTGGTGTATGTGTGTGTCTTTGTTACTTTGTGTAAGTGTATGTCTTTGTTACTTGGTGTCAGTGTATGTCTTTGTTACTTGGTGTAAGTGTGTGTCTGTGTTAGTTGGTGTAAGAGTGTGTCTGTGTATCAGTGTAAGTCTTTGTGACTTGGTGTCAGTGTATGTCTTTGTGACTGGGTGTCAGTGCATGTCTTTGATACTTGGTGCCAGTGTATGTCTGTGTTACTGGGGTTCAGTGTGTGTCTGTGTTACTGGGGGTCAGTGTCTGTCTTTGTTACTTGTTCTAAGTGTGTGTCTGTGTTACTTGGTGTAACTGTGTGTCTTTGCTACTTGGTGTCCGTGTCTGTCTGTGTTACTGGGTGTCAGTGTATATCTGTGTTACTTGGTGTAACTGTGTGTCTTGTTTACTTGGTGTAATTGTATATCTTTGTTACTGGGTGTCAGTGTATGTCTGTGTTACTTGGTGTAAGTGTATGTCTTTGTTACTTGGTGTAAGTGTGTATCTGTGTTACTTGGTGTAAGTGTGTGTCCGTGTTCCTGGGTATCAGTGTATGTCTTTGTTACTTGGTGTCAGTGTATGTCTGTGTTACTAGGTGTAAGTGTGTGTCTGTGTTACTGGGTATCAGTGTATGTCTTTGTTACTTGGTGTCAGTGTATGTCTGTGTTACTTGGTGTAAGTGTGTGTCTGTGTTACTGGGTGTCAGTGTGTGTCTGTGTTACTTGGTGTAAGTGTGTGTCTTTGTTACTTGGTGTCCGTGTGTGTCTGTGTTACTGGGTGTCAGTGTATGTCTTTGTTACTTGGTGTAAGTGTATGTCTTTGTGACTTGGTGTTAGTGTATGTGTTTGTTATTGGTGTCAGTGTGTTTCTTTGTTACTGGGTGTCAGTGTGTCTCTTTGTGACTTGGTGTCAGTGTATATCTTTGTTACTGGGTGTCAGTGTATGTCTGTGTTACTTGGTGTAAGTGTATGTCTTTGTTACTTGGTGTAAGTGTGTATCTGTGTTACTTGGTGTAAGTGTGTGTCCGTGTTCCTGGGTATCAGTGTATGTCTTTGTTACTTGGTGTCAGTGTATGTCTGTGTTACTTGGTGTAAGTGTGTGTCTGTGTTACTGGGTATCAGTGTATGTCTTTGTTACTTGGTGTCAGTGTATGTCTTTGTTACTTGGTGTAAGTGTGTGTCTTTGTTACTTGGTGTCCGTGTGTGTCTGTGTTACTGGGTGTCAGTGTATGTCTTTGTTACTTGGTGTAAGTGTATGTCTGTGTTACTTGGTGTAAGTGTATGTCTTTGTGACCTGGTGTCAGTGTATGTCTTTGTTAATGGGTATCAGTGCACGTCAAAATACTTGGTGTCAATGTATGTCTTTGTTACTTGGTGTCAGTGTGTGTATCTAACTGGGTGTCAGTGTGTGTCTGTGTTACTGGGTATCAGTGTATGTCTTTGTTACTTCGTGTCAGTGTATGTGTTTGTGACTTGGTGTCAGTGTATGTCTTTGTTACTGGCTGTCAGTGTATGTCTTTGTTACTTGGTGTAAGTGTGTGTCTTTGTTACATGGTGTAATTGTATGTCTTTGTTATTTGGTATCAGTGTATGTCTTTGTGACTTGGTATCAGTGTATGTCTTTGTTACTGGGTGTCATTGTGTGTCTGCGTTACTGGGTATCAGTGTATGTCTTTGTGACTTGGCATCAGTGTCTGTCTTTGTTACTGGGTGTCAGTGTGTGTCTGTGTTCCTGGGTATCAGTGTATGTCTTTGTGACTTGGTGTCAGTGTATGTCTTTGTTACTGGGTATCAGTGCATGTCAAAATACTTGGTGTCAGTGTGTTTCTGTGCATCAGTGTCTGTCTTTGTTACTGGGTGTCAGTGTGTGTCTGTGATACTAGGTGTCAGTATTTAGTTTAGTTTAGAGATGCAGCACTGAAACAGGCCCTCCGGCCCACCGAGTCTGTGCCGACCATCAACCAAACATTTATACTAATCCTACACGAATCCCATATTCCAATAACATCCCCACCGGCCCCTATATATTTCCCTACCACCTACCTATACTAGGGGCAATTTATAATGGCCAATTAACCTACCAACCTGCAAGTCTTTGGGATGTGGGAGGAAACCGGAGCACCCGGAGGAAACCCACGCAGACACAGGGAGAACTTGCAAACTCCGCACAGGCAGTACCCAGAATCGAACCCGGGTCGCTGGAGCTGTGAGGCTGCAGTGCTAATCACTGCGCCACTGTGCCGCCCAGTGTGTATCTGTGTTACTGGGTGTCAGTGTATGTCTTTGTTACTTGGTGTCAGTGTGTGTCTGTGTTACTGGGTGTCAGTGTGGTCGTTTGTCTTACTGGGTGTCAGTGTGTGTCTGTGTTACTTGGTGTAAGTGTGAGTCTTTGTTACTTGGTGTCCGTGTGTGTCTGTGTTACTGGGTGTCAGTGCATGTCTTTGATACTGGGTGTAACTGTGTGTCTTTGTTACTTGGTGTCCGTGTTTGTCTGTGCTACTGGGTGTCAGTGTCTGTCTTTGTTACTGGGTGTCAGTGTATGTCTTTGTTACATGGTGTCAGTGTGTGTCTGTGTTACTGGGTGTCAGTGCATGTCTTTGTTACTTGGTGTCAGTGTATGTCTTTGTTACTTGGTGTAAGTGTGTGTCTTTGTTACATGGTGTAATTGTATGTCTTTGTTACTTGGTGTCAGTGTATGTCTTTGTTACTTGGTGTCAGTGTATGTCTTTGTTACTTGGTGTAAGTGTGTGTCTGTGTTACTGTGTATCAGTGTGTGTCTTTGTGACTTGGTGTCAGTGCTTGTCTTTGTTACTTGGTGTAATTGTATGTCTTTGTTACTTGGTGTCAGTGTATGTCTTTGTTACTTGGTGTCAGTGTCTGTCTGTGATACTGGGTATCAGTGTATGTCTTTGTTACTTGGTGTCAGTTTATGTCTTTGTTACTTGGTGTAAGTGTATGACTTTGTTACTGGGTGTCAGTGTGTGTCTGTGTTCCTGGGTATCAGTGTATGTCTTTGTGACTTGGTATCAGTGTCTGTCTTTGTTACTGGGTGTCAGTGTGTGTCTGTGTTCCTGGGTATCAGTGTATGTCTTTGTGACTTGGTGTCAGTGTATGTCTTTGTTACTGGGTGTCAGTGTGTCTCTTTGTGACTTGGTGTCAGTGTATGTCTTTGTTACTTGGTGGAAGTGTGTGTCTGTGATACTGGGTATCAGTGTATGTCTTTGTGACTTGGTATCAGTGTATGTCTTTGTTACTGGGTGTCAGTGTGTGTCTGTGTTCCTGGGTATCAGTGTATGTCTTTGTGACTTGGTGTCAGTGTATGTCTTTGTTACTTTGTGTAAGTGTGTATCTGTGATACTGGGTATCAGTGTATGTCTTTGTTACTTGGTGTCAGTTCATGTCTTTGTTACTTGATGTCAGTGCATGTGCTTGTGACTTGTTGTCAGTGGATTTCTTTGTTACTGGGTGTCAGTGTATGTCTTTGTTACTGGGTATCAGTGCATGTCAAAATACTTGGTGTTAGTGTATGTCTTTGTTAATTGGTGTCAGTGTGTGTCTGTGACACTAGGTGTCAGTATTTAGTTTAGTTTGGAGATACAGCACTGAAACAGACCCTCCGGCCCACCGAGTCTGTGCCGACCATCAACCAAACATTTATACTAATCCTACACGAATCCCATATTCCAATAACATCCCCACCGGCCCCTATATATTTCCCTACCACCTACCTATACTAGGGGCAATTTATAATGGCCAATTAACCTACCAACCTGCAAGTCTTTGGGATGTGGGAGGAAACCGGAGCACCCGGAGGAAACCCACGCAGACACAGGGAGAACTTGCAAACTCCGCACAGGCAGTACCCAGAATCGAACCCGGGTCGCTGGAGCTGTGAGGCTGCAGTGCTAACCACTGCGCCACTGTGCTGCCCAGTGTGTATCTGTGTTACTGGGTGTCAGTGTGGTCGTTTGTCTTACTGGGTGTCAGTGTGTGTCTGTGTTACTTGGTGTAAGTGTGAGTCTTTGTTACTTGGTGTCCGTGTGTGTCTGTGTTACTGGGTGTCAGTGCATGTCTTTGATACTGGGTGTAACTGTGTGTCTTTGTTACTTGGTGTCCGTGTTTGTCTGTGTTACTGGGTGTCAGTGTATGTCTTTGTTACTTGGTGTAAGTGTATGTCTGTGTTACTTTGTGTAAGTGTATGTCTTTGTGACCTGGTGTCAGTGTATGTCTTTGTTACTGGGTATCAGTGCACGTCAAAATACTTGGTGTCAATGTATGTCTTTGTTACTTGGTGTCAGTGTGTGTATCTAACTGGGTGTCAGTGTGTGTCTGTGTTACTGGGTATCAGTGTATGTCTTTGTTACTTCGTGTCAGTGTATGTGTTTGCGACTTGGTGTCAGTGTATGTCTTTGTTACTTGGTGTCAGTGTATGTCTTTGTTACTTGATGTAAGTGTGTGTCTGTGTTACTGGGTATCAGTGTGTGTCTTTGTGACTTGGTGTCAGTGTATGTCTTTGTTACTTGGTGTAAGTGTGTGTCTTTGTTACATGGTGTAATTGTATGTCTTTGTTACTTGGTGTCAGTGTATGTCTTTGTTACTTGGTGTCAGTGTGTGTCTGTGTTACTGGGTATCAGTGTATGTCTTTGTGACTTGGTATCAGTGTATGTCTTTGTTACTGGGTGTCATTGTGTGGCTGCGTTACTGGGTATCAGTGTATGTCTTTGTGACTTGGTATCATTGTCTGTCTTTGTTACTGGGTGTCAGTGTGTGTCTGTGTTCCTGGGTATCAGTGTATGTCTTTGTGACTTGGTGACAGTGTATGTCTTTGTTACTGGGTGTCAGTGTGTCTCTTTGTGACTTGGTGTCAGTGTATGTCTTTGTTACTTGGTGGAAGTGTGTGTCTGTGATACTGGGTATCAGTGTATGTCTTTGTGACTTGGTGTCAGTGTATGTGTTTGTTCCTTGGTGTAAGTGTGTGTCTTTGTTACATGGTGTAATTGCATGTCTTTGTTACTGGGTGTCAGTGTGTGTCTGTGTTCCTGGGTATCAGTGTATGTCTTTGTTACTTGGTGTAAGTGTGTGTCTGTGTTACTGGGTATCAGTGTGTGTCTTTGTGACTTGGTGTCAGTGTATGTCTTTGTTACTTGGTGTAAGTGTGTGTCTTTGTTACATGGTGTAATTGTATGTCTTTGTTACTTGGTGTCAGTGTATGTCTTTGTTACTTGGTGTCAGTGTGTGTCTGTGTTACTGGGTATCAGTGTATGTCTTTGTGACTTGGTATCAGTGTATGTCTTTGTTACTTGGTGTCAGTGTGTGCATCTAACTGGGTGTCAGTGTGTGTCTGTGTTACTGGGTATCAGTGTATGTCTTTGTTACTTCGTGTCAGTGAATGTGTTTGTGACTTGGTGTCAGTGTATGTCTTTGTTACTGGGTGTCAGTGTATGTCTTTGTTACTTGGTGGAAGTGTGTGTCTGTGTTACTGGGTATCAGTGTGTGTCGTTGTGACTTGGTGTCAGTGTATGTCTTTGTTACTTGGTGTAAGTGTGTGTCTGTGTTACTGGGTATCAGTGTGTGTCTTTGTGACTTCGTGTCAGTGTCTGTCTTTGTTACTTGGTGGAAGTGTGTGTCTGTGATACTGGTTATCAGTGTATGTCTTTGTGACTTGGTATCAGTGTATGTCTTTGTTACTGGGTGTCAGTGTGTGTCTGTGTTCCTGGGTATCAGTGTATGTCTTTGTTACTTGGTGTCAGTTTATGTCTTTGTTACTTGGTGTCTGTGTGTGTCTGTGTTCCTGGGTATCAGTGTATGTCTTTGTGACTTGGTGTCAGTGTATGTCTTTGTTACTGGGTGTCAGTGTGTCTCTTTGTGACTTGGTGTCAGTGTATGTCTTTGTTACTTGGTGGAAGTGTGTGTCTGTGATACTGGGTATCAGTGCATGTCTTTGTGACTTGGTGTCAGTGTATGTCTTTGTTACTTGATGTCAGTTTATGTCTTTGTTACTTGGTGTAAGTGTATGACTTTGTTACTTGGTGTAATTGTATGTCTTTGTTACTTGGTGTCAGTGTATGTCTTTGTTACTTGGTGTCAGTGTGTGTCTGTGTTACTGGGTATCAGTGTATGTCTTTGTGACTTGGTATCAGTGTATGTCTTTGTTACTTGGTGTCAGTGTGTGCATCTAACTGGGTGTCAGTGTGTGTCTGTGTTACTGGGTATCAGTGTATGTCTTTGTTACTTCGTGTCAGTGTATGTGTTTGTGACTTGGTGTCAGTGTATGTCTTTGTTACTTGGTGTAAGTGTGTGTCTTTGTTACATGGTGTAATTGTATGTCTTTGTTACTTGGTGTCAGTGTATGTCTTTGTTACTTGGTGTCAGTGTGTGTCTGTGTTACTGGGTATCAGTGTATGTCTTTGTGACTTGGTATCAGTGTATGTCTTTGTTACTGGGTGTCATTGTGTGTCTGCGTTACTGGGTATCAGTGTATGTCTTTGTGACTTGGTATCAGTGTCTGTCTTTGTTACTGGGTGTCAGTGTGTGTCTGTGTTCCTGGGTATCAGTGTATGCCTTTGTGACTTGGTGTCAGTGTATGTCTTTGTTACTGGGTGTCAGTGTGTCTCTTTCTGACTTGGTGTCAGTGTATGTCTTTGTTACTTGGTGGAAGTGTGTGTCTTTGTTACATGGTGTAATTGTATGTCTTTGTTACTTGGTGTCAGTGTATGTCATTGTTACTTGGTGTCAGTGTGTGTCTGTGTTACTGGGTATCAGTGTATGTCTTTGTGACTTGGTGTCAGTGTATGTCTTTGTTACTTGGTGTCAGTGTGTGTCTGTGTTACTGGGTATCAGTGTATGTCTTTGTGACTTGGTATCAGTGTCTGTCTTTTTTACTGGGTGTCAGTGTGTGTCTGTGTTCCTGGGTATCAGTATATGTCTTTGTTACTTGGTGTCAGTGTATGTCTTTGTTACTTGGTGTCAGTGTATGTCTTTGTTACTTGGTGTAAGTGTGTGTCTGTGTTACTGTGTATCAGTGTGTGTCTTTGTGACTTGGTGTCAGTGCTTGTCTTTGTTACTTGGTGTAATTGTATGTCTTTGTTACTTGGTGTCAGTGTATGTCTTTGTTACTTGGTGTCAGTGTCTGTCTGTGATACTGGGTATCAGTGTATGTCTTTGTTACTTGGTGTCAGTTTATGTCTTTGTTACTTGGTGTAAGTGTATGACTTTGTTACTGGGTGTCAGTGTGTGTCTGTGTTCCTGGGTATCAGTGTATGTCTTTGTGACTTGGTATCAGTGTCTGTCTTTGTTACTGGGTGTCAGTGTGTGTCTGTGTTCCTGGGTATCAGTGTATGTCTTTGTGACTTGGTGTCAGTGTATGTCTTTGTTACTGGGTGTCAGTGTGTCTCTTTGTGACTTGGTGTCAGTGTATGTCTTTGTTACTTGGTGGAAGTGTGTGTCTGTGATTCTGGGTATCAGTGTATGTCTTTGTGACTTGGTATCAGTGTATGTCTTTGTTACTGGGTGTCAGTGTGTGTCTGTGTTCCTGGGTATCAGTGTATGTCTTTGTGACTTGGTGTCAGTGTATGTCTTTGTTACTTTGTGTAAGTGTGTATCTGTGATACTGGGTATCAGTGTATGTCTTTGTTACTTGGTGTCAGTTCATGTCTTTGTTACTTGATGTCAGTGCATGTGCTTGTGACTTGTTGTCAGTGGATTTCTTTGTTACTGGGTGTCAGTGTATGTCTTTGTTACTGGGTATCAGTGCATGTCAAAATACTTGGTGTTAGTGTATGTCTTTGTTAATTGGTGTCAGTGTGTGTCTGTGACACTAGGTGTCAGTATTTAGTTTAGTTTGGAGATACAGCACTGAAACAGACCCTCCGGCCCACCGAGTCTGTGCCGACCATCAACCAAACATTTATACTAATCCTACACGAATCCCATATTCCAATAACATCCCCACCGGCCCCTATATATTTCCCTACCACCTACCTATACTAGGGGCAATTTATAATGGCCAATTAACCTACCAACCTGCAAGTCTTTGGGATGTGGGAGGAAACCGGAGCACCCGGAGGAAACCCACGCAGACACAGGGAGAACTTGCAAACTCCGCACAGGCAGTACCCAGAATCGAACCCGGGTCGCTGGAGCTGTGAGGCTGCAGTGCTAACCACTGCGCCACTGTGCTGCCCAGTGTGTATCTGTGTTACTGGGTGTCAGTGTGGTCGTTTGTCTTACTGGGTGTCAGTGTGTGTCTGTGTTACTTGGTGTAAGTGTGAGTCTTTGTTACTTGGTGTCCGTGTGTGTCTGTGTTACTGGGTGTCAGTGCATGTCTTTGATACTGGGTGTAACTGTGTGTCTTTGTTACTTGGTGTCCGTGTTTGTCTGTGTTACTGGGTGTCAGTGTATGTCTTTGTTACTTGGTGTAAGTGTATGTCTGTGTTACTTTGTGTAAGTGTATGTCTTTGTGACCTGGTGTCAGTGTATGTCTTTGTTACTGGGTATCAGTGCACGTCAAAATACTTGGTGTCAATGTATGTCTTTGTTACTTGGTGTCAGTGTGTGTATCTAACTGGGTGTCAGTGTGTGTCTGTGTTACTGGGTATCAGTGTATGTCTTTGTTACTTCGTGTCAGTGTATGTGTTTGCGACTTGGTGTCAGTGTATGTCTTTGTTACTTGGTGTCAGTGTATGTCTTTGTTACTTGATGTAAGTGTGTGTCTGTGTTACTGGGTATCAGTGTGTGTCTTTGTGACTTGGTGTCAGTGTATGTCTTTGTTACTTTGTGTAAGTGTGTGTCTTTGTTACATGGTGTAATTGTATGTCTTTGTTACTTGGTGTCAGTGTATGTCTTTGTTACTTGGTGTCAGTGTGTGTCTGTGTTACTGGGTATCAGTGTATGTCTTTGTGACTTGGTATCAGTGTATGTCTTTGTTACTGGGTGTCATTGTGTGGCTGCGTTACTGGGTATCAGTGTATGTCTTTGTGACTTGGTATCATTGTCTGTCTTTGTTACTGGGTGTCAGTGTGTGTCTGTGTTCCTGGGTATCAGTGTATGTCTTTGTGACTTGGTGACAGTGTATGTCTTTGTTACTGGGTGTCAGTGTGTCTCTTTGTGACTTGGTGTCAGTGTATGTCTTTGTTACTTGGTGGAAGTGTGTGTCTGTGATTCTGGGTATCAGTGTATGTCTTTGTGACTTGGTATCAGTGTATGTCTTTGTTACTGGGTGTCAGTGTGTGTCTGTGTTCCTGGGTATCAGTGTATGTCTTTGTGACTTGGTGTCAGTGTATGTCTTTGTTACTTTGTGTAAGTGTGTATCTGTGATACTGGGTATCAGTGTATGTCTTTGTTACTTGGTGTCAGTTCATGTCTTTGTTACTTGATGTCAGTGCATGTGCTTGTGACTTGTTGTCAGTGGATTTCTTTGTTACTGGGTGTCAGTGTATGTCTTTGTTACTGGGTATCAGTGCATGTCAAAATACTTGGTGTTAGTGTATGTCTTTGTTAATTGGTGTCAGTGTGTGTCTGTGACACTAGGTGTCAGTATTTAGTTTAGTTTGGAGATACAGCACTGAAACAGACCCTCCGGCCCACCGAGTCTGTGCCGACCATCAACCAAACATTTATACTAATCCTACACGAATCCCATATTCCAATAACATCCCCACCGGCCCCTATATATTTCCCTACCACCTACCTATACTAGGGGCAATTTATAATGGCCAATTAACCTACCAACCTGCAAGTCTTTGGGATGTGGGAGGAAACCGGAGCACCCGGAGGAAACCCACGCAGACACAGGGAGAACTTGCAAACTCCGCACAGGCAGTACCCAGAATCGAACCCGGGTCGCTGGAGCTGTGAGGCTGCAGTGCTAACCACTGCGCCACTGTGCTGCCCAGTGTGTATCTGTGTTACTGGGTGTCAGTGTGGTCGTTTGTCTTACTGGGTGTCAGTGTGTGTCTGTGTTACTTGGTGTAAGTGTGAGTCTTTGTTACTTGGTGTCCGTGTGTGTCTGTGTTACTGGGTGTCAGTGCATGTCTTTGATACTGGGTGTAACTGTGTGTCTTTGTTACTTGGTGTCCGTGTTTGTCTGTGTTACTGGGTGTCAGTGTATGTCTTTGTTACTTGGTGTAAGTGTATGTCTGTGTTACTTTGTGTAAGTGTATGTCTTTGTGACCTGGTGTCAGTGTATGTCTTTGTTACTGGGTATCAGTGCACGTCAAAATACTTGGTGTCAATGTATGTCTTTGTTACTTGGTGTCAGTGTGTGTATCTAACTGGGTGTCAGTGTGTGTCTGTGTTACTGGGTATCAGTGTATGTCTTTGTTACTTCGTGTCAGTGTATGTGTTTGCGACTTGGTGTCAGTGTATGTCTTTGTTACTTGGTGTCAGTGTATGTCTTTGTTACTTGATGTAAGTGTGTGTCTGTGTTACTGGGTATCAGTGTGTGTCTTTGTGACTTGGTGTCAGTGTATGTCTTTGTTACTTGGTGTAAGTGTGTGTCTTTGTTACATGGTGTAATTGTATGTCTTTGTTACTTGGTGTCAGTGTATGTCTTTGTTACTTGGTGTCAGTGTGTGTCTGTGTTACTGGGTATCAGTGTATGTCTTTGTGACTTGGTATCAGTGTATGTCTTTGTTACTGGGTGTCATTGTGTGGCTGCGTTACTGGGTATCAGTGTATGTCTTTGTGACTTGGTATCATTGTCTGTCTTTGTTACTGGGTGTCAGTGTGTGTCTGTGTTCCTGGGTATCAGTGTATGTCTTTGTGACTTGGTGACAGTGTATGTCTTTGTTACTGGGTGTCAGTGTGTCTCTTTGTGACTTGGTGTCAGTGTATGTCTTTGTTACTTGGTGGAAGTGTGTGTCTGTGATACTGGGTATCAGTGTATGTCTTTGTGACTTGGTGTCAGTGTATGTCTTTGTTCCTTGGTGTAAGTGTGTGTCTTTGTTACATGGTGTAATTGCATGTCTTTGTTACTGGGTGTCAGTGTGTGTCTGTGTTCCTGGGTATCAGTGTATGTCTTTGTTACTTGGTGTAAGTGTGTGTCTGTGTTACTGGGTATCAGTGTGTGTCTTTGTGACTTGGTGTCAGTGTATGTCTTTGTTACTTGGTGTAAGTGTGTGTCTTTGTTACATGGTGTAATTGTATGTCTTTGTTACTTGGTGTCAGTGTATGTCTTTGTTACTTGGTGTCAGTGTGTGTCTGTGTTACTGGGTATCAGTGTATGTCTTTGTGACTTGGTATCAGTGTATGTCTTTGTTACTTGGTGTCAGTGTGTGCATCTAACTGGGTGTCAGTGTGTGTCTGTGTTACTGGGTATCAGTGTATGTCTTTGTTACTTCGTGTCAGTGAATGTGTTTGTGACTTGGTGTCAGTGTATGTCTTTGTTACTGGGTGTCAGTGTATGTCTTTGTTACTTGGTGGAAGTGTGTGTCTGTGTTACTGGGTATCAGTGTGTGTCGTTGTGACTTGGTGTCAGTGTATGTCTTTGTTACTTGGTGTAAGTGTGTGTCTGTGTTACTGGGTATCAGTGTGTGTCTTTGTGACTTCGTGTCAGTGTCTGTCTTTGTTACTTGGTGGAAGTGTGTGTCTGTGATACTGGTTATCAGTGTATGTCTTTGTGACTTGGTATCAGTGTATGTCTTTGTTACTGGGTGTCAGTGTGTGTCTGTGTTCCTGGGTATCAGTGTATGTCTTTGTTACTTGGTGTCAGTTTATGTCTTTGTTACTTGGTGTCTGTGTGTGTCTGTGTTCCTGGGTATCAGTGTATGTCTTTGTGACTTGGTGTCAGTGTATGTCTTTGTTACTGGGTGTCAGTGTGTCTCTTTGTGACTTGGTGTCAGTGTATGTCTTTGTTACTTGGTGGAAGTGTGTGTCTGTGATACTGGGTATCAGTGCATGTCTTTGTGACTTGGTGTCAGTGTATGTCTTTGTTACTTGATGTCAGTTTATGTCTTTGTTACTTGGTGTAAGTGTATGACTTTGTTACTTGGTGTAATTGTATGTCTTTGTTACTTGGTGTCAGTGTATGTCTTTGTTACTTGGTGTCAGTGTGTGTCTGTGTTACTGGGTATCAGTGTATGTCTTTGTGACTTGGTATCAGTGTATGTCTTTGTTACTTGGTGTCAGTGTGTGCATCTAACTGGGTGTCAGTGTGTGTCTGTGTTACTGGGTATCAGTGTATGTCTTTGTTACTTCGTGTCAGTGTATGTGTTTGTGACTTGGTGTCAGTGTATGTCTTTGTTACTTGGTGTAAGTGTGTGTCTTTGTTACATGGTGTAATTGTATGTCTTTGTTACTTGGTGTCAGTGTATGTCTTTGTTACTTGGTGTCAGTGTGTGTCTGTGTTACTGGGTATCAGTGTATGTCTTTGTGACTTGGTATCAGTGTATGTCTTTGTTACTGGGTGTCATTGTGTGTCTGCGTTACTGGGTATCAGTGTATGTCTTTGTGACTTGGTATCAGTGTCTGTCTTTGTTACTGGGTGTCAGTGTGTGTCTGTGTTCCTGGGTATCAGTGTATGCCTTTGTGACTTGGTGTCAGTGTATGTCTTTGTTACTGGGTGTCAGTGTGTCTCTTTCTGACTTGGTGTCAGTGTATGTCTTTGTTACTTGGTGGAAGTGTGTGTCTTTGTTACATGGTGTAATTGTATGTCTTTGTTACTTGGTGTCAGTGTATGTCATTGTTACTTGGTGTCAGTGTGTGTCTGTGTTACTGGGTATCAGTGTATGTCTTTGTGAATTGGTATCAGTGTCTGTCTTTGTTACTGGGTGTCAGTGTGTGTCTGTGTTCCTGGGTATCAGTGTATGTCTTTGTGACTTGGTGTCAGTGTATGTCTTTGTTACTTGGTGTCAGTGTGTGTCTGTGTTACTGGGTATCAGTGTATGTCTTTGTGACTTGGTATCAGTGTCTGTCTTTTTTACTGGGTGTCAGTGTGTGTCTGTGTTCCTGGGTATCAGTATATGTCTTTGTGACTTGGTGTCAGTGTATGTCTTTGTTACTGGGTGTCAGTGTGTCTCTTTGTGACTTGGTGTCAGTGTATGTCTTTGTTACTTGGTGGAATTGTGTGTCTGTGATACTGGGTATCAGTGTATGTCTTTGTGACTTGGTATCAGTGTATGTCTTTGTTACTGGTGTCAGTGTGTGTCTGTGTTCCTGGGTATCAGTGTATGTCTTTGTTACTTGGTGTCAGTTTATGTCTTTGTTACTTGGTGTCAGTGTGTGTCTGTGTTACTGGATATCAGTGTATGTCTTTGTGACTTGGTATCAGTGTATGTCTTTGTTACTGGGTGTCAGTGTGTGTCTGTGTTCCTGGGTATCAGTGTATGTCTTTGTTTCTTGGTGTAAGTGTGTGTCTGTGTTACTGGGTATCAGTGTGTGTCTTTGTGACTTGGTGTCAGTGTATGTCTTTGTTACTTGGTGTAAGTGTGTGTCTTTGTTACATGGTGTAATTGTATGTCTTTGTTACTTGGTGTCAGTGTGTGTCTGTGTTACTGGGTATCAGTGTATGTCTTTGTGACTTGGTATCAGTGTATGTCTTTGTTACTTGGTGTCAGTGTGTGCATCTAACTGGGTGTCAGTGTGTGTCTGTGTTACTGGGTATCAGTGTATGTCTTTGTTACTTCGTGTCAGTGTATGTGTTTGTGACTTGGTGTCAGTGTATGTCTTTGTTACTGGGTGTCAGTGTATGTCTTTGTTACTTGGTGTAAGTGTGTGTCTGTGTTACTGGGTATCAGTGTGTGTCTTTGTGACTTGGTGTCAGTGTATGTCTTTGTTACTTGGTGTAAGTGTGTGTCTGTGTTACTGGGTATCAGTGTGTGTCTTTGTGACTTGGTGTCAGTGTATGTCTTTGTTACTTGGTGGAAGTGTGTGTCTGTGATACTGGGTATCAGTGTATGTCTTTGTGACTTGGTATCATTGTATGTCTTTGTTACTGGGTGTCAGTGTGTGTCTGTGTTCCTGGGTATCAGTGTATGTCTTTGTTACTTGGTGTCAGTTTATGTCTTTGTTACTTGGTGTAAGTGTATGACTTTGTTACTTGGTGTCAGTTTATGTCTTTGTTACTTGGTGTCAGTGCATGTGCTTGTGACTTGTTGTCAGTGGATGTCTTTGTTACTGGGTGTCAGTGTATGTCTTTGTTACTTGGTGTCAGTGTATGTCTTTGTGACTTGGTGTCAGTGTATGTCTTTGTTACTGGGTATCAGTGCATGTCAAAATACTTGGTGTTAGTGTATGTCTTTGTTACTTGGTGTCAGTGTGTTTCTGTGTTACTGGATATCAGTGTATGTCTTTGTGACTTGGTATCAGTGTATGTCTTTGTTACTGGGTGTCAGTGTGTGTCTGTGTTCCTGGGTATCAGTGTATGTCTTTGTTTCTTGGTGTAAGTGTGTGTCTGTGTTACTGGGTATCAGTGTGTGTCTTTGTGACTTGGTGTCAGTGTATGTCTTTGTTACTTGGTGTAAGTGTGTGTCTTTGTTACATCGTGTAATTGTATGTCTTTGTTACTTGGTGTCAGTGTGTGTCTGTGTTACTGGGTATCAGTGTATGTCTTTGTGACTTGGTATCAGTGTATGTCTTTGTTACTTGGTGTCAGTGTGTGCATCTAACTGGGTGTCAGTGTGTGTCTGTGTTACTGGGTATCAGTGTATGTCTTTGTTACTTCGTGTCAGTGTATGTGTTTGTGACTTGGTGTCAGTGAATGTCTTTGTTACTGGGTGTCAGTGTATGTCTTTGTTACTTGGTGTAAGTGTGTGTCTGTGTTACTGGGTATCAGTGTGTGTCTTTGTGACTTGGTGTCAGTGTATGTCTTTGTTACTTGGTGTAAGTGTGTGTCTGTGTTACTGGGTATCAGTGTGTGTCTTTGTGACTTGGTGTCAGTGTATGTCTTTGTTACTTGGTGGAAGTGTGTGGCTGTGATACTGGGTATCAGTGTATGTCTTTGTGACTTGGTATCAGTGTATGTCTTTGTTACTGGGTGTCAGTGTGTGTCTGTGTTCCTGGGTATCAGTGTATGTCTTTGTTACTTGGTGTCAGTTTATGTCTTTGTTACTTGGTGTAAGTGTATGACTTTGTTACTTGGTGTCAGTTTATGTCTTTGTTACTTGGTGTCAGTGCATGTGCTTGTGACTTGTTGTCAGTGGATGTCTTTGTTACTGGGTGTCAGTGTATGTCTTTGTTACTTGGTGTCAGTGTATGTCTTTGTGACTTGGTGTCAGTGTATGTCTTTGTTACTGGGTATCAGTGCATGTCAAAATACTTGGTGTTAGTGTATGTCTTTGTTACTTGGTGTCAGTGTGTTTCTGTGTATCAGTGTATGTCTTTGTGACTTGGTGTCAGTGTATGTCTTTGTTACTGGGTATCAGTGCATGTCAAAATACTTGGTGTCATTGTGTTTCTGTGCATCAGTGTATGTCTTTGTTACTGGGTGTCAGTGTGTGTCTTTGTCTTACTCGTGTCAGTGTGTGTCTGTGTTACTTGGTGTAAGTGTGAGTCTTTGTTACTTGGTGTCCGTGTGTGTCTGTGTTACTGGGTGTCAGTGCATGTCTTTGATACTGGGTGTAACTATGTGTCTTTGTTACTTGGTGTCCGTGTTTGTCTGTGTTACTGGGTGTCAGTGTATGTCTTTGTTACTTGGTGTAAGTGTATGTCTGTGTTACTTGGTGTAAGTGTATGTCTTTGTGACCTGGTGTCAGTGTATGTCTTTGTTAATGGGTATCAGTGCACGTCAAAATACTTGGTGTCAATGTATGTCTTTGTTACTTGGTGTCAGTGTGTGTATCTAACTGGGTGTCAGTGTGTGTCTGTGTTACTGGGTATCAGTGTATGTCTTTGTTACTTCGTGTCAGTGTATGTGTTTGTGACTTGGTGTCAGTGTATGTCTTTGTTACTGGCTGTCAGTGTATGTCTTTGTTACTTGGAGTAAGTGTGTGTCTGTGTTACTGGGTATCAGTGTGTGTCTTTGTGACTTGGTGTCAGTGTATGTCTTTGTTACTTGGTGTAAGTGTGTGTCTTTGTTACATGGTGTAATTGTATGTCTTTGTTATTTGGTATCAGTGTATGTCTTTGTGACTTGGTATCAGTGTATGTCTTTGTTACTGGGTGTCATTGTGTGTCTGCGTTTCTTGGTATCAGTGTATGTCTTTGTGACTTGGCATCAGTGTCTGTCTTTGTTACTGGGTGTCAGTGTGTGTCTGTGTTCCTGGGTATCAGTGTATGTCTTTGTGACTTGGTGTCAGTGTATGTCTTTGTTACTTGGTGGAAATGTGTGTCTGTGATACTGGGTATCAGTGTATGTCTTTGTGACTTGGTATCAGTGTATGTCTTTGTTACTGGGTGTCAGTGTGTGTCTTTGTTACTTGGTGTCAGTTTATGTCTTTGTTACTTGGTGTAAGTGTATGACTTTGTTACTTGGTGTCAGTTTAATTCTTTGTTACTTGGTGTCAGTGTGTGTCTGTGTTACTGGGTATCAGTGTATGTCTTTGTGACTTGGTATCAGTGGATGTCTTTGTTACTGGGTGTCAGTGTATGTCTTTGTTACTTGGTGTAAGTGTATGTCTGTGTTACTTGGTGTAAGTGTATGTCTTTGTGACTTGGTGTCAATGTATGTCTTTGTTACTGGGTATCAGTGCATGTCAAAATACTTGGTGTTAGTGTATGTATTTGTTACTTGGTGTCAGTGTGTTTCTGTGTATCAGTGTATGTCTTTGTGACTTGGTGTCAGTGTATGTCTTTGTTACGGGGTATCAGTGCATGTCAAAATACTTGGTGTCAGTGTGTTTCTGTGCATCAGTGTATGTCTTTGTTACTGGGTGTCAGTGTGTGTCTGTGTCACTAGGTGTCAGTATTTAGCTTAGTTTCGAGATACAGCACTGAAACAGGCCCTCCGGCCCACCGAGTCTGTGCCGACCATCAACCAAACATTTATACTAATCCTACACGAATCCCATATTCCAATAACATCCCCACCGGCCCCTATATATTTCCCTACCACCTACCTATGCTAGGGGCAATTTATAATGGCCAATTAACCTACCAACCTGCAAGTCTTTGGGATGTGGGAGGAAACCGGAGCACCCGGAGGAAACCCACGCAGACACAGGGAGAACTTGCAAACTCCGCACAGGCAGTACCCAGAATCGAACCCGGGTCGCTGGAGCTGTGAGGCTGCAGTGCTAACCACTGCGCCACTGTGCTGCCCAGTGTGTATCTGTGTTACTGGGTGTCAGTGTGGTCGTTTGTCTTACTGGGTGTCAGTGTGTGTCTGTGTTACTTGGTGTAAGTGTGAGTCTTTGTTACTTGGTGTCCGTGTGTGTCTGTGTTACTGGGTGTCAGTGCATGTCTTTGATACTGGGTGTAACTGTGTGTCTTTGTTACTTGGTGTCCGTGTTTGTCTGTGTTACTGGGTGTCAGTGTATGTCTTTGTTACTTGGTGTAAGTGTATGTCTGTGTTACTTTGTGTAAGTGTATGTCTTTGTGACCTGGTGTCAGTGTATGTCTTTGTTACTGGGTATCAGTGCACGTCAAAATACTTGGTGTCAATGTATGTCTTTGTTACGTGGTGTCAGTGTGTGTATCTAACTGGGTGTCAGTGTGTGTCTGTGTTACTGGGTATCAGTGTATGTCTTTGTTACTTCGTGTCAGTGTATGTGTTTGTGACTTGGTGTCAGTGTATGTCTTTGTTACTGGCTGTCAGTGTATGTCTTTGTTACTTGGTGTAAGTGTGTGTCTTTGTTACTTGGTGTAAGTGTGTGTCTTTGTTACATGGTGTAATTGTATGTCCTTGTTACTTGGTGTCAGTGTATGTCTTTGTTACTTGGTGTCAGTGTGTGTCTGTGTTACTGGGTATCAGTGTATGTCTTTGTGACTTGGTATCAGTGTATGTCTTTGTTACTGGGTGTCATTGTGTGTCTGCCTTACTGGGTATCAGTGTATGTCTTTGTGACTTGGTATCAGTGTCTGTCTTTGTTACTGGGTGTCAGTGTGTGTCTGTGTTCCTGGGTATCAGTGTATGTCTTTGTGACTTGGTGTCAGTGTATGTCTTTGTTACTTGGTGGAAATGTGTGTCTGTGATACTGGGTATCAGTGTATGTCTTTGTGACTTGGTATCAGTGTATGTCTTTGTTACTGGGTGTCAGTGTGTGTCTTTGTTACTTGGTGTCAGTTTATGTCTTTGTTACTTGGTGTAAGTGTATGACTTTGTTACTTGGTGTCAGTTTAATTCTTTGTTACTTGGTGTCAGTGTGTGTCTGTGTTACTGGGTATCAGTGTATGTCTTTGTGACTTGGTATCAGTGGATGTCTTTGTTACTGGGTGTCAGTGTATGTCTTTGTTACTTGGTGTAAGTGTATGTCTGTGTTACTTGGTGTAAGTGTATGTCTTTGTGACTTGGTGTCAATGTATGTCTTTGTTACTGGGTATCAGTGCATGTCAAAATACTTGGTGTTAGTGTATGTATTTGTTACTTGGTGTCAGTGTGTTTCTGTGTATCAGTGTATGTCTTTGTGACTTGGTGTCAGTGTATGTCTTTGTTACGGGGTATCAGTGCATGTCAAAATACTTGGTGTCAGTGTGTTTCTGTGCATCAGTGTATGTCTTTGTTACTGGGTGTCAGTGTGTGTCTGTGTCACTAGGTGTCAGTATTTAGCTTAGTTTCGAGATACAGCACTGAAACAGGCCCTCCGGCCCACCGAGTCTGTGCCGACCATCAACCAAACATTTATACTAATCCTACACGAATCCCATATTCCAATAACATCCCCACCGGCCCCTATATATTTCCCTACCACCTACCTATGCTAGGGGCAATTTATAATGGCCAATTAACCTACCAACCTGCAAGTCTTTGGGATGTGGGAGGAAACCGGAGCACCCGGAGGAAACCCACGCAGACACAGGGAGAACTTGCAAACTCCGCACAGGCAGTACCCAGAATCGAACCCGGGTCGCTGGAGCTGTGAGGCTGCAGTGCTAACCACTGCGCCACTGTGCTGCCCAGTGTGTATCTGTGTTACTGGGTGTCAGTGTGGTCGTTTGTCTTACTGGGTGTCAGTGTGTGTCTGTGTTACTTGGTGTAAGTGTGAGTCTTTGTTACTTGGTGTCCGTGTGTGTCTGTGTTACTGGGTGTCAGTGCATGTCTTTGATACTGGGTGTAACTGTGTGTCTTTGTTACTTGGTGTCCGTGTTTGTCTGTGTTACTGGGTGTCAGTGTATGTCTTTGTTACTTGGTGTAAGTGTATGTCTGTGTTACTTTGTGTAAGTGTATGTCTTTGTGACCTGGTGTCAGTGTATGTCTTTGTTACTGGGTATCAGTGCACGTCAAAATACTTGGTGTCAATGTATGTCTTTGTTACGTGGTGTCAGTGTGTGTATCTAACTGGGTGTCAGTGTGTGTCTGTGTTACTGGGTATCAGTGTATGTCTTTGTTACTTCGTGTCAGTGTATGTGTTTGTGACTTGGTGTCAGTGTATGTCTTTGTTACTGGCTGTCAGTGTATGTCTTTGTTACTTGGTGTAAGTGTGTGTCTTTGTTACTTGGTGTAAGTGTGTGTCTTTGTTACATGGTGTAATTGTATGTCCTTGTTACTTGGTGTCAGTGTATGTCTTTGTTACTTGGTGTCAGTGTGTGTCTGTGTTACTGGGTATCAGTGTATGTCTTTGTGACTTGGTATCAGTGTATGTCTTTGTTACTGGGTGTCATTGTGTGTCTGCGTTACTGGGTATCAGTGTATGTCTTTGTGACTTGGTATCAGTGTCTGTCTTTGTTACTGGGTGTCAGTGTGTGTCTGTGTTCCTGTGTATCAGTGTATGTCTTTGTGACTTGGTGTCAGTGTATGTCTTTGTTACTTGGTGGAAATGTGTGTCTGTGATACTGGGTATCAGTGTATGTCTTTGTGACTTGGTATCAGTGTATGTCTTTGTTACTGGGTGTCAGTGTGTGTCTTTGTTACTTGGTGTCAGTTTATGTCTTTGTTACTTGGTGTAAGTGTGTGTCTGTGTTACTGGGTATCAGTGTATGTCTTTGTGACTTGGTATCAGTGGATGTCTTTGTTACTGGGTGTCAGTGTATGTCTTTGTTACTTGGTGTAAGTGTATGTCTGTGTTACTTGGTGTAAGTGTATGTCTTTGTGACTTGGTGTCAGTGTATGTCTTTGTTACTGGGTATCAGTGCATGTCAAAATACTTGGTGTCAATGTATGTCTTTGTTACTTTGTGTCAGTGTGTGTATCTAACTGGGTGTCAGTGTGTGTCTGTGTTACTGGGTATCAGTGTATGTCTTTGTTACTTCGTGTCAGTGTATGTGTTTGTGACTTGGTGTCAGTGCATGTCTTTGTTACTGGGTGTCAGTGCATGTCTTTGTTACTTGGTGTAAGTGCGTGTCTGTGTTACATGGTGTAATTGTATGTCTGTGTTACTGGGTATCAGTGTATGTCTTTGTGACTTGGTATCAGTGTATGTCTTTGTTACTGGGTGTCATTGTGTGTCTGCGTTACTGGGTATCAGTGTATGTCTTTGTGACTTGGTATCTGTGTCTGTCTTTGTTACTGGGTGTCAGTGTGTGTCTGTGTTCCTGGGAATCAGTGTATGTCTTTGTGAATTGGTGTCAGTGTATGTCTTTGTTACTGGGTGTCAGTGTGTCTCTTTGTGACTTGGTGTCAGTGTATGTCTCTGTTGCTGGGTGTCAGTGTGTCTCTTTGTGACTAGGTGTCAGTGTATATCTTTGTTACTTGGTGGAAGTGTGTGTCTGTGTTACTGGGTATCAGTGTGTGTCTTTGTGACTTATTGTCAGTGTATGTCTTTGTTACTTGGTGTAAGTGTGTGTCTTTGTTACATGGTGTCAATGTATGTCTTTGCTACTTGGTGTCAGTGTATGTCTTTGTTACTTGGTGTCAGTGTGTGTCTGTGTTACTGGGTATCAGTGTATGTCTTTGTGACTTGGTATCAGTGTATGTCTTTGTTACTGGGTGTCATTGTGTGTCTGCGTTACTGGTTATCAGTGTATGTCTTTGTGACTTGGTATCAGTGTCTGTCTTTGTTACTGGGTGTCAGTGTGTGTCTGTGTTCCTGGGTATCAGTGTATGTCGTTGTGACTTGGTGTCAGTATATGTCTTTGTTACTGGGTGTCAGAGTGTTTCTTTGTGACTTGGTGTCAGTGTATGTCTTTGTTACTTGTTGGAAGAGTGTGTCTGTGATACTGGGTATCAGTGTATGTCTTTGTGACTTGGTATCAGTGTATGTCTTTGTTACTGGGTGTCAGTGTGTGTATGTGTTCCTGGGTATCAGTGCATGTCTTTGTGACTTGGTGTCAGTGTATGTCTTTGTTACTTGGTGTAAGTGTGTGGCTGTGATACTGGGTGTCAGTGTATGTCTTTGTTACTTGGTGTAAGTGTGTGTCTGTGATACTGGGTATCAGTGTATGTCTTTGTTACTTGGTGTCAGTTTATGTCTTTGTTACTTGGTGTAAGTGTATGACTTTGTTACTTGGTGTCAGTTTATTTCTTTGTTACTTGGTGTCAGTGCATGTGCTTGTGACTTGTTGTCAGTGGATGTCTTTGTTACTGGGTGTCAGTGTATGTCTTTGTTACTTGGTGTAAGTGTGTGTCTTTGTTACATGGTGTAATTGTATGTCTTTGTTACTTGGTGTCAGTGTATGTCTTTGTTACTTGGTGTAAGTGTGTGTCTGTGTTACTGGGTATCAGTGTGTGTCTTTGTGACTTGGTGTCAGTGTATGTCTTTGTTACTTGGTGTAAGTGTGTGTCTTTGTTACATGGTGTAATTGTATGTCTTTGTTACTTGGTGTCAGTGTATGTCTTTGTTACTTGGTGTCAGTGTGTGTCTGTGTTACTGGGTATCAGTGTATGTCTTTGTGACTTGGTATCAGTGTATGTCTTTGTTACTGGGTGTCATTGTGTGTCTGCGTTACTGGGTATCAGTGTATGTCTTTGTGACTTGGTATCAGTGTCTGTCTTCGTTACTGGGTGTCAGTGTGTGTCTGTGTTCCTGGGTATCAGTGTATGTCTTTGTGACTTGGTGTCAGTGTATGTCTTTGTTACTTGGTGGAAATGTGTGTCTGTGATACTGGGTATCAGTGTATGTCTTTGTGACTTGGCATCAGTGTATGTCTTTGTTACTGGGTGTCAGTGTGTGTCTTTGTTACTTGGTGTCAGTTTAATTCTTTGTTACTTGGTGTCAGTGTGTGTCTGTGTTACTGGGTATCAGTGTATGTCTTTGTGACTTGGTATCAGTGGATGTCTTTGTTACTGGGTGTCAGTGTATGTCTTTGTTACTTGGTGTAAGTGTATGTCTGTGTTACTTGGTGTAAGTGTATGTCTTTGTGACTTGGTGTCAGTGTATGTCTTTGTTACTGGGTATCAGTGCATGTCAAAATACTTGGTATCAATGTATGTCTTTGTTACTTTGTGTCAGTGTGTGTATCTAACTGGGTGTCAGTGTGTGTCTGTGTTACTGGGTATCAGTGTATGTCTTTGTTACTTCGTGTCAGTGTATGTGTTTGTGACTTGGTGTCAGTGTATGTCTTTGTTACTGGGTGTCAGTGCATGTCTTTGTTACTTGGTGTAAGTGTGTGTCTGTGTTACATGGTGTAATTGTATGTCTTTGTTACTTGGTGTCAGTGTATGTCTTTGTTACTTGGTGTCAGTGTGTGTCTGTGTTACTGGGTATCAGTGTATGTCTTTGTGACTTGGTGTCAGTGTATGTCTTTGTTACTGGGTGTCATTGTGCGTCTGCGTTACTGGGTATCAGTGTATGTCTTTGTGACTTGGTATCTGTGTCTGTCTTTGTTACTGGGTGTCAGTGTGTGTCTGTGTTCCTGGGAATCAGTGTATGTCTTTGTGAATTGGTGTCAGTGTATGTCTTTGTTACTGGGTGTCAGTGTGTCTCTTTGTGACTTGGTGTCAGTGTATGTCTCTGTCACTGGGTGTCAGTGTGTCTCTTTGTGACTTGGTGTCAGTGTATATCTTTGTTACTTGGTGGAAGTGTGTGTCTGTGTTCCTGGGTATCAGTGTATGTCTTTGTGGCTTGGTATCAGTGTCTGTCTTTGTTACTGGGTGTCAGTGTGTGTCTGTGTTCCTGGGTATCAGTGTATGTCTTTGTGACTTGGTGTCAGTGTATGTCTTTGTTACTGGGTGTCAGTGTGTGTCTTTGTGACTTGGTGTCAGTGTATGTGTTTGTTACTTGATGTAAGTGTGTGTCTTTGTTACATGGTGTAATTGTATGTCTTTGTTTCTTGGTGTCAGTGTATGTCTTTGTTACTTGGTGTCAGTGTGTGTCTGTGTTACTGGGTATCAGTGTATGTCTTTGTGACTTGGTATCAGTGTATGTCTTTGTTACTGGGTGTCATTGTGTGTCTGCGTTACTGGGTATCAGTGTATTTCTTTGTGACTTGGTATCAGTGTCTGTCTTTGTTACTGGGTGTCAGTGTGTGTCTGTGTTCCTGGTTATCAGTGTATGTCGTTGTGACTTGGTGTCAGTATATGTCTTTGTTACTGGGTGTCAGTGTGTCTCTTTGTGACTTGGTGTCAGTGTATGTCTTTGTTACTTGGTGGAAGTGTGTGTCTGTGATACTGGGTATCAGTGTATGTCTTTGTGACTTGGTATCAGTGTATGTCTTTGTTACTGGGTGTCAGTGTGTGTATGTGTTCCTGGGTATCATTGCATGTCTTTGTGACTTGGTGTCAGTGTATGTCTTTGTTACTTGGTGTAAGTGTGTGGCTGTGATACTGGGTGTCAGTGTATGTCTTTGTTACTTGGTGTAAGTGTGTGTCTGTGATACTGGGTATCAGTGTATGTCTTTGTTACTTGGTGTCAGTTTATGTCTTTGTTACTTGGTGTAAGTGTATGACTTTGTTACTTGGTGTCAGTTTATTTCTTTGTTACTTGGTGTCAGTGCATGTGCTTTTGACTTGTTGTCAGTGGATGTCTTTGTTACTGGGTGTCAGTGTATGTCTTTGTTACTTGGTGTAAGTGTGTGTCTTTGTTACATGGTGTAATTGTATGTCTTTGTTACTTGGTGTCAGTGTATGTCTTTGTTACTTGGTGTCAGTGTGTGTCTGTGTTACTGGGTATCAGTGTATGTCTTTGTTACTTGGTGTCAGTATGTGCATCTAACTGGGTGTCAGTGTGTGTCTGTGTTACTGGGTATCAGTGTATGTCTTTGTTACTTCGTGTCAGTGTATGTGTTTGTGACTTGGTGTCAGTGTATGTCTTTGTTACTGGCTGTCAGTGTATGTCTTTGTTACTTGGTGTAAGTGTGTGTCTGTGTTACTGGGTATCAGTGTGTGTCTTTGTGACTTGGTGTCTGTGTATGTCTTTGTTACTTGGTGTAAGTGTGTGTCTTTGTTACATGGTGTAATTGTATGTCTTTGTTACTTGGTGTCAGTGTATGTCTTTGTTACTTGGTGTCAGTGTGTGTCTGTGTTACTGGGTATCAGTGTATGTCTTTGTGACTTGGTATCAGTGTATGTCTTTGTTACTGGGGGTCAGTGTGTGTCCGTGTTCCTGGGTATCAGTGTATGTCTTTGTGACTTGGTGTCAGTGTATGTCTTTGTTACTGGGTGTCAGTGTGTCTCTTTGTGACTTGGTGTCAGTGTATGTCTTTGTTACTTGGTGGAAGTGTGTGTCTGTGATACTGGGTATCAGTGTATGTCTTTGTGACTTGGTATCAGTGTATGTCTTTGTTACTGGGTGTCAGTGTGTGTCTGTGTTCCTGGGTATCAGTGTATGTCTTTGTTACTTGGTGTCAGTTTATGTCTTTGTTACTTGGTGTAAGTGTATGACTTTGTTACTTGGTGTCAGTTTATGTCTTTGTTACTTGGTGTCAGTGCATGTGCTTGTGACTTGTTGTCAGTGTATGTCTTTGTTACTGGGTATCAGTGCATGTCAAAATACTTGGTGTTAGTGTATGTCTTTGTTACTTGGTGTCAGTGTGTTTCTGTGTATCAGTGTATGTCTTTGTGACTTGGTGTCAGTGTCTGTCTTTGTTACTTAGTGTCAGTGTGTGTCTGTGACACTAGGTGTCAGTATTTAGTTTAGTTTCGAGATACAGCACTGAAACAGGCCCTCCGGCCCACCGAGTCTGTGCCGACCATCAACCAAACATTTAGACTAATCCTACACGAATCCCATATTCCAATAACATCCCCACCGGCCCCTATATATTTCCCTACCACCTACCTATACTCGGGGCAATTTATAATGGCCAATTAACCTACCAACCTGCAAGTATTTGGGATGTGGGAGGAAACCGGAGCAAACGGAGGAAACCCACGCAGACACAGGGAGAACTTGCAAACTCCGCACAGGCAGTACCCAGAATCGAACCCGGGTCGCTGGAGCTGTGAGGCTGCAGTGCTAACCACTGCGCCACTGTGCTGCCCAGTGTGTATCTGTGTTACTGGGTGTCAGTGTGGTCGTTTGTCTTACTGGGAGTCAGTGTGTGTCTGTGTTACTTGGTGTAAGTGTGAGTCTTTGTTACTTGGTGTCCGTGTTTGTCTGTGTTACTGGGTGTCAGTGCATGTCTTTGTTACTTGGTGTAAGTGTATGTCTGTGTTACTTTGTGTAAGTGTATGTCTTTGTGACCTGGTGTCAGTGTATGTCTTTGTTACTGGGTATCAGTGCACGTCAAAATACTTGGTGTCAATGTATGTCTTTGTTACTTGGTGTCAGTGTGTGTATCTAACTGGGTGTCAGTGTGTGTCTGTGTTACTGGGTATCAGTGTATGTCTTTGTTACTTCGTGTCAGTGAATGTGTTTGTGACTTGGTGTCAGTGTATGTCTTTGTTACTGGCTGTCAGTGTATGTCTTTGTTACTTGGTGTAAGTGTGTGTCTGTGATACTGTGTATCAGTGTATGTCTTTGTTACTGGGTGTCAGTGTGTGTCTGTGTTCCTGGGTATCAGTGTATGTCTTTGTGGCTTGGTGTCAGTGTATGTCTCTGTTACTGGGTGTCAGTGTGTCTCTTTGTGACTTGGTGTCAGTGTATGTCTTTGTTACTTGGTGTAAGTGTGTGTCTGTGTTACTGGGTATCAGTGTGTGTCTTTGTGACTTGGTGTCAGTGTATGTCTTTGTTACTTGGTGTAAGTGTGTGTCTTTGTTACATGGTGTAATTGTATGTCTTTGTTACTTGGTGTCAGTGTATGTCTTTGTTACTGGGTGTCAGTGTGTGTCTGTGTTCCTGGGTATCAGTGTATGTCTTTGTGACTTGGTGTCAGTGTATGTCTTTGTTACTGGGTGTCAGTGTGTCTCTTTGTGACTTGGTGTCAGTGTATGTCTTTGTTACTTGGTGGAAGTGTGTGTCTGTGATACTGGGTATCAGTGTATGTCTTTGTGACTTGGTGTCAGTGTATGTCTTTGTTACTTGGTGTAAGTGTGTGTCTTTGTTACATGGTGTAATTGTATGTCTTTGTTACTTGGTGTCAGTGTATGTCTTTGTTACTTGGTGTCAGTGTGTGTCTGTGTTACTGGATATCAGTGTATGTCTTTGTGACTTGGTATCAGTGTATGTCTTTGTTACTGGGTGTCAGTGTGTGTCTGTGTTCCTGGGTATCAGTGTATGTCTTTGTTACTTGGTGTAAGTGTGTGTCTGTGTTTCTGGGTATCAGTGTGTGTCTTTGTGACTTGGTGTCAGTGTATGTCTTTGTTACTTGGTGTAAGTGTGTGTCTTTGTTACATGGTGTAATTGTATGTCTTTGTTACTTGGTGTCAGTGTATGTCTTTGTTACTTGGTGTCAGTGTGTGTCTGTGTTACTGGGTATCAGTGTATGTCTTTGTGACTTGGTATCAGTGTATCTCTTTGTTACTTGGTGTCAGTGTGTGCATCTAACTGGGTGTCAGTGTGTGTCTGTGTTACTGGGTATCAGTGTATGACTTTGTTACTTCGTGTCAGTGTATGTGTTTCTGACTTGGTGTAAGTGTGTGTCTTTGTTACATGGTGTAATTGTATGTCTTTGTTACTTGGTGTCAGTGTGTGTCTGTGTTACTGGGTATCAGTGTATGTCTTTGTGACTTGGTATCAGTGTCTGTCTTTGTTACTGGGTGTCAGTGTGTGTCTGTGTTCCTGGGTATCGGTGTATGTCTTTGTGACTTGGTGTCTGTGTATGTCTTTGTTACTTGGTGTCAGTGTGTGTCTGTGTTACTGGGTATCAGTGTATGTCTTTGTGACTTGGTATCAGTGTCTGTCTTTGTTACTGGGTGTCAGTGTGTGTCTGTGTTCCTGGGTATCAGTGTATGTCTTTGTGACTTGGTGTCAGTGTATGTCTTTGTTACTGGGTGTCAGTGTGTCTCTTTGTGACTTGGTGTCAGTGTATGTCTTTGTTACTTGGTGGAAGTGTGTGTCTGTGATACCGGGTATCAGTGTATGTCTTTGTGACTTGGTATCAGTGTATGTCTTTGTTACTGGTGTCAGTGTGTGTCTGTGTTCCTGGGTATCAGTGTATGTCTTTGTTACTTGGTGTCAGTTTATGTCTTTGTTACTTGGTGTAAGTGTGAGTCTTTGTTACTTGGTGTCCGTGTGTGTCTGTGTTACTGGGTGTCAGTGCATGTCTTTGATACTGGGTGCAACTGTGTGTCTTTGTTACTTGGTGTCCGTGTTTGTCTGTGTTACTGGGTGTCAGTGTATGTCTTTGTTACTGGTGTCAGTGTGTGTCTGTGTTCCTGGGTATCAGTGTATGTCTTTGTTACTAGGTGTCAGTTTATGTCTTTGTTACTTGGTGTCAGTGCATGTGCTTGTGACTTGTTGTCAGTGGATGTCTTTGTTACTGGGTGTCAGTGTATGTCTTTGTTACTTGGTGTCACTGTATGTCTTTGTGACTTGGTGTCAGTGTATGTCTTTGTTACTTGGTATCAGTGCATGTCAAAATACTTGGTGTTAGTGTATGTCTTTGTTACTTGGTGTCAGTGTGTTTCTGTGTATCAGTGTATGTCTTTGTGACTTGGTGTCAGTGTATGTCTTTGTTACTGGGTATCAGTGCATGTCAAAATACTTGGTGTCAGTGTGTATCAGTGTATGTCTTTGTGACTTGGTGTTAGTGTATGTCTTTGTTACTGGGTGTCAGTGTGTGTCTGTGACACTAGGTGTCAGTATTTAGTTTAGTTTAGAGATACAGCACTGAAACAGGCCCTCCGGCCCACCGAGTCTGTGCCGACCATCAACCAAACATTTATACTAATCCTACACGAATCCCATATTCCAATAACATCCCCACCGGCCCCTATATATTTCCCTACCACGTACCTATACTAGGGGCAATTTATAATGGCCAATTAACCTACCAACCTGCAAGTCTTTGGGATGTGGGAGGAAACCGGAGCCCCCGGAGGAAACCCACGCAGACACAGGGAGAACTTGCAAACTCCGCACAGGCAGTACCCAGAATCGAACCCGGGTCGCTGGAGCTGTGAGGCTGCAGTGCTAACCACTGCGCCACTGTGCTGCCCAGTGTGTATCTGTGTTACTGGGTGTCAGTGTGGTCGTTTGTCTTACTGGGTGTCAGTGTGTTACTTGGTGTAAGTGTGAGTCTTTGTTACTTGGTGTCCGTGTGTGTCTGTGTTACTGGGTGTCAGTGCATGTCTTTGATACTGGGTGCAACTGTGTGTCTTTGTTACTTGGTGTCCGTGTTTGTCTGTGTTACTGGGTGTCAGTGTATGTCTTTGTTACTTGGTGTAAGTGTATGTCTGTGTTACTTTGTGTAAGTGTATGTCTTTGTGACCTGGTGTCAGTGTATGTCTTTGTTACTGGGTATCAGTGCACGTCAAAATACTTGGTGTCAATGTATGTCTTTGTTACTTGGTCTAAGTGTGTGTATCTAACTGGGTGTCAGTGTGTGTCTGTGTTACTGGGTATCAGTGTATGTCTTTGTTACTGGCTGTCAGTGTATGTCTTTGTTACTTGGTGTAAGTGTGTGTCTGTGTTACTGGGTATCAGTGTGTGTCTTTGTGACTTGGTGTAAGTGTGTGTCTTTGTTACATGGTGTAATTGTATGTCTTTGTTACTTGGTGTCAGTGTATGTCTTTGTTACTTGGTGTCAGTGTGTGTCTGTGTTACTGGGTATCAGTGTATGTCTTTGTGACTTGGTATCAGTGTATGTCTTTTATTACTGGGTGTCAGTGTGTGTCTGCGTTACTGGGTATCAGTGTATGTCTTTGTGACTTGTTATCAGTGTCTGTCTTTGTTACTGGGTGTTAGTGTGTGTCTGTGTTCCTGGGTATCAGTGTATGTCTTTGTGACTTGGTGTCAGTGTATGTCTTTGTTACTGGGTGTCAGTGTGTCTCTTTGTGACTTGGTGTCAGTGTATGTCTTTGTTACTTGGTGGAAGTGTGTGTCTGTGATACTGGGTATCAGTGCATGTCTTTGTGACTTGGTGTCAGTGTATGTCTTTGTTACTTGGTGTAAGTGTGTGTCTTTGTTACATGGTGTAATTGTATGTCTTTGTTACTTGGTGTCAGTGTATGTCTTTGTTACTTGGTGTCAGTGTGTGTCTGTGTTACTGGATATCAGTGTATGTCTTTGTGACTTGGTATCAGTGTATGTCTTTGTTACTGGGTGTCAGTGTGTGTCTGTGTTCCTGGGTATCAGTGTATGTCTTTGTTACTTGGTGTAAGTGTGTGTCTGTGTTTCTGGGTATCAGTGTGTGTCTTTGTGACTTGGTGTCAGTGTATGTCTTTGTTACTTGGTGTAAGTGTGTGTCTTTGTTACATGGTGTAATTGTATGTCTTTGTTACTTGGTGTCAGTGTATGTCTTTGTTACTTGGTGTCAGTGTGTGTCTGTGTTACTGGGTATCAGTGTATGTCTTTGTGACTTGGTATCAGTGTATCTCTTTGTTACTTGGTGTCAGTGTGTGCATCGAACTGGGTGTCAGTGTGTGTCTGTGTTACTGGGTATCAGTGTATGACTTTGTTACTTCGTGTCAGTGTATGTGTTTCTGACTTGGTGTAAGTGTGTGTCTTTGTTACATGGTGTAATTGTATGTCTTTGTTACTTGGTGTCAGTGTGTGTCTGTGTTACTGGGTATCAGTGTATGTCTTTGTGACTTGGTATCAGTGTCTGTCTTTGTTACTGGGTGTCAGTGTGTGTCTGTGTTCCTGGGTATCGGTGTATGTCTTTGTGACTTGGTGTCTGTGTATGTCTTTGTTACTTGGTGTCAGTGTGTGTCTGTGTTACTGGGTATCAGTGTATGTCTTTGTGACTTGGTATCAGTGTCTGTCTTTGTTACTGGGTGTCAGTGTGTGTCTGTGTTCCTGGGTATCAGTGTATGTCTTTGTGACTTGGTGTCAGTTTATGTCTTTGTTACTGGGTGTCAGTGTGTCTCTTTGTGACTTGGTGTCAGTGTATGTCTTTGTTACTTGGTGGAAGTGTGTGTCTGTGATACCGGGTATCAGTGTATGTCTTTGTGACTTGGTATCAGTGTATGTCTTTGTTACTGGTGTCAGTGTGTGTCTGTGTTCCTGGGTATCAGTGTATGTCTTTGTTACTTGGTGTAAGTGTGAGTCTTTGTTACTTGGTGTCCGTGTGTGTCTGTGTTACTGGGTGTCAGTGCATGTCTTTGATACTGGGTGCAACTGTGTGTCTTTGTTACTTGGTGTCCGTGTTTGTCTGTGTTACTGGGTGTCAGTGTATGTCTTTGTTACTGGTGTCAGTGTGTGTCTGTGTTCCTGGGTATCAGTGTATGTCTTTGTTACTTGGTGTCAGTTTATGTCTTTGTTACTTGGTGTAAGTGTATGACTTTGTTACTTGGTGTCAGCTTATGTCTTTGTTACTTGGTGTCAGTGCATGTGCTTGTGACTTGTTGTCAGTGGATGTCTTTGTTACTGGGTGTCAGTGTATGTCTTTGTTACTTGGTGTCACTTTATGTCTTTGTGACTTGGTGTCAGTGTATGTCTTTGTTACTTGGTATCAGTGCATGTCAAAATACTTGGTGTTAGTGTATGTCTTTGTTACTTGGTGTCAGTGTGTTTCTGTGTATCAGTGTATGTCTTTGTGACTTGGTGTCAGTGTATGTCTTTGTTACTGGGTATCAGTGCATGTCAAAATACTTGGTGTCAGTGTGTATCAGTGTATGTCTTTGTGACTTGGTGTTAGTGTATGTCTTTGTTACTGGGTGTCAGTGTGTGTCTGTGACACTAGGTGTCAGTATTTAGTTTAGTTTAGAGATACAGCACTGAAACAGGCCCTACGGCCCACCGAGTCTGTGCCGACCATCAACCAAACATTTATACTAATCCTACACGAATCCCATTTTCCAATAACATCCCCACCGGCCCCTATATATTTCCCTACCACGTACCTATACTAGGGGCAATTTATAATGGCCAATTAACCTACCAACCTGCAAGTCTTTGGGATGTGGGAGGAAACCGGAGCACCCGGAGGAAACCCACGCAGACACAGGGAGAACTTGCAAACTCCGCACAGGCAGTACCCAGAATCGAACCCGGGTCGCTGGAGCTGTGAGGCTGCAGTGCTAACCACTGCGCCACTGTGCTGCCCAGTGTGTATCTGTGTTACTGGGTGTCAGTGTGGTCGTTTGTCTTACTGGGTGTCAGTGTGTTACTTGGTGTAAGTGTGAGTCTTTGTTACTTGGTGTCCGTGTGTGTCTGTGTTACTGGGTGTCAGTGCATGTCTTTGATACTGGGTGCAACTGTGTGTCTTTGTTACTTGGTGTCCGTGTTTGTCTGTGTTACTGGGTGTCAGTGTATGTCTTTGTTACTTGGTGTAAGTGTATGTCTGTGTTACTTTGTGTAAGTGTATGTCTTTGTGACCTGGTGTCAGTGTATGTCTTTGTTACTGGGTATCAGTGCACGTCAAAATACTTGGTGTCAATGTATGTCTTTGTTACTTGGTGTCAGTGTGTGTATCTAACTGGGTGTCAGTGTGTGTCTGTGTTACTGGGTATCAGTGTATGTCTTTGTTACTGGCTGTCAGTGTATGTCTTTGTTACTTGGTGTAAGTGTGTGTCTGTGTTACTGGGTATCAGTGTGTGTCTTTGTGACTTGGTGTAAGTGTGTGTCTTTGTTACATGGTGTAATTGTATGTCTTTGTTACTTGGTGTCAGTGTATGTCTTTGTTACTTGGTGTCAGTGTGTGTCTGTGTTACTGGGTATCAGTGTATGTCTTTGTGACTTGGTATCAGTGTATGTCTTTTATTACTGGGTGTCATTGTGTGTCTGCGTTACTGGGTATCAGTGTATGTCTTTGTGACTTGTTATCAGTGTCTGTCTTTGTTACTGGGTGTCAGTGTGTGTCTGTGTTCCTGGGTATCAGTGTATGTCTTTGTGACTTGGTGTCAGTGTATGTCTTTGTTACTGGGTGTCAGTGTGTCTCTTTGTGACTTGGTGTCAGTGTATGTCTTTGTTACTTGGTGGAAGTGTGTGTCTGTGATACTGGGTATCAGTGCATGTCTTTGTGACTTGGTGTCAGTGTATGTCTTTGTTACTTGGTGTAAGTGTGTGTCTTTGTTACATGGTGTAATTGTATGTCTTTGTTACTTGGTGTCAGTGTATGTCTTTGTTACTTGGTGTCAGTGTGTGTCTGTGTTACTGGATATCAGTGTATGTCTTTGTGACTTGGTATCAGTGTATGTCTTTGTTACTTGGTGTCAGTTTATGTCTTTGTTACTTGGTGTCAGTGCATGTGCTTGTGACTTGTCAGTGGATGTCTTTGTGACTTGGTGTCAGTGTATGTCTTTGTTACTGGGTATCAGTGCATGTCAAAATACTTGGTGTTAGTGTATGTCTTTGTTACTTGGTGTCAGTGTGTTTCTGTGTATCAGTGTATGTCTTTGTGAATTGGTGTCAGTGTATGTCTTTGTTACTGGATATCAGTGCATGTCAAAATACTTGGTGTCAGTGTGTTTCTGTGCATCAGTGTGTGCCTGTGTTACTGGGTGTCAGTGCATGTCTTTGATACTGGTTGCAACTGTGTGTCTTTGTTACTTGGTGTCCGTGTTTGTCTATGTTACTGGGTGTCAGTGTATGTCTTTGTTACTTGGTGTAAGTGTAAGTCTGTGTTACTTTGTGTAAGTGTATGTCTTTGTGACCTGGTGTCAGTGTATGTCTTTGTTACTGGGTATCAGTGCACGTCAAAATACTTGGTGTCAAAGTATGTCTTTGTTACTTGGTGTCAGTGTGTGTATCTAACTGGGTGTCAGTGTGTGTCTGTGTTCCTGGGTATCAGTGTATGTCTTTGTTACTTCGTGTCAGTGTATGTGTTTGTGACTTGGTGTCAGTGTATGTCTTTGTTACTGGCTGTCAGTGTATGTCTTTGTTACTTGGTGTAAGTGTGTGTCTGTGTTAATGGGTATCAGTGTGTGTCTTTGTGACTTGGTGTCAGTGTATGTCTTTGTTACTTGGTGTAAGTGTGTGTCTTTGTTACATGGTGTAATTGTATGTCTTTGTCACTTGGTGTCAATGTATGTCTTTGTTACTTGGTGTCAGTGTGTGTCTGTGTTACTGGGTATCAGTGTATGTCTTTGTGACTTGGTATCAGTGTATGTCTTTGTTACTGGGTGTCATTGTGTGTCTGCGTTACTGGGTATCAGTGTATGTCTTTGTGACTTGGTATCAGTGTCTGTCTTTGTTACTGGGTGTCAGTGTGTGTCTGTGTTCCTGGGTATCAGTGTATGTCTTTGTGACTTGGTGTCAGTGTATGTCTTTGTTACTGGGTGTCAGTGTGTCTCTTTGTGACTTGGTGTCAGTGTATGTCTTTGTTACTTGGTGGAAGTGTGTGTCTGTGATACTGGGTATCAGTGCATGTCTTTGTGACTTGGTGTCAGTGTATGTCTTTGTTACTTGGTGTAAGTGTGTGTCTTTGTTACATGGTGTAATTGTATGTCTTTGTTACTTGGTGTCAGTGTATGTCTTTGTTACTTGGTGTCAGTGTGTGTCTGTGCTACTGGATATCAGTGTATGTCTTTGTGACTTGGTATCAGTGTATGTCTTTGTTACTTGGTGTCAGTTTATGTCTTTGTTACTTGGTGTAAGTGTATGACTTTGTTACTTGGTGTCAGTTTATGTCTTTGTTACTTGGTGTCAGTGCATGTGCTTGTGACTTGTTGTCAGTGGATGTCTTTGTTACTGGGTATCAGTGCATGTCAAAATACTTGGTGTTAGTGTATGTCTTTGTTACTTGGTGTCAGTGTGTTTCTGTGTATCAGTGTATGTCTTTGTGACTTGGTGTCAGTGTATGTCTTTGTTACTGGGTATCAGTGCATGTCAAAATACTTGGTGTCAGTGTGTTTCTGTGCATCAGTGTATGTCTTTGTTACTGGGTGTCAGTGTGTGTCTGTGACACTCGGTGTCAGTATTTTGTTTAGTTTAGAGATACAGCACTGAATCAGGTCCTCCAGCCCACCGAGTCTGTGCCGACCATCAACCAAACATTTATACTAATCCTACACGAATCCCATATTCCAATAACATCCCCACCGGCCCCTATATATTTCCCTACAACCTCCCTATACTAGGGGCAATTTATAATGGCCAATTAACCTACCAACCTGCAAGTCTTTGGGATGTGGGAGGAAACCGGAGCACCCGGAGGAAACCCACGCAGACACAGGGAGAACTTGCAAACTCCGCACAGGCAGTACCCAGAATCGAACCCGGGTCGCTGGAGCTGTGAGGCTGCAGTGCTAACCACTGCGCCACTGTGCTGCCCAGTGTGTATCTGTGTTACTGGGTGTCAGTGTGGTCGTTTGTCTTACTGGGTGTCAGTGTGTGTCTGTGTTACTTGGTGTAAGTGTGAGTCTTTGTTACTTGGTGTCCGTGTGTGTCTGTGTTACTGGGTGTCAGAGCATGTCTTTGATACTGGGTGTAACTGTGTGTCTTTGTTACTTGGTGTCCGTGTTTGTCTGTGTTACTGGGTGTCAGTGTATGTCTTTGTTACTTGGTGTAAGTGTATGTCTGTGTTACTTTGTGTAAGTGTATGTCTTTGTGACCTGGTGTCAGTGTATGTCTTTGTTACTGGGTATCAGTGCACGTCAAAATACTTGGTGTCAATGTATGTCTTTGTTACTTGGTGTCAGTGTGTGTATGTAACTGGGTGTCAGTGTATGTCTTTGTTACTTGGTGTCAGTGTATGTCTTTGTTACTTGGTGTAAGTGTGTGTCTGTGATACTGGTTGTCAGTGTATGTCTTTGTTACTTGGTGTAAGTGTGTGTCTGTGATACTGGGTATCAGTGTATGTCTTTGTTACTTGGTGTCAGTTTATGTCTTTGTTACTTGGTGTAAGTGTATGACTTTGTTACTTGGTGTCAGTTTATTTCATTGTTACTTGGTGTCAGTGAATGTCTTTGTTACTGGGTGTCAGTGTATGTCTTTGTTACTTGGTGTAAGTGTATGTCTGTGTTACTTGGTGTAAGTGTATGTCTTTGTGACTTGGTGTCAGTGAATGTCTTTGTTACTGGGTATCAGTGCATTTCAAAATACTTGGTGTCAATGTATGTCTTTGTTACTTTGTGTCAGTGTGTGTATCTAACTGGGTGTCAGTGTGTGTCTGTGTTACTGGGTATCAGTGTATATCTTTGTTACTTCGTGTCAGTGTATGTGTTTGTGACTTGGTGTCAGTGCATGTCTTTGTTACTGGGTGTCAGTGTATGTCTTTGTTACTTGGTGTAAGTGTGTGTCTGTGTTACATGGTGTCAGTGTATGTCTTTGTTACTTGGTGTCAGTGTATGTCTTTGTTACTTGGTGTCAGTGTGTGTCTGTGTTACTGGGTATCAGTGTATGTCTTTGTGACTTGGTATCAGTGTATGTCTTTGTTACTGGGTGTCATTGTGTGTCTGCGTTACTGGGTATCAGTGTATGTCTTTGTGACTTGGTATCAGTGTCTGTCTTTGTTACTGGGTGTCAGTGTGTGTCTGTGTTCCTGGTTATCAGTGTATGTCTTTGTGACTTGGTGTCAGTGTATGTCTTTGTTACTGGGTGTCAGTGTGTCTCTTTGTGACTTGGTGTCAGTGTATGTCTCTGTCACTGGGTGTCAGTGTGTCTCTTTGTGACTTGGTGTCAGTGTATGTCTTTGTTACTTGGTGGAATTGTGTGTCTGTGTTCCTGGGTATCAGTGTATGTCTTTGTGACTTGGTATCAGTGTCTGTCTTTGTTACTGGGTGTCAGTGTGTGTCTGTGTTCCTGGGTATCAGTGTATGTCTTTGTGACTTGGTGTCAGTGTATGTCTTTGTTACTGGGTGTCAGTGTGTCTCTTTGTGACTTGGTGTCAGTGTATGTCTTTGTTACTTGGTGTAAGTGTGTGTCTGTGTTACTGGGTATCAGTGTGTGTCTTTGTGACTTGGTGTCAATGTATGTCTTTGTTACTTGGTGTAAGTGTGTGTCTTTGTTACATGGTGTAATTGTATGTCTTTGTTACTTGGTGTCAGTGTATGTCTTTGTTACTTGGTGTCAGTGTGTGTCTGTGTTACTGGGTATCAGTGAATGTCTTTGTGACTTGGTATCAGTGTATGTCTTTGTTACTTGGTGTCAGTTTATGTCTTTGTTACTTGGTGTAAGTGTATGACTTTGTTACTTGGTGTCAGTTTATGTCTTTGTTACTTGGTGTCAGTGCATGTGCTTGTGACTTGTTGTCAGTGGATGTCTTTGTGACTTGGTGTCAGTGTATGTCTTTGTTACTGGGTATCAGTGCATGTCAAAATACTTGGTGTTAGTGTATGTCTTTGTTACTTGGTGTCAGTGTGTTCCTGGGTATCAGTGTATGTCTTTGTTACTTGGTGTCAGTTTATGTCTTTGTTACTTGGTGTCAGTGCATATGCTTGTGACTTGTTGTCAGTGGATGTCTTTGTTTCTGGGTGTCAGTGTATGTCTTTGTTACTTGGTGTCAGTGTATGTCTTTGTGACTTGGTGTCAGTGTATGTCTTTGTTACTGGGTATCAGTGCATGTCAAAATACTTGGTGTTAGTGTATGTCTTTGTTACTTGGTGTCAGTGTGTTTCTGTGTATCAGTGTATGTCTTTGTGACTTGGTGTCAGTGTATGTCTTTGTTACTGGGTATCAGTGCATGTCAAAATACTTGGTGTCAGTGTGTATCAGTGTATGTCTTTGTGACTTGGTGTTAGTGTATGTCTTTGTTACTGGGTGTCAGTGTGTGTCTGTGACACTAGGTGTCAGTATTTAGTTTAGTTTCGAGATACAGCACTGAAACAGGCCCTCCGTCCCACCGTGTCTGTGCCGACCATCAACCAAACATTTAGACTAATCCTACACGAATCCCATATTCCAATAACATCCCCACCGGCCCCTATATATTTCCCTACCACCTACCTATACTAGGGGCAATTTATAATGGCCAATTAACCTACCAACCTGCAAGTCTTTGGGATGTGGGTGGAAACCGGAGCACCCGGAGGAAACCCACGCAGACACAGGGAGAACTTGCAAACTCCGCACAGGCAGTACCCAGAATCGAACCCGGTTCGCTGGAGCTGTGAGGCTGCAGTGCTAACCACTGCGCCACTGTGCTGCCCAGTGTGTATCTGTGTTACTGGGTGTCAGTGTGGTCGTTTGTCTTACTGGGTGTCAGTGTGTGTCTGTGTTACTTGGTGTAAGTGTGAGTCTTTGTTACTTGGTGTCCGTGTTTGTCTGTGTTACTGGGTGTCAGTGCATGTCTTTGTTACTTGGTGTAAGTGTATGTCTGTGTTACTTTGTGTAAGTGTATGTCTTTGTGACCTGGTGTCAGTGTATGTCTTTGTTACTGGGTATCAGTGCACGTCAAAATACTTGGTGTCAATGTATGTCTTTGTTAATTGGTGTCAGTGTGTGTATCTAACTGGGTGTCAGTGTGTGTCTGTGTTACTGGGTATCAGTGTATGTCTTTGTTACTTCGTGTCAGTGTATGTGTTTGTGACTTGGTGTCAGTGTATGTCTTTGTTACTGGCTGTCAGTGTATGTCTTTGTTACTTGGTGGAAGTGTGTGTCTGTGTTACTGGGTATCAGTGTGTGTCTTTGTGACTTGGTGTCAGTGTATGTCTTTGTTACTTGGTGTAAGTGTGTGTCTTTGTTACATGGTGTAATTGTATGTATTTGTTACTTGGTGTCAGTGTATGTCTTTGTTACTTGGTGTCAGTGTGTGTCTGTGTTATTGGGTATCAGTGTATGTCTTTGTGACTTGGTATCAGTGTATGTCTTTGTAGCTGGGTGTCATTGTGTGTCTGCGTTACTGGGTATCAGTGTATGTCTTTGTGACTTGGTATCAGTGTCTGTCTTTGTTACTGGGTGTCAGTGTGTGTCTGTGTTCCTGGGTATCAGTGTATGTCTTTGTGACTTGGTGTCAGTGTATGTCTTTGTTACTGGGTGTCAGTGTGTCTCTTTGTGACTTGGTGTCAGTGTATGTCTTTGTTACTTGGTGGAAGTGTGTGTCTGTGATACTGGGTATCAGTGTATGTCTTTGTGACTTGGTGTCAGTGTATGTCTTTGTTACTTGGTGTAAGTGTGTGTCTTTGTTACATGGTGTAATTGTATGTCTTTGTTACTTGGTGTCAGTGTATGTCTTTGTTACTTGGTGTCAGTTTGTGTCTCTGTTACTGGATATCAGTGTATGTCCTTGTGACTTGGTATCAGTGTATGTCTTTGTTACTGGGTGTCAGTGTGTGTCTGTGTTCCTGGGTATCAGTGTATGTCTTTGTTACTTGGTGTCAGTGTATGTCTTTGTTACTTGGTGTCAGTGTGTGTCTGTGTTATTGGGTATCAGTGCATGTCTTTGTTACTTGGTGTCAGTTTATGTCTTTGTTACTTGGTGTAAGTGTATGACTTTGTTACTTGGTGTCAGTTTATGTCTTTGTTACTTGGTGTCAGTGCATGTGCTTGTGACTTGTTGTCAGTGGATGTCTTTGTTACTGGGTGTCAGTGTATGTCTTTGTTACTTGGTGTAAGTGTGTGTCTGTGTTACTGGGTATCAGTGTGTGTCTTTGTGACTTGGTGTCAGTGTATGTCTTTGTTACTTGGTGTAAGTGTGTGTCTGTGTTACTGGGTATCAGTGTGTGTCTTTGTGACTTGGTGTCAGTGTATGTCTTTGTTACTTGGTGGAAGTGTGTGTCTGTGATACTGGGTATCAGTGTATGTCTTTGTGACTTGGTATCAGTGTATGTCTTTGTTACTGGGTGTCAGTGTGTGTCTGTGTTCCTGGGTATCAGTGTATGTCTTTGTTACTTGGTGTCAGTTTATGTCTTTGTTACTTGGTGTAAGTGTATGACTTTGTTACTTGGTGTCAGTTTATGTCTTTGTTACTTGGTGTCAGTGCATGTGCTTGTGACTTGTTGTCAGTGGATGTCTTTGTTACTGGGTGTCAGTGTATGTCTTTGTTACTTGGTGACAGTGTATGTCTTTGTTACTGGGTA
Source organism: Heterodontus francisci (assembly GCF_036365525.1). Taxonomy (NCBI): domain Eukaryota; kingdom Metazoa; phylum Chordata; class Chondrichthyes; order Heterodontiformes; family Heterodontidae; genus Heterodontus; species Heterodontus francisci. Next base: position 1,311,454 of record NW_027141364.1, on the reverse strand, counting down.
TCAGTGCATGTCACAATACTTGGTGTCAGTGTGTTTCTGTGCATCAGTGTATGTCTTTGTTACTGGGTGTCAGTGTGTGTCTGTGACACTAGGTGTCAGTATTTAGTTTAGTTTCGAGATACAGCACTGAAACATTCCCTCCAGCCCACCGAGTCTGTGCCGACCATCAACCAAACATTTATACTAATCCTACACGAATCCCATATTCCAATAACATCCCCACCGGCCCCTATATATTTCCCTACCACCTACCTATGCTAGGGGCAATTTATAATGGCCAATTAACCTACCAACCTGCAAGTCTTTGGGATGTGGGAGGAAACCGGAGCAACCGGAGGAAACCCACGCAGACACAGGGAGAACTTGCAAACTCCGCACAGGCAGTACCCAGAATCGAACCCGGGTCGCTGGAGCTGTGAGGCTGCAGTGCTAACCACTGCGCCACTGTGCTGCCCAGTGTGTATCTGTGTTACTGGGTGTCAGTGTGGTCGTTTGTCTTACTGGGTGTCAGTGTGTGTCTGTGTTACTTGGTGTAAGTGTGAGTCTTTGTTACTTGGTGTCCGTGTGTGTCTGTGTTACTGGGTGTCAGTGCATGTCTTTGATACTGGGTGTAACTGTGTGTCTTTGTTACTTGGTGTCCGTGTTTGTCTGTGTTACTGGGTGTCAGTGTATGTCTTTGTTACTTGGTGTAAGTGTCTGTCCGTGTTACTTGGTGTAAGTGTATGTCTTTGTGACCTGGTGTCAGTGTATGTCTTTGTTACATGGTGTAAGTGTGTGTCTTTGTTACATGGTGTAATTGTATGTCTTTGTTACTTGGTGTCAGTGTATGTCTTTGTTACTTGGTGTCAGTGTGTGTCTGTGTTACTGGGTATCAGTGTATGTCTTTGTGACTTGGTATCAGTGTATGTCTTTGTTACTGGGTGTCATTGTGTGTCTGCGTTACTGGGTATCAGTGTATGTCTTTGTGACTTGGCATCAGTGTCTGTCTTTGTTACTGGGTGTCAGTGTGTGTCTGTGTTCCTGGGTATCAGTGTATGTCTTTGTGACTTGGTGTCAGTGTATGTCTTTGTTACTTGGTGGAAATGTGTGTCTGTGATACTGGGTATCAGTGTATGTCTTTGTGACTTGGTAATAAGTGTATGTCTTTGTTACTGGGTGTCAGTGTGTGTCTTTGTTACTTGGTGTCAGTTTATGTCTTTGTTACTTGGTGTAAGTGTATGACTTTGTTACTTGGTGTCAGTTTAATTCTTTGTTACTTGGTGTCAGTGTGTGTCTGTGTTACTGGGTATCAGTGTATGTCTTTGTGACTTGGTATCAGTGGATGTCTTTGTTACTGGGTGTCAGAGTATGTCTTTGTTACTTGGTGTAAGTGTATGTCTGTGTTACTTGGTGTAAGTGTATGTCTTTGTGACTTGGTGTCAGTGTATGTCTTTGTTACTGGGTATCAGTGCATGTCAAAATACTTGGTGTTAGTGTATGTCTTTGTTACTTGGTGTCAGTGTGTTTCTGTGTATCAGTGTATGACTTTGTGACTTGGTGTCAGTGTATGTCTTTGTTACTGGGTATCAGTGCATGTCAAAATACTTGGTGTCAGTGTGTTTCTGTGCATCAGTGTATGTCTTTGTTACTGGGTGTCAGTGTGTGTCTGTGACACTAGGTGTCAGTATTTAGTTTAGTTTCGAGATACAGCACTGAAACAGGCCCTCCGGCCCACCGAGTCTGTGCCGACCATCAACCAAACATTTATACTAATCCTACACGAATCCCATATTCCAATAACATCCCCACCGGCCCCTATATATTTCCCTACCACCTACCTAAGCTAGGGGCAATTTATAATGGCCAATTAACCTACCAACCTGCAAGTCTTTGGGATGTGGGAGGAAACCGGAGCACCCGGAGGAAACCCACGCAGACACAGGGAGAACTTGCAAACTCCGCACAGGCAGTACCCAGAATCGAACCCGGGTCGCTGGAGCTGTGAGGCTGCAGTGCTAACCACTGCGCCACTGTGCTGCCCAGTGTGTATCTGTGTTACTGGGTGTCAGTGTGGTCGTTTGTCTTACTGGGTGTCAGTGTGTGTCTGTGTTACTTGGTGTAAGTGTGAGTCTTTGTTACTTGGTGTCCGTGTGTCTGTGTTACTGGGTGTCAGTGCATGTCTTTGATACTGGGTGTAACTGTGTGTCTTTGTTACTTGGTGTCCGTGTTTGTCTGTGTTACTGGGTGTCAGTGTGTGTCTTTGTTACTTGGTGTAAGTGTATGTCTGTGTTACTTTGTGTAAGTGTATGTCTTTGTGACCTGGTGTCAGTGTATGTCTTTGTTACTGGGTATCAGTGCACGTCAAAATACTTGGTGTCAATGTATGTCTTTGTTACTTGGTGTCAGTGTGTGTATCTAACTGGGTGTCAGTGTGTGTCTGTGTTACTGGGTATCAGTGTATGTCTTTGTTACTTCGTGTCAGTGTATGTGTTTGTGACTTGGTGTCAGTGTATGTCTTTGTTACTGGCTGTCAGTGTATGTCTTTGTTACTTGGTGTAAGTGTGTGTCTGTGTTACTGGGTATCAGTGTGTGTCTTTGTGACTTGGTGTCAGTGTATGTCTTTGTTACTTGGTGTAAGTGTGTGTCTTTGTTACATGGTGTAATTGTATGTCTTTGTTACTTGGTGTCAGTGTATGTCTTTGTTACTTGGTGTCAGTGTGTGTCTGTGTTACTGGGTATCAGTGTATGTCTTTGTGACTTGGTATCAGTGTGTGTCTTTGTTACTGGGTGTCATTGTGTGTCTGCGTTACTGGGTATCAGTGTATGGCTTTGTGACTTGGTATCAGTGTCTGTCTTTGTTACTGGGTGTCAGTGTGTGTCTGTGTTCCTGGGTATCAGTGTATGTCTTTGTGACTTGGTGTCAGTGTATGTCTTTGTTACTTGGTGGAAATGTGTGTCTGTGATACTGGGTATCAGTGTACGTCTTTGTGACTTGGTATCAGTGTATGTCTTTGTTACTGGGTGTCAGTGTGTGTCTTTGTTACTTGGTGTCAGTTTATGTCTTTGTTACTTGGTGTAAGTGTATGACTTTGTTACTTGGTGTCAGTTTAATTCTTTGTTACTTGGTGTCAGTGTGTGTCCGTGTTACTGGGTATCAGTGTATGTCTTTGTGACTTGGTATCAGTGTATGTCTTTGTTACTGGGTGTCAGTGTATGTCTTTGTTACTTGGTGTAAGTGTATGTCTGTGTTACTTGGTGTAAGTGTATGTCTTTGTGACTTGGTGTCAGTGTATGTCTTTGTTACTGGGTATCAGTGCATGTCAAAATACTTGGTGTCAGTGTGTTTCTGTGCATCAGTGTATGTCTTTGTTACTGGGTGTCAGTGACACTAGGTGTCAGTATTTAGTTTAGTTTCGAGATACAGCACTGAAACAGGCCCTCCGGCCCACCGAGTCTGTGCCGACCATCAACCAAACACTTATACCAATCCTACACGAATCCCATATTCCAATAACATCCCCAACGGCCCCTATATATTTCCCTACCACCTACCTATGCTAGGGGCAATTTATAATGGCCAATTAACCTACCAACCTGCAAGTCTTTGGGATGTGGGAGAAAACCGGAGCACCCGGAGGAAACCCACGCAGACACAGGGAGAACTTGCAAACTCCGCACAGGCAGTACCCAGAATCGAACCCGGGTCGCTGGAGCTGTGAGGCTGCAGTGCTAACCACTGCGCCACTGTGCTGCCCAGTGTGTATCTGTGTTACTGGGTGTCAGTGTGGTCGTTTGTCTTACTGGGTGTCAGTGTGTGTCTGTGTTACTTGGTGTAAGTGTGAGTCTTTGTTACTTGGTGTCCGTGTGTGTCTGTGTTACTGGGTGTCAGTGCATGTCTTTGATACTGGGTGTAACTGTGTGTCTTTGTTACTTGGTGTCCGTGTTTGTCTGTGTTACTGGGTGTCAGTGTATGTCTGTGTTACTTGGTGTAAGTGTATGTCTTTGTGACTTGGTGTCAGTGTATGTCTTTGTTACTGGGTATCAGTGCATGTCAAAATACTTGGTGATAGTGTATGTCTTTGTTACTTGGTGTCAGTGTATCAGTGTATGTCTTTGTGACTTGGTGTCAGTGTATGTCTTTGTTACTGGGTATCAGTGCATGTCAAAATACTTGGTGTCAGTGTGTTTCTGTGCATCAGTGTATGTCTTTGTTACTGGGTGTCAGTGTGTGTCTGTGACACTAGGTGTCAGTATTTAGTTTAGTTTCGAGATACAGCACTGAAACAGGCCCTCCGGCCCACCGAGTCTGTGCCGACCATCAACCAAACATTTATACTAATCCTACACGAATCCCATATTCCAATAACATCCCCACCGGCCCCTATATATTTCCCTACCACCTACCTATGCTAGGGGCAATTTATAATGGCCAATTAACCTACCAACCTGCAAGTCTTTGGGATGTGGGAGGAAACCGGAGCACCCGGAGGAAACCCACGCAGACACAGGGAGAACTTGCAAACTCCGCACAGGCAGTACCCAGAATCGAACCCGGGTCGCTGGAGCTGTGAGGCTGCAGTGCTAACCACTGCGCCACTGTGCTGCCCAGTGTGTATCTGTGTTACTGGGTGTCAGTGTGGTCGTTTGTCTTACTGGGTGTAAGTGTGAGTCTTTGTTACTTGGTGTCCGTGTGTGTCTGTGTTACTGGGTGTCAGTGCATGTCTTTGATACTGGGTGTAACTGTGTGTCTTTGTTACTTGGTGTCCGTGTTTGTCTGTGTTACTGGGTGTCAGTGTATGTCTTTGTTACTTGGTGTAAGTGTATGTCTGTGTTACTTTGTGTAAGTGTATGTCTTTGTGACCTGGTGTCAGTGTATGTCTTTGTTACTGGGTGTCAGTGCACGTCAAAATACTTGCTGTCAATGTATGTCTTTGTTACTGGCTGTCAGTGTATGTCTTTGTTACTTGGTGTAAGTGTGTGTCTGTGTTACTGGGTATCAGTGTGTGTCTTTGTGACTTGGTGTCAGTGTATGTCTTTGTTACTTGGTGTAAGTGTGTGTCTTTGTTACATGGTGTAATTGTATGTCTTTGTTACTTGGTGTCAGTGTATGTCTTTGTTACTTGGTGTCAGTGTGTGTCTGTGTTACTGGGTATCAGTGTATGTCTTTGTGACTTGGTATCAGTGTATGTCTTTGTTACTGGGTGTCATTGTGTGTCTGCGTTACTGGGTATCAGTGTATGTCTTTGTGACTTGGTATCAGTGTCTGTCTTTGTTACTGGGTGTCAGTGTGTGTCTGTGTTCCTGGGTATCAGTGTATGTCTTTGTGACTTGGTGTCAGTGTATGTCTTTGTTACTTGGTGTAAGTGTGTGTCTTTGTTACATGGTGTAATTGTATGTCTTTGTTACTTGGTGTCAGTGTATGTCTTTGTTACTTGGTGTCAGTGTGTGTCTGTGTTACTGGGTATCAGTGTATGTCTTTGTGACTTGGTATCAGTGTATGTCTTTGTTACTTGGTGTCAGTGTGTGCATCTACCAGGGTGTCAGTGTGTGTCTGTGTTACTGGGTATCAGTGTATGACTTTGTTACTTCGTGTCAGTGTATGTATTTGTGACTTGGTGTCAGTGTATGTCTTTGTTACTGGGTGTCAGTGTATGTCTTTGTTACTTGGTGTCTGTGTGTGTCTGTGTTACTGGGTATCAGTGTATGTCTTTGTGACTTGGTATCAGTGTATGTCTTTGTTACTTGGTGTCAGTGTGTGCATCTACCAGGGTGTCAGTGTGTGTCTGTGTTACTGGGTAACAGTGTATGACTTTGTTACTTCGTGTCAGTGTATGTATTTGTGACTTGGTGTCAGTGTATGTCTTTGTTACTGGGTGTCAGTGTATGTCTTTGTTACTTGGTGTAAGTGTGTGTCTGTGTTACTGGGTATCAGTGTGTGTCTTTGTGACTTGGTGTCAGTGTATGTCTTTGTTACTTGGTGTACGTGTGTGTCTTTGTTACATGGTGTAATTGTATGTCTTTGTTACTTGGTGTCAGTGTATGTCTTTGTTAATTGGTGTCAGTGTGTTTCTGTGTTACTGGGTATCAGTGTATGTCTTTGTGACTTGGTATCAGTGTCTGTCTTTGTTACTGGGTGTCATTGTGTGTCTGCGTTACTGGGTATCAGTGTATGTCTTTGTGACTTGGTATCAGTGTCTGTCTTTGTTACTGGGTGTCAGTGTGTGTCTGTGTTCCTGGGTATCAGTGTATGTCTTTGTGACTTGGTATCAGTGTATGTCTTTGTTACTGGTGTCAGTGTGTGTCTGTGTTACTGGGTATCAGTGTATGTCTTTGTGACTTGGTATCAGTGTATGTCTTTGTTACTGGGTGTCATTGTGTGTCTGCGTTACTGGGTATCAGTGTATGTCTTTGTGACTTGGTATCAGTGTCTGTCTTTGTTACTGGGTGTCAGTGTGTGTCTGTGTTCCTGGGTATCAGTGTATGTCTTTGTGACTTGGTGTCAGTGTATGTCTTTGTTACTGGGTGTCAGTGTATGTCTTTGTTACTTGGTGTAAGTGTGTGTCTGTGTTACTGGGTATCAGTGTGTGTCTTTGTGACTTGGTGTCAGTGTATGTCTTTGTTACTTGGTGTACGTGTGTGTCTTTGTTACATGGTGTAATTGTATGTCTTTGTTACTTGGTGTCAGTGTATGTCTTTGTTACTTGGTGTCAGTGTGTTTCTGTGTTACTGGGTATCAGTGTATGTCTTTGTGACTTGGTATCAGTGTCTGTCTTTGTTACTGGGTGTAAGTGTGTGTCTTTGTTACATGGTGGAATTGTATGTCTTTGTTACTTGGTGTCAGTGTATGTCTTTGTTACTTGGTGTCAGTGTGTGTCTGTGTTCCTGGGTATCAGTGTATGTCTTTGTGACTTGGTATCAGTGTCTGTCTTTGTTACTGAGTGTCATTGTGTGTCTGCGTTACTGGGTATCAGTGTATGTCTTTGTGACTTGGTATCAGTGTCTGTCTTTGTTACTGGGTGTCAGTGTGTGTCTGTGTTCCTGGGTATCAGTGTATGTCTTTGTGACTTGGTATCAGTGTATGTCTTTGTTACTGGTGTCAGTGTGTGTCTGTGTTCCTGGGTATCAGTGTATGTCTTTGTGACTTGGTGTCAGTGTATGTCTTTGTTACTTGGTGGAAATGTGTGTCTGTGATACTGGGTATCAGTGTATGTCTTTGTGACTTGGTATCAGTGTATGTCTTTGTTACTGGTGTCAGTGTGTGTCTGTGTTCCTGGGTATCAGTGTATGTCTTTGTGACTTGGTGTCAGTGTATGTCTTTGTTACTTGGTGGAAATGTGTGTCTGTGATACTGGGTATCAGTGTCTGTCTTTGTTACTGGGTGTCAGTGTGTGTCTTTGTTACTTGGTGTCAGTTTATGTCTTTGTTACTTGGTGTAAGTGTATGACTTTGTTACTTGGTGTCAGTTTAATTCTTTGTGACTTGGTGTCAGTGTATGTCTTTGTTACTGGGTGGAAGTGTGTGTCTGTGATACAGGGTATCAGTGTATGTCTTTGTGACTTGGTATCAGTGTATGTCTTTGTTACTGGTGTCAGTGTGTGTCTGTGTTCCTGGGTATCAGTGTATGTCTTTGTTACTTGGTGTCAGTTTATGTCTTTGTTACTTGGTGTCAGTGCATATGCTTGTGACTTGGTGTCAGTGTATGTCTTTGTTACTTGGTGTCAGTGTGTGTCTGTGTTACTGGGTATCAGTGTATGTCTTTGTGACTTGGTATCAGTGTATGTCTTTGTTACTGGGTGTCATTGTGTGTCTGCGTTACTGGGTATCAGTGTATGTCTTTGTGACTTGGTATCAGTGTCTGTCTTTGTTACTGGGTGTCAGTGTGTGTCTGTGTTCCTGGGTATCAGTGTATGTCTTTGTGACTTGGTGTCAGTGTATGTCTTTGTTACTGGGTGTCAGTGTGTCTCTTTGTGACTTGGTGTCAGTGTATGTCTTTGTTACTTGGTGGAAGTGTGTGTCTGTGATACTGGGTCTCAGTGTATGTCTTTGTGACTTGGTGTCAGTGTATGTCTTTGTTACTTGGTGTAAGTGTGTGTCTTTGTTACATGGTGTAATTGTATGTCTTTGTTACTTGGTGTCAGTGTATGTCTTTGTTACTTGGTGTCAGTGTGTGTCTGTGTTACTGGGTATCAGTGTGTGTCTTTGTGACTTGGTGTCAGTGTATGTCTGTTACTTGGTGGAAGTGTGTGTCTGTGATACTGGGTATCAGTGTATGTCTTTGTGACTTGGTATCAGTGTATGTCTTTGTTACTGGGTGTCAGTGTGTGTCTGTGTTCCTGGGTATCAGTGTATGTCTTTGTTACTTGGTGTCAGTTTATGTCTTTGTTACTTGGTGTAAGTGTATGACTTTGTTACTTGGTGTCAGTTTATGTCTTTGTTACTTGGTGTCAGTGCATGTGCTTGTGACTTGTTGTGAGTGGATGTCTTTGTTACTGGGTGTCAGTGTATGTCTTTGTTACTTGGTGTCAGTGTATGTCTTTGTGACTTGGTGTCACTGTGTTTCTGTGCATCAGTGTATGTCTTTGTTACTGGGTGTCAGTGTGTGTCTGTGACACTAGGTGTCAGTATTTAGTTTAGTTTAGAGATACAGCACTGAAACAGGCCCTCCGGCCCACCGAGTCTGTGCCGACCATCAACCAAACATTTATACTAATCCTACACGAATCCCATATTCCAATAACATCCCCATCGGCCCCTATATATTTCCCTACCACCTACCTATACTAGGGGCAATTTATAATGGCCAATTAACCTACCAACCTGCAAGTCTTTGGGATGTGGGAGGAAACCGGAGCACCCGGAGGAAACCCACGCAGACACAGGGAGAACTTGCAAACTCCGCACAGGCAGTACCCAGAATCGAACCCGGGTCGCTGGAGCTGTGAGGCTGCAGTGCTAACCACTGCGCCACTGTGCTGCCCAGTGCGTATCTGTGTTACTGGGTGTCAGTGTGGTCGTTTGTCTTACTGGGTGTCAGTGTGTGTCTGTGTTACTTGGTGTAAGTGTGAGTCTTTGTTACTTGGTGTCCGTGTGTGTCTGTGTTACTGGGTGTTAGTGTATGTCTTTGATACTGGGTGTAACTGTGTGTCTTTGTTACTTGGTGTCCGTGTTTGTCTGTGTTACTGGGTGTCAGTGTATGTCTTTGTTACTTGGTGTAAGTGTATGTCTGTGTTAATTTGTGTAAGTGTATGTCTTTGTGACCTGGTGTCAGTGTATGTCTTTGTTACTGGGTATCAGTGCACGTCAAAATACTTGGTGTCAATGTATGTCTTTGTTACTTGGTGTCAGTGTGTGTATCTAACTGGGTGTCAGTGTGTGTCTGTGTTACTGGGTATCAGTGTATGTCTTTGTTACTTCGTGTCAGTGTATGTGTTTGTGACTTGGTGTCAGTGTATGTCTTTGTTACTTGGTGTCAGTATATGTCTTTGTTACTTGGTGTAAGTGTGTGTCTGTGTTACTGGGTATCAGTGTGTGTCTTTGTGACTTGGTGTCAGTGTATGTCTTTGTTACTTGGTGTCAGTGTGTGTCTGTGTTACTGGGTATCAGTGTATGTCTTTGTGACTTGGTATCAGTGTATGTCTTTGTTACTGGGTGTCATTGTGTGTCTGCGTTACTGGGTATCAGTGGATGTCTTTGTGACTTGGTATCAGTGTCTGTCTTTGTTACTGGGTGTCAGTGTGTGTCAGTGTTCCTGGGTATCAGTGTATGTCTTTGTGACTTGGTGTCAGTGTATGTCTTTGTTACTGGGTGTCAGTGTGTCTCTTTGTGTCTTGGTGTCAGTGTATGTCTTTGTTACTTGGTGGAAGTGTGTGTCTGTGATACTGGGTATCAGTGTATGTCTTTGTGACTTGGTGTCAGTGTATGTCTTTGTTACTTGGTGTCAGTGTATGTCTTTGTTACTTGGTGTCAGTGTGTGTCTGTGTTCCTGGGTATCAGTGTATGTCTTTGTTACTTGGTGTAAGTGTGTGTCTGTGTTACTGGGTGTCAGTGTGTGTCTTTGTGACTTGGTGTCAGTGTATGTCTTTGTTACTTGGTGTAAGTGTGTGTCTTTGTTACATGGTGTAATTGTATGTCTTTGTTACTAGGTGTCAGTGTATGTCTTTGTTACTTGGTGTCAGTGTGTGTCTGTGTTACTGGGTATCAGTGTATGTCTTTGTGACTTGGTATCAGTGTATGTCTTTGTTACTTGGTGTCAGTGTGTGCATCTAACTGGGTGTCAGTGTGTGTCTGTGTTACTGGGTATCAGTGTATGTCTTTGTTACTTCGTGTCAGTGTATGTGTTTGTGACTTGGTGTCAGTGTATGTCTTTGTTACTGGGTGTCAGTGTATGTCTTTGTTACTTGGTGTCAGTGTGTGTCTGTGTTACTGGGTATCAGTGTGTGTCTTTGTGACTTGGTGTCAGTGTATGTCTTTGTTACTTGGTGTAAGTGTGTGTCTGTGTTACTGGGTATCAGTGTGTGTCTTTGTGACTTGGTGTCAGTGTATGTCTGTTACTTGGTGGAAGTGTGTGTCTGTGATACTGGGTATCAGTGTATGTCTTTGTGACTTGGTATCAGTGTATGTCTTTGTTACTGGGTGTCAGTGTGTGCCTGTGCTCCTGGGTATCAGTGTATGTCTTTGTTACTTGGTGTCAGTTTATGTCTTTGTTACTTGGTGTAAGTGTATGACTTTGTTACTTGGTGTCAGTTTATGTCTTTGTTACTTGGTGTCAGTGCATGTGCTTGTGACTTGTCGTCAGTGGATGTCTTTGTTACTGGGTGTCAGTGTATGTCTTTGTTACTTGGTGTCAGTGTATGTCTTTGTTACTGGGTATCAGTGCATGTCAAAATACTTGGTGTGAGTGTATGTCTTTGTTACTTGGTGTCAGTGTGTTTCTGTGTATCAGTGTATGTCTTTGTGACTTGGTGTCAGTGTATGTCTTTGTTACTGGGTATCAGTGCATGTCAAAATACTTGGTGTCAGTGTGTTTCTGTGCATCAGTGGATGTCTTTGTTACTGGGTGTCAGTGTGTGTCTGTGACACTAGGTGTCAGTATTTAGTTCAGTTTAGAGATACAGCACTGAAACAGGCCCTCCGGCCCACCGATTCTGTGCCGACCATCAACCAAACATTTATACTAATCCGACACGAATCCCATATTCCAATAACATCCCCACCAGCCCCTATATATTTCCCTACCACCTACCTATACTAGGGGCAATTTATAATGGCCAATTAACCTACCAACCTGCAAGTCTTTGGGATGTGGGAGGAAACCGGAGCACCCGGAGGAAACCCACGCAGACACAGGGAGAACTTGCAAACTCCGCACAGGCAGTACCCAGAATCGAACCCGGGTCGCTGGAGCTGTGCGGCTGCAGTGCTAACCACTGCGCCACTGTGCTGCCCAGTGTGTATCTGTGTTACTGGGTGTCAGTGTGGTCGTTTGTCTTACTGGGTGTCAGTGTGTGTCTGTGTTACTTGGTGTAAGTGTGAGTCTTTGTTACTTGGTGTCCGTGTGTGTCTGTGTTACTGGGTGTCAGTGCATGTCTTTGATACTGGGTGTAACTGTGTGTCTTTGTTACTTGGTGTCCGTGTTTGTCTGTGTCACTGGGTGTCAGTGTATGTCTTTGTTACTTGGTGTAAGTGTATGTCTGTGTTACTTTGTGTAAGTGTATGTCTTTGTGACCCGGTGTCAGTGTATGTCTTTGTTACTGGGTATCAGTGCACGTCAAAATACTTGGTGTCAATGTATGTCTTTGTTACTTGGTGTCAGTGTGTGTATCTAACTGGGTGTCAGTTTGTGTCTGTGTTACTGGGTATCAGTGTATGTCTTTGTTACTTCGTGTCAGTGTATGTGTTTGTGACTTGGTGTCAGTGTATGTCTTTGTTACTTGGTGTAAGTGTGTGTCTTTGTTACATGGTGTAATTGTATGTCTTTGTTATTGGTGTCAGTGTATGTCTTTGTTACTTGGTGTCAGTGTGTGTCTGTGTTACTGGGTATCAGTGTATGTCTTTGTGACTTGGTATCAGTGTATGTCTTTGTTACTGGGTGTCATTGTGTGTCTGCGTTACTGGGTATCAGTGTATGTCTTTGTGACTTGGTATCAGTGTCTGTCTTTGTTACTGGGTGTCAGTGTGTGTCTGTGTTCCTGGGTATCAGTGTATGTCTTTGTGACTTGGTGTCAGTGTATGTCTTTGTTACTGGGTGTCAGTGTGTCTCTTTCTGACTTGGTGTCAGTGTATGTCTTTGTTACTTGGTGGAAGTGTGTGTCTTTGTTACATGGTGTAATTGTATGTCTTTGTTACTTGGTGTCAGTGTATGTCTTTGTTACTTGGTGTCAGTGTGTGTCTGTGTTACTGGGTATCAGTGTATGTCTTTGTGACTTGGTATCAGTGTCTGTCTTTGTTACTGGGTGTCAGTGTGTGTCTGTGTTCCTGGTTATCAGTGTATGTCTTTGTGACTTGGTGTCAGTGTATGTCTTTGTTACTTGGTGTCAGTGTGTGTCTGTGTTACTGGGTATCAGTGTATGTCTTTGTGACTTGGTATCAGTGTCTGTCTTTTTTACTGGGTGTCAGTGTGTGTCTGTGTTCCTGGGTATCAGTGTATGTCTTTGTGACTTGGTGTCAGTGTATGTCTTTGTTACTGGGTGTCAGTGTGTCTCTTTGTGACTTGGTGTCAGTGTATGTCTTTGTTACTTGGTGGAATTGTGTGTCTGTGATACTGGGTATCAGTGTATGTCTTTGTGACTTGGTATCAGTGTATGTCTTTGTTACTGGGTGTCAGTGTGTGTCTGTGTTCCTGGGTATCAGTGTATGTCTTTGTTACTTGGTGTCAGTGTATGTCTTTGTTACTGGGTGTCAGTGTGTCTCTTTCTGACTTGGTGTCAGTGTATGTCTTTGTTACTTGGTGGAAGTGTGTGTCTTTGTTACATGGTGTAATTGTATGTCTTTGTTACTTGGTGTCAGTGTATGTCTTTGTTACTTGGTGTCAGTGTGTGTCTGTGTTACTGGGTATCAGTGTATGTCTTTGTGACTTGGTATCAGTGTCTGTCTTTGTTACTGGGTGTCAGTGTGTGTCTGTGTTCCTGGTTATCAGTGTATGTCTTTGTGACTTGGTGTCAGTGTATGTCTTTGTTACTTGGTGTCAGTGTGTGTCTGTGTTACTGGGTATCAGTGTATGTCTTTGTGACTTGGTATCAGTGTCTGTCTTTTTTACTGGGTGTCAGTGTGTGTCTGTGTTCCTGGGTATCAGTGTATGTCTTTGTGACTTGGTGTCAGTGTATGTCTTTGTTACTGGGTGTCAGTGTGTCTCTTTGTGACTTGGTGTCAGTGTATGTCTTTGTTACTTGGTGGAATTGTGTGTCTGTGATACTGGGTATCAGTGTATGTCTTTGTGACTTGGTATCAGTGTATGTCTTTGTTACTGGTGTCAGTGTGTGTCTGTGTTCCTGGGTATCAGTGTATGTCTTTGTTACTTGGTGTCAGTTTATGTCTTTGTTACTTGGTGTAAGTGTGTGTCTTTGTTACATGGTGTAATTGTATGTCTTTGTTACTTGGTGTCAGTGTATGTCTTTGTTACTTGGTGTCAGTGTGTGTCTGTGTTACTGGATATCAGTGTATGTCTTTGTGACTTGGTATCAGTGTATGTCTTTGTTACTGGGTGTCAGTGTGTGTCTGTGTTCCTGGGTATCAGTGTATGTCTTTGTTTCTTGGTGTAAGTGTGTGTCTGTGTTACTGGGTATCAGTGTGTGTCTTTGTGACTTGGTGTCAGTGTATGTCTTTGTTACTTGGTGTAAGTGTGTGTCTTTGTTACATGGTGTAATTGTATGTCTTTGTTACTTGGTGTCAGTGTGTGTCTGTGTTACTGGGTATCAGTGTATGTCTTTGTGACTTGGTATCAGTGTATGTCTTTGTTACTTGGTGTCAGTGTGTGCATCTAACTGGGTGTCAGTGTGTGTCTGTGTTACTGGGTATCAGTGTATGTCTTTGTTACTTCGTGTCAGTGTATGTGTTTGTGACTTGGTGTCAGTGTATGTTTTTTTTACTGGGTGTCAGTGTATGTCTTTGTTACTTGGTGTAAGTGTGTGTCTGTGTTACTGGGTATCAGTGTGTGTCTTTGTGACTTGGTGTCAGTGTATGTCTTTGTTACTTGGTGTAAGTGTGTGTCTGTGTTACTGGGTATCAGTGTGTGTCTTTGTGACTTGGTGTCAGTGTATGTCTTTGTTACTTGGTGGAAGTGTGTGTCTGTGATACTGGGTATCAGTGTATGTCTTTGTGACTTGGTATCAGTGTATGTCTTTGTTACTGGGTGTCAGTGTGTGTCTGTGTTCCTGGGTATCAGTGTATGTCTTTGTTACTTGGTGTCAGTTTATGTCTTTGTTACTTGGTGTAAGTGTATGACTTTGTTACTTGGTGTCAGTTTATGTCTTTGTTACTTGGTGTCAGTGCATGTGCTTGTGACTTGTTGTCAGTGGATGTCTTTGTTACTGGGTGTCAGTGTATGTCTTTGTTACTTGGTGTCAGTGTATGTCTTTGTGACTTGGTGTCAGTGTATGTCTTTGTTACTGGGTATCAGTGCATGTCAAAATACTTGGTGTTAGTGTATGTCTTTGTTACTTGGTGTCAGTGTGTTTCTGTGTATCAGTGTATGTCTTTGTGACTTGGTGTCAGTGTATGTCTTTGTTACGGGGTATCAGTGCATGTCAAAATACTTGGTGTCAGTGTGTTTCTCTGCATCAGTGTCTGTCTTTGTTACTGGGTGTCAGTGTGTGTATGTGACACTAGGTGTCAGTATTTAGTTTAGTTTAGAGATGCAGCACTGAAACAGGCCCTCCGGCCCACCGAGTCTGTGCCGACCATCAACCAAACATTTATACTAATCCTACACGAATCCCATATTCCAATAACATCCCCACCGGCCCCTATATATTTCCCTAGCACCTACCTATACTAGGGGCAATTTATAATGACCAATTAACCTACCAACCTGCAAGTCTTTGGGATGTGGGAGGAAACCGGAGCACCCGGAGGAAACCCACGCAGACACAGTGAGAACTTGCAAACTCCGCACAGGCAGTACCCAGAATCGAACCCGGGTCGCTGGAGCTGTGAGGCTGCAGTGCTAACCACTGCGCCACTGTGCTGCCCAGTGTGTATCTGTGTTACTGGGTGTCAGTGTGGTCGTTTGTCTTACTGGGTGTCAGTGTGTGTCTGTGTTACTTGGTGTAAGTGTGAGTCTTTGTTACTTGGTGTCCGGGTGTGTCTGTGTTACTGGGTGTCAGTGCATGTCTTTGATACTGGGTGTAACTGTGTGTCTTTGTTACTTGGTGTCCGTGTTTGTCTGTGTTACTGGGTGTCAGTGTATGTCTTTGTTACTTGGTGTAAGTGTATGTCTGTGTTACTTTGTGTAAGTGTATGTCTTTGTGACCTGGTGTCAGTGTATGTCTTTGTTACTGGGTATCAGTGCACGTCAAAATACTTGGTGTCAATGCATGTCTTTGTTACTTGGTGTCAGTCTGTGTATCTAACTGGGTGTCAGTGTGTGTCTGTGTTACTGTGTATCAGTGTATGTCTTTGTTACTTCGTGTCAGTGTATGTGTTTGCGACTTGGTGTCAGTGTATGTCTTTGTTACTTGGTGTCAGTGTATGTCTTTGTTACTTGATGTAAGTGTGTGTCTGTGTTACTGGGTATCAGTGTGTGTCTTTGTGACTTGGTGTCAGTGTATGTCTTTGTTACTTGATGTAAGTGTGTGTCTTTGTTACATGGTGTAATTGTATGTCTTTGTTACTTGGTGTCAGTGTATGTCTTTGTTACTTGGTGTCAGTGTGTGTCTGTGTTACTGGGTATCAGTGTATGTCTTTGTGACTTGGTATCAGTGTATGTCTTTGTTACTGGGTGTCATTGTGTGTCTGCGTTACTGGGTATCAGTGTATGTCTTTGTGACTTGGTATCAGTGTCTGTCTTTGTTACTGGGTGTCAGTGTGTGTCTGTGTTCCTGGGTATCAGTGTATGTCTTTGTGACTTGGTGTCAGTGTATGTCTTTGTTACTGGGTGTCAGTGTGTCTCTTTGTGACTTGGTGTCAGTGTATGTCTTTGTTACTTGGTGGAAGTGTGTGTCTGTGATACTGGGTATCAGTGTAGGTCTTTGTGACTTGGTGTCAGTGTATGTCTTTGTTACTTGGTGTAAGTGTGTGTCTTTGTTACATGGTGTAATTGTATGTCTTTGTTACTGGGTGTCAGTGTGTGTCTGTGTTCCTGGGTATCAGTGTATGTCTTTGTTACTTGGTGTAAGTGTGTGTCTGTGTTACTGGGTATCAGTGTGTGTCTTTGTGACTTGGTGTCAGTGTATGTCTTTGTTACTGGGTGTCAGTGTATGTCTTTGTTACTTGGTGTCAGTGTGTGTCTGTGTTACTGGGTATCAGTGTATGTCTTTGTGACTTGGTATCAGTGTATGTCTTTGTTACTTGGTGTCAGTGTGTGCATCTAACTGGGTGTCAGTGTGTGTCTGTGTTACTGGGTATCAGTGTATGTCTTTGTTACTTCGTGTCAGTGTATGTGTTTGTGACTTGGTGTCAGTGTATGTCTTTGTTACTTGGTGTAAGTGTGTGTCTTTGTTACATGGTGTAATTGTATGTCTTTGTTACTTGGTGTCAGTGTATGTCTTTGTTACCTGGTGTCAGTGTGTGTCTGTGTTACTGGGTATCAGTGTATGTCTTTGTGACTTGGTATCAGTGTATGTCTTTGTTACTGGGTGTCATTGTGTGTCTGCGTTACTGGGTATCAGTGTATGTCTTTGTGACTTGGTATCAGTGTCTGTCTCTGTTACTGGGTGTCAGTGTGTGTCTGTGTTCCTGGGTATCAGTGTATGTCTTTGTGACTTGGTGTCAGTGTATGTCTTTGTTACTGGGTGTCAGTGTGTCTCTTTCTGACTTGGTGTCAGTGTATGTCTTTGTTACTTGGTGGAAGTGTGTGTCTTTGTTACATGGTGTAATTGTATGTCTTTGTTACTTGGTGTCAGTGTATGTCATTGTTACTTGGTGTCAGTGTGTGTCTGTGTTACTGGGTATCAGTGTATGTCTTTGTGACTTGGTATCAGTGTCTGTCTTTGTTACTGGGTGTCAGTGTGTGTCTGTGTTCCTGGGTATCAGTGTATGTCTTTGTGACTTGGTGTCAGTGTATGTCTTTGTTACTTGGTGTCAGTGTGTGTCTGTGTTACTGGGTATCAGTGTATGTCTTTGTGACTTGGTATCAGTGTCTGTCTTTTTTACTGGGTGTCAGTGTGTGTCTGTGTTCCTGGGTATCAGTGTATGTCTTTGTGACTTGGTGTCAGTGTATGTCTTTGTTACTGGGTGTCAGTGTGTCTCTTTGTGACTTGGTGTCAGTGTATGTCTTTGTTACTTGGTGGAATTGTGTGTCTGTGATACTGGGTATCAGTGTATGTCTTTGTGACTTGGTATCAGTGTATGTCTTTGTTACTGGTGTCAGTGTGTGTCTGTGTTCCTGGGTATCAGTGTATGTCTTTGTTACTTGGTGTCAGTTTATGTCTTTGTTACTTGGTGTCAGTGTTTGTCTGTGTTACTGGATATCAGTGTATGTCTTTGTGACTTGGTATCAGTGTATGTCTTTGTTACTTGGTGTCAGTGTGTGTCTGTGTTACTGGATATCAGTGTATGTCTTTGTGACTTGGTATCAGTGTATGTCTTTGTTACTGGGTGTCAGTGTGTGTCTGTGTTCTTGGGTATCAGTGTATGTCTTTGTTTCTTGGTGTAAGTGTGTGTCTCTGTTACTGGGTATCAGTGTGTGTCTTTGTGACTTGGTGTCAGTGTATGTCTTTGTTACTTGGTGTAAGAGTGTGTCTTTGTTACATGGTGTAATTGTATGTCTTTGTTACTTGGTGTAAGTGTGTTTCTGTGTTACTGGGTATCAGTGTATGCCTTTGTGACTTGGTGTCAGTGTATGTCTTTGTTACTTGGTGTCAGTATGTGTCTGTGTTACTGGGTATCAGTGTATGTCTTTGTGACTTGGTATCAGTGTATGTCTTTGTTACTTGGTGTCAGTGTATGTCTTTGTTACTTGATGTAAGTGTGTGTCTGTGTTACTGGGTATCAGTGTGTGTCTTTGTGACTTGGTGTCAGTGTATGTCTTTGTTACTTGGTGTAAGTGTGTGTCTTTGTTACATGGTGTAATTGTATGTCTTTGTTACTTGGTGTCAGTGTATGTCTTTGTTACTTGGTGTCAGTGTGTGTCTGTGTTACTGGGTATCAGTGTATGTCTTTGTGACTTGGTATCAGTGTATGTCTTTGTTACTGGGTGTCATTGTGTGTCTGCGTTACTGGGTATCAGTGTATGTCTTTGTGACTTGGTATCAGTGTCTGTCTTTGTTACTGGGTGTCAGTGTGTGTCTGTGTTCCTGGGTATCAGTGTATGTCTTTGTGACTTGGTGTCAGTGTATGTCTTTGTTACTGGGTGTCAGTGTGTCTCTTTGTGACTTGGTGTCAGTGTATGTCTTTGTTACTTGGTGGAAGTGTGTGTCTGTGATACTGGGTATCAGTGTATGTCTTTGTGACTTGGTGTCAGTGTATGTCTTTGTTACTTGGTGTAAGTGTGTGTCTTTGTTACATGGTGTAATTGTATGTCTTTGTTACTGGGTGTCAGTGTGTGTCTGTGTTCCTGGGTATCAGTGTATGTCTTTGTTACTTGGTGTAAGTGTGTGTCTGTGTTACTGGGTATCAGTGTGTGTCTTTGTGACTTGGTGTCAGTGTATGTCTTTGTTACTGGGTGTCAGTGTATGTCTTTGTTACTTGGTGGCAGTGTGTGTCTGTGTTACTGGGTATCAGTGTATGTCTTTGTGACTTGGTATCAGTGTATGTCTTTGTTACTTGGTGTCAGTGTGTGCATCTAACTGGGTGTCAGTGTGTGTCTGTGTTACTGGGTATCAGTGTATGTCTTTGTTACTTCGTGTCAGTGTTTGTGTTTGTGACTTGGTGTCAGTGTATGTCTTTGTTACTTGGTGTAAGTGTGTGTCTTTGTTACATGGTGTAATTGTATGTCTTTGTTACTTGGTGTCAGTGTATGTCTTTGTTACTTGGTGTCAGTGTGTGTCTGTGTTACTGGGTATCAGTGTATGTCTTTGTGACTTGGTAACAGTGTATGTCTTTGTTACTGGGTGTCATTGTGTGTCTGCGTTACTGGGTATCAGTGTATGTCTTTGTGACTTGGTATCAGTGTCTGTCTCTGTTACTGGGTGTCAGTGTGTGTCTGTGTTCCTGGGTATCAGTGTATGTCTTTGTGACTTGGTGTCAGTGTATGTCTTTGTTACTGGGTGTCAGTGTGTCTCTTTCTGACTTGGTGTCAGTGTATGTCTTTGTTACTTGGTGGAAGTGTGTGTCTTTGTTACATGGTGTAATTGTATGTCTTTGTTACTTGGTGTCAGTGTATGTCATTGTTACTTGGTGTCAGTGTGTGTCTGTGTTACTGGGTATCAGTGTATGTCTTTGTGACTTGGTATCAGTGTCTGTCTTTGTTACTGGGTGTCAGTGTGTGTCTGTGTTCCTGGGTATCAGTGTATGTCTTTGTGACTTGGTGTCAGTGTATGTCTTTGTTACTTGGTGTCAGTGTGTGTCTGTGTTACTGGGTATCAGTGTATGTCTTTGTGACTTGGTATCAGTGTCTGTCTTTTTTACTGGGTGTCAGTGTGTGTCTGTGTTCCTGGGTATCAGTGTATGTCTTTGTGACTTGATGTCAGTGTATGTCTTTGTTACTGGGTGTCAGTGTGTCTCTTTGTGACTTGGTGTCAGTGTATGTCTTTGTTACTTGGTGGAATTGTGTGTCTGTGATACTGGGTATCAGTGTATGTCTTTGTGACTTGGTATCAGTGTATGTCTTTGTTACTGGTGTCAGTGTGTGTCTGTGTTCCTGGGTATCAGTGTATGTCTTTGTTACTTGGTGTCAGTTTATGTCTTTGTTACTTGGTGTCAGTGTGTGTCTGTGTTACTGGATATCAGTGTATGTCTTTGTGACTTGGTATCAGTGTATGACTTTGTTACTTGGTGTCAGTGTGTGTCTGTGTTACTGGATATCAGTGTATGTCTTTGTGACTTGGTATCAGTGTATGTCTTTGTTACTGGGTGTCAGTGTGTGTCTGTGTTCCTGGGTATCAGTGTATGTCTTTGTTTCTTGGTGTAAGTGTGTGTCTCTGTTACTGGGTATCAGTGTGTGTCTTTGTGACTAGGTGTCAGTGTATGTCTTTGTTACTTGGTGTAAGTGTGTGTCTTTGTTACATGGTGTAATTGTATGTCTTTGTTACTTGGTGTCAGTGTGTGTCTGTGTTACTGGGTATCAGTGTATGTCTTTGTGACTTGGTGTCAGTGTATGTCTTTGTTACTTGGTGTCAGTGTGTGTCTGTGTTACTGGGTATCAGTGTATGTCTTTGTGACTTGGTATCAGTGTATGTCTTTGTTACTGGGTGTCATTGTGTGTCTGCGTTACTGGGTATCAGTGTATGTCTTTGTGACTTGGTATCAGTGTCTGTCTCTGTTACTGGGTGTCAGTGTGTGTCTGTGTTCCTGGGTATCAGTGTATGTCTTTGTGACTTGGTGTCAGTGTATGTCTTTGTTACTGGGTGTCAGTGTGTCTCTTTCTGACTTGGTGTCAGTGTATGTCTTTGTTACTTGGTGGAAGTGTGTGTCTTTGTTACATGGTGTAATTGTATGTCTTTGTTACTTGGTGTCAGTGTATGTCATTGTTACTTGGTGTCAGTGTGTGTCTGTGTTACTGGGTATCAGTGTATGTCTTTGTGACTTGGTATCAGTGTCTGTCTTTGTTACTGGGTGTCAGTGTGTGTCTGTGTTCCTGGGTATCAGTGTATGCCTTTGTGACTTGGTGTCAGTGTATGTCTTTGTGACTTGGTATCAGTGTGTGTCTGTGTTACTGGGTATCAGTGTATGTCTTTGTGACTTGGTATCAGTGTCTGTCTTTTTTACTGGGTGTCAGTGTGTGTCTGTGTTCCTGGGTATCAGTGTATGTCTTTGTGACTTGGTGTCAGTGTATGTCTTTGTTACTTGGTGTCAGTGTGTGTCTGTGTTACTGGGTATCAGTGTATGTCTTTGTGACTTGGTGTCAGTGTATGTCTTTGTTATTGGGTGTCAGTGTGTCTCTTTGTGACTTGGTGTCAGTGTATGTCTTTGTTACTTGGTGGAATTGTGTGTCTGTGATACTGGGTATCAGTGTATGTCTTTGTGACTTGGTATCAGTGTATGTCTTTGTTACTGGTGTCAGTGTGTGTCTGTGTTCCTGGGTATCAGTGTATGTCTTTGTTACTTGGTGTCAGTTTATGTCTTTGTTACTTGGTGTCAGTGTGTGTCTGTGTTACTGGATATCAGTGTATGTCTTTGTGACTTGGTATCAGTGTATGTCTTTTTTACTTGGTGTCAGTGTGTGTCTGTGTTACTGGATATCAGTGTATGTCTTTGTGACTTGGTATCAGTGTATGTCTTTGTTACTGGGTGTCAGTGTGTGTCTGTGTTCCTGGGTATCAGTGTATGTCTTTGTTTCTTGGTGTAAGTGTGTGTCTGTGTTACCGGGTATCAGTGTGTGTCTTTGTGACTTGGTGTCAGTGTATGTCTTTGTTACTTGGTGTAAGTGTGTGTCTTTGTTACATGGTGTAATTGTATGTCTTTGTTACTTGGTGTCAGTGTGTGTCTGTGTTACTGGGTATCAGTGTATGTCTTTGTGACTTGGTATCAGTGTATGTCTTTGTTACTTGGTGTCAGTGTGTGCATCTAACTGGGTGTCAGTGTGTGTCTGTGTTACTGGGTATCAGTGTATGTCTTTGTTACTTCGTGTCAGTGTATGTGTTTGTGACTTGGTGTCAGTGTATGTCTTTGTTACTGGGTGTCAGTGTATGTCTTTGTTACTTGGTGTAAGTGTGTGTCTGTGTTACTGGGTATCAGTGTGTGTCTTTGTGACTTGGTGTCAGTGTATGTCTTTGTTACTTGGTGTAAGTGTGTGTCTGTGTTACTGGGTATCAGTGTGTGTCTTTGTGACTTGTTGTCAGTGTATGTCTTTGTTACTTGGTTGAAGTGTGTGTCTGTGATACTGGGTATCAGTGTATGTCTTTGTGACTTGGTATCAGTGTATGTCTTTGTTACTGGGTGTCAGTGTGTGTCTGTGTTCCTGGGTATCAGTGTATGTCTTTGTTACTTGGTGTCAGTTTATGTCTTTGTTACTTGGTGTAATGTATGACTTTGTTACTTGGTGTCAGTTTATGTCTTTGTTACTTGGTGTCAGTGCATGTGCTTGTGACTTGTTGTCAGTGGATGTCTTTGTTACTGGGTGTCAGTGTATGTCTTTGTTACTTGGTGTCAGTGTATGTCTTTGTGACTTGGTGTCAGTGTATGTCTTTGTTACTGGGTATCAGTGCATGTCAAAATACTTGGTGTTAGTGCATGTCTTTGTTACTTGGTGTCAGTGTGTTTCTGTGTATCAGTGTATGTCTTTGTGACTTGGTGTCAGTGTATGTCTTTGTTACTGGGTATCAGTGCATGTCAAAATACTTGGTGTCAGTGTGTTTCTGTGCATCAGTGTCTGTCTTTGTTACTGGGTGTCAGTGTGTGTCTGTGACACTAGGTGTCAGTATTTAGTTTAGTTTAGAGATGCAGCACTGAAACAGGCCCTCCGGCCCACCGAGTCTGTGCCGACCATCAACCAAACATTTATACTAATCCTACACGAATCCCATATTCCAATAACATCCCCACCGGCCCCTATATATTTCCCTACCACCTACCTATACTAGGGGCAATTTATAATGGCCAATTAACCTACCAACCTGCAAGTCTTTGGGATGTGGGAGGAAACCGGAGCACCCGGAGGAAACCCACGCAGACACAGGGAGAACTTGCAAACTCCGCACAGGCAGTACCCAGAATCGAACCCGGGTCGCTGGAGCTGTGAGGCTGCAGTGCTAACCACTGCGCCACTGTGCTGCCCAGTGTGTATCTGTGTTACTGGGTGTCAGTGTGGTCGTTTGTCTTACTGGGTGTCAGTGTGTGTCTGTGTTACTTGGTGTAAGTGTGAGTCTTTGTTACTTGGTGTCCGTGTGTGTCTGTGTTACTGGGTGTCAGTGCATGTCTTTGATACTGGGTGTAACTGTGTGTCTTTGTTACTTGGTGTCCGTGTTTGTCTGTGTTACTGGGTGTCAGTGTATGTCTTTGTTACTTGGTGTAAGTGTATGTCTGTGTTACTTTGTGTAAGTGTATGTCTTTGTGACCTGGTGTCAGTGTATGTCTTTGTTACTGGGTATCAGTGCACGTCAAAATACTTGGTGTCAATGTATGTCTTTGTTACTTGGTGTCAGTGTGTGTATCTAACTGGGTGTCAGTGTGTGTCTGTGTTACTGGGTATCAGTGTATGTCTTTGTTACTTCGTGTCAGTGTATGTGTTTGCGACTTGGTGTCAGTGTATGTCTTTGTTACTTGGTGTCAGTGTATGTCTTTGTTACTTGATGTAAGTGTGTGTCTGTGTTACTGGGTATCAGTGTGTGTCTTTGTGACTTGGTGTCAGTGTATGTCTTTGTTACTTGGTGTAAGTGTGTGTCTTTGTTACATGGTGTAATTGTATGTCTTTGCTACTTGGTGTCAGTGTATGTCTTTGTTACTTGGTGTCAGTGTGTGTCTGTGTTACTGGGTATCAGTGTATGTCTTTGTGACTTGGTATCAGTGTATTTCTTTGTTACTGGGTGTCATTGTGTGTCTGCGTTACTGGGTATCAGTGTATGTCTTTGTGACTTGGTATCAGTGTCTGTCTTTGTTACTGGGTGTCAGCGTGTGTCTGTGTTCCTGGGTATCAGTCTATGTCTTTGTGACTTGGTGTCAGTGTATGTCTTTGTTACTGGGTGTCAGTGTGTCTCTTTGTGACTTGGTGTCAGTGTATGTCTTTGTTACTTGGTGGAAGTGTGTGTCTGTGATACTGGGTATCAGTGTATGTCTTTGTGACTTGGTGTCAGTGTATGTCTTTGTTACTTGGTGTAAGTGTGTGTCTTTGTTACATGGTGTAATTGTATGTCTTTGTTACTGGGTGTCAGTGTGTGTCTGTGTTCCTGGGTATCAGTGTATGTCTTTGTTACTTGGTGTAAGTGTGTGTCTGTGTTACTGGGTATCAGTGTGTGTCTTTGTGACTTGGTGTCAGTGTATGTCTTTGTTACTTGGTGTAAGTGTGTGTCTTTGTTACATGTTGTAATTGTATGTCTTTGTTACTTGGTGTCAGTGTATGTCTTTGTTACTTGGTGTCAGTGTGTGTCTGTGTTACTGGGTATCAGTGTATGTCTTTGTGACTTGGTATCAGTGTATGTCTTTGTTACTTGGTGTCAGTGTGTGCATCTAACTGGGTGTCAGTGTGTGTCTGTGTTACTGGGTATCAGTGTGGTCGTTTGTCTTACTGGGTGTCAGTGTGTGTCTGTGTTACTTGGTGTAAGTGTGAGTCTTTGTTACTTGGTGTCCGTGTGTGTCTGTGTTACTGGGTGTCAGTGCATGTCTTTGATACTGGGTGTAACTGTGTGTCTTTGTTACTTGGTGTCCGTGTTTGTCTGTGTTACTGGGTGTCAGTGTATGTCTTTGTTACTTGGTGTAAGTGTATGTCTGTGTTACTTTGTGTAAGTGTATGTCTTTGTGACCTGGTGTCAGTGTATGTCTTTGTTACTGGGTATCAGTGCACGTCAAAATACTTGGTGTCAATGTATGTCTTTGTTACTTGGTGTCAGTGTGTGTATCTAACTGGGTGTCAGTGTGTGTCTGTGTTACTGGGTATCAGTGTATGTCTTTGTTACTTCGTGTCAGTGTATGTGTTTGCGACTTGGTGTCAGTGTATGTCTTTGTTACTTGGTGTCAGTGTATGTCTTTGTTACTTGATGTAAGTGTGTGTCTGTGTTACTGGGTATCAGTGTGTGTCTTTGTGACTTGGTGTCAGTGTATGTCTTTGTTACTTGGTGTAAGTGTGTGTCTTTGTTACATGGTGTAATTGTATGTCTTTGCTACTTGGTGTCAGTGTATGTCTTTGTTACTTGGTGTCAGTGTGTGTCTGTGTTACTGGGTATCAGTGTATGTCTTTGTGACTTGGTATCAGTGTATGTCTTTGTTACTGGGTGTCATTGTGTGTCTGCGTTACTGGGTATCAGTGTATGTCTTTGTGACTTGGTATCAGTGTCTGTCTTTGTTACTGGGTGTCAGCGTGTGTCTGTGTTCCTGGGTATCAGTGTATGTCTTTGTGACTTGGTGTCAGTGTATGTCTTTGTTACTGGGTGTCAGTGTGTCTCTTTGTGACTTGGTGTCAGTGTATGTCTTTGTTACTTGGTGGAAGTGTGTGTCTGTGATACTGGGTATCAGTGTATGTCTTTGTGACTTGGTGTCAGTGTATGTCTTTGTTACTTGGTGTAAGTGTGTGTCTTTGTTACATGGTGTAATTGCATGTCTTTGTTACTGGGTGTCAGTGTGTGTCTGTGTTCCTGGGTATCAGTGTATGTCTTTGTTACTTGGTGTAAGTGTGTGTCTGTGTTACTGGGTATCAGTGTGTGTCTTTGTGACTTGGTGTCAGTGTATGTCTTTGTTACTTGGTGTAAGTGTGTGCCTTTGTTACATGTTGTAATTGTATGTCTTTGTTACTTGGTGTCAGTGTATGTCTTTGTTACTTGGTGTCAGTGTGTGTCTGTGTTACTGGGTATCAGTGTATGTCTTTGTGACTTGGTATCAGTGTATGTCTTTGTTACTTGGTGTCAGTGTGTGCATCTAACTGGGTGTCAGAGTTTGTCTGTGTTACTGGGTATCAGTGTGGTCGTTTGTCTTACTGGGTGTCAGTGTGTGTCTGTGTTACTTGGTGTAAGTGTGAGTCTTTGTTACTTGGTGTCCGTGTGTGTCTGTGTTACTGGGTGTCAGTGCATGTCTTTGATACTGGGTGTAACTGTGTGTCTTTGTTACTTGGTGTCCGTGTTTGTCTGTGTTACTGGGTGTCAGTGTATGTCTTTGTTACTTGGTGTAAGTGTATGTCTGTGTTACTTTGTGTAAGTGTATGTCTTTGTGACCTGGTGTCAGTGTATGTCTTTGTTACTGGGTATCAGTGCACGTCAAAATACTTGGTGTCAATGTATGTCTTTGTTACTTGGTGTCAGTGTGTGTATCTAACTGGGTGTCAGTGTGTGTCTGTGTTACTGGGTATCAGTGTATGTCTTTGTTACTTCGTGTCAGTGTATGTGTTTGCGACTTGGTGTCAGTGTATGTCTTTGTTACTTGGTGTCAGTGTGTGTCTGTGTTACTGGGTATCAGTGTATGTCTTTGTGACTTGGTATCAGTGTATGTCTTTGTTACTTGGTGTCAGTGTGTGCATCTAACTGGGTGTCAGTGTGTGTCTGTGTTACTGGGTATCAGTGTGGTCGTTTGTCTTACTGGGTGTCAGTGTGTGTCTGTGTTACTTGGTGTAAGTGTGAGTCTTTGTTACTTGGTGTCCGTGTGTGTCTGTGTTACTGGGTGTCAGTGCATGTCTTTGATACTGGGTGTAACTGTGTGTCTTTGTTACTTGGTGTCCGTGTTTGTCTGTGTTACTGGGTGTCAGTGTATGTCTTTGTTACTTGGTGTAAGTGTATGTCTGTGTTACTTTGTGTAAGTGTATGTCTTTGTGACCTGGTGTCAGTGTATGTCTTTGTTACTGGGTATCAGTGCACGTCAAAATACTTGGTGTCAATGTATGTCTTTGTTACTTGGTGTCAGTGTGTGTATCTAACTGGGTGTCAGTGTGTGTCTGTGTTACTGGGTATCAGTGTATGTCTTTGTTACTTCGTGTCAGTGTATGTGTTTGCGACTTGGTGTCAGTGTATGTCTTTGTTACTTGGTGTCAGTGTATGTCTTTGTTACTTGATGTAAGTGTGTGTCTGTGTTACTGGGTATCAGTGTGTGTCTTTGTGACTTGGTGTCAGTGTATGTCTTTGTTACTTGGTGTAAGTGTGTGTCTTTGTTACATGGTGTAATTGTATGTCTTTGCTACTTGGTGTCAGTGTATGTCTTTGTTCCTTGGTGTCAGTGTGTGTCTGTGTTACTGGGTATCAGTGTATGTCTTTGTGACTTGGTATCAGTGTATGTCTTTGTTACTGGGTGTCATTGTGTGTCTGCGTTACTGGGTATCAGTGTATGTCTTTGTGACTTGGTATCAGTGTCTGTCTTTGTTACTGGGTGTCAGCGTGTGTCTGTGTTCCTGGGTATCAGTGTATGTCTTTGTGACTTGGTGTCAGTGTATGTCTTTGTTACTGGGTGTCAGTGTGTCTCTTTGTGACTTGGTGTCAGTGTATGTCTTTGTTACTTGGTGGAAGTGTGTGTCTGTGATACTGGGTATCAGTGTATGTCTTTGTGACTTGGTGTCAGTGTATGTCTTTGTTACTTGGTGTAAGTGTGTGTCTTTGTTACATGGTGTAATTGCATGTCTTTGTTACTGGGTGTCAGTGTGTGTCTGTGTTCCTGGGTATCAGTGTATGTCTTTGTTACTTGGTGTAAGTGTGTGTCTGTGTTACTGGGTATCAGTGTGTGTCTTTGTGACTTGGTGTCAGTGTATGTCTTTGTTACTTGGTGTAAGTGTGTGTCTTTGTTACATGTTGTAATTGTATGTCTTTGTTACTTGTTGTCAGTGTATGTCTTTGTTACTTGGTGTCAGTGTGTGTCTGTGTTACTGGGTATCAGTGTATGTCTTTGTGACTTGGTATCAGTGTATGTCTTTGTTACTTGGTGTCAGTGTGTGCATCTAACTGGGTGTCAGTGTGTGTCTGTGTTACTGGGTATCAGTGTATGTCTTTGTTACTTCGTGTCAGTGACTGTGTTTGTGACTTGGTGTCAGTGTATGTCTTTGTTACTGGGTGTCAGTGTATGTCTTTGTTACTTGGTGGAAGTGTGTGTCTGTGTTACTGGGTATCAGTGTGTGTCTTTGTGACTTGGTGTCAGTGTATGTCTTTGTTACTTGGTGTAAGTGTGTGTCTGTGTTACTGGGTATCAGTGTGTGTCTTTGTGACTTGGTGTCAGTGTCTGTCTTTGTTACTTGGTGGAAGTGTGTGTCTGTGATACTGGGTATCAGTGTATGTCTTTGTGACTTGGTATCAGTGTATGTCTTTGTTACTGGGTGTCAGTGTGTGTCTGTGTTCCTGGGTATCAGTGTATGTCTTTGTTACTTGGTGTCAGTTTATGTCTTTGTTACTTGGTGTAAGTGTATGACTTTGTTACTTGGTGTCAGTTTATGTCTTTGTTACTTGGTGTCAGTGCATGTGCTTGTGACTTGTTGTCAGTGGATGTCTTTGTTACTGGGTGTCAGTGTATGTCTTTGTTACTTGGTGTCAGTGTATGTCTTTGTGACTTGGTGTCAGTGTATGTCTTTGTTACTGGGTATCAGTGCATGTCAAAATACTTGGTGTTAGTGTATGTCTTTGTTACTTGGTGTCAATGTGTTTCTGTGTATCAGTGTATGTCTTTGTGACTTGGTGTCAGTGTATGTCTTTGTTACTGGGTATCAGTGCCTGTCAAAATACTTGGTGTCATTGTGTTTCTGTGCATCAGTGTATGTCTTTGTTACTGGGTGTCAGTGTGTGTCTTTGTTACTTGGTGTCAGTGTGTGTATCTAACTGGGTGTCAGTTTGTGTCTGTGTTACTGGGTATCAGTGTATGTCTTTGTTACTTGTTGTAAGTGTGTGTCTGTGTTACTGGGTATCAGTGTGTGTCTTTGTGACTTGGTGTCAGTGTATGTCTTTGTTACTTGGTGTAAGTGTGTGTCTTTGTTACATGGTGTAATTGTATGTCTTTGTTACTTGGTGTCAGTGTATGTCTTTGTTACTTGGTGTCAGTGTGTGTCTGTGTTACTGGGTATCAGTGTATGTCTTTGTGACTTGGTATCAGTGTATGTCTTTGTTACTGGGTGTCATTGTGTGTCTGCGTTACTGGGTATCAGTGTATGTCTTTGTGACTTGGTATCAGTGTCTGTCTTTGTTACTGGGTGTCAGTGTGTGTCTGTGTTCCTGGGTATCAGTGTATGTCTTTGTGACTTGGTGTCAGTGTATGTCTTTGTTACTGGGTGTCAGTGTGTCTCTTTGTGACTTGGTGTCAGTGTATGTCTTTGTTACTTGGTGGAAGTGTGTGTCTTTGTTACTTGGTGTAAGTGTGTGTCTTTGTTACATGGTGTAATTGTATGTCTTTGTTACTTGGTGTCAGTGTATGTCTTTGTTACATGGTGTCAGTGTGTGTCTGTGTTACTGGATATCAGTGTATGTCTTTGTGACTTGGTATCAGTGTATGTCTTTGTTACTGGGTGTCAGTGTGTGTCTGTGTTCCTGGGTATCAGTGTATGTCTTTGTTACTTGGTGTAAGTGTGTGTCTGTGTTACTGGGTATCAGTGTGTGTCTTTGTGACTTGGTGTCAGTGTATGTCTTTGTTACTTGGTGTAAGTGTGTGTCTTTGTTACATGGTGTAATTGTATGTCTTTGTTACTTGGTGTCAGTGTATGTCTTTGTTACTTGGTGTCAGTGTGTGTCTGTGTTACTGGGTATTAGTGTATGTCTTTGTGACTTGGTATCAGTGTATGTCTTTGTTACTTGGTGTCAGTGTGTGCATCTAACTGGGTGTCAGTGTGTGTCTGTGTTACTGGGTATCAGTGTATGTCTTTGTTACTTCGTGTCAGTGTATGTGTTTGTGACTTGGTGTCAGTGTATGTCTTTGTTACTGGCTGTCAGTGTATATCTTTGTTACTTGGTGTAAGTGTGTGTCTGTGTTACTGGGTATCAGTGTGTGTCTTTGTGACTTGGTGTCAGTGTATGTCTTTGTTACTTGGTGTAAGTGTGTGTCTTTGTTACATGGTGTAATTGTATGTCTTTGTTACTTGGTGTCAGTGTATGTCTTTGTTACTTGGTGTCAGTGTGTGTCTGTGTTACTGGGTATCAGTGTATGTCTTTGTGACTTGGTATCAGTGTATGTCTTTGTTACTGGGTGTCATTGTGTGTCTGCGTTACTGGGTATCAGTGTATGTCTTTGTGACTTGGTATCAGTGTCTGTCTTTGTTACTGGGTGTCAGTGTGTGTCTGTGTTCCTGGGTATCAGTGTATGTCTTTGTGACTTGGTGTCATTGTATGTCTTTGTTACTGGGTGTCATTGTGTCTCTTTGTGACTTGGTGTCAGTGTATGTCTTTGTTACTTGGTGGAAGTGTGTGTCTGTGATACTGGGTAACAGTGTATGTCTTTGTGACTTGGTGTCAGTGTATGTCTTTGTTACTTGGTGTAAGTGTGTGCCTTTGTTACATGGTGTAATTGTATGTCTTTGTTACTTGGTGTCAGTGTATTTCTTTGTTGCATGGTGTCAGTGTGTGTCTGTGTTACTGGATATCAGTGTATGTCTTTGTGACTTGGTATCAGTGTATGTCTTTGTTACTGGGTGTCAGTGTGTGTCTGTGTTCCTGGGTATCATTGTATGTCTTTGTTACTTGGTGTAAGTGTGTGTCTGTGTTACTGGGTATCAATGTGTGTCTTTGTGACTTGGTGTCAGTGTATGTCTTTGTTACTTGGTGTAAGTGTGTGTCTTTGTTACATGGTGTAATTGTATGTCTTTGTTACTTGGTGTCAGTGTATGTCTTTGTTACTTGGTGTCAGTGTGTGTCTGTGTTACTGGGTATCAGTGTATGTCTTTGTGACTTGGTATCAGTGTATGTCTTTGTTACTTGGTGTCAGTGTGTGCATCTAACTGGGTGTCAGTGTGTGTCTGTGTTACTGGGTATCAGTGTATGTCTTTGTTACTTCGTGTCAGTGTATGTGTTTGTGACTTGGTGTCAGTGTATGTCTTTGTTACTGGCTGTCAGTGTATGTCTTTGTTACTTGGTGTAAGTGTGTGTCTGTGTAACTGGGTATCAGTGTGTGTCTTTGTGACTTGGTGTCAGTGTATGTCTTTGTTACTTGGTGTAAGTGTGTGTCTTTGTTACATGGTGTAATTGTATGTCTTTGTTACTTGGTGTCAGTGTATGTCTTTGTTACTTGGTGTCAGTGTGTGTCTGTGTTACTGGGTATCAGTGTATGTCTTTGTGACTTGGTATCAGTGTATGTCTTTGTTACTGGGTGTCATTGTGTGTCTGCGTTACTGGGTATCAGTGTATGTCTTTGTGACTTGGTATCAGTGTCTGTCTTTGTTACTGGGTGTCAGTGTGTGTCTGTGTTCCTGGGTATCAGTGTATGTCTTTGTGACTTGGTGTCAGTGTATGTCTTTGTTACTGGGTGTCAGTGTGTCTCTTTGTGACTTGGTGTCAGTGTATGTCTTTGTTACTTGGTGGAAGTGTGTGTCTGTGATACTGGGTATCAGTGTATGTCTTTGTGACTTGGTGTCAGTGTATGTCTTTGTTACTTGGTGTAAGTGTGTGTCTTTGTTACATGGTGTAATTGTATGTCTTTGTTACTTGGTGTCAGTGTATTTCTTTGTTACATGGTGTCAGTGTGTGTCTGTGTTACTGGATATCAGTGTATGTCTTTGTGACTTGGTATCAGTGTATGTCTTTGTTACTGGGTGTCAGTGTGTGTCTGTGTTCCTGGGTATCAGTGTATGTCTTTGTTACTTGGTGTAAGTGTGTGTCTGTGTTACTGGGTATCAATGTGTGTCTTTGTGACTTGGTGTCAGTGTATGTCTTTGTTACTTGGTGTAAGTGTGTGTCTTTGTTACATGGTGTAATTGTATGTCTTTGTTACTTGGTGTCAGTGTATGTCTTTGTTACTGGGTGTCAGTGTGTGTCTGTGTTACTGGGTATCAGTGTATGTCTTTGTGACTTGGTATCAGTGTATGTCTTTGTTACTTGGTGTCAGTGTGTGCATCTAACTGGGTGTCAGTGTGTGTCTGTGTTACTGGGTATCAGTGTATGTCTTTGTTACTTCGTGTCAGTGTATGTGTTTGTGACTTGGTGTCAGTGTATGTCTTTGTTACTGGCTGTCAGTGTATGTCTTTGTTACTTGGTGTAAGTGTGTGTCTGTGTTACTGGGTATCAGTGTGTGTCTTTGTGACTTGGTGTCAGTGTATGTCTTTGTTACTTGGTGTAAGTGTGTGTCTTTGTTACATGGTGTAATTGTATGTCTTTGTTACTTGGTGTCAGTGTATGTCTTTGTTACTTGGTGTCAGTGTGTGTCTGTGTTACTGGGTATCAGTGTATGTCTTTGTGACTTGGTATCAGTGTATGTCTTTGTTACTGGGTGTCAGTGTGTGTCTGTGTTCCTGGGTATCAGTGTATGTCTTTGTGACTTGGTGTCAGTGTATGTCTTTGTTACTGGGTGTCAGTGTGTCTCTTTGTGACTTGGTGTCAGTGTATGTCTTTGTTACTTGGTGGAAGTGTGTGTCTGTGATACTGGGTATCAGTGTATGTCTTTGTGACTTGGTATCAGTGTCTGTCTTTGTTACTGGGTGTCAGTGTGTGTCTGTGTTCCTGGGTATCAGTGTATGTCTTTGTTACTTGGTGTCAGTTTATGTCTTTGTTACTTGGTGTAAGTGTATGACTTTGTTACTTGGTGTCAGTTTATGTCTTTGTTACTTGGTGTCAGTGCATGTGCTTGTGACTTGTTGTCAGTGTATGTCTTTGTTACTGGGTATCAGTGCATTTCAAAATACTTGGTGTTAGTGTATGTTTTTGTTACTTGGTGTCAGTGTGTTTCTGTGTATCAGTGTATGTCTTTGTGACTTGGTGTCAGTGTATGTCTTTGTTACTTGGTGTCAGTGTGTTTCTGTGCATCAGTGTTTGTCTTTGTTACTGGGTGTCAGTGTGTGTCTGTGACACTAGGTGTCAGTATTTAGTTTAGTTTCGAGATACAGCACTGAAACAGGCCCTCCGGCCCACCGAGTCTGTGCCGACCATCAACCAAACATTTATACTAATCCTACACGAATCCCACATTCCAATAACATCCCCACCAGCCCCTATATATTTCCCTACCACCTACCTATACTAGGGGCAATTTATAATGGCCAATTAACCTACCAACCTGCAAGTCTTTGGGATGTGGGAGGAAACCGGAGCACCCGGAGGAAACCCACGCAGACACAGGGAGAACTTGCAAACTCCGCACAGGCAGTACCCAGAATCGAACCCGGGTCGCTGGAGCTGTGAGGCTGCAGTGCTAACCACTGCGCCACTGTGCTGCCCAGTGTGTATCTGTGTTACTGGGTGTCAGTGTGGTCGTTTGTCTTACTGGGTGTCAGTGTGTGTCTGTGTTACTTGGTGTAAGTGTGAGTCTTTGTTACTTGGTGTCCGTGTGTGTCTGTGTTACTGGGTGTCAGTGCATGTCTTTGATACTGGGTGTAACTGTGTGTCTTTGTTACTTGGTGTCCGTGTTTGTCTGTGTTACTGGGTGTCAGTGCATGTCTTTGTTACTTGGTGTAAGTGTATGTCTGTGTTACTTTGTGTAAGTGTATGTCTTTGTGACCTGGTGTCAGTGTATGTCTTTGTTACTGGGTATCAGTGCACGTCAAAATACTTGGTGTCAATGTATGTCTTTGTTACTTGGTGTCAGTGTGTGTATCTAACTGGGTGTCAGTGTGTGTCTGTGTTACTGGGTATCAGTGTATGTCTTTGTTACTTCGTGTCAGTGTATGTGTTTGTGACTTGGTGTCAGTGTATGTCTTTGTTACTGGCTGTCAGTGTATGTCTTTGTTACTTGGTGTAAGTGTGTGTCTGTGTTACTGGGTATCAGTGTGTGTCTTTGTGACTTGGTGTCAGTGTATGTCTTTGTTACTTGGTGTAAGTGTGTGTCTTTGTTACATGGTGTAATTGTATGTCTTTGTTACTTGGTGTCAGTGTATGTCTTTGTTACTTGGTGTCAGTGTGTATCTGTGTTATTGGGTATCAGTGTATGTCTTTGTGACTTGGTATCAGTGTATGTCTTTGTTACTGGGTGTCATTGTGTGTCTGTGTTACTGGGTATCAGTGTATGTCTTTGTGACTTGGTATCAGTGTCTGTCTTTGTTACTTCGTGTCAGTGTGTGTCTGTGTTCCTGGGTATCAGAGTATGTCTTTGTGACTTGGTGTCAGTGTATGTCTTTGTTACTGGGTGTCAGTGTGTCTCTTTGTGACTTGGTGTCAGTGTATGTCTTTGTTACTTGGTGGAAGTGTGTGTCTGTGATACTGGGTATCAGTGTATGTCTTTGTGACTTGGTGTCAGTGTATGTCTTTGTTACTTGGTGTAAGTGTGTGTCTTTGTTACTTGGTGTAATTGTGTGTCTTTGTTACATGGTGTAATTGTATGTCTTTGTTACTTGGTGTCAGTGTATGTCTTTGTTACTTGGTGTCAGTGTGTGTCTGTGTTACTGGGTATCAGTGTGTGTCTTTGTGACTTGGTGTCAGTGTATGTCTTTGTTACTTGGTGTAAGTGTGTGTCTTTGTTACATGGTGTAATTGTATGTCTTTGTTACTTGGTGTCAGTGTATGTCTTTGTTACTTGGTGTCAGTGTGTGTCTGTGTTACTGGGTATCAGTGTATGTCTTTGTGACTTGGTATCAGTGTATGTCTTTGTTACTGGGTGTCATTGTGTGTCTGCGTTACTGGGTATCAGTGTATGTCTTTGTGACTTGGTATCAGTGTCTGTCTTTGTTACTGGGTGTCAGTGTGTGTCTGTGTTCCTGGGTATCAGTGTATGTCTTGGTGACTTGGTGTCAGTGTATGTCTTTGTTACTGGGTGTCAGTGTGTCTCTTTGTGACTTGGTGTCAGTGTATGTCTTTGTTACTTGGTGGAAGTGTGTGTCTGTGATACTGGGTATCAGTGTATGTCTTTGTGACTTGGTGTCAGTGTATGTCTTTGTTACTTGGTGTAAGTGTGTGTCTTTGTTACATGGTGTAATTGTATGTCTTTGTTACTTGGTGTCAGTGTATGTCTTTGTTACATGGTGTCAGTGTGTGTCTGTGTTACTGGATATCAGTGTATGTCTTTGTGACTTGGTATCAGTGTATGTCTTTGTTACTGGGTGTCAGTGTGTGTCTGTGTTCCTGGGTATCAGTGTATGTCTTTGTTACTTGGTGTAAGTGTGTGTCTGTGTTACTGGGTATCAGTGTGTGTCTTTGTGACTTGGTGTCAGTGTATGTCTTTGTTACTTGGTGTAAGTGTGTGTCTTTGTTACATGGTGTAATTGTATGTCTTTGTTACTTGGTGTCAGTGTATGTCTTTGTTACTTGGTGTCAGTGTGTGTCTGTGTTACTGGGTATCAGTGTATGTCTTTGTGACTTGGTATCAGTGTATGTCTTTGTTACTTGGTGTCAGTGTGTGCATCTAACTGGGTGTCAGTGTGTGTCTGTGTTACTGGGTATCAGTGTATGTCTTTGTTACTTGGTGTCAGTGTATGTCTTTGTTACTTGGTGTAAGTGTGTCTGTGTTACTGGGTATCAGTGTGTGTCTTTGTGACTTGGTATCAGTGTATGTCTTTGTTACTGGGTGTCAGTGTGTGTCTGTGTTCCTGGGTATCAGTGTATGTCTTTGTGACTTGGTGTCAGTGTATGTCTTTGTTACTGGGTGTCAGTGTGTCTCTTTGTGACTTGGTGTCAGTGTATGTCTTTGTTACTTGGTGGAAGTGTGTGTCTGTGATACTGGGTATCAGTGTATGTCTTTGTGACTTGGTATCAGTGTCTGTCTTTGTTACTGGGTGTCAGTGTGTGTCTGTGTTCCTGGTTATCAGTGTATGTCTTTGTTACTTGGTGTCAGTTTATTTCTTTGTTACTTGGTGTAAGTGTATGACTTTGTTACTTGGTGTCAGTTTATGTCTTTGTTACTTGGTGTCAGTGCATGTGCTTGTGACTTGTTGTCAGTGTATGTCTTTGTTACTGGGTATCAGTGCATTTCAAAATACTTGGTGTTAGTGTATGTTTTTGTTACTTGGTGTCAGTGTGTTTCTGTGTATCAGTGCATGTCTTTGTGACTTGGTGTCAGTGTATGTCTTTGTTACTTGGTGTCAGTGTGTTTCTGTGCATCAGTGTTTGTCTTTGTTGCTGGGTGTCAGTGTGTGTCTGTGACACTAGGTGTCAGTATTTAGTTTAGTTTCGAGATACAGCACTGAAACAGGCCCTCCGGCCCACCGAGTCTGTGCCGACCATCAACCAAACATTTATACTAATCCTACACGAATCCCATATTCCAATAACATGCCCACCAGCCCCTATATATTTCCCTACCACCTACCTATACTAGGGGCAATTTATAATGGCCAATTAACCTACCAACCTGCAAGTCTTTGGGATGTGGGAGGAAACCGGAGCACCCGGAGGAAACCCACGCAGACACAGGGAGAACTTGCAAACTCCGCACAGGCAGTACCCAGAATCGAACCCGGGTCGCTGGAGCTGTGAGGCTGCAGTGCTAACCACTGCGCCACTGTGCTGCCCAGTGTGTATCTGTGTTACTGGGTGTCAGTGTGGTCGTTTGTCTTACTGGGTGTCAGTGTGTGTCTGTGTTACTTGCTGTAAGTGTGAGTCTTTGTTACTTGGTGTCCGTGTGTGTCTGTGTTACTGGGTGTCAGTGCATGTCTTTGATACTGGGTGTAACTGTGTGTCTTTGTTACTTGGTGTCCGTGTTTGTCTGTGTTACTGGGTGTCAGTGCATGTCTTTGTTACTTGGTGTAAGTGTATGTCTGTGTTACTTTGTGTAAGTGTATGTCTTTGTGACCTGGTGTCAGTGTATCTCTTTGTTACTGGGTATCAGTGCACGTCAAAATACTTGGTGTCAATGTATGTCTTTGTTACTTGGTGTCAGTGTGTGTATCTAACTGGGTGTCAGTGTGTGTCTGTGTTACTGGGTATCAGTGTATGTCTTTGTTACTTCGTGTCAGTGTATGTGTTTGTGACTTGGTGTCAGTGTATGTCTTTGTTGCTGGGTGTCAGTGTGTCTCTTTGAAACTTGGTGTCAGTGTATGTCTTTGTTACTTGGTGGAAGTGTGTGTCTGTGATACTGGGTATCAGTGTATGTCTTTGTGACTTGGTGTCAGTGTATGTCTTTGTTACTTGGTGTAAGTGTGTGTCTTTGTTACTTGGTGTAAGTGTGTGTCTTTGTTACATGGTGTAATTGTATGTCTTTGTTACTTTGTGTCAGTGTATGTCTTTGTTACTTGGTGTCAGTGTGTGTCTGTGTTACTGGGTATCAGTGTGTGTCTTTGTGACTTGGTGTCAGTGTATGTCTTTGTTACTTGGTGTAAGTGTGTGTCTTTGTTACATGGTGTAATTGTATGTCTTTGTTACTTGGTGTCAGTGTATGTCTTTGTTACTTGGTGTCAGTGTATGTCTGTGTTACTGGGTATCAGTGTATGTCTTTGTGACTTGGTATCAGTGTATGTCTTTGTTACTGGGTGTCATTGTGTGTCTGCGTTACTGGGTATCAGTGTATGTCTTTGTGACTTGGTATCAGTGTCTGTCTTTGTTACTGGGTGTCAGTGTGTGTCTGTGTTCCTGGGTATCAGTGTATGTCTTTGTGACTTGGTGTCAGTGTATGTCTTTGTTACTGGGTGTCAGTGTGTCTCTTTGTGACTTGGTGTCAGTGTATGTCTTTGTTACTTGGTGGAAGTGTGTGTCTGTGATACTGGGTATCAGTGTATGTCTTTGTGACTTGGTGTCAGTGTATGTCTTTGTTACTTGGTGTAAGTGTGTGTCTTTGTTACATGGTGTAATTGTATGTCTTTGTTACTTGGTGTCAGTGAATGTCTTTGTTACATGGTGTCAGTGTGTGTCTGTGTTACTGGATATCAGTGTATGTCTTTGTGACTTGGTATCAGTGTATGTCTTTGTTACTGGGTGTCAGTGTGTGTCTGTGTTCCTGGGTATCAGTGTATGTCTTTGTTACTTGGTGTAAGTGTGTGTCTGTGTTACTGGGTATCAGTGTGTGTCTTTGTGACTTGGTGTCAGTGTATGTCTTTGTTACTTGGTGTAAGTGTGTGTCTTTGTTACATGGTGTAATTGTATGTCTTTGTTACTTGGTGTCAGTGTATGTCTTTGTTACTTGGTGTCAGTGTGTGTCTGTGTTACTGGGTATCAGTGTATGTCTTTGTGACTTGGTATCAGTGTATGTCTTTGTTACTTGGTGTCAGTGTGTGTCTGTGTTACTGGGTATCAGTGTATGTCTTTGTTACTTCGTGTCAGTGTATGTGTTTGTGACTTGGTGTCAGTGTATGTCTTTGTTACTGGCTGTCAGTGTATATCTTTGTTACTTGGTGTAAGTGTGTCTGTGTTACTGGGTATCAGTGTGTGTCTTTGTGACTTGGTGTCAGTGTATGTCTTTGTTACTTGGTGTAAGTGTGTGTCTGTGTTACTGGGTATCAGTGTGTGTCTTTGTGACTTGGTGTCAGTGTATGTCTTTGTTACTTGGTGTAAGTGTGTGTCTTTGTTACATGGTGTAATTGTATGTCTTTGTTACTTGGTGTCAGTGTATGTCTTTGTTACTTGGTGTCAGTGTGTGTCTGTGTTACTGGGTATCAGTGTATGTCTTTGTGACTTGGTATCAGTGTATGTCTTTGTTACTGGGTGTCAGTGTGTGTCTGTGTTCCTGGGTATCAGTGTATGTCTTTGTGACTTGGTGTCAGTGTATGTCTTTGTTACTGGGTGTCAGTGTGTCTCTTTGTGACTTGGTGTCAGTGTATGTCTTTGTTACTTGGTGGAAGTGTGTGTCTGTGATACTGGGTATCAGTGTATGTCTTTGTGACTTGGTATCAGTGTCTGTCTTTGTTACTGGGTGTCAGTGTGTGTCTGTGTTCCTGGGTATCAGTGTATGTCTTTGTTACTTGGTGTCAGTTTATGTCTTTGTTACTTGGTGTCAGTTTATGTCTTTGTTACTTGGTGTAAGTGTATGACTTTGTTACTTGGTGTCAGTTTATGTCTTTGTTACTTGGTGTCAGTGCATGTGCTTGTGACTTGTTGTCAGTGTATGTCTTTGTTACTGGGTATCAGTGCATTTCAAAATACTTGGTGTTAGTGTATGTTTTTGTTACTTGGTGTCAGTGTGTTTCTGTGCATCAGTGTTTGTCTTTGTTGCTGGGTGTCAGTGTGTGTCTGTGACACTAGGTGTCAGTATTTAGTTTAGTTTCGAGATGCAGCACTGAAACAGGCCCTCCGGCCCACCGATTCTGTGCCGACCATCAACCAAACATTTATACTAATCCTACACGAATCCCATATTCCAATAACATCCCCACCAGCCCCTATATATTTCCCTACCACCTACCTATACTAGGGGCAATTTATAATGGCCAATTAACCTACCAACCTGCAAGTCTTTGGGATGTGGGAGGAAACCGGAGCACCCGGAGGAAACCCACGCAGACACAGGGAGAACTTGCAAACTCCGCACAGGCAGTACCCAGAATCGAACCCGGGTCGCTGGAGCTGTGAGGCTGCAGTGCTAACCACTGCGCCACTGTGCTGCCCAGTGTGTATCTGTGTTACTGGGTGTCAGTGTGGTCGTTTGTCTTACTGGGTGTCAGTGTGTGTCTGTGTTACTTGGTGTAAGTGTGAGTCTTTGTTACTTGGTGTCCGTGTGTGTCTGTGTTACTGGGTGTCAGTGCATGTCTTTGATACTGGGTGTAACTGTGTGTCTTTGTTACTTGGTGTCCGTGTTTGTCTGTGTTACTGGGTGTCAGTGCATGTCTTTGTTACTTGGTGTAAGTGTATGTCTGTGTTACTTTGTGTAAGTGTATGTCTTTGTGACCTGGTGTCAGTGTATGTCTTTGTTACTGGGTATCAGTGCACGTCAAAATACTTGGTGTCAATGTATGTCTTTGTTACTTGGTGTCAGTGTGTGTATCTAACTGGGTGTCAGTGTGTGTCTGTGTTACTGGGTATCAGTGTATGTCTTTGTTACTTCGTGTCAGTGTATGTGTTTGTGACTTGGTGTCAGTGTATGTCTTTGTTACTGGCTGTCAGTGTATGTCTTTGTTACTTGGTGTAAGTGTGTGTCTGTGTTACTGGGTATCAGTGTGTGTCTTTGTGACTTGGTGTCAGTGTATGTCTTTGTTACTTGGTGTAAGTGTGTGTCTTTGTTACATGGTGTAATTGTATGTCTTTGTTACTTGGTGTCAGTGTATGTCTTTGTTACTTGGTGTCAGTGTGTGTCTGTGTTATTGGGTATCAGTGTATGTCTTTGTGACTTGGTATCAGTGTATGTCTTTGTTACTGGGTGTCATTGTGTGTCTGTGTTACTGGGTATCAGTGTATGTCTTTGTGACTTGGTATCAGTGTCTGTCTTTGTTACTTGGTGTCAGTGTGTGTCTGTGTTCCTGGGTATCAGTGTATGTCTTTGTGACTTGGTGTCAGTGTATGTCTTTGTTACTGGGTGTCAGTGTGTCTCTTTGTGACTTGGTGTCAGTGTATGTCTTTGTTACTTGGTGGAAGTGTGTGTCTGTGATACTGGGTATCAGTGTATGTCTTTGTGACTTGGTGTCAGTGTATGTCTTTGTTACTTGGTGTAAGTGTGTGTCTTTGTTACTTGGTGTAAGTGTGTGTCTTTGTTACATGGTGTAATTGTATGTCTTTGTTACTTGGTGTCAGTGTATGTCTTTGTTACTTGGTGTCAGTGTGTGTCTGTGTTACTGGGTATCAGTGTGTGTCTTTGTGACTTGGTGTCAGTGTATGTCTTTGTTACTTGGTGTAAGTGTGTGTCTTTGTTACATGGTGTAATTGTATGTCTTTGTTACTTGGTGTCAGTGTATGTCTTTGTTACTTGGTGTCAGTGTGTGTCTGTGTTACTGGGTATCAGTGTATGTCTTTGTGACTTGGTATCAGTGTATGTCTTTGTTACTGGGTGTCATTGTGTGTCTGCGTTACTGGGTATCAGTGTATGTCTTTGTGACTTGGTATCAGTGTCTGTCTTTGTTACTGGGTGTCAGTGTGTGTCTGTGTTCCTGGGTATCAGTGTATGTCTTTGTGACTTGGTGTCAGTGTATGTCTTTGTTACTGGGTGTCAGTGTGTCTCTTTGTGACTTGGTGTCAGTGTATGTCTTTGTTACTTGGTGGAAGTGTGTGTCTGTGATACTGGGTATCAGTGTATGTCTTTGTGACTTGGTGTCAGTGTATGTCTTTGTTACTTGGTGTAAGTGTGTGTCTTTGTTACATGGTGTAATTGTATGTCTTTGTTACTTGGTGTCAGTGTATTTCTTTGTTACATGGTGTCAGTGTGTGTCTGTGTTACTGGATATCAGTGTATGTCTTTGTGACTTGGTATCAGTGTATGTCTTTGTTACTTGGTGTAAGTGTGTGTCTTTGTTACATGGTGTAATTGTATGTCTTTGTTACTTGGTGTCAGTGTATGTCTTTGTTACTTGGTGTCAGTGTGTGTCTGTGTTACTGGGTATCAGTGTATGTCTTTGTGACTTGGTATCAGTGTATGTCTTTGTTACTGGGTGTCAGTGTGTGTCTGTGTTCCTGGGTATCAGTGTATGTCTTTGTGACTTGGTGTCAGTGTATGTCTTTGTTACTGGGTGTCAGTGTGTCTCTTTGTGACTTGGTGTCAGTGTATGTCTTTGTTACTTGGTGGAAGTGTGTGTCTGTGATACTGGGTATCAGTGTATGTCTTTGTGACTTGGTATCAGTGTCTGTCTTTGTTACTGGGTGTCAGAGTGTGTCTGTGTTCCTGGGTATCAGTGTATGTCTTTGTTACTTGGTGTCAGTTTATGTCTTTGTTACTTGGTGTATGTGTATGACTTTGTTACTTGGTGTCAGTTTATGTCTTTGTTACTTGGTGTCAGTGCATGTGCTTGTGACTTGTTGTCAGTGTATGTCTTTGTTACTGGGTATCAGTGCATTTCAAAATACTTGGTGTTAGTGTATGTTTTTGTTACTTGGTGTCAGTGTGTTTCTGTGTATCAGTGTATGTCTTTGTGACTTGGTATCAGTGTTTGTCTTTGTTACTGGGTGTCAGTGTGTGTCTGTGACACTAGGTGTCAGTATTTAGTTTAGTTTCGAGATACAGCACTGAAACAGGCCCTCCGGCCCACCGAGTCTGTGCCGACCATCAACCAAACATTTATACTAATCCTACACGAATCCCATATACACGAATCCCATATTCCAATAACATCCCCACCAGCCCCTATATATTTCCCTACCACCTACCTATACTAGGGGCAATTTATAATGGCCAATTAACCTACCAACCTGCAAGTCTTTGGGATGTGGGAGGAAACCGGAGCACCCGGAGGAAACCCACGCAGACACAGGGAGAACTTGCAAACTCCGCACAGGCAGTACCCAGAATCGAACCCGGGTCGCTGGAGCTGTGAGGCTGCAGTGCTAACCACTGCGCCACTGTGCTGCCCAGTGTGTATCTGTGTTACTGGGTGTCAGTGTGGTCGTTTGTCTTACTGGGTGTCAGTGTGTGTCTGTGTTACTTGGTGTAAGTGTGAGTCTTTGTTACTTGGTGTCCGTGTGTGTCTGTATTACTGGGTGTCAGTGCATGTCTTTGATACTGGGTGTAACTGTGTGTCTTTGTTACTTGGTGTCCGTGTTTGTCTGTGTTACTGGGTGTCAGTGCATGTCTTTGTTACTTGGTGAAAGTGTATGTCTGTGTTACTTTGTGTAAGTGTATGTCTTTGTGACCTGGTGTCAGTGTATGTCTTTGTTACTGGGTATCAGTGCACGTCAAAATACTTGGTGTCAATGTATGTCTTTGTTACTTGGTGTCAGTGTGTGTATCTAACTGGGTGTCAGTGTGTGTCTGTGTTACTGGGTATCAGTGTATGTCTTTGTTACTTCGTGTCAGTGTATGTGTTTGTGACTTGGTGTCAGTGTATGTCTTTGTTACTGGCTGTCAGTGTATGTCTTTGTTACTTGGTGTAAGTGTGTGTCTGTGTTACTGGGTATCAGTGTGTGTCTTTGTGACTTGGTGTCAGTGTATGTCTTTGTTACTTGGTGTAAGTGTGTGTCTTTGTTACATGGTGTAATTGTATGTCTTTGTTACTTGGTGTCAGTGTATGTCTTTGTTACTTGGTGTCAGTGTGTGTCTGTGTTATTGGGTATCAGTGTATGTCTTTGTGACTTGGTATCAGTGTATGTCTTTGTTACTGGGTGTCATTGTGTGTCTGTGTTACTGGGTATCAGTGTATGTCTTTGTGACTTGGTATCAGTGTCTGTCTTTGTTACTTGGTGTCAGTGTGTGTCTGTGTTCCTGGGTATCAGTGTATGTCTTTGTGACTTGGTGTCAGTGTATGTCTTTGTTACTGGGTGTCAGTGTGTCTCTTTGTGACTTGGTGTCAGTGTATGTCTTTGTTACTTGGTGGAAGTGTGTGTCTGTGATACTGGGTATCAGTGTATGTCTTTGTGACTTGGTGTCAGTGTATGTCTTTGTTACTTGGTGTAAGTGTGTGTCTTTGTTACTTGGTGTAAGTGTGTGTCTTTGTTACATGGTGTAATTGTATGTCTTTGTTACTTGGTGTCAGTGTATGTCTTTGTTACTTGGTGTCAGTGTGTGTCTGTGTTACTGGGTATCAGTGTGTGTCTTTGTGACTTGGTGTCAGTGTATGTCTTTGTTACTTGGTGTAAGTGTGTGTCTTTGTTACATGGTGTAATTGTATGTCTTTGTTACTTGGTGTCAGTGTATGTCTTTGTTACTGGGTGTCATTGTGTGTCTGCGTTACTGGGTATCAGTGTATGTCTTTGTGACTTGGTATCAGTGTCTGTCTTTGTTACTGGGTGTCAGTGTGTGTCTGTGTTCCTGGGTATCAGTGTATGTCTTTGTGACTTGGTGTCAGTGTATGTCTTTGTTACTGGGTGTCAGTGTGTCTCTTTGTGACTTGGTGTCAGTGTATGTCTTTGTTACTTGGTGGAAGTGTGTGTCTGTGATACTGGGTATCAGTGTATGTCTTTGTGACTTGGTGTCAGTGTATGTCTTTGTTACTTGGTGTAAGTGTGTGTCTTTGTTACATGGTGTAATTGTATGTCTTTGTTACTTGGTGTCAGTGTATTTCTTTGTTACATGGTGTCAGTGTGTGTCTGTGTTACTGGATATCAGTGTATGTCTTTGTGACTTGGTATCAGTGTATGTCTTTGTTACTTGGTGTAAGTGTGTGTCTTTGTTACATGGTGTAATTGTATGTCTTTGTTACTTGGTGTCAGTGTA
Organism: Heterodontus francisci; assembly: GCF_036365525.1. Classification (NCBI taxonomy): domain Eukaryota; kingdom Metazoa; phylum Chordata; class Chondrichthyes; order Heterodontiformes; family Heterodontidae; genus Heterodontus; species Heterodontus francisci. The sequence goes on along the minus strand of NW_027141364.1, from coordinate 1,267,333 downwards.
TGTCTTTGTTACTTGGTGTCAGTGTGTGTCTGTGTTACTGGGTATCAGTGTATGTCTTTGTGACTTGGTATCAGTGTATGTCTTTGTTACTGGGTGTCAGTGTGTGTCTGTGTTCCTGGGTATCAGTGTATGTCTTTGTGACTTGGTGTCAGTGTATGTCTTTGTTACTGGGTGTCAGTGTGTCTCTTTGTGACTTGGTGTCAGTGTATGTCTTTGTTACTTGGTGGAAGTGTGTGTCTGTGATACTGGGTATCAGTGTATGTCTTTGTGACTTGGTATCAGTGTCTGTCTTTGTTACTGGGTGTCAGAGTGTGTCTGTGTTCCTGGGTATCAGTGTATGTCTTTGTTACTTGGTGTCAGTTTATGTCTTTGTTACTTGGTGTATGTGTATGACTTTGTTACTTGGTGTCAGTTTATGTCTTTGTTACTTGGTGTCAGTGCATGTGCTTGTGACTTGTTGTCAGTGTATGTCTTTGTTACTGGGTATCAGTGCATTTCAAAATACTTGGTGTTAGTGTATGTTTTTGTTACTTGGTGTCAGTGTGTTTCTGTGTATCAGTGTATGTCTTTGTGACTTGGTATCAGTGTTTGTCTTTGTTACTTGGTGTAAGTGTGTGTCTTTGTTACATGGTGTAATTGTATGTCTTTGTTACTTGGTGTCAGTGTATGTCTTTGTTACTTGGTGTCAGTGTGTGTCTGTGTTATTGGGTATCAGTGTATGTCTTTGTGACTTGGTATCAGTGTATGTCTTTGTTACTGGGTGTCATTGTGTGTCTGTGTTACTGGGTATCAGTGTATGTCTTTGTGACTTGGTATCAGTGTCTGTCTTTGTTACTTGGTGTCAGTGTGTGTCTGTGTTCCTGGGTATCAGTGTATGTCTTTGTGACTTGGTGTCAGTGTATGTCTTTGTTACTGGGTGTCAGTGTGTCTCTTTGTGACTTGGTGTCAGTGTATGTCTTTGTTACTTGGTGGAAGTGTGTGTCTGTGATACTGGGTATCAGTGTATGTCTTTGTGACTTGGTGTCAGTGTATGTCTTTGTTACTTGGTGTAAGTGTGTGTCTTTGTTACTTGGTGTAAGTGTGTGTCTTTGTTACATGGTGTAATTGTATGTCTTTGTTACTTGGTGTCAGTGTATGTCTTTGTTACTTGGTGTCAGTGTGTGTCTGTGTTACTGGGTATCAGTGTGTGTCTTTGTGACTTGGTGTCAGTGTATGTCTTTGTTACTTGGTGTAAGTGTGTGTCTTTGTTACATGGTGTAATTGTATGTCTTTGTTACTTGGTGTCAGTGTATGTCTTTGTTACTTGGTGTCAGTGTGTGTCTGTGTTACTGGGTATCAGTGTATGTCTTTGTGACTTGGTATCAGTGTATGTCTTTGTTACTGGGTGTCATTGTGTGTCTGCGTTACTGGGTATCAGTGTATGTCTTTGTGACTTGGTATCAGTGTCTGTCTTTGTTACTGGGTGTCAGTGTGTGTCTGTGTTCCTGGGTATCAGTGTATGTCTTTGTGACTTGGTGTCAGTGTATGTCTTTGTTACTGGGTGTCAGTGTGTCTCTTTGTGACTTGGTGTCAGTGTATGTCTTTGTTACTTGGTGGAAGTGTGTGTCTGTGATACTGGGTATCAGTGTATGTCTTTGTGACTTGGTGTCAGTGTATGTCTTTGTTACTTGGTGTAAGTGTGTGTCTTTGTTACATGGTGTAATTGTATGTCTTTGTTACTTGGTGTCAGTGTATTTCTTTGTTACATGGTGTCAGTGTGTGTCTGTGTTACTGGATATCAGTGTATGTCTTTGTGACTTGGTATCAGTGTATGTCTTTGTTACTTGGTGTAAGTGTGTGTCTTTGTTACATGGTGTAATTGTATGTCTTTGTTACTTGGTGTCAGTGTATGTCTTTGTTACTTGGTGTCAGTGTGTGTCTGTGTTACTGGGTATCAGTGTATGTCTTTGTGACTTGGTATCAGTGTATGTCTTTGTTACTGGGTGTCAGTGTGTGTCTGTGTTCCTGGGTATCAGTGTATGTCTTTGTGACTTGGTGTCAGTGTATGTCTTTGTTACTGGGTGTCAGTGTGTCTCTTTGTGACTTGGTGTCAGTGTATGTCTTTGTTACTTGGTGGAAGTGTGTGTCTGTGATACTGGGTATCAGTGTATGTCTTTGTGACTTGGTATCAGTGTCTGTCTTTGTTACTGGGTGTCAGAGTGTGTCTGTGTTCCTGGGTATCAGTGTATGTCTTTGTTACTTGGTGTCAGTTTATGTCTTTGTTACTTGGTGTATGTGTATGACTTTGTTACTTGGTGTCAGTTTATGTCTTTGTTACTTGGTGTCAGTGCATGTGCTTGTGACTTGTTGTCAGTGTATGTCTTTGTTACTGGGTATCAGTGCATTTCAAAATACTTGGTGTTAGTGTATGTTTTTGTTACTTGGTGTCAGTGTGTTTCTGTGTATCAGTGTATGTCTTTGTGACTTGGTATCAGTGTTTGTCTTTGTTACTGGGTGTCAGTGTGTGTCTGTGACACTAGGTGTCAGTATTTAGTTTAGTTTCGAGATACAGCACTGAAACAGGCCCTCCGGCCCACCGAGTCTGTGCCGACCATCAACCAAACATTTATACTAATCCTACACGAATCCCATATACACGAATCCCATATTCCAATAACATCCCCACCAGCCCCTATATATTTCCCTACCACCTACCTATACTAGGGGCAATTTATAATGGCCAATTAACCTACCAACCTGCAAGTCTTTGGGATGTGGGAGGAAACCGGAGCACCCGGAGGAAACCCACGCAGACACAGGGAGAACTTGCAAACTCCGCACAGGCAGTACCCAGAATCGAACCCGGGTCGCTGGAGCTGTGAGGCTGCAGTGCTAACCACTGCGCCACTGTGCTGCCCAGTGTGTATCTGTGTTACTGGGTGTCAGTGTGGTCGTTTGTCTTACTGGGTGTCAGTGTGTGTCTGTGTTACTTGGTGTAAGTGTGAGTCTTTGTTACTTGGTGTCCGTGTGTGTCTGTATTACTGGGTGTCAGTGCATGTCTTTGATACTGGGTGTAACTGTGTGTCTTTGTTACTTGGTGTCCGTGTTTGTCTGTGTTACTGGGTGTCAGTGCATGTCTTTGTTACTTGGTGAAAGTGTATGTCTGTGTTACTTTGTGTAAGTGTATGTCTTTGTGACCTGGTGTCAGTGTATGTCTTTGTTACTGGGTATCAGTGCACGTCAAAATACTTGGTGTCAATGTATGTCTTTGTTACTTGGTGTCAGTGTGTGTATCTAACTGGGTGTCAGTGTGTGTCTGTGTTACTGGGTATCAGTGTATGTCTTTGTTACTTCGTGTCAGTGTATGTGTTTGTGACTTGGTGTCAGTGTATGTCTTTGTTACTGGCTGTCAGTGTATGTCTTTGTTACTTGGTGTAAGTGTGTGTCTGTGTTACTGGGTATCAGTGTGTGTCTTTGTGACTTGGTGTCAGTGTATGTCTTTGTTACTTGGTGTAAGTGTGTGTCTTTGTTACATGGTGTAATTGTATGTCTTTGTTACTTGGTGTCAGTGTATTTCTTTGTTACTTGGTGTCAGTGTGTGTCTGTGTTATTGGGTATCAGTGTATGTCTTTGTGACTTGGTATCAGTGTATGTCTTTGTTACTGGGTGTCATTGTGTGTCTGTGTTACTGGGTATCAGTGTATGTCTTTGTGACTTGGTATCAGTGTCTGTCTTTGTTACTTGGTGTCAGTGTGTGTCTGTGTTCCTGGGTATCAGTGTATGTCTTTGTGACTTGGTGTCAGTGTATGTCTTTGTTACTGGGTGTCAGTGTGTCTCTTTGTGACTTGGTGTCAGTGTATGTCTTTGTTACTTGGTGGATGTGTGTGTCTGTGATACTGGGTATCAGTGTATGTCTTTGTGACTTAGTGTCAGTGTATGTCTTTGTTACTTGGTGTAAGTGTGTGTCTTTGTTACATGGTGTAATTGTATGTCTTTGTTACTTGGTGTCAGTGTAAGTCTTTGTTACTGGGTGTCAGTTTGTGTCTGTGTTCCTGGGTATCAGTGTATGTCTTTGTTACTTGGTGTAAGTGTGTGTCTGTGTTACTGGATATCAGTGTATGTCTTTGTGACTTGGTATCAGTGTAAGTCTTTGTTACTGGGTGTCAGTTTGTGTCTGTGTTCCTGGGTATCAGTGTATGTCTTTGTTACTTGGTGTAAGTGTGTGTCTGTGTTACTGGGTATCAGTGTGTGTCTTTGTGACTTGGTGTCAGTGTATGTCTTTGTTACTTGGTGTAAGTGTGTGTCTTTGTTACATGGTGTAATTGTATGTCTTTGTTACTTGGTGTCAGTGTATGTCTTTGTTACTTGGTGTCAGTGTGTGTCTGTGTTACTGGGTATCAGTGTATGTCTTTGTGACTTGGTATCAGTGTATGTCTTTGTTACTTGGTGTCAGTGTGTGCATCTAACTGGGTGTCAGTGTGTGTCTGTGTTACTGGGTATCAGTGTATGTCTTTGTTACTTCGTGTCAGTGTATGTCTTTGTTACTTGGTGGAAGTGTGTGTCTGTGATACTGGGTATCAGTGTATGTCTTTGTGACTTGGTATCAGTGTATGTCTTTGTGACTTGGTGTCAGTGTGTGTCTGTGTTCCTGGGTATCAGTGTATGTCTTTGTTACTTGGTGTCAGTTTATGTCTTTGTTACTTGGTGTAAGTGTATGACTTTGTTACTTGGTGTCAGTTTATGTCTTTGTTACTTGGTGTCAGTGCATGTGCTTGTGACTTGTTGTCAGTGGATGTCTTTGTTACTGGGTGTCAGTGTATGTCTTTGTTACTTGGTGTAAGTGTGTATCTGTGTTACTGGGTATCAGTGTGTGTCTTTGTGACTTGGTGTCAGTGTATGTCTTTGTAACTTGGTGTAAGTGTGTGTCTTTGTTACTGGGTATCAGTGTGTGTCTTTGTGACTTGGTGTCAGTGTATGTCTTTGTTACTTGGTGGAAGTGTGTGTCTGTGATACTGGGTATCAGTGTATGTCTTTGTGACTTGGTATCAGTGTATGTCTTTGTTACTGGGTGTAAGTGTATGACTTTGTTACTTGGTGTCAGTTTATGTCTTTGTTACTTGGTGTCAGTGCATGTGCTTGTGACTTGTTGTCAGTGGATGTCTTTGTTACTGGGTGTCAGTGTATGTCTTTGTTACTTGGTGTCAGTGTATGTCTTTGTGACTTGGTGTCAGTGTATGTCTTTGTTACTGGGTATCAGTGCATGTCAAAATACTTGGTGTTAGTGTATGTCTTTGTTACTTGGTGTCAGTGTGTTTCTGTGTATCAGTGTATGACTTTGTGACTTGGTGTCAGTGTATGTCTTTGTTACTGGGTATCAGTGCATGTCAAAATACTTGGTGTCAGTGTGTTTCTGTGCATCAGTGTATGTCTTTGTTACTGGGTGTCAGTGTGTGTCTGTGACACTAGGTGTCAGTATTTAGTTTAGTTTCGAGATACAGCACTGAAACAGGCCCTCCGGCCCACCGAGTCTGTGCCGACCATCAACCAAACATTTATACTAATCCTACACGAATCCCATATTCCAATAACATCCCCACCGGCCCCTATATATTTCCCTACCACCTACCTATGCTAGGGGCAATTTATAATGGCCAATTAACCTACCAACCTGCAAGTCTTTGGGATGTGGGAGGAAACCGGAGCAACCGGAGGAAACCCACGCAGACACAGTGAGAACTTGCAAACTCCGCACAGGCAGTACCCAGAATCGAACCCGGGTCGCTGGAACTGTGAGGCTGCAGTGCTAACCACTGCGCCACTGTGCTGCCCAGTGTGTATCTGGGTTACTGGGTGTCAGTGTGGTCGTTTGTCTTACTGGGTGTCAGTGTGTGTCTGTGTTACTTGGTGTAAGTGTGAGTCTTTGTTACTTGGTGTCCGTGTGTGTCTGTGTTACTGGGTGTCAGTGCATGTCTTTGATACTGGGTGTAACTGTGTGTCTTTGTTACTTGGTGTCCGTGTTTGTCTGTGTTACTGGGTGTCAGTGTATGTCTTTGTTACTTGGTGTAAGTGTATGTCTGTGTTACTTTGTGTAAGTGTATGTCTTTGTGACCTGGTGTCAGTGTATGTCTTTGTTAATGGGTATCAGTGCACGTCAAAATACTTGGTGTCAATGTATGTCTTTGTTACTTGGTGTCAGTGTGTGTATCTAACTGGGTGTCAGTGTGTGTCTGTGTTACTGGGTATCAGTGTATGTCTTTGTTACTTCGTGTCAGTGTATGTGTTTGTGACTTGGTGTCAGTGTATGTCTTTGTTACTGGCTGTCAGTGTATGTCTTTGTTACTTGGTGTAAGTGTGTGTCTGTGTTACTGGGTATCAGTGTGTGTCTTTGTGACTTGGTGTCAGTGTATGTCTTTGTTACTTGGTGTAAGTGTGTGTCTTTGTTACATGGTGTAATTCTATGTCTTTGTTACTTGGTGTCAGTGTATGTCTTTGTTACTTGGTGTCAGTGTGTGTCTGTGTTATTTGGTATCAGTGTATGTCTTTGTGACTTGGTATCAGTGTATGTCTTTGTTACTGGGTGTCATTGTGTGTCTGCGTTACTGGGTATCAGTGTATGTCTTTGTGACTTGGCATCAGTGTCTGTCTTTGTTACTGGGTGTCAGTGTGTGTCTGTGTTCCTGGGTATCAGTGTATGTCTTTGTGACTTGGTGTCAGTGTATGTCTTTGTTACTTGGTGGAAATGTGTGTCTGTGATACTGGGTATCAGTGTATGTCTTTGTGACTTGGTATCAGTGTATGTCTTTGTTACTGGGTGTCAGTGTGTGTCTTTGTTACTTGGTGTCAGTTTATGTCTTTGTTACTTGGTGTAAGTGTATGACTTTGTTACTTGGTGTCAGTTTAATTCTTTGTTACTTGGTGTCAGTGTGTGTCTGTGTTACTGGGTATCAGTGTATGTCTTTGTGACTTGGTATCAGTGGATGTCTTTGTTACTGGTTGTCAGTGTATGTCTTTGTTACTTGGTGTAAGTGTATGTCTGTGTTACTTGGTGTAAGTGTATGTCTTTGTGACTTGGTGTCAGTGTATGTCTTTGTTACTGGGTATCAGTGCATGTCAAAATACTTGGTGTTAGTGTATGTCTTTGTTACTTGGTGTCAGTGTGTGTATCTAACTGGGTGTCAGTGTGTGTCTGTGTTACTGGGTATCAGTGTATGTCTTTGTTACTTCGTGTCAGTGTATGTGTTTGTGACTTGGTGTCAGTGCATGTCTTTGTTACTGGGTGTCAGTGCATGTCTTTGTTACTTGGTGTAAGTGTGTGTCTGTGTTACATGGTGTAATTGTATGTCTGTGTTACTGGGTATCAGTGTATGTCTTTGTGACTTGGTATCAGTGTATGTCTTTGTTACTGGGTGTCATTGTGTGTCTGCGTTACTAGGTATCAGTGTATGTCTTTGTGACTTGGTATCTGTGTCTGTCTTTGTTACTGGGTGTCAGTGTGTGTCTGTGTTCCTGGGAATCAGTGTATGTCTTTGTGAATTGGTGTCAGTGTATGTCTTTGTTACTTGGTGTCAGTGTGTCTCTTTGTGACTTGGTATCAGTGTATGTCTCTGTTACTGGGTGTCAGTGTGTCTCTTTGTGACTAGGTGTCAGTGTATATCTTTGTTACTTGGTGGAAGTGTGTGTCTGTGTTCCTGGGTATCAGTGTATGTCTTTGTGACTTGGTATCAGTGTCTGTCTTTGTTACTGGGTGTCAGTGTGTGTCTGTGTTCCTGGGTATCAGTGTATGTCTTTGTGACTTGGTGTCAGTGTATGTCTTTGTTACTGGGTGTCAGTGTGTCTCTTTGTGACTTTGTGTCAGTGTATGTCTTTGTTACTTGGTGTAAGTGTGTGTCTGTGTTACTGGGTATCAGTGTGTGTCTTTGTGACTTGGTGTCAGTGTATGTCTTTGTTACTTGGTGTAAGTGTGTGTCTTTGTTACATGGTGTCAATGTATGTCTTTGTTACTTGGTGTCAGTGTATGTCTTTGTTACTTGGTGTCAGTGTGTGTCTGTGTTACTGGGTATCAGTGTATGTCTTTGTGACTTGGTATCAGTGTATGTCTTTGTTACTGGGTGTCATTGTGTGTCTGCGTTACTGGTTATCAGTGTATGTCTTTGTGACTTGGTATCAGTGTCTGTCTTTGTTACTGGGTGTCAGTGTGTGTCTGTGTTCCTGGGTATCAGTGTATGTCGTTGTGCCTTGGTGTCAGTATATGTCTTTGTTACTGGGTGTCAGTGTGTCTCTTTGTGACTTGGTGTCAGTGTATGTCTTTGTTACTTGTTGGAAGTGTGTGTCTGTGATACTGGGTATCAGTGTATGTCTTTGTGACTTGGTATCAGTGTATGTCTCTGTTACTGGGTGTCAGTGTGTGTATGTGTTCCTGGGTATCAGTGCATGTCTTTGTGACTTGGTGTCAGTGTATGTCTTTGTTACTTGGTGTAAGTGTGTGGCTGTGATACTGGGTGTCAGTGTATGTCTTTGTTACTTGGTGTAAGTGTGTGTCTGTGATACTGGGTATCAGTGTATGTCTTTGTTACTTGGTGTCAGTTTATGTCTTTGTTACTTGGTGTAAGTGTATGAATTTGTTACTTGGTGTCAGTTTATTTCTTTGTTACTTGGTGTCAGTGCATGTGCTTGTGACTTGTTGTCAGTGGATGTCTTTGTTACTGGGTGTCAGTGTATGTCTTTGTTACTTGGTGTAAGTGTGTGTCTTTGTTACATGGTGTAATTGTATGTCTTTGTTACTTGGTGTCAGTGTATGTCTTTGTTACTTGGTGTAAGTGTGTGTCTGTGTTACTGGGTATCAGTGTGTGTCTTTGTGACTTGGTGTCAGTGTATGTCTTTGTTACTTGGTGTAAGTGTGTGTCTTTGTTACATGGTGTAATTGTATGTCTTTGTTACTTGGTGTCAGTGTATGTCTTTGTTACTTGGTGTCAGTGTGTGTCTGTGTTACTGGGTATCAGTGTATGTCTTTGTGACTTGGTATCAGTGTATGTCTTTGTTACTGGGTGTCATTGTGTGTCTGCGTTACTGGGTATCAGTGTATGTCTTTGTGACTTGGTATCAGTGTCTGTCTTCTTTACTGGGTGTCAGTGTGTGTCTGTGTTCCTGGGTATCAGTGTATGTCTTTGTGACTTGGTGTCAGTGTATGTCTTTGTTACTTGGTGGAAATGTGTGTCTGTGATACTGGGTATCAGTGTATGTCTTTGTGACTTGGTATCAGTGTATGTCTTTGTTACTGGGTGTCAGTGTGTGTCTTTGTTACTTGGTGTCAGTTTATGTCTTTGTTACTTGGTGTAAGTGTATGACTTTGTTACTTGGTGTCAGTTTAATTCTTTGTTACTTGGTGTCAGTGTGTGTCTGTGTTACTGGGTATCAGTGTATGTCTTTGTGACTTGGCATCAGTGGATGTCTTTGTTACTGGGTGTCAGTGTATGTCTTTGTTACTTGGTGTAAGTGTATGTCTGTGTTACTTGGTGTAAGTGTATGTCTTTGTGACTTGGTGTCAGTGTATGTCTTTGTTACTGGGTATCAGTGCATGTCAAAATACTTGGTGTCAATGTATGTCTTTGTTACTTTGTGTCAGTGTGTGTATCTAACTGGGTGTCAGTGTGTGTCTGTGTTACTGGGTATCAGTGTATGTCTTTGTTACTTCGTGTCAGTGTATGTGTTTGTGACTTGGTGTCAGTGCATATCTTTGTTACTGGGTGTCAGTGCATGTCTTTGTTACTTGGTGTAAGTGTGTGTCTGTGTTACATGGTGTAATTGTATGTCTTTGTTACTTGGTGTCAGTGTATGTCTTTGTTACTGGGTGTCATTGTGTGTCTGCGTTACTGGGTATCAGTGTATGTCTTTGTGACTTGGTATCTGTGTCTGTCTTTGTTACTGGGTGTCAGTGTGTGTCTGTGTTCCTGGGAATCAGTGTATGTCTTTGTGAATTGGTGTCAGTGTATGTCTTTGTTACTGGGTGTCAGTGTGTCTCTTTGTGACTTGGTGTCAGTGTATGTCTCTGTCACTGGGTGTCAGTGTGTCTCTTTGTGACTTGGTGTCAGTGTATATCTTTGTTACTTGGTGGAAGTGTGTGTCTGTGTTCCTGGGTATCAGTGTATGTCTTTGTGGCTTGGTATCAGTGTCTGTCTTTGTTACTGGGTGTCAGTGTGTGTCTGTGTTCCTGGGTATCAGTGTATGACTTTGTGACTTGGTGTCAGTGTATGTCTTTGTTACTGGGTGTCAGTGTGTCTCTTTGTGACTTTGTGTCAGTGTATGTCTTTGTTACTTGGTGTAAGTGTGTGTCTGTGTTACTGGGTATCAGTGTGTGTCTTTGTGACTTGGTGTCAGTGTATGTGTTTGTTACTTGGTGTAAGTGTGTGTCTTTGTTACATGGTGTAATTGTATGTCTTTGTTACTTGGTGTCAGTGTATGTCTTTGTTACTTGGTGTCAGTGTGTGTCTGTGTTACTGGGTATCAGTGTATGTCTTTGTGACTTGGTATCAGTGTATGTCTTTGTTACTGGGTGTCATTGTGTGTCTGCGTTACTGGGTATCAGTGCATGTCTTTGTGACTTGGTGTCAGTGTATGTCTTTGTTACTTGGTGTAAGTGTGTGGCTGTGATACTGGGTGTCAGTGTATGTCTTTGTTACTTGGTGTAAGTGTGTGTCTGTGATACTGGGGATCACTGTATGTCTTTGTTACTTGGTGTCAGTTTATGTCTTTGTTACTTGGTGTAAGTGTATGACTTTGTTACTTGGTGTCAGTTTATTTCTTTGTTACTTGGTGTCAGTGCATGTGCTTGTGACTTGTTGTCAGTGGATGTCTTTGTTACTGGGTGTCAGTGTATGTCTTTGTTACTTGGTGTAAGTGTGTGTCTTTGTTACATGGTGTAATTGTATGTCTTTGTTACTTGGTGTCAGTGTATGTCTTTGTTACTTGGTGTCAGTCTGTGTTGTGTTACTGGGTATCAGTGTATGTCTTTGTTACTTGGTGTCAGTGTGTGTCTGTGTTACTGGGTATCAGTGTATGTCTTTGTTACTTGGTGTCAGTGTGTGCATCTAACTGGGTGTCAGTGTGTGTCTGTGTTACTGGGTATCAGTGTATGTCCTTGTTACTTCGTGTCAGTGTATGTGTTTGTGACTTGGTGTAAGTGTGTGTCTTTGTTACATGGTGTAATTGTATGTCTTTGTTACTTGGTGTCAGTGTATGTCTTTGTTACTTGGTGTCAGTGTATGTCTTTGTTACTTGGTGTAAGTGTGTGTCTGTGTTACTGTGTATCAGTGTGTGTCTTTGTGACTTGGTGTCAGTGCTTGTCTTTGTTACTTGGTGTAAGTGTGTGTCTTTGTTACATGGTGTAATAGTATGTCTTTGTTACTTGGTGACAGTGTCTGTCTGTGATACTGGGTATCAGTGTATATCTTTGTTACTTGGTGTCAGTTTATGTCTTTGTTACTTGGTGTAAGTGTATGACTTTGTTACTGGGTGTCAGTGTGTGTCTGTGTTCCTGGGTATCAGTGTATGTCTTTGTGACTTGGTATCAGTGTCTGTCTTTGTTACTGGGTGTCAGTGTGTGTCTGTGTTCCTGGGTATCAGTGTATGTCTTTGTGACTTGGTGTCAGTGTATGTCTTTGTTACTGGGTGTCAGTGTGTCTCTTTGTGACTTGGTGTCAGTGTATGTCTTTGTTACTTGGTGGAAGTGTGTGTCTGTGATACTGGGTATCAGTGTATGTCTTTGTGACTTGGTATCAGTGTATGTCTTTGTTACTGGGTGTCAGTGTGTTTCTGTGTTCCTGGGTATCAGTGTATGTCTTTGTGACTTGGTGTCAGTGTATGTCTTTGTTACTTTGTGTAAGTGTGTATCTGTGATACTGGGTATCAGTGTATGTCTTTGTTACTTGGTGTCAGTTCATGTCTTTGTTACTTGATGTCAGTGCATGTGCTTGTGACTTGTTGTCAGTGGATTTCTTTGTTACTGGGTGTCAGTGTATGTCTTTGTTACTTGGTGTAAGTGTATGTCTTTGTGACTTGGTGTCAGTGTATGTCTTTGTTACTGGGTATCAGTGCATGTCAAAATACTTGGTGTTAGTGTATGTCTTTGTTAATTGGTGTCAGTGTGTTTCTGTGCATCAGTGTATGTCTTTGTTACTGGGTGTCAGTGTGTGTCTGTGACACTAGGTGTCAGTATTTAGTTTAGTTTCGAGATACAGCACTGAAACATTCCCTCCAGCCCACCGAGTCTGTGCCGACCATCAACCAAACATTTATACTAATCCTACACGAATCCCATATTCCAATAACATCCCCACCGGCCCCTATATATTTCCCTACCACCTACCTATACTAGGGGCAATTTATAATGGCCAATTAACCTACCAACCTGCAAGTCTTTGGGATGTGGGAGGAAACCGGAGCACCCGGAGGAAACCCACGCAGACACAGGGAGAACTTGCAAACTCCGCACAGGCAGTACCCAGAATCGAACCCGGGTCGCTGGAGCTGTGAGGCTGCAGTGCTAACCACTGCGCCACCGTGCCGCCCAGTGTGTATCTGTGTTACTGGGTGTCAGTGTATGTCTTTGTTACTTGGGGTCAGTGTGTGTCTGTGTTACTGGGTGTCAGTGTGGTCGTTTGTCTTACTGGGTGTCAGTGTGTGTCTGTGTTACTTGGTGTTAGTGTGAGTCTTTGTTACTTGGTGTCCGTGTGTGTCTGTGTTACTGGGTGTCAGTGCATGTCTTTGATACTGGGTGTAACTGTGTGTCTTTGATACTTGGTGTCCGTGTTTGTCTGTGTTACTGGGTGTCAGTGTCTGTCTTTGTTACTGGGTGTCAGTGTATGTCTTTGTTACATGGTGTCAGTGTGTGTCTGTGTTACTGGGTGTCAGTGCATGTCTTTGTTACTTGGTGTCAGTGTATGTCTTTGTTACTTGGTGTAAGAGTGTGTCTTTGTTACATGGTGTAATTGTATGTCTTTGTTACTTGGTGTCAGTGTATGTCTTTGTTACTTGGTGTCAGTGTGTGTCTGTGTTACTGGGTATCAGTGTATGTCTTTGTGACTTGGTATCAGTGTATGTCTTTGTTACTGGGTTTCATTGTGTGTCTGCGTTACTGGGTATCAGTGGATGTCTTTGTGACTTGGTATCAGTGTCTGTCTTTGTTACTGGGTGTCAGTGTGTGTATCTAACTGGGTGTCAGTGTGTGTCTGTGTTACTGGGTATCAGTGTATGTCTTTGTGACTTGGTATCAGAGTATGTCTTTGTTACTGGCTTTCAGTGTGTGTCTTTGTTACTTGGTGTCAGTGTGTGTATCTAACTGGGTGTCAGTGTGTGTCTGTGTTCCTGGGTATCAGTGTATGTCTTTGTTACTTCGTGTCAGTGTATGTGTTTGTGACTTGGTGTCAGTGTATGTCTTTGTTACTTCCTGTCAGTGTATGTCTTTGTTACTTGGTGTAAGTGTGTGTCTTTGTTACATGGTGTAATTGTATGTCTTTGTTACTTGGTGTCAGTGTATGTCTTTGTTACTTGGTGTAAGTGTGTGTCTGTGTTACTGGGTATCAGTGTGTGTCTTTGTGACTTGGTGTCAGTGTATGTCTTTGTTACTTGGTGTAAGTGTGTGTCTTTGTTACATGGTGTAATTGTATGTCTTTGTTACTTGGTGTCAGTGTATGTCTTTGTTACTTGGTGTCAGTGTGTGTCTGTGTTACTGGGTATCAGTGTATGTCTTTGTGACTTGGTATCAGTGTATGTCTTTGTTACTGGGTGTCATTGTGTGTCTGCGTTACTGGGTATCAGTGTATGTCTTTGTGACTTGGTATCAGTGTCTGTCTTCGTTACTGGGTGTCAGTGTGTGTCTGTGTTCCTGGGTATCAGTGTATGTCTTTGTGACTTGGTGTCAGTGTATGTCTTTGTTACTTGGTGGAAATGTGTGTCTGTGATACTGGGTATCAGTGTATGTCTTTGTGACTTGGTATCAGTGTATGTCTTTGTTACTGGGTGTCAGTGTGTGTCTTTGTTACTTGGTGTCAGTTTATGTCTTTGTTACTTGGTGTAAGTGTATGACTTTGTTACTTGGTGTCAGTTTAATTCTTTGTTACTTGGTGTCAGTGCGTGTCTGTGTTACTGGGTATCAGTGTATGTCTTTGTGACTTGGTGTCAGTGTATGTCTTTGTTACTTGGTGGAAATGTGTGTCTGTGATACTGGGTATCAGTGTATGTCTTTGTGACTTGGTATCAGTGTATGTCTTTGTTACTGGGTGTCAGTGTGTGTCTTTGTTACTTGGTGTCAGTTTATGTCTTTGTGACTTGGTATCAGTGGATGTCTTTGTTACTGGGTGTCAGTGTATGTCTTTGTTACTTGGTGTAAGTGTATGTCTGTGTTACTTGGTGTAAGTGTATGTCTTTGTGACTTGGTGTCAGTGTATGTCTTTGTTACTGGGTATCAGTGCATGTCAAAATACTTGGTGTCAATGTATGTCTTTGTTACTTTGTGTCAGTGTGTGTATCTAACTGGGTGTCAGTGTGTGTCTGTGTTACTGGGTATCAGTGTATGTCTTTGTTACTTCGTGTCAGTGTATGTGTTTGTGACTTGGTGTCAGTGCATGTCTTTGTTACTGGGTGTCAGTGCATGTCTTTGTTACTTGGTGTAAGTGTGTGTCGGTGTTACATGGTGTAATTGTATGTCTTTGTTACTTGGTGTCAGTGTATGTCTTTGTTACTTGGTGTCAGTGTGTGTCTGTGTTACTGGGTATCAGTGTATGTCTTTGTGACTTGGTGTCAGTGTATGTCTTTGTTACTGGGTGTCATTGTGTGTCTGCGTTACTGGGTATCAGTGTATGTCTTTGTGACTTGGTATCTGTGTCTGTCTTTGTTACTGGGTGTCAGTGTGTGTCTGTGTTCCTGGGAATCAGTGTATGTCTTTGTGAATTGGTGTCAGTGTATGTCTTTGTTACTGGGTGTCAGTGTGTCTCTTTGTGACTTGGTGTCAGTGTATGTCTCTGTCACTGGGTGTCAGTGTGTCTCTTTGTGACTTGGTGTCAATGTATATCTTTGTTACTTGGTGGAAGTGTGTGTCTGTGTTCCTGGGTATCAGTGTATGTCTTTGTGGCTTGGTATCAGTGTCTGTCTTTGTTACTGTGTGTCAGTGTGTGTCTGTGTTCCTGGGTATCAGTGTATGTCTTTGTGACTTGGTGTCAGTGTATGTCTTTGTTACTGGGTGTCAGTGTGTCTCTTTGTGACTTTGTGTCAGTGTATGTCTTTGTTACTTGGTGTAAGTGTGTGTCTGTGTTACTGGGTATCAGTGTGTGTCTTTGTGACTTGGTGTCAGTGTATGTGTTTGTTACTTGGTGTAAGTGTGTGTCGTTGTTACATGGTGTAATTGTATGTCTTTGTTACTTGGTGTCAGTGTATGTCTTTGTTACTTGGTGTCAGTGTGTGTCTGTGTTACTGGGTATCAGTGTATGTCTTTGTGACTTGGTATCAGTGTTTGTCTTTGTTACTGGGTGTCATTGTGTGTCTGCGTTACTGGGTATCAGTGTATGTCTTTGTGACTTGGTATCAGTGTCTGTCTTTGTTACTGGGTGTCAGTGTGTGTCTGTGTTCCTGGGTATCAGTGTATGTCGTTGTGACTTGGTGTCAGTATATGTCTTTGTTACTGGGTGTCAGTGTGTCTCTTTGTGACTTGGTGTCAGTGTATGTCTTTGTTACTTGGTGGAAGTGTGTGTCTGTGATACTGGGTATCAGTGTATGTCTTTGTGACTTGGTATCAGTGTATGTCTTTGTTACTGGGTGTCAGTGTGTGTATGTGTTCCTGGGTATCAGTGCATGTCTTTGTGACTTGGTGTCAGTGTATGTCTTTGTTACTTGGTGTAAGTGTGTGGCTGTGATACTGGGTGTCAGTGTATGTCTTTGTTACTTGGTGTAAGTGTGTGTCTGTGATACTGGGTATCAGTGTATGTCTTTGTTACTTGGTGTCAGTTTATGTCTTTGTTACTTGGTGTAAGTGTATGACTTTGTTACTTGGTGTCAGTTTATTTCTTTGTTACTTGGTGTCAGTGCATGTGCTTGTGACTTGTTGTCAGTGGATGTCTTTGTTACTGGGTGTCAGTGTATGTCTTTGTTACTTGGTGTAAGTGTGTGTCTTTGTTACATGGTGTAATTGTATGTCTTTGTTACTTGGTGTCAGTGTATGTCTTTGTTACTTGGTGTCAGTGTGTGTCTGTGTTACTGGGTATCAGTGTATGTCTTTGTTACTTGGTGTCAGTGTGTGCATCTAACTGGGTGTCATTGTGTGTCTGTGTTACTGGGTATCAGTGTATGTCTTTGTTACTTCGTGTCAGTGTATGTGTTTGTGACTTGGTGTCAGTGTATGTCTTTGTTACTGGCTGTCAGTGTATGTCTTTGTTACTTGGTGTAAGTGTGTGTCTGTGTTACTGGGTATCAGTGTGTGTCTTTGTGACTTGGTGTCAGTGTATGTCTTTGTTACTTGGTGTAAGTGTGTGTCTTTGTTACATGGTGTAATTGTATGTCTTTGTTACTTGGTGTCAGTGTATGTCTTTGTTACTTGGTGTCAGTGTGTGTCTGTGTTACTGGGTATCAGTGTATGTCTTTGTGACTTGGTATCAGTGTATGTCTTTGTTACTGGGTGTCAGTGTGTGTCCGTGTTCCTGGGTATCAGTGTATGTCTTTGTGACTTGGTGTCAGTGTATGTCTTTGTTACTGGGTGTCAGTGTGTCTCTTTGTGACTTGGTGTCAGTGTATGTCTTTGTTACTTGGTGGAAGTGTGTGTCTGTGATACTGGGTATCAGTGTATGTCTTTGTGACTTGGTATCAGTGTATGTCTTTGTTACTGGGTGTCAGTGAGTGTCTGTGTACCTGGGTATCAGTGTATGTCTTTGTTACTTGGTGTCAGTTTATGTCTTTGTTACTTGGTGTAAGTGTATGACTTTGTTACTTGGTGTCAGTTTATGTCTTTGTTACTTGGTGTCAGTGCATGTGCTTGTGACTTGTTGTCAGTGTATGTCTTTGTTACTGGGTATCAGTGCATGTCAAAATACTTGGTGTTAGTGTATGTCTTTGTTACTTGGTGTCAGTGTGTTTCTGTGTATCAGTGTATGTCTTTGTGACTTGGTGTCAGTGTATGTCTTTGTTACTTGGTGTCAGTGTGTTTCTGTGCATCAGTGTATGTCTTTGTTACTGGGTGTCAGTGTGTGTCTGTGACACTAGGTGTCAGTATTTAGTTTAGTTTCGAGATACAGCACTGAAACAGGCCATCCGGCCCACCGTGTCTGTGCCGACCATCAACCAAACATTTATACTAATCCTACACGAATCCCATATTCCAATAACATCCCCACCGGCCCCTATATATTTCCCTACCACCTACCAATACTAGGGGCAATTTATAATGGCCAATTAACCTACCAACCTGCAAGTATTTGGGATGTGGGAGGAAACCGGAGCACCCGGAGGAAACCCACGCAGACACAGGGAGAACTTGCAAACTCCGCACAGGCAGTACCCAGAATCGAACCCGGGTCGCTGGAGCTGTGAGGCTGCAGTGCTAACCACTGCGCCACTGTGCTGCCCAGTGTGTATCTGTGTTACTGGGTGTCAGTGTGGTCGTTTGTCCTACTGGGTGTCAGTGTGTGTCTGTGTTACTTGGTGTAAGTGTGAGTCTTTGTTACTTGGTGTCCGTGTTTGTCTGTGTTACTGGGTGTCAGTGCATGTCTTTGTTACTTGGTGTAAGTGTATGTCTGTGTTACTTTGTGTAAGTGTATGTCTTTGTGACCTGGTGTCAGTGTATGTCTTTGTTACTGGGTATCAGTGCACGTCAAAATACTTGGTGTCAATGTATGTCTTTGTTACTTGGTGTCAGTGTGTGTATCTAACTGGGTGTCAGTGTATGTCTTTGTTACTTGGTGTCAGTGTGTGTCTGTGTTACTGGGTATCAGTGTATGTCTTTGTGACTTGGTATCAGTGTATGTCTTTGTTACTGGGTGTCATTGTGTGTCTGCGTTACTGGGTATCAGTGTATGTCTTTGTGACTTGGTATCAGTGTCTGTCTTTGTTACTGGGTGTCAGTGTGTGTCTGTGTTCCTGGGTATCAGTGTATGTCGTTGTGACTTGGTGTCAGTATATGTCTTTGTTACTGGGTGTCAGTGTGTCTCTTTGTGACTTGGTGTCAGTGTATGTCTTTGTTACTTGGTGGAAGTGTGTGTCTGTGATACTGGGTATCAGTGTATGTCTTTGTGACTTGGTATCAGTGTATGTCTTTGTTACTGGGTGTCAGTGTGTGTATGTG
This sequence comes from Heterodontus francisci, assembly GCF_036365525.1. Lineage (NCBI taxonomy): Eukaryota > Metazoa > Chordata > Chondrichthyes > Heterodontiformes > Heterodontidae > Heterodontus > Heterodontus francisci. The sequence goes on along the minus strand of NW_027141364.1, from coordinate 1,249,035 downwards.
TTCCTGGGTATCAGTGCATGTCTTTGTGACTTGGTGTCAGTGTATGTCTTTGTTACTTGGTGTAAGTGTGTGGCTGTGATACTGGGTGTCAGTGTATGTCTTTGTTACTTGGTGTAAGTGTGTGTCTGTGATACTGGGTATCAGTGTATGTCTTTGTTACTTGGTGTCAGTTTATGTCTTTGTTACTTGGTGTAAGTGTATGACTTTGTTACTTGGTGTCAGTTTATTTCTTTGTTACTTGGTGTCAGTGCATGTGCTTGTGACTTGTTGTCAGTGGATGTCTTTGTTACTGGGTGTCAGTGTATGTCTTTGTTACTTGGTGTAAGTGTGTGTCTTTGTTACATGGTGTAATTGTATGTCTTTGTTACTTGGTGTCAGTGTATGTCTTTGTTACTTGGTGTCAGTGTGTGTCTGTGTTACTGGGTATCAGTGTATGTCTTTGTTACTTGGTGTCAGTGTGTGCATCTAACTGGGTGTCATTGTGTGTCTGTGTTACTGGGTATCAGTGTATGTCTTTGTTACTTCGTGTCAGTGTATGTGTTTGTGACTTGGTGTCAGTGTATGTCTTTGTTACTGGCTGTCAGTGTATGTCTTTGTTACTTGGTGTAAGTGTGTGTCTGTGTTACTGGGTATCAGTGTGTGTCTTTGTGACTTGGTGTCAGTGTATGTCTTTGTTACTTGGTGTAAGTGTGTGTCTTTGTTACATGGTGTAATTGTATGTCTTTGTTACTTGGTGTCAGTGTATGTCTTTGTTACTTGGTGTCAGTGTGTGTCTGTGTTACTGGGTATCAGTGTATGTCTTTGTGACTTGGTATCAGTGTATGTCTTTGTTACTGGGTGTCAGTGTGTGTCCGTGTTCCTGGGTATCAGTGTATGTCTTTGTGACTTGGTGTCAGTGTATGTCTTTGTTACTGGGTGTCAGTGTGTCTCTTTGTGACTTGGTGTCAGTGTATGTCTTTGTTACTTGGTGGAAGTGTGTGTCTGTGATACTGGGTATCAGTGTATGTCTTTGTGACTTGGTATCAGTGTATGTCTTTGTTACTGGGTGTCAGTGAGTGTCTGTGTACCTGGGTATCAGTGTATGTCTTTGTTACTTGGTGTCAGTTTATGTCTTTGTTACTTGGTGTAAGTGTATGACTTTGTTACTTGGTGTCAGTTTATGTCTTTGTTACTTGGTGTCAGTGCATGTGCTTGTGACTTGTTGTCAGTGTATGTCTTTGTTACTGGGTATCAGTGCATGTCAAAATACTTGGTGTTAGTGTATGTCTTTGTTACTTGGTGTCAGTGTGTTTCTGTGTATCAGTGTATGTCTTTGTGACTTGGTGTCAGTGTATGTCTTTGTTACTTGGTGTCAGTGTGTTTCTGTGCATCAGTGTATGTCTTTGTTACTGGGTGTCAGTGTGTGTCTGTGACACTAGGTGTCAGTATTTAGTTTAGCTTCGAGATACAGCACTGAAACAGGCCATCCGGCCCACCGTGTCTGTGCCGACCATCAACCAAACATTTATACTAATCCTACACGAATCCCATATTCCAATAACATCCCCACCGGCCCCTATATATTTCCCTACCACCTACCAATACTAGGGGCAATTTATAATGGCCAATTAACCTACCAACCTGCAAGTATTTGGGATGTGGGAGGAAACCGGAGCACCCGGAGGAAACCCACGCAGACACAGGGAGAACTTGCAAACTCCGCACAGGCAGTACCCAGAATCGAACCCGGGTCGCTGGAGCTGTGAGGCTGCAGTGCTAACCACTGCGCCACTGTGCTGCCCAGTGTGTATCTGTGTTACTGGGTGTCAGTGTGGTCGTTTGTCCTACTGGGTGTCAGTGTGTGTCTGTGTTACTTGGTGTAAGTGTGAGTCTTTGTTACTTGGTGTCCGTGTTTGTCTGTGTTACTGGGTGTCAGTGCATGTCTTTGTTACTTGGTGTAAGTGTATGTCTGTGTTACTTTGTGTAAGTGTATGTCTTTGTGACCTGGTGTCAGTGTATGTCTTTGTTACTGGGTATCAGTGCACGTCAAAATACTTGGTGTCAATGTATGTCTTTGTTACTTGGTGTCAGTGTGTGTATCTAACTGGGTGTCAGTGTGTGTCTGTGTTACTGGGTATCAGTGTATGTCTTTGTTACTTCGTGTCAGTGTATGTGTTTGTGACTTGGTGTCAGTGTATGTCTTTGTTACTGGCTGTCAGTGTATGTCTTTGTTACTTGGTGTAAGTGTGTGTCTGTGATACTGGGTATCAGTGTATGTATTTGTTACTGGGTGTCAGTGTGTGTCTGTGTTCCTGGGTATCAGTTTATGTCTTTGTGACTTGGTGTCAGTGTATGTCTCTGTTACTGGGTGTCAGTGTGTCTCTTTGTGACTTGGTGTCAGTGTATGTCTTTGTTACTTGGTGGAAGTGTGTGTCTGTGTTCCTGGGTATCAGTGTATGTCTTTGCGACTTGGTATCAGTGTCTGTCTTTGTTACTGGGTGTCAGTGTGTGTCTGTGTTCCTGGGTATCAGTGTATGTCTTTGTGACTTGGTGTCAGTGTATGTCTTTGTTACTTGGTGTAAGTGTGTGTCTGTGTTACTGGGTATCAGTGTGTGTCTTTGTGACTTGGTGTCAGTGTATGTCTTTGTTACTTGGTGTAAGTGTGTGTCTTTGTTACATGGTGTAATTGTATGTCTTTGTTACTTGGCGTCAGTGTATGTCTTTGTTACTGGGTGTCAGTGTGTGTCTGTGTTCCTGGGTATCAGTGTATGTCTTTGTGACTTGGTGTCAGTGTATGTCTTTGTTACTGGGTGTCAGTGTGTCTCTTTGTGACTTGGTGTCAGTGCATGTCTTTGTTACTTGGTGGAAGTGTGTGTCTGTGATACTGGGTATCAGTGTATGTCTTTGTGACTTGATGTCAGTGTATGTCTTTGTTACTTGGTGTAAGTGTGTGTCTTTGTTACATGGTGTAATTGTATGTCTTTGTTACTTGGTGTCAGTGTATGTCTTTGTTACTTGGTGTCAGTATGTGTCTGTGTTACTGGATATCAGTGTATGTCTTTGTGACTTGGTATCAGGGTATGTCTTTGTTACTTGGTGTAAGTGTGCGTCTGTGATACTGGGTATCAGTGTATGTCTTTGTTACTGGGTGTCAGTGTGTGTCTGTGTTCCTGGGTATCAGTTTATGTCTTTGTGACTTGGTGTCAGTGTATGTCTCTGTTACTGGGTGTCAGTGTGTCTCTTTGTGACTTGGTGTCAGTGTATGTCTTTGTTACTTGGTGTCAGTGTGTTTCTGTGCATCAGTGTATGTCTTTGTTACTGGGTGTCAGTGTGTGTCTTTGACACTAGGTGTCAGTATTTAGTTTAGTTTCGAGATACAGCACTGAAACAGGCCATCCGGCCCACCGTGTCTGTGCCGACCATCAACCAAACATTTATACTAATCCTACACGAATCCCATATTCCAATAACATCCCCACCGGCCCCTATATATTTCCCTACCACCTACCAATACTAGGGGCAATTTATAATGGCCAATTAACCTACCAACCTGCAAGTATTTGGGATGTGGGAGGAAACCGGAGCACCCGGAGGAAACCCACGCAGACACAGGGAGAACTTGCAAACTCCGCACAGGCAGTACCCAGAATCGAACCCGGGTCGCTGGAGCTGTGAGGCTGCAGTGCTAACCACTGCGCCACTGTGCTGCCCAGTGTGTATCTGTGTTACTGGGTGTCAGTGTGGTCGTTTGTCCTACTGGGTGTCAGTGTGTGTCTGTGTTACTTGGTGTAAGTGTGAGTCTTTGTTACTTGGTGTCCGTGTTTGTCTGTGTTACTGGGTGTCAGTGCATGTCTTTGTTACTTGGTGTAAGTGTATGTCTGTGTTACTTTGTGTAAGTGTATGTCTTTGTGACCTGGTGTCAGTGTATGTCTTTGTTACTGGGTATCAGTGCACGTCAAAATACTTGGTGTCAATGTATGTCTTTGTTACTTGGTGTCAGTGTGTGTATCTAACTGGGTGTCAGTGTGTGTCTGTGTTACTGGGTATCAGTGTATGTCTTTGTTACTTCGTGTCAGTGTATGTGTTTGTGACTTGGTGTCAGTGTATGTCTTTGTTACTGGCTGTCAGTGTATGTCTTTGTTACTTGGTGTAAGTGTGTGTCTGTGATACTGGGTATCAGTGTATGTCTTTGTTACTGGGTGTCAGTGTGTGTCTGTGTTCCTGGGTATCAGTTTATGTCTTTGTGACTTGGTGTCAGTGTATGTCTCTGTTACTGGGTGTCAGTGTGTCTCTTTGTGACTTGGTGTCAGTGTATGTCTTTGTTACTTGGTGGAAGTGTGTGTCTGTGTTCCTGGGTATCAGTGTATGTCTTTGCGACTTGGTATCAGTGTCTGTCTTTGTTACTGGGTGTCAGTGTGTGTCTGTGTTCCTGGGTATCAGTGTATGTCTTTGTGACTTGGTGTCAGTGTATGTCTTTGTTACTTGGTGTAAGTGTGTGTCTGTGTTACTGGGTATCAGTGTGTGTCTTTGTGACTTGGTGTCAGTGTATGTCTTTGTTACTTGGTGTAAGTGTGTGTCTTTGTTACATGGTGTAATTGTATGTCTTTGTTACTTGGCGTCAGTGTATGTCTTTGTTACTGGGTGTCAGTGTGTGTCTGTGTTCCTGGGTATCAGTGTATGTCTTTGTGACTTGGTGTCAGTGTATGTCTTTGTTACTGGGTGTCATTGTGTGTCTCTTTGTGACTTGGTGTCAGTGCATGTCTTTGTTACTTGGTGGAAGTGTGTGTCTGTGATACTGGGTATCAGTGTATGTCTTTGTGACTTGGTGTCAGTGTATGTCTTTGTTACTTGGTGTAAGTGTGTGTCTTTGTTACATGGTGTAATTGTATGTCTTTGTTACTTGGTGTCAGTGTATGTCTTTGTTACTTGGTGTCAGTATGTGTCTGTGTTACTGGATATCAGTGTATGTCTTTGTGACTTGGTATCAGTGTATGTCTTTGTTACTTGGTGTAAGTGTGTGTCTGTGATACTGGGTATCAGTGTATGTCTTTGTTACTGGGTGTCAGTGTGTGTCTGTGTTCCTGGGTATCAGTTTATGTCTTTGTGACTTGGTGTCAGTGTATGTCTCTGTTACTGGGTGTCAGTGTGTCTCTTTGTGACTTGGTGTCAGTGTATGTCTTTGTTACTTGGTGTAAGTGTGTGTCTTTGTTACATGGTGTAATTGTATGTCTTTGTTACTTGGCGTCAGTGTATGTCTTTGTTACTGGGTGTCAGTGTGTGTCTGTGTTCCTGGGTATCAGTGTATGTCTTTGTGACTTGGTGTCAGTGTATGTCTTTGTTACTGGGTGTCAGTGTGTCTCTTTGTGACTTGGTGTCAGTGCATGTCTTTGTTACTTGGTGGAAGTGTGTGTCTGTGATACTGGGTATCAGTGTATGTCTTTGTGACTTGGTGTCAGTGTATGTCTTTGTTACTTGGTGTAAGTGTGTGTCTTTGTTACATGGTGTAATTGTATGTCTTTGTTACTTGGTGTCAGTGTATGTCTTTGTTACTTGGTGTCAGTATGTGTCTGTGTTACTGGATATCAGTGTATGTCTTTGTGACTTGGTATCAGTGTATGTCTTTGTTACTTGGTGTAAGTGTGTGTCTGTGATACTGGGTATCAGTGTATGTCTTTGTTACTGGGTGTCAGTGTGTGTCTGTGTTCCTGGGTATCAGTTTATGTCTTTGTGACTTGGTGTCAGTGTATGTCTCTGTTACTGGGTGTCAGTGTGTCTCTTTGTGACTTGGTGTCAGTGTATGTCTTTGTTACTTGGTGGAAGTGTGTGTCTGTGTTACTGGGTATCAGTGTGTGTCTTTGTGACTTGGTGTCAGTGTATGTCTTTGTTACTTGGTGTAAGTGTGTGTCTTTGTTACATGGTGTAATTGTATGTCTTTGTTACTTGGCGTCAGTTTATGTCTTTGTTACTGGGTGTCAGTGTGTGTCTGTGTTCCTGGGTATCAGTGTATGTCTTTGTGACTTGGTGTCAGTGTATGTCTTTGTTACTGGGTGTCAGTGTGTCTCTTTGTGACTTGGTGTCAGTGCATGTCTTTGTTACTTGGTGGAAGTGTGTGTCTGTGATACTGGGTATCAGTGTATGTCTTTGTGACTTGGTGTCAGTGTATGTCTTTGTTACTTGGTGTAAGTGTGTGTCTTTGTTACATGGTGTAATTGTATGTCTTTGTTACTTGGTGTCAGTGTATGTCTTTGTTACTTGGTGTCAGTATGTGTCTGTGTTACTGGATATCAGTGTATGTCTTTGTGACTTGGTATCAGTGTATGTCTTTGTTACTTGGTGTAAGTGTGTGTCTGTGATACTGGGTATCAGTGTATGTCTTTGTTACTGGGTGTCAGTGTGTGTCTGTGTTCCTGGGTATCAGTTTATGTCTTTGTGACTTGGTGTCAGTGTATGTCTCTGTTACTGGGTGTCAGTGTGTCTCTTTGTGACTTGGTGTCAGTGTATGTCTTTGTTACTTGGTGTAAGTGTGTGTCTTTGTTACATGGTGTAATTGTATGTCTTTGTTACTTGGCGTCAGTGTATGTCTTTGTTACTGGGTGTCAGTGTGTGTCTGTGTTCCTGGGTATCAGTGTATGTCTTTGTGACTTGGTGTCAGTGTATGTCTTTGTTACAGGGTGTCAGTGTGTCTCTTTGTGACTTGGTGTCAGTGCATGTCTTTGATACTTGGTGGAAGTGTGTGTCTGTGATACTGGGTATCAGTGTATGTCTTTGTGACTTGGTGTCAGTGTATGTCTTTGTTACTTGGTGTAAGTGTGTGTCTTTGTTACATGGTGTAATTGTATGTCTTTTTTACTTGGTGTCAGTGTATGTCTTTGTTACTTGGTGTCAGTATGTGCCTGTGTTACTGGATATCAGTGTATGTCTTTGTGACTTGGTATCAGTGTATGTCTTTGTTAAATGGTGTAAGTGTGTGTCTGTGATACTGGGTATCAGTGTATGTCTTTGTTACTGGGTGTCAGTGTGTGTCTGTGTTCCTGGGTATCAGTTTATGTCTTTGTGACTTGGTGTCAGTGTATGTCTCTGTTACTGGGTGTCAGTGTGTCTCTTTGTGACTTGGTGTCAGTGTATGTCTTTGTTACTTGGTGGAAGTGTGTGTCTGTGTTACTGGGTATCAGTGTGTGTCTTTGTGACTTGGTGTCAGTGTATGTCTTTGTTACTTGGTGTAAGTGTGTGTCTTTGTTACATGGTGTAATTGTATGTCTTTGTTACTTGGCGTCAGTGTATGTCTTTGTTACTTGGTGTCAGTATGTGTCTGTGTTACTGGATATCAGTGTATGTCTTTGTGACTTGGTATCAGTGTATGTCTTTGTTACTGGGTGTCAGTGTGTGTCTGTGTTCCTGGGTATCAGTGTATGTCTTTGTTACTTGGTGTAAGTGTGTGTCTGTGTTACTGGGTGTCAGTGTGTGTCTTTGTGACTTGGTGTCAGTGTATGTCTTTGTTACTTGGTGTAAGTGTGTGTCTTTGTTACATGGTGTAATTGTATGTCTTTGTTACTTGGTGTCAGTGTATGTCTTTGTTACTTGGTGTCAGTGTGTGTCTGTGTTACTGGGTATCAGTGTATGTCTTTGTGACTTGGTATCAGTGTATGTCTTTGTTACTGGGTGTCATTGTGTGTCTTCGTTACTGGGTATCAGTGTATGTCTTTGTGACTTGGTATCAGTGGATGTCTTTGTGACTTGGTGTCAGTGTGTGTCTGTGTTCCTGGGTATCAGTGTATGTCGTTGTGACTTGGTGTCAGTATATGTCTTTGTTACTGGGTGTCAGTGTGTCTCTTTGTGACTTGGTGTCAGTGTATGTCTTTGTTACTTGGTGGAAGTGTGTGTCTGTGATACTGGGTATCAGTGTATGTCTTTGTGACTTGGTATCAGTGTATGTCTTTGTTACTGGGTGTCAGTGTGTGTATGTGTTCCTGGGTATCAGTGCATGTCTTTGTGACTTGGTGTCAGTGTATGTCTTTGTTACTTGGTGTAAGTGTGTGGCTGTGATTCTGGGTGTCAGTGTATGTCTTTGTTACTTGGTGTAAGTGTGTGTCTGTGATACTGGGTATCAGTGTATGTCTTTGTTACTTGGTGTCAGTTTATGTCTTTGTTACTTGGTGTAAGTGTATGACTTTGTTACTTGGTGTCAGTTTATTTCTTTGTTACTTGGTGTCAGTGCATGTGCGTGTGACTTGTTGTCAGTGGATGTCTTTGTTACTGGGTGTCAGTGTATGTCTTTGTTACTTGGTGTACGTGTGTGTCTTTGTTACATGTTGTAATTGTATGTCTTTGTTACTTGGTGTCAGTGTATGTCTTTGTTACTTGGTGTCAGTGTGTGTCTGTGTTACTGGGTATCAGTGTATGTCTTTGTTACTTGGTGTCAGTGTGTGCATCTAACTGGGTGTCAGTGTGTGTCTGTGTTACTGGGTATCAGTGTATGCCTTTGTTACTTCGTGTCAGTGTATGTGTTTGTGACTTGGTGTCAGTGTATGTCTTTGTTACTGGCTGTCAGTGTATGTCTTTGTTACTTGGTGTAAGTGTGTGTCTGTGTTACTGGGTATCAGTGTGTGTCTTTGTGACTTGGTGTCAGTGTATGTCTTTGTTACTTGGTGTAAGTGTGTGTCTTTGTTACATGGTGTAATTGTATGTCTTTGTTACTTGGTGTCAGTGTATGTCTTTGTTACTTGGTGTCAGTGTGTGTCTGTGTTACTGGGTATCAGTGTATGTCTTTGTGACTTGGTATCAGTGTATGTCTTTGTTACTGGGTGTCAGTGTGTGTCCGTGTTCCTGGGTATCAGTGCATGTCTTTGTGACTTGGTGTCAGTGTATGTCTTTGTTACTGGGTGTCAGTGTGTCTCTTTGTGACTTGGTGTCAGTGTATGTCTTTGTTACTTGGTGTCAGTGTGTGTCTGTGTTACTGGGTATCAGTGTATGTCTTTGTTACTTGGTGTCAGTGTGTGCATCTAACTGGGTGTCAGTGTGTGTCTGTGTTACTGGGTATCAGTGTATGTCTTTGTTACTTCGTGTCAGTGTATGTGTTTGTGACTTGGTGTCAGTGTATGTCTTTGTTACTGGCTGTCAGTGTATGTCTTTGTTACTTGGTGTAAGTGTGTGTCTGTGTTACTGGGTATCAGTGTGTGTCTTTGTGACTTGGTGTCAGTGTCTGTCTTTGTTACTTGGTGTAAGTGTGTGTCTTTGTTACATGGTGTAATTGTATGTCTTTGTTACTTGGTGTCAGTGTATGTCTTTGTTACTTGGTGTCAGTGTGTGTCTGTGTTACTGGGTATCAGTGTATGTCTTTGTGACTTCTTATCAGTGTATGTCTTTGTTACTGGGTGTCAGTGTGTGTCCGTGTTCCTGGGTATCAGTGTATGTCTTTGTGACTTGGTGTCAGTGTATGTCTTTGTTACTGGGTGTCAGTGTGTCTCTTTGTGACTTGGTGTCAGTGTATGTCTTTGTTACTTGGTGGAAGTGTGTGTCTGTGATACTGGGTATCGGTGTATGTATTTGTGACTTGGTATCAGTGTATGTCTTTGTTACTGGGTGTCAGTGTGTGTCTGTGTACCTGGGTATCAGTGTATGTCTTTGTTACTTGGTGTCAGTTTATGTCTTTGTTACTTGGTGTAAGTGTATGACTTTGTTACATGGTGTCAGTTTATGTCTTTGTTACTTGGTGTCAGTGCATGTGCTTGTGACTTGTTGTCAGTGTATGTCTTTGTTACTGGGTATCAGTGCATGTCAAAATACTTGGTGTTAGTGTATGTCTTTGTTACTTGGTGTCAGTGTGTTTCTGTGTATCAGTGTATGTCTTTGTGACTTGGTGTCAGTGTATGTCTTTGTTACTTGGTGTCAGTGTGTTTCTGTGCATCAGTGTATGTCTTTGTTACTGGGTGTCAGTGTGTGTCTGTGACACTAGGTGTCAGTATTTAGTTTAGTTTCGAGATACAGCACTGAAACAGGCCCTCCGGCCCACCGTGTCTGTGCCGACCATCAACCAAACATTTATACTAATCCTACACGAATCCCATATTCCAATAACATCCCCACCGGCCCCTATATATTTCCCTACCACCTACCTATACTAGGGGCAATTTATAATGGCCAATTAACCTACCAACCTGCAAGTATTTGGGATGTGGGAGGAAACCGGAGCACCCGGAGGAAACCCACGCAGACACAGGGAGAACTTGCAAACTCCGCACAGGCAGTACCCAGAATCGAACCCGGGTCGCTGGAGCTGTGAGGCTGCAGTGCTAACCACTGCGCCACTGTGCTGCCCAGTGTGTATCTGTGTTACTGGGTGTCAGTGTGGTCGTTTGTCTTACTGGGTGTCAGTGTGTGTCTGTGTTACTTGGTGTAAGTGTGAGTCTTTGTTACTTGGTGTCCGTGTTTGTCTGTGTTACTGGGTGTCAGTGCATGTCTTTGTTACTTGGTGTAAGTGTATGTCTGTGTTACTTTGTGTAAGTGTATGTCTTTGTGACCTGGTGTCAGTGTATGTCTTTGTTACTGGGTATCAGTGCACGTCAAAATACTTGGTGTCAATGTATGTCTTTGTTACTTGGTGTCAGTGTGTGTATCTAACTGGGTGTCAGTGTGTGTCTGTGTTACTGGGTATCAGTGTATGTCTTTGTTACTTCGTGTCAGTGTATGTGTTTGTGACTTGGTGTCAGTGTATGTCTTTGTTACTGGCTGTCAGTGTATGTCTTTGTTACTTGGTGTAAGTGTGTGTCTGTGATACTGGGTATCAGTGTATGTCTTTGTTACTGGGTGTCAGTGTGTGTCTGTGTTCCTGGGTATCAGTGTATGTCTTTGTGACTTGTTGTCAGTGTATGTCTCTGTTACTGGGTGTCAGTGTGTCTCTTTGTGACTTGGTGTCAGTGTATGTCTTTGTTACTTGGTGGAAGTGTGTGTCTGTGTTCCTGGGTATCAGTGTATGTCTTTGTGACTTGGTATCAGTGTCTGTCTTTGTTACTGGGTGTCAGTGTGTGTCTGTGTTCCTGGGTATCAGTGTATGTCTTTGTGACTTGGTGTCAGTGTATGTCTTTGTTACTTGGTGTAAGTGTGTGTCTGTGTTACTGGGTATCAGTGTGTGTCTTTGTGACTTGGTGTCAGTGTATGTCTTTGTTACTTGGTGTAAGTGTGTGTCTTTGTTACATGGTGTAATTGTATGTCTTTGTTACTTGGTGTCAGTGTATGTCTTTGTTACTGGGTGTCAGTGTGTGTCTGTGTTCCTGGGTATCAGTGTATGTCTTTGTGACTTGGTGTCAGTGTATGTCTTTGTTACTGGGTGTCAGTGTGTCTCTTTGTGACTTGGTGTCAGTGTATGTCTTTGTTACTTGGTGGAAGTGTGTGTCTGTGATACTGGGAATCAGTGTATGTCTTTGTGACTTGGTGTCAGTGTATGTCTTTGTTACTTGGTGTAAGTGTGTGTCTTTGTTACATGGTGTAATTGTATGTCTTTGTTACTTGGTGTCAGTGTATGTCTTTGTGACTTGGTATCAGTGTATGTCTTTGTTACTGGGTGTCAGTGTGTGTCTGTGTTCCTGGGTATCATTGTATGTCTTTGTTACTTGGTGTAAGTGTGTGTCTGTGTTACTGGGTATCAGTGTGTGTCTTTGTGACTTGGTGTCAGTGTATGTCTTTGTTACTTGGTGTAAGTGTGTGTCTTTGTTACATGGTGTAATTGTATGTCTTAATTACTTGGTGTCAGTGTATGTCTTTGTTACTTGGTGTCAGTGTGTGTCTGTGTTACTGGGTATCAGTGTATGTCTTTGTGACTTGGTATCAGTGTATCTCTTTGTTACTTGGTGTCAGTGTGTGCATCTAACTGGGTGTCAGTGTGTGTCTGTGTTACTGGGTATCAGTGTATGACTTTGTTACTTCGTGTCAGTGTATGTGTTTCTGACTTGGTGTCAGTGTATGTCTTTGTTACAGGGTGTCATTGTATGTCTTTGTTACTTGGTGTAAGTGTGTGTCTGTGTTACTGGGTATCAGTGTGTGTCTTTGTGACTTGGTGTCAGTGTATGTCTTTGTTACTTGGTGTAAGTGTGTGTCTTTGTTACATGGTGTAATTGTATGTCTTTGTTACTTGGTGTCAGTGTATGTCTTTGTTACTTGGTGTCAGTGTGTGTCTGTGTTACTGGGTATCAGTGTATGTCTTTGTGACTTGGTATCAGTGTCTGTCTTTGTTACTGGGTGTCAGTGTGTGTCTGTGTTCCTGGGTATCGGTGTATGTCTTTGTGACTTGGTGTCTGTGTATGTCTTTGTTACTTGGTGTCAGTGTGTGTCTGTGTTACTGGGTATCAGTGTATGTCTTTGTGACTTGGTATCAGTGTCTGTCTTTGTTACTGGGTGTCAGTGTGTGTCTGTGTTCCTGGGTATCAGTGTATGTCTTTTTGACTTGGTGTCAGTGTATGTCTTTGTTACTGGGTGTCAGTGTGTCTCTTTGTGACTTGGTGTCAGTGTATGTCTTTGTTACTTGGTGGAAGTGTGTGTCTGTGATACTGGGTATCAGTGTATGTCTTTGTGACTTGGTATCAGTGTATGTCTTTGTTACTGGTGTCAATGTGTGTCTGTGTTCCTGGGTATCAGTGTATGTCTTTGTTACTTTGTGTCAGTTTATGTCTTTGTTACTTGGTGTAAGTGTGAGTCTTTGTTACTTGGTGTCCGTGTGTGTCTGTGTTACTGGGTGTCAGTGCATGTCTTTGATACTGGGTGCAACTGTGTGTCTTTGTTACTTGGTGTCCGTGTTTGTCTGTGTTACTGGGTGTCAGTGTATGTCTTTGTTACTGATGTCAATGTGTGTCAGTGTTCCTGGGTTTCAGTGTATGTCTTTGTTACTTGGTGTCAGTTTATGTCTTTGTTACTTGGTGTAAGTGTATGACTTTGTTACTTGGTGTCAGTTTAAGTCTTTGTTACTTGGTGTCAGTGCATGTGCTTGTGACTTGTTGTCAGTGGATGTCTTTGTTACTGGGTGTCAGTGTATGTCTTTGTTACTTGGTGTCACTGTATGTCTTTGTGACTTGGTGTCAGTGTATGTCTTTGTTACTGGGTATCAGTGCTTGTCAAAATACTTGGTGTCAGTGTGTTTCTGTGCATCAGTGTATGTCTTTGTTACTGGGTGTCAGTGTGTGTCTGTGACACTAGGTGTCAGTATTTAGTTTAGTTTAGAGATACAGCACTGAAACAGGCCCTCCGGCCCACCGAGTCTGTGCCGACCATCAACCAAACATTTATACTAATCCTACACGAATCCCATATTCCAATAACATCCCCACCGGCCCCTATATATTTCCCTACCACCTACCTATACTAGGGGCAATTTATAATGGCCAATTAACCTACCAACCTGCAAGTCTTTGGGATGTGGGAGGAAACCGGAGCACCCGGAGGAAACCCACGCAGACACAGGGAGAACTTGCAAACTCCGCACAGGCAGTACCCAGAATCGAACCCGGGTCGCTGGAGCTGTGAGGCTGCAGTGCTAACCACTGCGCCACTGTGCTGCCCAGTGTGTATCTGTGTTACTGGGTGTCAGTGTGGTCGTTTGTCTTACTGGGTGTCAGTGTGTTACTTGGTGTAAGTGTGAGTCTTTGTTACTTGGTGTCCGTGTGTGTCTGTGTTACTGGGTGTCAGTGCATGTCTTTGATACTGGGTGCAACTGTGTGTCTTTGTTACTTGGTGTCCGTGTTTGTCTGTGTTACTGGGTGTCAGTGTATGTCTTTGTTACTGGGTATCAGTGCACGTCAAAATACTTGGTGTCAATGTATGTCTTTGTTACTTGGTGTCAGTGTGTGTATCTAACTGGGTGTCAGTGTGTGTCTGTGTTACTGGGTATCAGTGTATGTCTTTGTTACTTCGTGTCAGTGTATGTGTTTGTGACTTGGTGTCAGTGTATGTCTTTGTTACTGGCTGTCAGTGTATGTCTTTGTTACTTGGTGTAAGTGTGTGTCTGTGTTACTGGGTATCAGTGTGTGTCTTTGTGACTTGGTGTAAGTGTGTGTCTTTGTTACATGGTGTAATTGTATGTCTTTGTTACTTGGTGTCAGTGTATGTCTTTGTTACTTGGTGTCAGTGTGTGTCTGTGTTACTGGGTATCAGTGTATGTCTTTGTGACTTGGTATCAGTGTATGTCTTTGTTACTGGGTGTCATTGTGTGTCTGCGTTACTGGGTATCAGTGTATGTCTTTGTGACTTGGTATCAGTGTCTGTCTTTGTTACTGGGTGTCAGTGTCAGTCTGTGTTCCTGGGTATCAGTGTATGTCTTTGTGACTTGGTGTCAGTGTATGTCTTTGTTACTTGGTGGAAGTGTGTGTCTGTGATACTGGGTATCAGTGTATGTCTTTGTGACTTGGTGTCAGTGTATGTCTTTGTTACTTGGTGTAAGTGTGTGTCTTTGTTACATGGTGTAATTGTATGTCTTTGTTACTTGGTGTCAGTGTATGTCTTTGTTACTTGGTGTCAGTGTGTGTCTGTGTTACTGGATATCAGTGTATGTCTTTGTGACTTGGTATCAGTGTATGTCTTTGTTACTTGGTGTCAGTTTATGTCTTTGTTAATTGGTGTCAGTGCATGTGCTTGTGACTTGTCAGTGGATGTCTTTGTGACTTGGTGTCAGTGTATGTCTTTGTTACTGGGTATCAGTGCATGTCAAAATACTTGGTGTTAGTGTATGTCTTTGTTACTTGGTGTCAGTGTGTTTCTGTGTATCAGTGTATGTCTTTGTGACTTGGTGTCAGTGTATGTCTTTGTTACTGGGTATCAGTGCTTGTCAAAATACTTGGTGTCAGTGTGTTTCTGTGCATCAGTGTGTGCCTGTGTTACTGGGTGTCAGTGCATGTCTTTGATACTGGTTGCAACTGTGTGTCTTTGTTACTTGGTGTCCGTGTTTGTCTGTGTTACTGGGTGTCAGTGTAAGCCTTTGTTACTTGGTGTAAGTGTATGTCTGTGTTACTTTGTGTAAGTGTATGTCTTTGTGAACTGGTGTCAGTGTATGTCTTTGTTACTGGGTATCAGTGCACGTCAAAATACTTGGTGTCAATGTATGTCTTTGTTACTTGGTGTCAGTGTGTGTATCTAACTGGGTGTCAGTGTGTGTCTGTGTTCCTGGGTATCAGTGTATGTCTTTGTTACTTCGTGTCAGTGTATGTGTTTGTGACTTGGTGTCAGTGTATGTCTTTGTTACTGGCTGTCAGTGTATGTCTTTGTTACTTGGTGTAAGTGTGTGTCTGTGTTACTGGGTATCAGTGTGTGTCTTTGTGACTTGGTGTCAGTGTATGTCTTTGTTACTTGGTGTAAGTGTGTGTCTTTGTTACATGGTGTAATTGTATGTCTTTGTCACTTGGTGTCAATGTATGTCTTTGTTACTTGGTGTCAGTGTGTGTCTGTGTTACTGGGTATCAGTGTATGTCTTTGTGACTTGGTATCAGTGTATGTCTTTGTTACTGGGTGTAATTGTGTGTCTGCGTTACTGGGTATCAGTGTATGTCTTTGTGACTTGGTATCAGTGTCTGTCTTTGTTACTGGGTGTCAGTGTGTGTCTGTGTTCCTGGGTATCAGTGTATGTCTTTGTGACTTGGTGTCAGTGTATGTCTTTGTTACTGGGTGTCAGTGTGTCTCTTTGTGACTTGGTGTCAGTGTATGTCTTTGTTACTTGGTGGAAGTGTGTGTCTGTGATACTGGGTATCAGTGCATGTCTTTGTGACTTGGTGTCAGTGTATGTCTTTGTTACTTGGTGTAAGTGTGTGTCTTTGTTACATGGTGTAATTGTATGTCTTTGTTACTTGGTGTCAGTGTATGTATTTGTTACTTGGTGTCAGTGTGTGTCTGTGTTACTGGATATCAGTGTATGTCTTTGTGACTTGGTATCAGTGTATGTCTTTGTTACTTGGTGTCAGTTTATGTCTTTGTTACTTGGTGTAAGTGTATGACTTTGTTACTTGGTGTCAGTTTATGTCTTTGTTACTTGGTGTCAGTGCATGTGCTTGTGACTTGTTGTCAGTGGATGTCTTTGTGACTTGGTGTCAGTGTATGTCTTTGTTACTGGGTATCAGTGCATGTCAAAATACTTGGTGTGAGTGTATGTCTTTGTTACTTGGTGTCAGTGTGTTTCTGTGTATCAGTGTATGTCTTTGTGACTTGGTGTCAGTGTATGTCTTTGTTACTGGGTATCAGTGCATGTCAAAATACTTGGTGTCAGTGTGTTTCTGTGCATCAGTGTATGTCTTTGTGACTGGGTGTCAGTGTGTGTCTGTGACACTAGGTGTCAGTATTTTGTTTAGTTTAGAGATACAGCACTGAATCAGGCCCTCCGGCCCACCGAGTCTGTGCCGACCATCAACCAAACATTTATACTAATCCTACACGAATCCCATATTCCAATAACATCCCCACCGGCCCCTATATATTTCCCTACAACCTCCCTATACTAGGGGCAATTTATAATGGCCAATTAACCTACCAACCTGCAAGTCTTTGGGATGTGGGAGGAAACCGGAGCACCCGGAAGAAACCCACGCAGACACAGGGAGAACTTGCAAACTCCGCACAGGCAGTACCCAGAATCGAACCCGGGTCGCTGGAGCTGTGAGGCTGCAGTGCTAACCACTGCGCCACTGTGCTGCCCAGTGTGTATCTGTGTTACTGGGTGTCAGTGTGGTCGTTTGTCTTACTGGGTGTCAGTGTGTGTCTGTGTTACTTGGTGTAAGTGTGAGTCTTTGTTACTTGGTGTCCGTGTGTGTCTGTGTTACTGGGTGTCAGAGCATGTCTTTGATACTGGGTGTAAATGTGTGTCTTTGTTACTTGGTGTCCGTGTTTGTCTGTGTTACTGGGTGTCAGTGTATGTCTTTGTTACTTGGTGTAAGTGTATGTCTGTGTTACTTTGTGTAAGTGTATGTCTTTGTGACCTGGTGTCAGTGTATGTCTTTGTTACTGGGTATCAGTGCACGTCAAAATACTTGGTGTCAATGTATGTCTTTGTTACTTGGTGTCAGTGTGTGTATCTAACTGGGTGTCAGTGTATGTCTTTGTTACTTGGTGTCAGTGTATGTCTTTGTTACTTGGTGTATATGTGTGTCTGTGATACTGGTTGTCAGTGTATGTCTTTGTTACTTGGTGTAAGTGTGTGTCTGTGATACTGGGTATCAGTGTATGTCTTTGTTACTTGGTGTCAGTTTATGTCTTTGTTACTTGGTGTAAGTGTATGACTTTGTTACTTGGTGTCAGTTTATTTCTTTGTTACTTGGTGTCAGTGCATGTGCTTGTGACTTGTTGTCAGTGGATGTCTTTGTTACTGGGTGTCAGTGTATGTCTTTGTTACTTGGTGTAAGTGTATGTCTGTGTTACTTGGTGTAAGTGTATGTCTTTGTGACTTGTTGTCAGTGAATGTCTTTGTTACTGGGTATCAGTGCATTTCAAAATACTTGGTGTCAATGTATGTCTTTGTTACTTTGTGTCAGTGTGTGTATCTAACTGGGTGTCAGTGTGTGTCTGTGTTACTGGGTATCAGTGTATGTCTTTGTTACTTCGTGTCAGTGTATGTGTTTGTGACTTGGTGTCAGTGCATGTCTTTGTTACTGGGTGTCAGTGTATGTCTTTGTTACTTGGTGTAAGTGTGTGTCTGTGTTACATGGTGTCAGTGTATGTCTTTGTTACTTGGTGTCAGTGTATGTCTTTGTTACTTGGTGTCAGTGTGTGTCTGTGTTACTGGGTATCAGTGTATGTCTTTGTGACTTGGTATCAGTGTATGTCTTTGTTACTGGGTGTCATTGTGTGTCTGCGTTACTGGGTATCAGTGTATGTCTTTGTGACTTGGTATCAGTGTCTGTCTTTGTTACTGGGTGTCAGTGTGTGTCTGTGTTCCTGGTTATCAGTGTATGTCTTTGTGACTTGGTGTCAGTGTATGTCTTTGTTACTGGGTGTCAGTGTGTCTCTTTGTGACTTGGTGTCAGTGTATGTCTCTGTCACTGGGTGTCAGTGTGTCTCTTTGTGACTTGGTGTCAGTGTATGTCTTTGTTACTTGGTGGAATTGTGTGTCTGTGTTCCTGGGTGTCAGTGTGTCTCTTTGTGACTTGGTGTCAGTGTATGTCTTTGTTACTTGGTGTAAGTGTGTGTCTGTGTTACTGGGTATCAGTGTGTGTCTTTGTGACTTGGTGTCAGTGTATGTCTTTGTTACTTGGTGTCAGTGTGTGTCTTTGTTACATGGTGTAATTGTATGTCTTTGTTACTTGGTGTCAGTGTATGTCTTTGTTACTTGGTGTCAGTGTGTTTCTGTGTTACTGGGTATCAGTGAATGTCTTTGTGACTTGGTATCAGTGTATGTCTTTGTTACTTGGTGTCAGTTTAAGTCTTTGTTACTTGGTGTAAGTGTATGACTTTGTTACTTGGTGTCAGTTTATGTCTTTGTTGCTTGGTGTCAGTGCATGTGCTTGTGACTTGTTGTCAGTGGATGTCTTTGTGACTTGGTGTCAGTGTATGTCAAAATACTTGGTGTCAGTTTATGTCTTTGTTACTTGGTGTCAGTGCATATGCTTGTGACTTGTTGTCAGTGGATGTCTTTGTTACTGGATGTCAGTGTATGTCTTTGTTACTTGGTGTCAGTGTATGTCTTTGTGACTTGGTGTCAGTGTATGTCTTTGTTACTGGGTATCAGTGCATGTCAAAATACTTTGTGTTAGTGTATGTCTTTGTTACTTGGTGTCAGTGTGTTTCTGTGTATCAGTGTATGTCTTTGTGACTTGGTGTCAGTGTCTGTCTTTGTTACTGGGTATCAGTGCATGTCAAAATACTTGGTGTCAGTGTGTTTCTGTGTATCAGTGTATGTCTTTGTGACTTGGTGTCAGTGTTTGTCTTTGTTACTGGGTGTCAGTGTGTGTCTGTGACACTAGGTGTCAGTATTTAGTTTAGTTTCGAGATACAGCACTGAAACAGGCCCTCCGGCCCACCGAGTCTGTGCCGACCATCAACCAAACATTTATACTAATCCTACACGAATCCCATATTCCAATAACATCCCCACCAGCCCCTATATATTTCCCTACCACCTACCTATACTAGGGGCAATTTATAATGGCCAATTAACCTACCAACCTGCAAGTCTTTGGGATGTGGGAGGAAACCGGAGCACCCGGAGGAAACCCACGCAGACACAGGGAGAACTTGCAAACTCCGCACAGGCAGTACCCAGAATCGAACCCGGGTCGCTGGAGCTGTGAGGCTGCAGTGCTAACCACTGCGCCACTGTGCTGCCCAGTGTGTATCTGTGTTACTGGGTGTCAGTGTGGTCGTTTGTCTTACTGGGTGTCAGTGTGTGTCTGTGTTACTTGGTGTAAGTGTGAGTCTTTGTTACTTGGTGTCCGCGTTTGTCTGTGTTACTGGGTGTCAGTGCATGTCTTTGTTACTTGGTGTAAGTGTATGTCTGTGTTACTTTGTGTAAGTGTATGTCTTTGTGACCTGGTGTCAGTGTATGTCTTTGTTACTGGGTATCAGTGCACGTCAAAATACTTGGTGTCAATGTATGTCTTTGTTACTTGGTGTCAGTGTGTGTATCTAACTGGGTGTCAGTGTGTGTCTGTGTTACTGGGTATCAGTGTATGTCTTTGTTACTTCGTGGCAGTGTATGTGTTTGTGACTTGGTGTCAGTGTATGTCTTTGTTACTGGCTGTCAGTGTATGTCTTTGTTACTTGGTGGAAGTGTGTGTCTGTGTTACTGGGTATCAGTGTGTGTCTTTGTGACTTGGTGTCAGTGTATGTCTTTGTTACTTGGTGTAAGTGTGTGTCTTTGTTACATGGTGTAATTGTATGTATTTGTTACTTGGTGTCAGTGTATGTCTTTGTTACTTGGTGTCAGTGTGTGTCTGTGTTATTGGGTATCAGTGTATGTCTTTGTGACTTGGTATCAGTGTATGTCTTTGTTACTGGGTGTCATTGTGTGTCTGCGTTACTGGGTATCAGTGTATGTCTTTGTGACTTGGTATCAGTGTCTGTCTTTGTTACTGGGTGTCAGTGTGTGTCTGTGTTCCTGGGTATCAGTGTATGTCTTTGTGACTTGGTGTCAGTGTATGTCTTTGTTACTGGGTGTCAGTGTGTCTCTTTGTGACTTGGTGTCAGTGTATGTCTTTGTTACTTGGTGGAAGTGTGTGTCTGTGATACTGGGTATCAGTGTATGTCTTTGTGACTTGGTGTCAGTGTATGTCTTTGTTACTTGGTGTAAGTGTGTGTCTTTGTTACATGGTGTAATTGTATGTCTTTGTTACTTGGTGTCAGTGTATGTCTTTGTTACTTGGTGTCAGTTTGTGTCTGTGTTCCTGGGTATCAGTGTATGTCTTTGTGACTTGGTATCAGTGTCTGTCTTTGTTACTGGGTGTCAGTGTGTGTCTGTGTTCCTGGGTATCAGTGTATGTCTTTGTGACTTGGTGTCAGTGTATGTCTTTGTTACTGGGTGTCAGTGTGTCTCTTTGTGACTTGGTGTCAGTGTATGTCTTTGTTACTTGGTGTAAGTGTGTGTCTGTGTTACTGGGTATCAGTGTGTGTCTTTGTGACTTGGTGTCAGTGTATGTCTTTGTTACTTTGTGTAAGTGTGTGTCTTTGTTACATGGTGTAATTGTATGTCTTTGTTACTTGGTGTCAGTGTATGTCTTTGTTACTTTGTGTCAGTGTGTGTCTGTGTTACTGGGTATCAGTGAATGTCTTTGTGAGTTGGTATCAGTGTATGTCTTTGTTACTGGGTGTCATTGTGTGTCTGCGTTACTGGGTATCAGTGTATGTCTTTGTGACTTGGTGTCAGTGTATGTCTTTGTTACTGGGTGTCAGTGTGTCTCTTTGTGACTTGGTGTCAGTGTATGTCTTTGTTACTTGGTGGAAGTGTGTGTCTGTGATACAGGGTATCAGTGTGTGTCTGTGTTCCTGGGTATCAGTGTATGTCTTTGTGAGTTGGTATCAGTGTATGTCTTTGTTACTGGGTGTCATTGTGTGTCTGCGTTACTGGGTATCAGTGTATGTCTTTGTGACTTGGTGTCAGTGTATGTCTTTGTTATTGGGTGTCAGTGTGTCTCTTTGTGACTTGGTGTCAGTGTATGTCTTTGTGACTTGGTATCAGTGTATGTCTTTGTTACTGGTGTCAGTGTGTGTCTGTGTTCCTGGGTATCAGTGTATGTCTTTGTTACTTGGTGTCAGTTTATGTCTTTGTTACTTGGTGTCAGTGCATATGCTTGTGACTTGTTGTCAGTGGATGTCTTTGTTACTGGGTGTCAGTGTATGTCTTTGTTACTTGGTGTCAGTGTATGTCTTTGTTACTTGGTGTCAGTTTATGTCTTTGTTACTTGGTGTCAGTGCATATGCTTGTGACTTGTTGTCAGTGGATGTCTTTGTTACTGGGTGTCAGTGTATGTCTTTGTTACTTGGTGTCAGTGTATGTCTTTGTGACTTGGTGTTAGTGTATGTCTTTGTTACTGGGTGTCAGTGTGTGTCTGTGACACTAGGTGTCAGTATTTAGTTTAGTTTCGAGATACAGCACTGAAACAGGCCCTCCGGCCCACCGTGTCTGTGCCGACCATCAACCAAACATTTATACTAATCCTACACGAATCCCATATTCCAATAACATCACCACCGGCCCCTATATATTTCCCTACCACCTACCTATACTAGGGGCAATTTATAATGGCCAATTAACCTACCAACCTGCAAGTCTTTGGGATGTGGGAGGAAACCGGAGCACCCGGAGGAAACCCACGCAGACACAGGGAGAACTTGCAAACTCCGCACAGGCAGTACCCAGAATCGAACCCGGGTCGCTGGAGCTGTGAGGCTGCAGTGCTAACCACTGCGCCACTGTGCTGCCCAGTGTGTATCTGTGTAACTGGGTGTCAGTGTGGTCGTTTGTCTTACTGGGTGTCAGTGTGTGTCTGTGTTACTTGGTGTAAGTGTGAGTCTTTGTTACTTGGTGTCCGTGTTTGTCTGTGTTACTGGGTGTCAGTGCATGTCTTTGTTACTTGGTGTAAGTGTATGTCTGTGTTACTTTGTGTAAGTGTATGTCTTTGTGACCTGGTGTCAGTGTATGTCTTTGTTACTGGGTATCAGTGCACGTCAAAATACTTGGTGTCAATGTTTGTCTTTGTTACTTGGTGTCAGTGTGTGTATCTAACTGGGTGTAAGTGTGTGTCTTTGTTACATGGTGTAATTGTATGTCTTTGTTACTTGGTGTCAGTGTATGTCTTTGTTACTTGGTGTCAGTGTGTGTCTGTGTTATTGGGTATCAGTGTATGTCTTTGTGACTTGGTATCAGTGTATGTCTTTGTTACTGGGTGTCATTGTGTGTCTGCGTTACTGGGTATCAGTGTATGTCTTTGTGACTTGGTATCAGTGTCTGTCTTTGTTACTGGGTGTCAGTGTGTGTCTGTGTTCCTGGGTATCAGTGTATGTCTTTGTGACTTGGTGTCAGTGTATGTCTTTGTTACTGGGTGTCAGTGTGTCTCTTTGTGACTTGGTGTCAGTGTCTGTCTTTGTTACTTGGTGGAAGTGTGTGTCTGTGATACTGGGTATCAGTGTATGTCTTTGTGACTTGGTGTCAGTGTATGTCTTTGTTACTTGGTGTAAGTGTGTGTCTTTGTTACATGGTGTAATTGTATGTCTTTGTTACTTGGTGTCAGTGTATGTCTTTGTTACTTGGTGTCAGTTTGTGTCTGTGTTACTGGATATCAGTGTATGTCTTTGAGACTTGGTATCAGTGTATGTCTTTGTTACTGGGTGTCAGTGTGTGTCTGTGTTCCTGGGTATCAGTGTATGTCTTTGTTACTTGGTGTAAGTGTGTGTCTGTGTTACTGGGTATCAGTGTGTGTCTTTGTGACTTGGTGTCAGTGCATATGCTTGTGACTTGTTGTCAGTGGATGTCTTTGTTACTGGCTGTCAGTGTATGTCTTTGTTACTTGGTGTCAGTGTATGTCTTTGTGACTTGGTGTCAGTGTATGTCTTTGTTACTGGGTATCAGTGCATGTCAAAATACTTGGTGTCAGTGTGTTTCTGTGTATCAGTGTATGTCTTTGTGACTTGGTGTTAGTGTATGTCTTTGTTACTGGGTGTCAGTGTGTGTCTGTGACACTAGGTGTCAGTATTTAGTTTAGTTTCGAGATACAGCACTGAAACAGGCCCTCCGGCCCACCGTGTCTGTGCCGACCATCAACCAAACATTTATACTAATCCTACACGAATCCCATATTCCAATAACATCACCACCGGCCCCTATATATTTCCCTACCACCTACCTATACTAGGGGCAATTTATAATGGCCAATTAACCTACCAACCTGCAAGTCTTTGGGATGTGGGAGGAAACCGGAGCACCCGGAGGAAACCCACGCAGACACAGGGAGAACTTGCAAACTCCGCACAGGCAGTACCCAGAATCGAACCCGGGTCGCTGGAGCTGTGAGGCTGCAGTGCTAACCACTGCGCCACTGTGCAACCCAGTGTGTATCTGTGTAACTGGGTGTCAGTGTGGTCGTTTGTCTTACTGGGTGTCAGTGTGTGTCTGTGTTACTTGGTGTAAGTGTGAGTCTTTGTTACTTGGTGTCCGTGTTTGTCTGTGTTACTGGGTGTCAGTGCATGTCTTTGTTACTTGGTGTAAGTGTATGTCTGTGTTACTTTGTGTAAGTGTATGTCTTTGTGACCTGGTGTCAGTGTATGTCTTTGTTACTGGGTATCAGTGCACGTCAAAATACTTGGTGTCAATGTTTGTCTTTGTTACTTGGTGTCAGTGTGTGTATCTAACTGGGTGTAAGTGTGTGTCTTTGTTACATGGTGTAATTGTATGTCTTTGTTACTTGGTGTCAGTGTATGTCTTTGTTACTTGGTGTCAGTGTGTGTCTGTGTTATTGGGTATCAGTGTATGTCTTTGTGACTTGGTATCAGTGTATGTCTTTGTTACTGGGTGTCATTGTGTGTCTGCGTTACTGGGTATCAGTGTATGTCTTTGTGACTTGGTATCAGTGTCTGTCTTTGTTACTGGGTGTCAGTGTGTGTCTGTGTTCCTGGGTATCAGTGTATGTCTTTGTGACTTGGTGTCAGTGTATGTCTTTGTTACTGGGTGTCAGTGTGTCTCTTTGTGACTTGGTGTCAGTGTCTGTCTTTGTTACTTGGTGGAAGTGTGTGTCTGTGATACTGGGTATCAGTGTATGTCTTTGTGACTTGGTGTCAGTGTATGTCTTTGTTACTTGGTGTAAGTGTGTGTCTTTGTTACATGGTGTAATTGTATGTCTTTGTTACTTGGTGTCAGTGTATGTCTTTGTTACTTGGTGTCAGTTTGTGTCTGTGTTACTGGATATCAGTGTATGTCTTTGTGACTTGGTATCAGTGTATGTCTTTGTTACTGGGTGTCAGTGTGTGTCTGTGTTCCTGGGTATCAGTGTATGGCTTTGTTACTTGGTGTAAGTGTGTGTCTGTGTTACTGGGTATCAGTGTGTGTCTTTGTGACTTGGTGTCAGTGTATGTCTTTGTTACTTGGTGTAAGTGTGTGTCTTGGTTACATGGTGTAATTGTATGTCTTTGTTACTTGGTGTCAGTGTATGTCTTTGTTACTTGGTGTCAGTGTGTGTCTGTGTTACTGGGTATCAGTGTGTGTCTTTGTGACTTGGTGTCAGTGTATGTCTTTGTTACTTGGTGTAAGTGTGTGTCTTTGTTACATGGTGTAATTGTATGTCTTTGTTACTTGGTATCAGTGTATGTCTTTGTTACTTGGTGTCAGTCTGTGCATCTAACTGGGTGTCAGTTTGTGTCTGTGTTACTGGGTATCAGTGTATGTCTTTGTTACTTCGTGTCAGTGTATGTCTTTGTTACTTGGTGGAAGTGTGTGTCTGTGATACTAGGTATCAGTGTATGTCTTTGTGACTTGTTATCAGTGTATGTCTTTGTTACTGGGTGTCAGTGTGTGTCTGTGTTCCTGGGTATCAGTGCATGTCTTTGTTACTTGGTGTCAGTTTATGTCTTTGTTACTTGGTGTAAGTGTATGACTTTGTTACTTGGTGTCAGTTTATGTCTTTGTTACTTGGTGTCAGTGCATGTGCTTGTGACTTGTTGTCAGTGGATGTCTTTGTTACTGGGTCTCAGTGTATGTCTTTGTTACTTGGTGTAAGTGTGTGTCTGTGTTACTGGGTATCAGTGTGTGTCTTTGTGACTTGGTGTCAGTGTATGTCTTTGTTACTTGGTGTAAGTGTGTGTCTGTGTTACTGGGTATCAGTGTGTGTCTTTGTGACTTGGTGTCAGTGTATGTCTTTGTTACTTGGTGGAAGTGTGTGTCTGTGATACTGGGTATCTGTGTATGTCTTTGTGACTTGGTATCAGTGTATGTCTTTGTTACTGGGTGTCAGTGTGTGTCTGTGTTCCTGGGTATCAGTGTATGTCTTTGTTACTTGGTGTCAGTTTATGTCTTTGTTACTTGGTGTAAGTGTATGACTTTGTTACTTGGTGTCAGTTTATGTCTTTGTTACTTGGTGTCAGTGCATGTGCTTGTGACTTGTTGTCAGTGGATGTCTTTGTTACTGGGTGTCAGTGTATGTCTTTGTTACTTGGTGTCACTGTATGTCTTTGTGACTTGGTGTCAGTGTATGTCTTTGTTACTGGGTATCAGTGCATGTCAAAATACTTGGTGTTAGTGTATGTCTTTGTTACTTGGTGTCAGTGTGTTTCTGTGTATCAGTGTATGTCTTTGTGACTTGGTGTCAGTGTATGTCTTTGTTACTGGGTATCAGTGCATGTCACAATACTTGGTGTCAGTGTGTTTCTGTGCATCAGTGTATGTCTTTGTTACTGGGTGTCAGTGTGTGTCTGTGACACTAGGTGTCAGCATTTAGTTTAGTTTCGAGATACAGCACTGAAACATTCCCTCCAGCCCACCGAGTCTGTGCCGACCATCAACCAAACATTTATACTAATCCTACACGAATCCCATATTCCAATAACATCCCCACCGGCCCCTTTATATTTCCCTACCACCTACCTATGCTAGGGGCAATTTATAACGGCCAATTAACCTACCAACCTGCAAGTCTTTGGGATGTGGGAGGAAACCGGAGCAACCGGAGGAAACCCACGCAGACACAGGGAGAACTTGCAAACTCCGCACAGGCAGTACCCAGAATCGAACCCGGGTCGCTGGAGCTGTGAGGCTGCAGTGCTAACCACTGCGCCACTGTGCTGCCCAGTGTGTATCTGTGTTACTGGGTGTCAGTGTGGTCGTTTGTCTTACTGGGTGTCAGTGTGTGTCTGTGTTACTTGGTGTAAGTGTGAGTCTTTGTTACTTGGTGTCCGTGTGTGTCTGTGTTACTGGGTGTCAGTGCATGTCTTTGATACTGGGTGTAACTGTGTGTCTTTGTTACTTGGTGTCCGTGTTTGTCTGTGTTATTGGGTGTCAGTGTATGTCTGTGTTACTTGGTGTAAGTGTATGTCTTTGTGACCTGGTGTCAGTGTATGTCTTTGTTACATGGTGTAAGTGTGTGTCTTTGTTACATGGTGTAATTGTATGTCTTTGTTACTTGGTGTCAGTGTATGTCTTTGTTACTTGGTGTCAGTGTGTGTCTGTGTTACTGGGTATCAGTGTATGTCTTTGTGACTTGGTATCAGTGTATGTCTTTGTTACTGGGTGTCATTTTGTGTCTGCGTTACTGGGTATCAGTGTATGTCTTTGTGACTTGGCATCAGTGTCTGTCTTTGTTACTGGGTGTCAGTGTGTGTCTGTGTTCCTGGGTATCAGTGTATGTCTTTGTGACTTGGTGTCAGTGTATGTCTTTGTTACTTGGTGGAAATGTGTGTCTGTGTTCCTGGGTATCAGTGTATGTCTTTGTGACTTGGTATCAGTCTCTGTCTTTGTTACTGGGTGTCAGTGTGTGTCTTTGTTTCTGGGTGTCAGTGTGTGTCTTTGTTACTTGGTGTCAGTGTATGTCTTTGTTACTTGGTGTCAGTGTGTGTCTGTGTTACTGGGTATCAGTGTGTGTCTTTGTGACTTGGTGTCAGTGTATGTCTTTGTTACTTGGTGTAAGTGTGTGTCTTTGTTACATGGTGTAATTGTATGTCTTTGTTACTTGGTATCAGTGTATGTCTTTGTTACTTGGTGTCAGTCTGTGCATCTAACTGGGTGTCAGTTTGTGTCTGTGTTACTGGGTATCAGTGTATGTCTTTGTTACTTCGTGTCAGTGTATGTCTTTGTTACTTGGTGGAAGTGTGTGTCTGTGATACTAGGTATCAGTGTATGTCTTTGTGACTTGTTATCAGTGTATGTCTTTGTTACTGGGTGTCAGTGTGTGTCTGTGTTCCTGGGTGTCAGTGCATGTCTTTGTTACTTTGTGTCAGTTTATGTCTTTGTTACTTGGTGTAAGTGTATGACTTTGTTACTTGGTGTCAGTTTATGTCTTTGTTACTTGGTGTCAGTGCATGTGCTTGTGACTTGTTGTCAGTGGATGTCTTTGTTACTGGGTCTCAGTGTATGTCTTTGTTACTTGGTGTAAGTGTGTGTCTGTGTTACTGGGTATCAGTGTGTGTCTTTGTGACTTGGTGTCAGTGTATGTCTTTGTTACTTGGTGTAAGTGTGTGTCTGTGTTACTGGGTATCAGTGTGTGTCTTTGTGACTTGGTGTCAGTGTATGTCTTTGTTACTTGGTGGAAGTGTGTGTCTGTGATACTGGGTATCTGTGTATGTCTTTGTGACTTGGTATCAGTGTATGTCTTTGTTACTGGGTGTCAGTGTGTGTCTGTGTTCCTGGGTATCAGTGTATGTCTTTGTTACTTGGTGTCAGTTTATGTCTTTGTTACTTGGTGTAAGTGTATGACTTTGTTACTTGGTGTCAGTTTATGTCTTTGTTACTTGGTGTCAGTGCATGTGCTTGTGACTTGTTGTCAGTGGATGTCTTTGTTACTGGGTGTCAGTGTATGTCTTTGTTACTTGGTGTCACTGTATGTCTTTGTGACTTGGTGTCAGTGTATGTCTTTGTTACTGGGTATCAGTGCATGTCAAAATACTTGGTGTTAGTGTATGTCTTTGTTACTTGGTGTCAGTGTGTTTCTGTGTATCAGTGTATGTCTTTGTGACTTGGTGTCAGTGTATGTCTTTGTTACTGGGTATCAGTACATGTCACAATACTTGGTGTCAGTGTGTTTCTGTGCATCAGTGTATGTCTTTGTTACTGGGTGTCAGTGTGTGTCTGTGACACTAGGTGTCAGCATTTAGTTTAGTTTCGAGATACAGCACTGAAACATTCCCTCCAGCCCACCGAGTCTGTGCCGACCATCAACCAAACATTTATACTAATCCTACACGAATCCCATATTCCAATAACATCCCCACCGGCCCCTTTATATTTCCCTACCACCTACCTATGCTAGGGGCAATTTATAACGGCCAATTAACCTACCAACCTGCAAGTCTTTGGGATGTGGGAGGAAACCGGAGCAACCGGAGGAAACCCACGCAGACACAGGGAGAACTTGCAAACTCCGCACAGGCAGTACCCAGAATCGAACCCGGGTCGCTGGAGCTGTGAGGCTGCAGTGCTAACCACTGCGCCACTGTGCTGCCCAGTGTGTATCTGTGTTACTGGGTGTCAGTGTGGTCGTTTGTCTTACTGGGTGTCAGTGTGTGTCTGTGTTACTTGGTGTAAGTGTGAGTCTTTGTTACTTGGTGTCCGTGTGTGTCTGTGTTACTGGGTGTCAGTGCATGTCTTTGATACTGGGTGTAACTGTGTGTCTTTGTTACTTGGTGTCCGTGTTTGTCTGTGTTATTGGGTGTCAGTGTATGTCTGTGTTACTTGGTGTAAGTGTATGTCTTTGTGACCTGGTGTCAGTGTATGTCTTTGTTACATGGTGTAAGTGTGTGTCTTTGTTACATGGTGTAATTGTATGTCTTTGTTACTTGGTGTCAGTGTATGTCTTTGTTACTTGGTGTCAGTGTGTGTCTGTGTTACTGGGTATCAGTGTATGTCTTTGTGACTTGGTATCAGTGTATGTCTTTGTTACTGGGTGTCATTTTGTGTCTGCGTTACTGGGTATCAGTGTATGTCTTTGTGACTTGGCATCAGTGTCTGTCTTTGTTACTGGGTGTCAGTGTGTGTCTGTGTTCCTGGGTATCAGTGTATGTCTTTGTGACTTGGTGTCAGTGTATGTCTTTGTTACTTGGTGGAAATGTGTGTCTGTGTTCCTGGGTATCAGTGTATGTCTTTGTGACTTGGTATCAGTCTCTGTCTTTGTTACTGGGTGTCAGTGTGTGTCTTTGTTTCTGGGTGTCAGTGTGTGTCTTTGTTACTTGGTGTCAGTTTATGTCTTTGTTACTTGGTGTAAGTGTATGACTTTGTTACTTGGTGTCAGTTTAATTCTTTGTTACTTGGTGTCAGTGTGTGTCTGTGTTACTGGGTATCAGTGTATGTCTTTGTGACTTGGTATCAGTGGATGTCTTTGTTACTGGGTGTCAGAGTATGTCTTTGTTACTTGGTGTAAGTGTATGTCTGTGTTACTTGGTGTAAGTGTATGTCTTTGTGACTTGGTGTCAGTGTATGTCTTTGTTACTGGGTATCAGTGCATGTCAAAATACTTGGTGTTAGTGTATGTCTTTGTTACTTGGTGTCAGTGTGTTTCTGTGTATGACTTTGTGACTTGGTGTCAGTGTATGTCTTTGTTCCTGGGTATCAGTGCATGTCAAAATACTTGGTGTCAGTGTGTTTCTGTGCATCAGTGTATGTCTTTGTTACTGGGTGTCAGTGTGTGTCTGTGACACTAGGTGTCAGTATTTAGTTTAGTTTCGAGATACAGCACTGAAACAGGCCCTCCGGCCCACCGAGTCTGTGCCGACCATCAACCAAACATTTATACTAATCCTACACGAATCCCATATTCCAATAACATCCCCACCGGCCCCTATATATTTCCCTACCAACTACCTATGCTAGGGGCAATTTATAATGGCCAATTAACCTACCAACCTGCAAGTCTTTGGGATGTGGGAGGAAACCGGAGCACCCGGAGGAAACCCACGCAGACACAGGGAGAACTTGCAAACTCCGCACAGGCAGTACCCAGAATCGAACCCGGGTCGCTGGAGCTGTGAGGCTGCAGTGCTAACCACTGCGCCACTGTGCTGCCCAGTGTGTATCTGTGTTACTGGGTGTCAGTGTGGTCGTTTGTCTTACTGGGTGTCAGTGTGTGTCTGTGTTACTTGGTGTAAGTGTGAGTCTTTGTTACTTGGTGTCCGTGTGTCTGTGTTACTGGGTGTCAGTGCATGTCTTTGATACTGGGTGTAACTGTGTGTCTTTGTTACTTGGTGTCCGTGTTTGTCTGTGTTACTGGGTGTCAGTGTATGTCTTTGTTACTTGGTGTAAGTGTATGTCTGTGTTACTTTGTGTAAGTGTATGTCTTTGTGACCTGGTGTCAGTGTATGTCTTTGTTACTGGGTATCAGTGCACGTCAAAATACTTGGTGTCAATGTATGTCTTTGTTACTTGGTGTCAGTGTGTGTATCTAATTGGGTGTCAGTGTGTGTCTGTGTTACTGGGTATCAGTGTATGTCTTTGTTACTTCGTGTCTGTGTGTTTTTGTGACTTGGTGTCAGTGTATGTCTTTGTTACTGGCTGTCAGTGTATGTCTTTGTTACTTGGTGTAAGTGTGTGTCTGTGTTACTGGGTATCAGTGTGTGTCTTTGTGACTTGGTGTCAGTGTATGTCTTTGTTACTTGGTGTAAGAGTGTGTCTTTGTTACATGGTGTAATTGTATGTCTTTGTTACTTGGTGTCAGTGTATGTCTTTGTTACTTGGTGTCAGTGTGTGTCTGCGTTACTGGGTATCAGTGTATGTCTTTGCGACTTGGTATCAGTGTCTGTCTTTGTTACTGGGTGTCAGTGTGTGTCTGTGTTCCTGGGTATCAGTGTATGTCTTTGTGACTTGGTGTCAGTGTATGTCTTTGTTACTTGGTGGAAATGTGTGTCTGTGATACTGGGTATCAGTGTATGTCTTTGTGACTTGGTATCAGTGTATGTCTTTGTTACTGGGTGCCAGTGTGTGTCTTTGTTACTTGGTGTCAGTTTATGTCTTTGTTACTTGGTGTAAGTGTATGACTTTGTTACTTGGTGTCAGTTTAATTCTTTATTACTTGGTGTCAGTGTGTGTCTGTGTTACTGGGTATCAGTGTATGTCTTTGTGACTTGGTATCAGTGGATGTCTTTGTTACTGGGTGTCAGTGTATGTCTTTCTTACTTGGTGTAAGTGTATGTCTGTGTTACTTGGTGGAAGTGTATGTCTTTGTGACTTGGTGTCAGTGTATGTCTTTGTTACTGGGTATCAGTGCATGTCAAAATACTTGGTGTTAGTGTATGTCTTTGTTACTTGGTGTCAGTGTGTTTCTGTGTATCAGTGTATGACTTTGTGACTTGGTGTCAGTGTATGTCTTTGTTACTGGGTATCAGTGCATGTCAAAATACTTGGTGTCAGTGTGTTTCTGTGCATCAGTGTATGTCTTTGTTACTGGGTGTCAGTGTGTGTCTGTGACACTAGGTGTCAGTATTTAGTTTAGTTTCGAGATACAGCACTGAAACAGGCCCTCCGGCCCACCGAGTCTGTGCCGACCATCAACCAAACATTTATACTAATCCTACACGAATCCCATATTCCAATAACATCCCCACCGGCCCCTATATATTTCCCTACCACCTACCTATGCTAGGGGCAATTTATAATGGCCAATTAACCTACCAACCTGCAAGTCTTTGGGATGTGGGAGGAAACCGGAGCACCCGGAGGAAACCCACGCAGACACAGGGAGAACTTGCAAACTCCGCACAGGCAGTACCCAGAATCGAACCCGGGTCGCTGGAGCTGTGAGGCTGCAGTGCTAACCACTGCGCCACTGTGCTGCCCAGTGTGTATCTGTGTTACTGGGTGTCAGTGTGGTCGTTTGTCTTACTGGGTGTCAGTGTGTGTCTGTGTTACTTGGTGTAAGTGTGAGTCTTTGTTACTTGGTGTCCGTGTGTCTGTGTTACTGGGTGTCAGTGCAT
Organism: Heterodontus francisci; assembly: GCF_036365525.1. Taxonomy (NCBI): domain Eukaryota; kingdom Metazoa; phylum Chordata; class Chondrichthyes; order Heterodontiformes; family Heterodontidae; genus Heterodontus; species Heterodontus francisci. The sequence goes on along the minus strand of NW_027141364.1, from coordinate 1,217,004 downwards.
GTCTTTGATACTGGGTGTAACTGTGTGTCTTTGTTACTTGGTGTCCGTGTTTGTCTGTGTTACTGGGTGTCAGTGTATGTCTTTGTTACTTGGTGTAAGTGTATGTCTGTGTTACTTTGTGTAAGTGTATGTCTTTGTGACCTGGTGTCAGTGTATGTCTTTGTTACTGGGTATCAGTGCACGTCAAAATACTTGGTGTCAATGTATGTCTTTGTTACTTGGTGTCAGTGTGTGTATCTAATTGGGTGTCAGTGTGTGTCTGTGTTACTGGGTATCAGTGTATGTCTTTGTTACTTCGTGTCAGTGTATGTGTTTGTGACTTGGTGTCAGTGTATGTCTTTGTTACTGGCTGTCAGTGTATGTCTTTGTTACTTGGAGTAAGTGTGTGTCTGTGTTACTGGGTATCAGTGTGTGTCTTTGTGACTTGGTGTCAGTGTATGTCTTTGTTACTTGGTGTAAGTGTGTGTCTTTGTTACATGGTGTAATTGTATGTCTTTGTTACTTGGTGTCAGTGTATGTCTTTGTTACTTGGTGTCAGTGTGTGTCTGTTTTACTGGGTATCAGTGTATGTCTTTGTGACTTGGTATCAGTGTATGTCTTTGTTACTGGGTGTCATTGTGTGTCTGCGTTACTGGGTATCAGTGTATGTCTTTGTGACCTGGTATCAGTGTCTGTCTTTGTTACTGGGTGTCAGTGTGTGTCTGTGTTCCTGGGTATCAGTGTATGTCTTTGTGACTTGGTGTCAGTGTATGTCTTTGTTACTTGGTGGAAATGTGTGTCTGTGATACTGGGTATCAGTGTATGTCTTTGTGACTTGGTATCAGTGTATGTCTTTGTTACTGGGTGCCAGTGTGTGTCTTTGTTACTTGGTGTCAGTTCATGTCTTTGTTACTTGGTGTAAGTGTATGACTTTGTTACTTGGTGTCAGTTTAATTCTTTGTTACTTGGTGTCAGTGTGTGTCTGTGTTACTGGGTATCAGTGTATGTCTTTGTGACTTGGTATCAGTGGATGTCTTTGTTACTGGGTGTCAGTGTATGTCTTTCTTACTTGGTGTAAGTGTATGTCTTTGTGACTTGGTGTCAGTGTATGTCTTTGTTACTTGGTGGAAATGTGTGTCTGTGATACTGGGTATCAGTGTATGTCTTTGTGACTTGGTATCAGTGTATGTCTTTGTTACTGGGTGCCAGTGTGTGTCTTTGTTACTTGGTGTCAGTTCATGTCTTTGTTACTTGGTGTAAGTGTATGACTTTGTTACTTGGTGTCAGTTTAATTCTTTGTTACTTGGTGTCAGTGTGTGTCTGTGTTACTGGGTATCAGTGTATGTCTCTGTGACTTGGTATCAGTGGATGTCTTTGTTACTGGGTGTCAGTGTATGTCTTTCTTACTTGGTGTAAGTGTATGTCTGTGTTACTTTGTGTAAGTGTATGTCTTTGTGACCTGGTGTCAGTGTATGTCTTTGTTACTGGGTATCAGTGCACGTCAAAATACTTGGTGTCAATGTATGTCTTTGTTACTTGGTGTCAGTGTGTGTATCTAATTGGGTGTCAGTGTGTGTCTGTGTTACTGGGTATCAGTGTATGTCTTTGTTACTTCGTGTCAGTGTATGTGTTTGTGACTTGGTGTCAGTGTATGTCTTTGTTACTGGCTGTCAGTGTATGTCTTTGTTACTTGGAGTAAGTGTGTGTCTGTGTTACTGGGTATCAGTGTGTGTCTTTGTGACTTGGTGTCAGTGTATGTCTTTGTTACTTGGTGTAAGTGTGTGTCTTTGTTACATGGTGTAATTGTATGTCTTTGTTACTTGGTGTCAGTGTATGTCTTTGTTACTTGGTGTCAGTGTGTGTCTGTGTTACTGGGTATCAGTGTATGTCTTTGTGACTTGGTATCAGTGTATGTCTTTGTTACTGGGTGTCATTGTGTGTCTGCGTTACTGGGTATCAGTGTATGTCTTTGTGACTTGGTATCAGTGTCTGTCTTTGTTACTGGGTGTCAGTGTGTGTCTGTGTTCCTGGGTATCAGTGTATGTCTTTGTGACTTGGTGTCAGTGTATGTCTTTGTTACTTGGTGGAAATGTGTGTCTGTGATACTGGGTATCAGTGTATGTCTTTGTGACTTGGTATCAGTGTATGTCTTTGTTACTGGGTGCCAGTGTGTGTCTTTGTTACTTGGTGTCAGTTCATGTCTTTGTTACTTGGTGTAAGTGTATGACTTTGTTACTTGGTGTCAGTTTAATTCTTTGTTACTTGGTGTCAGTGTGTGTCTGTGTTACTGGGTATCAGTGTATGTCTTTGTGACTTGGTATCAGTGGATGTCTTTGTTACTGGGTGTCAGTGTATGTCTTTCTTACTTGGTGTAAGTGTATGTCTTTGTGACTTGGTGTCAGTGTGTGTCTGTGTTACTGGGTATCAGTGTATGTCTTTGTGACTTGGTATCAGTGGATGTCTTTGTTACTGGGTGTCAGAGTATGTCTTTGTTACTTGGTGTAAGTGTATGTCTGTGTTACTTGGTGTAAGTGTATGTCTTTGTGACTTGGTGTCAGTGTATGTCTTTGTTACTGGGTATCAGTGCATGTCAAAATACTTGGTGTTAGTGTATGTCTTTGTTACTTGGTGTCAGTGTGTTTCTGTGTATGACTTTGTGACTTGGTGTCAGTGTATGTCTTTGTTCCTGGGTATCAGTGCATGTCAAAATACTTGGTGTCAGTGTGTTTCTGTGCATCAGTGTATGTCTTTGTTACTGGGTGTCAGTGTGTGTCTGTGACACTAGGTGTCAGTATTTAGTTTAGTTTCGAGATACAGCACTGAAACAGGCCCTCCGGCCCACCGAGTCTGTGCCGACCATCAACCAAACATTTATACTAATCCTACACGAATCCCATATTCCAATAACATCCCCACCGGCCCCTATATATTTCCCTACCACCTACCTATGCTAGGGGCAATTTATAATGGCCAATTAACCTACCAACCTGCAAGTCTTTGGGATGTGGGAGGAAACCGGAGCACCCGGAGGAAACCCACGCAGACACAGGGAGAACTTGCAAACTCCGCACAGGCAGTACCCAGAATCGAACCCGGGTCGCTGGAGCTGTGAGGCTGCAGTGCTAACCACTGCGCCACTGTGCTGCCCAGTGTGTATCTGTGTTACTGGGTGTCAGTGTGGTCGTTTGTCTTACTGGGTGTCAGTGTGTGTCTGTGTTACTTGGTGTAAGTGTGAGTCTTTGTTACTTGGTGTCCGTGTGTCTGTGTTACTGGGTGTCAGTGCATGTCTTTGATACTGGGTGTAACTGTGTGTCTTTGTTACTTGGTGTCCGTGTTTGTCTGTGTTACTGGGTGTCAGTGTATGTCTTTGTTACTTGGTGTAAGTGTATGTCTGTGTTACTTTGTGTAAGTGTATGTCTTTGTGACCTGGTGTCAGTGTATGTCTTTGTTACTGGGTATCAGTGCACGTCAAAATACTTGGTGTCAATGTATGTCTTTGTTACTTGGTGTCAGTGTGTGTATCTAATTGGGTGTCAGTGTGTGTCTGTGTTACTGGGTATCAGTGTATGTCTTTGTTACTTCGTGTCTGTGTGTTTTTGTGACTTGGTGTCAGTGTATGTCTTTGTTACTGGCTGTCAGTGTATGTCTTTGTTACTTGGTGTAAGTGTGTGTCTGTGTTACTGGGTATCAGTGTGTGTCTTTGTGACTTGGTGTCAGTGTATGTCTTTGTTACTTGGTGTAAGAGTGTGTCTTTGTTACATGGTGTAATTGTATGTCTTTGTTACTTGGTGTCAGTGTATGTCTTTGTTACTTGGTGTCAGTGTGTGTCTGTGTTACTGGGTATCAGTGTATGTCTTTGTGACTTGGTATCAGTGTATGTCTTTGTTACTGGGTGTCATTGTGTGTCTGCGTTACTGGGTATCAGTGTATGTCTTTGTGACTTGGTATCAGTGTCTGTCTTTGTTACTGGGTGTCAGTGTGTGTCTGTGTTCCTGGGTATCAGTGTATGTCTTTGTGACTTGGTGTCAGTGTATGTCTTTGTTACTTGGTGGAAATGTGTGTCTGTGATACTGGGTATCAGTGTATGTCTTTGTGACTTGGTATCAGTGTATGTCTTTGTTACTGGGTGCCAGTGTGTGTCTTTGTTACTTGGTGTCAGTTTATGTCTTTGTTACTTGGTGTAAGTGTATGACTTTGTTACTTGGTGTCAGTTTAATTCTTTATTACTTGGTGTCAGTGTGTGTCTGTGTTACTGGGTATCAGTGTATGTCTTTGTGACTTGGTATCAGTGGATGTCTTTGTTACTGGGTGTCAGTGTATGTCTTTCTTACTTGGTGTAAGTGTATGTCTGTGTTACTTGGTGGAAGTGTATGTCTTTGTGACTTGGTGTCAGTGTATGTCTTTGTTACTGGGTATCAGTGCATGTCAAAATACTTGGTGTTAGTGTATGTCTTTGTTACTTGGTGTCAGTGTGTTTCTGTGTATCAGTGTATGACTTTGTGACTTGGTGTCAGTGTATGTCTTTGTTACTGGGTATCAGTGCATGTCAAAATACTTGGTGTCAGTGTGTTTCTGTGCATCAGTGTATGTCTTTGTTACTGGGTGTCAGTGTGTGTCTGTGACACTAGGTGTCAGTATTTAGTTTAGTTTCGAGATACAGCACTGAAACAGGCCCTCCGGCCCACCGAGTCTGTGCCGACCATCAACCAAACATTTATACTAATCCTACACGAATCCCATATTCCAATAACATCCCCACCGGCCCCTATATATTTCCCTACCACCTACCTATGCTAGGGGCAATTTATAATGGCCAATTAACCTACCAACCTGCAAGTCTTTGGGATGTGGGAGGAAACCGGAGCACCCGGAGGAAACCCACGCAGACACAGGGAGAACTTGCAAACTCCGCACAGGCAGTACCCAGAATCGAACCCGGGTCGCTGGAGCTGTGAGGCTGCAGTGCTAACCACTGCGCCACTGTGCTGCCCAGTGTGTATCTGTGTTACTGGGTGTCAGTGTGGTCGTTTGTCTTACTGGGTGTCAGTGTGTGTCTGTGTTACTTGGTGTAAGTGTGAGTCTTTGTTACTTGGTGTCCGTGTGTCTGTGTTACTGGGTGTCAGTGCATGTCTTTGATACTGGGTGTAACTGTGTGTCTTTGTTACTTGGTGTCCGTGTTTGTCTGTGTTACTGGGTGTCAGTGTATGTCTTTGTTACTTGGTGTAAGTGTATGTCTGTGTTACTTTGTGTAAGTGTATGTCTTTGTGACCTGGTGTCAGTGTATGTCTTTGTTACTGGGTATCAGTGCACGTCAAAATACTTGGTGTCAATGTATGTCTTTGTTACTTGGTGTCAGTGTGTGTATCTAATTGGGTGTCAGTGTGTGTCTGTGTTACTGGGTATCAGTGTATGTCTTTGTTACTTCGTGTCAGTGTATGTGTTTGTGACTTGGTGTCAGTGTATGTCTTTGTTACTGGCTGTCAGTGTATGTCTTTGTTACTTGGAGTAAGTGTGTGTCTGTGTTACTGGGTATCAGTGTGTGTCTTTGTGACTTGGTGTCAGTGTATGTCTTTGTTACTTGGTGTAAGTGTGTGTCTTTGTTACATGGTGTAATTGTATGTCTTTGTTACTTGGTGTCAGTGTATGTCTTTGTTACTTGGTGTCAGTGTGTGTCTGTGTTACTGGGTATCAGTGTATGTCTTTGTGACTTGGTATCAGTGTATGTCTTTGTTACTGGGTGTCATTGTGTGTCTGCGTTACTGGGTATCAGTGTATGTCTTTGTGACCTGGTATCAGTGTCTGTCTTTGTTACTGGGTGTCAGTGTGTGTCTGTGTTCCTGGGTATCAGTGTATGTCTTTGTGACTTGGTGTCAGTGTATGTCTTTGTTACTTGGTGGAAATGTGTGTCTGTGATACTGGGTATCAGTGTATGTCTTTGTGACTTGGTATCAGTGTATGTCTTTGTTACTGGGTGCCAGTGTGTGTCTTTGTTACTTGGTGTCAGTTCATGTCTTTGTTACTTGGTGTAAGTGTATGACTTTGTTACTTGGTGTCAGTTTAATTCTTTGTTACTTGGTGTCAGTGTGTGTCTGTGTTACTGGGTATCAGTGTATGTCTTTGTGACTTGGTATCAGTGGATGTCTTTGTTACTGGGTGTCAGTGTATGTCTTTCTTACTTGGTGTAAGTGTATGTCTTTGTGACTTGGTGTCAGTGTATGTCTTTGTTACTGGGTATCAGTGCATGTCAAAATACTTGGTGTTAGTGTATGTCTTTGTGACTTGGTGTCAGTGTATGTCTTTGTTACTTGGTGGAAATGTGTGTCTGTGATACTGGGTATCAGTGTATGTCTTTGTGACTTGGTATCAGTGTATGTCTTTGTTACTGGGTGCCAGTGTGTGTCTTTGTTACTTGGTGTCAGTTCATGTCTTTGTTACTTGGTGTAAGTGTATGACTTTGTTACTTGGTGTCAGTTTAATTCTTTGTTACTTGGTGTCAGTGTGTGTCTGTGTTCCTGGGTATCAGTGTATGTCTTTGTGACTTGGTGTCAGTGTATGTCTTTGTTACTTGGTGGAAATGTGTGTCTGTGATACTGGGTATCAGTGTATGTCTTTGTGACTTGGTATCAGTGTATGTCTTTGTTACTGGGTGCCAGTGTGTGTCTTTGTTACTTGGTGTCAGTTCATGTCTTTGTTACTTGGTGTAAGTGTATGACTTTGTTACTTGGTGTCAGTTTAATTCTTTGTTACTTGGTGTCAGTGTGTGTCTGTGTTACTGGGTATCAGTGTATGTCTTTGTGACTTGGTATCAGTGGATGTCTTTGTTACTGGGTGTCAGTGTATGTCTTTCTTACTTGGTGTAAGTGTATGTCTTTGTGACTTGGTGTCAGTGTGTGTCTGTGTTACTGGGTATCAGTGTATGTCTTTGTGACTTGGTATCAGTGGATGTCTTTGTTACTGGGTGTCAGAGTATGTCTTTGTTACTTGGTGTAAGTGTATGTCTGTGTTACTTGGTGTAAGTGTATGTCTTTGTGACTTGGTGTCAGTGTATGTCTTTGTTACTGGGTATCAGTGCATGTCAAAATACTTGGTGTTAGTGTATGTCTTTGTTACTTGGTGTCAGTGTGTTTCTGTGTATGACTTTGTGACTTGGTGTCAGTGTATGTCTTTGTTCCTGGGTATCAGTGCATGTCAAAATACTTGGTGTCAGTGTGTTTCTGTGCATCAGTGTATGTCTTTGTTACTGGGTGTCAGTGTGTGTCTGTGACACTAGGTGTCAGTATTTAGTTTAGTTTCGAGATACAGCACTGAAACAGGCCCTCCGGCCCACCGAGTCTGTGCCGACCATCAACCAAACATTTATACTAATCCTACACGAATCCCATATTCCAATAACATCCCCACCGGCCCCTATATATTTCCCTACCACCTACCTATGCTAGGGGCAATTTATAATGGCCAATTAACCTACCAACCTGCAAGTCTTTGGGATGTGGGAGGAAACCGGAGCACCCGGAGGAAACCCACGCAGACACAGGGAGAACTTGCAAACTCCGCACAGGCAGTACCCAGAATCGAACCCGGGTCGCTGGAGCTGTGAGGCTGCAGTGCTAACCACTGCGCCACTGTGCTGCCCAGTGTGTATCTGTGTTACTGGGTGTCAGTGTGGTCGTTTGTCTTACTGGGTGTCAGTGTGTGTCTGTGTTACTTGGTGTAAGTGTGAGTCTTTGTTACTTGGTGTCCGTGTGTCTGTGTTACTGGGTGTCAGTGCATGTCTTTGATACTGGGTGTAACTGTGTGTCTTTGTTACTTGGTGTCCGTGTTTGTCTGTGTTACTGGGTGTCAGTGTATGTCTTTGTTACTTGGTGTAAGTGTATGTCTGTGTTACTTTGTGTAAGTGTATGTCTTTGTGACCTGGTGTCAGTGTATGTCTTTGTTACTGGGTATCAGTGCACGTCAAAATACTTGGTGTCAATGTATGTCTTTGTTACTTGGTGTCAGTGTGTGTATCTAATTGGGTGTCAGTGTGTGTCTGTGTTACTGGGTATCAGTGTATGTCTTTGTTACTTCGTGTCTGTGTGTTTTTGTGACTTGGTGTCAGTGTATGTCTTTGTTACTGGCTGTCAGTGTATGTCTTTGTTACTTGGTGTAAGTGTGTGTCTGTGTTACTGGGTATCAGTGTGTGTCTTTGTGACTTGGTGTCAGTGTATGTCTTTGTTACTTGGTGTAAGAGTGTGTCTTTGTTACATGGTGTAATTGTATGTCTTTGTTACTTGGTGTCAGTGTATGTCTTTGTTACTTGGTGTCAGTGTGTGTCTGTGTTACTGGGTATCAGTGTATGTCTTTGTGACTTGGTATCAGTGTATGTCTTTGTTACTGGGTGTCATTGTGTGTCTGCGTTACTGGGTATCAGTGTATGTCTTTGTGACTTGGTATCAGTGTCTGTCTTTGTTACTGGGTGTCAGTGTGTGTCTGTGTTCCTGGGTATCAGTGTATGTCTTTGTGACTTGGTGTCAGTGTATGTCTTTGTTACTTGGTGGAAATGTGTGTCTGTGATACTGGGTATCAGTGTATGTCTTTGTGACTTGGTATCAGTGTATGTCTTTGTTACTGGGTGCCAGTGTGTGTCTTTGTTACTTGGTGTCAGTTTATGTCTTTGTTACTTGGTGTAAGTGTATGACTTTGTTACTTGGTGTCAGTTTAATTCTTTATTACTTGGTGTCAGTGTGTGTCTGTGTTACTGGGTATCAGTGTATGTCTTTGTGACTTGGTATCAGTGGATGTCTTTGTTACTGGGTGTCAGTGTATGTCTTTCTTACTTGGTGTAAGTGTATGTCTGTGTTACTTGGTGGAAGTGTATGTCTTTGTGACTTGGTGTCAGTGTATGTCTTTGTTACTGGGTATCAGTGCATGTCAAAATACTTGGTGTTAGTGTATGTCTTTGTTACTTGGTGTCAGTGTGTTTCTGTGTATCAGTGTATGACTTTGTGACTTGGTGTCAGTGTATGTCTTTGTTACTGGGTATCAGTGCATGTCAAAATACTTGGTGTCAGTGTGTTTCTGTGCATCAGTGTATGTCTTTGTTACTGGGTGTCAGTGTGTGTCTGTGACACTAGGTGTCAGTATTTAGTTTAGTTTCGAGATACAGCACTGAAACAGGCCCTCCGGCCCACCGAGTCTGTGCCGACCATCAACCAAACATTTATACTAATCCTACACGAATCCCATATTCCAATAACATCCCCACCGGCCCCTATATATTTCCCTACCACCTACCTATGCTAGGGGCAATTTATAATGGCCAATTAACCTACCAACCTGCAAGTCTTTGGGATGTGGGAGGAAACCGGAGCACCCGGAGGAAACCCACGCAGACACAGGGAGAACTTGCAAACTCCGCACAGGCAGTACCCAGAATCGAACCCGGGTCGCTGGAGCTGTGAGGCTGCAGTGCTAACCACTGCGCCACTGTGCTGCCCAGTGTGTATCTGTGTTACTGGGTGTCAGTGTGGTCGTTTGTCTTACTGGGTGTCAGTGTGTGTCTGTGTTACTTGGTGTAAGTGTGAGTCTTTGTTACTTGGTGTCCGTGTGTCTGTGTTACTGGGTGTCAGTGCATGTCTTTGATACTGGGTGTAACTGTGTGTCTTTGTTACTTGGTGTCCGTGTTTGTCTGTGTTACTGGGTGTCAGTGTATGTCTTTGTTACTTGGTGTAAGTGTATGTCTGTGTTACTTTGTGTAAGTGTATGTCTTTGTGACCTGGTGTCAGTGTATGTCTTTGTTACTGGGTATCAGTGCACGTCAAAATACTTGGTGTCAATGTATGTCTTTGTTACTTGGTGTCAGTGTGTGTATCTAATTGGGTGTCAGTGTGTGTCTGTGTTACTGGGTATCAGTGTATGTCTTTGTTACTTCGTGTCAGTGTATGTGTTTGTGACTTGGTGTCAGTGTATGTCTTTGTTACTGGCTGTCAGTGTATGTCTTTGTTACTTGGAGTAAGTGTGTGTCTGTGTTACTGGGTATCAGTGTGTGTCTTTGTGACTTGGTGTCAGTGTATGTCTTTGTTACTTGGTGTAAGTGTGTGTCTTTGTTACATGGTGTAATTGTATGTCTTTGTTACTTGGTGTCAGTGTATGTCTTTGTTACTTGGTGTCAGTGTGTGTCTGTGTTACTGGGTATCAGTGTATGTCTTTGTGACTTGGTATCAGTGTATGTCTTTGTTACTGGGTGTCATTGTGTGTCTGCGTTACTGGGTATCAGTGTATGTCTTTGTGACCTGGTATCAGTGTCTGTCTTTGTTACTGGGTGTCAGTGTGTGTCTGTGTTCCTGGGTATCAGTGTATGTCTTTGTGACTTGGTGTCAGTGTATGTCTTTGTTACTTGGTGGAAATGTGTGTCTGTGATACTGGGTATCAGTGTATGTCTTTGTGACTTGGTATCAGTGTATGTCTTTGTTACTGGGTGCCAGTGTGTGTCTTTGTTACTTGGTGTCAGTTCATGTCTTTGTTACTTGGTGTAAGTGTATGACTTTGTTACTTGGTGTCAGTTTAATTCTTTGTTACTTGGTGTCAGTGTGTGTCTGTGTTACTGGGTATCAGTGTATGTCTTTGTGACTTGGTATCAGTGGATGTCTTTGTTACTGGGTGTCAGTGTATGTCTTTCTTACTTGGTGTAAGTGTATGTCTTTGTGACTTGGTGTCAGTGTATGTCTTTGTTACTGGGTATCAGTGCATGTCAAAATACTTGGTGTTAGTGTATGTCTTTGTGACTTGGTGTCAGTGTATGTCTTTGTTACTTGGTGGAAATGTGTGTCTGTGATACTGGGTATCAGTGTATGTCTTTGTGACTTGGTATCAGTGTATGTCTTTGTTACTGGGTGCCAGTGTGTGTCTTTGTTACTTGGTGTCAGTTCATGTCTTTGTTACTTGGTGTAAGTGTATGACTTTGTTACTTGGTGTCAGTTTAATTCTTTGTTACTTGGTGTCAGTGTGTGTCTGTGTTACTGGGTATCAGTGTATGTCTCTGTGACTTGGTATCAGTGGATGTCTTTGTTACTGGGTGTCAGTGTATGTCTTTCTTACTTGGTGTAAGTGTATGTCTGTGTTACTTTGTGTAAGTGTATGTCTTTGTGACCTGGTGTCAGTGTATGTCTTTGTTACTGGGTATCAGTGCACGTCAAAATACTTGGTGTCAATGTATGTCTTTGTTACTTGGTGTCAGTGTGTGTATCTAATTGGGTGTCAGTGTGTGTCTGTGTTACTGGGTATCAGTGTATGTCTTTGTTACTTCGTGTCAGTGTATGTGTTTGTGACTTGGTGTCAGTGTATGTCTTTGTTACTGGCTGTCAGTGTATGTCTTTGTTACTTGGTGTCAGTATGTGTCTGTGTTACTAGGTATCAGTGTATGTCTTTGTGACTTGGTATCAGTGTATGTCTTTGTTACTGGGTGTCATTGTGTGTCTGCGTTACTGGGTATCAGTGTATGTCTTTGTGACTTGGTATCAGTGTCTGTCTTTGTTACTGGGTGTCAGTGTGTGTCTGTGTTCCTGGGTATCAGTGTATGTCTTTGTGACTTGGTGTCAGTGTATGTCTTTGTTACTTGGTGGAAGTGTGTGTCTGTGACACTGGGTATCAGTGTATGTCTTTGTGACTTGGTATCAGTGTATGTCTTTGTTACTGGGTGTCAGTGTGTGTCTGTGTTACTTGGTGTCAGTGTGTTTCTGTGCATGTCTTTGTTACTGGGTGTCAGTGTGTGTCTGTGACACTAGGTGTCAGTATTTAGTTTAGTTTCGAGATACAGCACTGAAACAGGCCCTCCGGCCCACCGAGTCTGTGCCGACCATCAACCAAACATTTATACTAATCCTACACGAATCCCATATTCCAATAACATCCCCACCGGCCCCTATATATTTCCCTACCACCTACCTATGCTAGGGGCAATTTATAATGGCCAATTAACCTACCAACCTGCAAGTCTTTGGGATGTGGGAGGAAACCGGAGCACCCGGAGGAAACCCACGCAGACACAGGGAGAACTTGCAAACTCCGCACAGGCAGTACCCAGAATCGAACCCGGGTCGCTGGAGCTGTGAGGCTGCAGTGCTAACCACTGCGCCACTGTGCTGCCCAGTGTGTATCTGTGTTACTGGGTGTCAGTGTGGTCGTTTGTCTTACTGGGTGTCAGTGGGTGTCTGTGTTACTTGGTGTAAGTGTGAGTCTTTGTTACTTGGTGTCCGTGTGTGTCTGTGTTACTGGGTGTCAGTGCATGTCTTTGATACTGGGTGTAACTGTGTGTCTTTGTTACTTGGTGTCCGTGTTTGTCTGTGTTACTGGATGTCAGTGTATGTCTGTGTTACTTTGTGTAAGTGTATGTCTTTGTTACTGGGTATCAGTGCACGTCAAAATACTTGGTGTCAATGTATGTCTTTGTTACTTGGTGTCAGTGTGTGTATCTAACTGGGTGTCAGTGTGTGTCTGTGTTACTTGGTGTAAGTGTGAGTCTTTGTTACTTGGTGTCCGTGTGTCTGTGTTACTGGGTGTCAGTGCATGTCTTTGATACTGGGTGTAACTGTGTGTCTTTGTTACTTGGTGTCCGTGTTTGTCTGTGTTACTGGGTGTCAGTGTATGTCTTTGTTACTTGGTGTAAGTGTATGTCTGTGTTACTTTGTGTAAGTGTATGTCTTTGTGACCTGGTGTCAGTGTATGTCTTTGTTACTGGGTATCAGTGCACGTCAAAATACTTGGTGTCAATGTATGTCTTTGTTACTTGGTGTCAGTGTGTGTATCTAATTGGGTGTCAGTGTGTGTCTGTGTTACTGGGTATCAGTGTATGTCTTTGTTACTTCGTGTCAGTGTATGTGTTTGTGACTTGGTGTCAGTGTATGTCTTTGTTACTGGCTGTCAGTGTATGTCTTTGTTACTTGGAGTAAGTGTGTGTCTGTGTTACTGGGTATCAGTGTTTGTCTTTGTGACTTGGTGTCAGTGTATGTCTTTGTTACTTGGTGTAAGTGTGTGTCTTTGTTACATGGTGTAATTGTATGTCTTTGTTACTTGGTGTCAGTGTATGTCTTTGTTACTTGGTGTCAGTGTGTGTCTGTGTTACTGGGTATCAGTGTATGTCTTTGTGACTTGGTATCAGTGTATGTCTTTGTTACTGGGTGTCATTGTGTGTCTGCGTTACTGGGTATCAGTGTATGTCTTTGTGACTTGGTATCAGTGTCTGTCCTTGTTACTGGGTGTCAGTGTGTGTCTGTGTTCCTGGGTATCAGTGTATGTCTTTGTGACTTGGTGTCAGTGTATGTCTTTGTTACTTGGTGGAAATGTGTGTCTGTGATACTGGGTATCAGTGTATGTCTTTGTGACTTGGTATCAGTGTATGTCTTTGTTACTGGGTGTCAGTGTGTGTCTTTGTTACTTGGTGTCAGTTTATGTCTTTGTTACTTGGTGTAAGTGTATGACTTTGTTACTTGGTGTCAGTTTAATTCTTTGTTACTTGGTGTCAGTGTGTGTCTGTGTTACTGGGTATCAGTGTATGTCTTTGTGACTTGGTATCAGTGGATGTCTTTGTTACTGGGTGTCAGTGTATGTCTTTGTTACTTGGTGTAAGTGTATGTCTGTGTTACTTTGTGTAAGTGTATGTCTTTGTGACCTGGTGTCAGTGTATGTCTTTGTTACTGGGTATCAGTGCACGTCAAAATACTTGGTGTCAATGTATGTCTTTGTTACTTGGTGTCAGTGTGTGTATCTAATTGGGTGTCAGTGTGTGTCTGTGTTACTGGGTATCAGTGTATGTCTTTGTTACTTCGTGTCAGTGTATGTGTTTGTGACTTGGTGTCAGTGTATGTCTTTGTTACTGGCTGTCAGTGTATGTCTTTGTTACTTGGAGTAAGTGTGTGTCTGTGTTACTGGGTATCAGTGTTTGTCTTTGTGACTTGGTGTCAGTGTATGTCTTTGTTACTTGGTGTAAGTGTGTGTCTTTGTTACATGGTGTAATTGTATGTCTTTGTTACTTGGTGTCAGTGTATGTCTTTGTTACTTGGTGTCAGTGTGTGTCTGTGTTACTGGGTATCAGTGTATGTCTTTGTGACTTGGTATCAGTGTATGTCTTTGTTACTGGGTGTCATTGTGTGTCTGCGTTACTGGGTATCAGTGTATGTCTTTGTGACTTGGTATCAGTGTCTGTCCTTGTTACTGGGTGTCAGTGTGTGTCTGTGTTCCTGGGTATCAGTGTATGTCTTTGTGACTTGGTGTCAGTGTATGTCTTTGTTACTTGGTGGAAATGTGTGTCTGTGATACTGGGTATCAGTGTATGTCTTTGTGACTTGGTATCAGTGTATGTCTTTGTTACTGGGTGTCAGTGTGTGTCTTTGTTACTTGGTGTCAGTTTATGTCTTTGTTACTTGGTGTAAGTGTATGACTTTGTTACTTGGTGTCAGTTTAATTCTTTGTTACTTGGTGTCAGTGTGTGTCTGTGTTACTGGGTATCAGTGTATGTCTTTGTGACTTGGTATCAGTGGATGTCTTTGTTACTGGGTGTCAGTGTATGTCTTTGTTACTTGGTGTAAGTGTATGTCTGTGTTACTTGGTGTAAGTGTATGTCTTTGTGACTTGGTGTCAGTGTATGTCTTTGTTACTGGGTATCAGTGCATGTCAAAATACTTGGTGTTAGTGTATGTCTTTGTTACTTGGTGTCAGTGTGTTTCTGTGTATCAGTGTATGTCTTTGTGACTTGGTGTCAGTGTATGTCTTTGTTACTGGGTATCAGTGCATGTCAAAATACTTGGTGTCAGTGTGTTTCTGTGCATCAGTGTATGTCTTTGTTACTGGGTGTCAGTGTGTGTCTGTGGCACTAGGTGTCAGTATTTAGTTTAGTTTCGAGATACAGCACTGAAACAGGCCCTCCGGCCCACCGAGTCTGTGCCGACCATCAACCAAACATTTATACTAATCCTACACGAATCCCATATTCCAATAACATCCCCACCGGCCCCTATATATTTCCCTACCACCTACCTATGCTAGGGGCAATTTATAATGGCCAATTAACCTACCAACCTGCAAGTCTTTGGGATGTGGGAGGAAACAGGAGCACCCGGAGGAAACCCACGCAGACACAGGGAGAACTTGCAAACTCCGCACAGGCAGTACCCAGAATCGAACCCGGGTCGCTGGAGCTGTGAGGCTGCAGTGCTAACCACTGCGCCACTGTGCTGCCCAGTGTGTATCTGTGTTACTGGGTGTCAGTGTGGTCGTTTGTCTTACTGGGTGTCAGTGTGTGTCTGTGTTACTTGGTGTAAGTGTGAGTCTTTGTTACTTGGTGTCCGTGTGTGTCTGTGTTACTGGGTGTCAGTGCATGTCTTTGATACTGGGTGTAACTGTGTGTCTTTGTTACTTGGTGTCCGTGTTTGTCTGTGTTACTGCGTGTCAGTGTATGTCTTTGTTACTTGGTGTAAGTGTATGTCTGTGTTACTTTGTGTTAGTGTATGTCTTTGTGACCTGGTGTCAGCGTATGTCTTTGTTACTGGGTATCAGTGCACGTCAAAATACTTGGTGTCAATGTATGTCTTTGTTACTTGGTGTCAGTGTGTGTATCTAACTGGGTGTCAGTGTGTGTCTGTGTTACTGGGTATCAGTGTATGTCTTTGTTACTTCGTGTCAGTGTATGTGTTTGTGACTTGGTGTCAGTGTATGTCTTTGTTACTGGCTGTCAGTGTATGTCTTTGTTACTTGGTGTAAGTGTGTGTCTGTGTTACTGGGTGTCAGTGTGTGTCTGTGTTCCTGGGTATCAGTGTATGTATTTGTTCCTTGGTGTAAGTGTGTGTCTGTGTTACTGGGTATCAGTGTGTGTCTTTGTGACTTGGTGTCAGTGTATGTCTTTGTTACTTGGTGTAAGTGTGTTTTTTTGTTACATGGTGTAATTGTATGTCTTTGTTACTTGGTGTCAGTGTGTGTCTGTGTTACTGGGTCTCAGTGTATGTCTTTGTGACTTGGTATCAGTGTATGTCTTTGTTACTTGGTGTCAGTGTGTGCATCTAACTGGGTGTCAGTGTGTGTCTGTGTTACTGGGTATCAGTGTATGTCTTTGTTACTTGGTGTCAGTTTATGTCTTTGTTACTTGGTGTAAGTGTATGACTTTGTTACTTGGTGTCAGTTTATGTCTTTGTTACTTGGTGTCAGTGCATGTGCTTGTGACTTGTTGTCAGTGTATGTCTTTGTTACTGGGTATCAGTGCATGTCAAAATACTTGGTGTTAGTGTCTGTCTTTGTTACTTGGTGTCAGTGTGTTTCAGTGTATCAGTGTATGTCTTTGTGACTTGGTGTCAGTGTATGTCTTTGTTACTTGGTGTCAGTGTGTTTCTGTGCATCAGTGTATGTCTTTGTTACTGGGTGTCAGTGTGTGTCTGTGACACTAGGTGTCAGTATTTAGTTTAGTTTCGAGATACAGCACTGAAACAGGCCCTCCGGCCCACCGAGTCTGTGCCGACCATCAACCAAACATTTATACTAATCCTACACGAATCCCATATTCCAATAACATCCCCACCGGCCCCTATATATTTCCCTACCACCTACCTATGCTAGGGGCAATTTATAATGGCCAATTAACCTACCAACCTGCAAGTCTTTGGGATGTGGGAGGAAACCGGAGCACCCGGAGGAAACCCACGCAGACACAGGGAGAACTTGCAAACTCCGCACAGGCAGTACCCAGAATCGAACCCGGGTCGCTGGAGCTGTGAGGCTGCAGTGCTAACCACTGCGCCACTGTGCTGCCCAGTGTGTATCTGTGTTACTGGGTGTCAGTGTGGTCGTTTGTCTTACTGGGTGTCAGTGGGTGTCTGTGTTACTTGGTGTAAGTGTGAGTCTTTGTTACTTGGTGTCCGTGTGTGTCTGTGTTACTGGGTGTCAGTGCATGTCTTTGATACTGGGTGTAACTGTGTGTCTTTGTTACTTGGTGTCCGTGTTTGTCTGTGTTACTGGATGTCAGTGTATGTCTGTGTTACTTTGTGTAAGTGTATGTCTTTGTTACTGGGTATCAGTGCACGTCAAAATACTTGGTGTCAATGTATGTCTTTGTTACTTGGTGTCAGTGTGTGTATCTAACTGGGTGTCAGTGTGTGTCTGTGTTTTGGGTATCAGTGTGTGTCTTTGTTACATGGTGTAATTGTATGTCTTTGTTACTTGGTGTCAGTGTATGTCTTTGTTACTTGGTGTAAGTGTGTGTCTGTGTTACTGGGTATCAGTGTGTGTCTTTGTGACTTGGTGTCAGTGTATGTCTTTGTTACTTGGTGTAAGTGTGTGTCTTTGTTACATGGTGTAATTGTATGTCTTTGTGACTTGGTGTCAGTGTATGTCTTTGTTACTTGGTGTCAGTGTGTGTCTGTGTTACTGGGTATCAGTGTATGTCTTTGTGACTTGGTATCAGTGTATGTCTTTCTGACTGGGTGTCATTGTGTGTATGCGTTACTGGGTATCAGTGTATGTCTTTGTGACTTGGTATCAGTGTCTGTCTTTGTTACTGGGTGTCAGTGTGTGTCTGTGTTCCTGGGTATCAGTCTTTGTGACTTGGTGTCAGTATATGTCTTTGTTACTGGGTGTCAGTGTGTCTCTTTGTGACTTGGTGTCAGTGTATGTCTTTGTTACTTGGTGGAAGTGTGTGACTGTGATACTGGGTATCAGTGTATGTCTTTGTGACTTGGTATCAGTGTACGTCTTTGTTACTGGGTGTCAGTGTGTGTATGTGTTCCTGGGTATCAGTGCATGTCTTTGTGACTTGGTGTCAGTGTATGTCTTTGTTACTTGGTGTAAGTGTGTGTCTGTGATACTGGGTGTCAGTGTATGTCTTTGTTACTTCGTGTAAGTGTGTGTCTGTGATACTGGGTATCAGTGTATGTCTTTGTGACTTGGTGTCAGTGTATGTCTTTGTTACTGGGTGTAAGTGCATGACTTTGTTACTTGGTGTCAGTGTGTGTCTGTGTTCCTGGGTATCAGTGTATGTCTTTGTGACTTGGTGTCAGTGTATGTCTTTGTTACTGGGTGTCAGTGTGTCTCTTTGTGACTTGGTGTCAGTGTATGTCTTTGTTACTTGGTGGAAGTGTGTGTCTGTGATACTGGGTATCAGTGTATGTCTTTGTGACTTGGTATCAGTGTATGTCTTTGTTACTGGGTGTCAGTGTGTGTCTGTGATACTGGGTATCAGTGTATGTCTTTGATACTTGGTGTCAGTTCATGTCTTTGTTACTTGATGTCAGTGCATGCGCTTGTGACTTGTTGTCAGTGGATGTCTTTGTTACTGGGTGTCAGTGTATGTCTTTGTTACTTGGTGTAAGTGTATGTCTTTGTGACTTGGTGTTAGTGTATGTCTTTGTTACTTGGTGTCAGTGTGTTTCTGTGCATCAGTGTATGTCTTTGTTACTGGGTGTCAGTGTGTGTCTGTGACACTAGGTGTCAGTATTTAGTTTAGTTTGGAGATAAAGCACTGAAACAGGCCCTCCGGCCCACCGAGTCTGTGCCGACCATCAACCAAACATTTATACTAATCCTACACGAATCCCATATTCCAATAACATCCCCACCGGCCCCTATATATTTCCCTACCACCTACCTATACTAGGGGCAATTTATAATGGCCAATTAACCTACCAACCTGCAAGTCTTTGGGATGTGGGAGGAAACCGGAGCACCCGGAGGAAACCCACGCAGACACAGGGAGAACTTGCAAACTCCGCACAGGCAGTACCCAGAATCGAACCCGGATCGCTGGAGCTGTGAGGCTGCAGTGCTAACCACTGCGCCACTGTGCCGCCCAGTGTGTATCTGTGTTACTGGGTGTCAGTGTATGTCTTTGTTACTTGGGGTCAGTGTGTGTCTGTGTTACTGGGTGTCAGTGTGGTCGTTTGTCTTACTGGGTGTCAGTGTGTGTCTGTGTTACTTGGTGTTAGTGTGAGTCTTTGTTACTTGGTGTCCGTGTGTGTCTGTGTTACTGGGTGTCAGTGCATGTCTTTGATACTGGGTGTAACTGTGTGTCTTTGATACTTGGTGTCCGTGTTTGTCTGTGTTACTGGGTGTCAGTGTCTGTCTTTGTTACTGGGTGTCAGTGTATGTCTTTGTTACATGGTGTCAGTGTGTGTCTGTGTTACTGGGTGTCAGTGCATGTCTTTGTTACTTGGTGTCAGTGTATGTCTTTGTTACTTGGTGTAAGTGTGTGTCTTTGTTACATGGTGTAATTGTATGTCTTTGTTACTTGGTGTCAGTGTATGTCTTTGTTACTTGGTGTCAGTGTGTGTCTGTGTTACTGGGTATCAGTGTATGTCTTTGTGACTTGGTATCAGTGTATGTCTTTGTTACTGGGTTTCATTGTGTATCTGCGTTACTGGGTATCAGTGGATGTCTTTGTGACTTGGTATCAGTGTCTGTCTTTGTTACTGGGTGTCAGTGTGTGTATCTAACTGGGTGTCAGTGTGTGTCTGTGCTACTGGGTATCAGTGTATGTCTTTGTGACTTGGTATCAGAGTATGTCTTTGTTACTGGCTTTCAGTGTGTGTCTGTGTTACTTGGTATCTGTGTATGTCTTTGTGACTTGGTGTCAGTGTATGTCTGCGTTACTTGGTGTAAGTGTGTGTCTGTGTTACTTGGTGTAAGTGTGTGTTTGTGTCCCTGGGTAACAGTGTATGTCTTTGTTACTTGGTGTCAGTGTATGTCTGCGTTACTTGGTGTAAGTGAGTGTCTGTGTTATTGGGTGTCAGTGTGTGTCTCTGTTACTTGTTGTAAGTGTGTGTCTGTGTTACTGGGTACCAGTGTCTGTCTTAGTTACTTGGTGTAAGTGTGTGTCTGTGTTACTTGGTGTAAGTATATGTCTTTGTTACTTGGTGTCCGTGTGTGTCTGTGTTACTGGCTGTCAGTGCATGTCTTTGTTACTTGTTGCCAGTGTATGTCTTTGTTACTGGGTGTCAGTGTGTGTCTCTGTGACTTGGTGTCAGTGTATGTCTTTGTTACTTGGTGTATGTGTGCGTCTGTGTTACTGGGTATCAGTGTATGTCTTTGTTACTTGGTGTCAGTGTCTGTCAAAATACTTGGTGGAAGTGTATGTCGTTGTTACTTGGTGCAAGTGTGTGTCTTTGTTACTTGGTGTAAGTGTATGTTTTTGTTACTTGGTGTCAGTGTATGTCTTTGTTACTTGGTGTAATTGTCCGTCTTTGTTACTTGGTGTAAGTGTATGTCTTTGTTACTTGGTGTCAGTGTATGTCTGTGTTACTTGGTGTAAGTGTGTGTCTTTGTTACTTGGTGTCAGTGTATGTCTTTGTTTCTTGGTGTCAGTGTGTGACTGTGTTCCTGGGCATCAATGTATGTCTTTGTGACTTGGTATCAGTGTATGTCTTTGTTACTTGGTGCGAGTGCATGTCTGTGTTACTTGGTGTAAGTGTGTGTCTTTGTTACTTGGTGTAAGCGTTTGTCTTTGTTACTTGGTGTCAGTGCATGTCTTTGTTACTTGGTGTCAGTGTGTGTCTGTGTTACTGGGTATCAGTGTATATCTGTGCTACTTGGTGTAAGTGTATGTCTTTGTTACTTGGTGTAATTGTATGTCTTTGTTACTTGGTGTCAGTGCATGTCTGTGTTACTTGGTGTAAGTGTATGTCTTTGTTACTTGGTGTAAGTGTGTGTCTGTGTTACTTGGTGCAAATGTGTGTCTGTGTTCCTGGGTATCAGTGTATGTCTTTGTTACTTGGTGTCAGTGTATGTCTGTGTTACTTGGTGTATGTGTGTGTCTTTGTTACTTTGTGTAAGTGTATGTCTTTGTTACTTGGTGTCAGTGTATGTCTTTGTTACTTGGTGTAAGTTTGTGTCTGTGTTAGTTGGTGTAAGAGTGTGTCTGTGTATCAGTGTAAGTCTTTGTGACTTGGTGTCAGTGTATGTCTTTGTGACTGGGTGTCAGTGCATGTCTTTGTTACTTGGTGCCAGTGTATGTCTGTGTTACTGGGGTTCAGTGTGTGTCTGTGTTACTGGGGGTCAGTGTCTGTCTTTGTTACTTGTTCTAAGTGTGTGTCTGTGTTACTGGGTACCAGTGTCTGTCTTAGTTACTTGGTGTAAGTGTGTGTCTGTGTTACTTGGTTTAAGTATGTGTCTTTGTTACTTGGTGTCCGTGTGTGTCTGTGTTACTGGCTGTCAGTGCATGTCTTTGTTACTTGTTGCCAGTGTATGTCTTTGTTACTGGGTGTCAGTGTGTGTCTCTGTGACTTGGTGTCAGTGTATGTCTTTGTTACTTGGTGTATGTGTGCGTCTGTGTTACTGGGTATCAGTGTATGTCTTTGTTACTTGGTGTCAGTGTCTGTCAAAATACTTGGTGGAAGTGTATGTCGTTGTTACTTGGTGCAAGTGTGTGTCTTTGTTACTTGGTGTAAGTGTATGTTTCTGTTACTTGGTGTCAGTGTATGTCTTTGTTACTTGGTGTAATTGTCCGTCTTTGTTACTTGGTGTAAGTGTATGTCTTTGTTACTTGGTGTCAGTGTATGTCTGTGTTACTTGGTGTAAGTGTGTGTCTTTGTTACTTGGTGTCAGTGTATGTCTTTGTTTCTTGGTGTCAGTGTGTGACTGTGTTCCTGGGCATCAATGTATGTCTTTGTGACTTGGTATCAGTGTATGTCTTTGTTACTTGGTGCGAGTGCATGTCTGTGTTACTTGGTGTAAGTGTGTGTCTTTGTTACTTGGTGTAAGCGTTTGTCTTTGTTACTTGGTGTCAGTGCATGTCTTTGTTACTTGGTGTCAGTGTGTGTCTGTGTTACTGGGTATCAGTGTATATCTGTGCTACTTGGTGTAAGTGTATGTCTTTGTTACTTGGTGTAATTGTATGTCTTTGTTACTTGGTGTCAGTGCATGTCTGTGTTACTTGGTGTAAGTGTATGTCTTTGTTACTTGGTGTAAGTGTGTGTCTGTGTTACTTGGTGCAAATGTGTGTCTGTGTTCCTGGGTATCAGTGTATGTCTTTGTTACTTGGTGTCAGTGTATGTCTGTGTTACTTGGTGTATGTGTGTGTCTTTGTTACTTTGTGTAAGTGTATGTCTTTGTTACTTGGTGTCAGTGTATGTCTTTGTTACTTGGTGTAAGTTTGTGTCTGTGTTAGTTGGTGTAAGAGTGTGTCTGTGTATCAGTGTAAGTCTTTGTGACTTGGTGTCAGTGTATGTCTTTGTGACTGGGTGTCAGTGCATGTCTTTGTTACTTGGTGCCAGTGTATGTCTGTGTTACTGGGGTTCAGTGTGTGTCTGTGTTACTGGGGGTCAGTGTCTGTCTTTGTTACTTGTTCTAAGTGTGTGTCTGTGTTACTTGGTGTAACTGTGTGTCTTTGCTACTTGGTGTCCGTGTCAGTCTGTGTTACTGGGTGTCAGTGTATATCTGTGTTACTTGGTGTAACTGTGTGTCTTGTTTACTTGGTGTAATTGTATATCTTTGTTACTTGGTGCCAGTGTATGTCTGTGTTACTGGGGTTCAGTGTGTGTCTGTGTTACTTGGTGTAAGTGTATGTCTTTGTTACTTGGTGTAAGTGTGTATCTGTGTTACTTGGTGTAAGTGTTTGTCCGTGTTCCTGGGTATCAGTGTATGTCTTTGTTACTTGGTGTCAGTGTATGTCTGTGTTACTTGGTGTAAGTGTGTGTCTGTGTTACTGGGTATCAGTGTATGTCTTTGTTACTTGGTGTCAGTGTATGTCTTTGTTACTGGGTGTCAGTGTGTGTCTTTGTGACTTGGAGTGCAGTGGATGTCATTGTTACTTGGTGTAAGTGTGTGTCTGTGTTACTGGGTATCAGTGTATGTCTTTGTTACTTGGTGTCAGTGTATGTCAAAATACATGGTGTAAGTGTACGTCTTTGTTACTTGGTGTAATTGTCCGTTTTTGTTACTTGGTTTAAGTGTATGTCTTTGTTTTTTGGTGTCAGTGTATGTCTGTGTTACTTGGTGTAAGTGTGTGTCTTTGTTACTTGGTGTCAGTGTATGTCTTTTTTACTTGGTGTCAGTGTGTGTCTGTGTTGCTGGGCATCAATCTATGTCTTTGTGACTTGGCATCAGTGTATGGCTTTGTGACTTGGTGTTAGTGTATGTCTTTGTTAATTGGTGTCAGTGTATGTCTGTGTTACTTGGTGTCAGTGTATGTCTGTCTTACTTGGAGTAAGTGTGTGTCTTTGTTACTTGGTGTCAGTGTATCTCTTTGTTACTTGGCGAAAGTGTGTGTCTGTGTTACTGGGTATCAGTGTCTGTCTTTGTTACTTGGTGTCAGTGTCTGTCAAAATACTTGGTGTCAGTGTATGTCTTTGTTACTTGGTGTAATTGTCTCTCTTTGTTACGTGGTGTATGTGTGTGTCTGTGTTACTGGGTATCAGTGTATGTCTTTGTGACTTGGTTCCAGTGTATGTCTTTGTTACTGGGTGTCAGTGTGTTTCTGTGTTACTGGGTATCAGTGTATGTCTTTGAAACATGGTATCAGTGTATGTCTTTGTTACTGGGTGTCAGTGTGTGTCTGTGTTACTGGGTATCAGTGTATGTCTTTGTGACTTGCTTTCAGTGTATGTCTTTGTTATTGGGCGTCAGTGTGTTTCTGTGTTACTGGGTATCAGTGTATGTCTTTGTGACTTGGTATCAGTGTATGTCTTTGTTACTGGGTGTTAGTGTGTGTCTGTGTTACTGGGTATCAGTGTATGTCTTTGTGACTTGGTTTCAGTGGATGTCTTTGTCACTGGATGTCAGTGTGTTTCTGTGTTACTGGGTATCAGTGTATGTCTTTGTGACTTGGTATCAGTATATGTCTTTGTTACCGGGTGTCAGTGTATGTCTGTGTTCCTGGGTATCATTGTATGTCTTTGTGACTTGGTGTCAGAGTATGTCTTTGTTACTGAGTGTCAGTGTGTGTCTTTGTGACTTGGTGTCAGTGTATGTCTTTTTACTTGGTGTAAGTGTGTGTCTGTGAAACTGGGTATCAGTGTATGTCTTTGTTACTTGGTGTCAGTGTATGTCTGTGTTACTTGGTGTAAGTGTGTGTCTGTGTATCAGTGTATGTCTTTGTGACTTGGTGTCGGTGTATGTCTTTGTTACTGGGTGCCAGTGTGAGTCTTTGTGACTTGGTGTCAGTGTATGTCTGTGTTACTGGGGTTCAGTGTGTGTCTGTGTTACTGGGGGTCAGTGTGTGTTTCTAACTGGGTGTCAGTGTGTGTCTGTCTTACTGGGTATCAGTGCTTGTCTTTGTTACTTTGTGTCAGTGTATGTCTGTGTCACTTGGTGTAAGAGTATGTCTTTGTTACTTGGTGAAAGTGTGTGTCTGTGTTACTTGGTGTAGGTGTGTGTCTGTGTTACTGGGTATCATTGTATGTCTTTGTTACTGGGTGTCAGTGCATGTCTTTGTTACTTGGTGCTAGTGTATATCTGTGTTACTTGGTGTAAGTGTGTGTCTTTGTTACTTGGTATAATTGTATGTCTTTGTTACTTGGTGTCAGTGTATGTCTGTGTTACTTGCTGTAAGTGTATGTCTTTGTTACTTGGTGTAATTGTGTGTCTTTGTTACTTGGTGTCAGTGTATGTCTGTGTTACTTGCTGTAAGTGTATGTCTTTGTTACTTGGTGTAATTGTGTGTCTGTGTTACTTGGTGTAACTGTGTGTCTGTATTCCTGGGTATCAGTGTATGTCTTTGTTACTTTGTTTTAGTGTAGGTCTGTGTTACTTGGTGTAAGTGTGTGTCTGTGTTACTGGGTATCAGTGTATGTCTTTGTTACTTGGTGTCAGTGTATGTCTGACTTACTTGGAGTAAGTGTGTGTCTTTGTTACTTGGTGTCAGTGTATCTCTTTGTTACTTGGCGAAAGTGTGTGTCTGTGTTACTGGGTATCAGTGTCTGTCTTTGTTACTTTGTGTCAGTGTATGTCAAAATACTTGGTGTCAGTGTATGTCTTTGTTACTTGGTGTAATTGTCTGTCTTTGTTACTTGGTGTATGTGTGTGTCTGTGTTACTGGGTATCAGTGTATGTCTTTGTGACTTGGTATCAGTGTATGTCTTTGTTACTGGGTGTCAGTGTGTGTCTGTGTTACTGGGTATCAGTGTATGTCTTTGTGACTTGGTTTCAGTGTATGTCTTTGTTACTGGATGTCAGTGTGTTTCTGTGTTACTGGGTATCAGTGTATGTCTTTGTTACTTGGTGTAAGTGTGTGTCTGTGTTACTGGGTATCAGTGTATGTCTTTGTGACTTGGTATCAGTGTATGTCTTTGTTACCGGGTGTCAGTGTATGTCTGTGTTCCTGGGTATCATTGTATGTCTTTGTGACTTGGTGTCAGTGTCTGTCTTTGTTACTGAGTGTCAGTGTGTGTCTTTGTGACTTGGTGTCAGTGTATGTCTGTGTTACTTGCTGTAAGTGTATGTCTTTGTTACTTGGTGTAATTGTGTGTCTGTGTTACTTGGTGTAACTGTGTGTCTGTATTCCTGGGTATCATTGTATGTCTTTGTTACTGGGTGTCAGTGCATGTCTGTGTTACTTGCTGTAAGTGTCTGTCTTTGTTACTTGGTGTCAGTGTATGTCAAAATACTTGGTGTCAGTGTATGTCTTTGTTACTTGGTGTAATTGTCTCTCTTTGTTACGTGGTGTATGTGTGTGTCTGTGTTACTGGGTATCAGTGTATGTCTTTGTGACTTGGTTCCAGTGTATGTCTTTGTTACTGGGTGTCAGTGTGTTTCTGTGTTACTGGGTATCAGTGTATGTCTTTGAAACATGGTATCAGTGTATGTCTTTGTTACTGGGTGTCAGTGTGTGTCTGTGTTACTGGGTATCAGTGTATGTCTTTGTGACTTGCTTTCAGTGTATGTCTTTGTTATTGGGCGTCAGTGTGTTTCTGTGTTACTGGGTATCAGTGTATGTCTTTGTGACTTGGTATCAGTGTATGTCTTTGTTACTGGGTGTTAGTGTGTGTCTGTGTTACTGGGTATCAGTGTATGTCTTTGTGACTTGGTTTCAGTGGATGTCTTTGTTACTGGATGTCAGTGTGTTTCTGTGTTACTGGGTATCAGTGTATGTCTTTGTGACTTGGTATCAGTATATGTCTTTGTTACCGGGTGTCAGTGTATGTCTGTGTTCCTGGGTATCATTGTATGTCTTTGTGACTTGGTGTCAGAGTATGTCTTTCTTACTGAGTGTCAGTGTGTGTCTTTGTGACTTGGTGTCAGTGTATGTCTTTTTACTTGGTGTAAGTGTGTGTCTGTGAAACTGGGTATCAGTGTATGTCTTTGTTACTTGGTGTCAGTGTATGTCTGTGTTACTTGGTGTAAGTGTGTGTCTGTGTATCAGTGTATGTCTTTGTGACTTGGTGTCGGTGTATGTCTTTGTTACTGGGTGCCAGTGTGTGTCTTTGTGACTTGGTGTCAGTGTATGTCTGTGTTACTGGGGTTCAGTGTGTGTCTGTGTTACTGGGGGTCAGTGTGTGTTTCTAACTGGGTGTCAGTGTGTGTCTGTCTTACTGGGTATCAGTGCTTGTCTTTGTTACTTTGTGTCAGTGTATGTCTGTGTCACTTGGTGTAAGAGTATGTCTTTGTTACTTGGTGAAAGTGTGTGTCTGTGTTACTTGGTGTAGGTGTGTGTCTGTGTTACTGGGTATCATTGTATGTCTTTGTTACTGGGTGTCAGTGCATGTTTTGTTACTTGGTGCTAGTGTATATCTGTGTTACTTGGTGTAAGTGTGTGTCTTTGTTACTTGGTATAATTGTATGTCTTTGTTACTTGGTGTCAGTGTATGTCTGTGTTACTTGCTGTAAGTGTATGTCTTTGTTACTTGGTGTAATTGTGTGTCTGTGTTACTTGGTGTAACTGTGTGTCTGTATTCCTGGGTATCAGTGTATGTCTTTGTTACTTTGTTTTAGTGTAGGTCTGTGTTACTTGGTGTAAGTGTGTGTCTGTGTTACTGGGTATCAGTGTATGTCTTTGTTACTTGGTGTCAGTGTATGTCTGACTTACTTGGAGTAAGTGTGTGTCTTTGTTACTTGGTGTCAGTGTATCTCTTTGTTACTTGGCGAAAGTGTGTGTCTGTGTTACTGGGTATCAGTGTCTGTCTTTGTTACTTTGTGTCAGTGTATGTCAAAATACTTGGTGTCAGTGTATGTCTTTGTTACTTGGTGTAATTGTCTGTCTTTGTTACTTGGTGTATGTGTGTGTCAGTGTTACTGGGTATCAGTGTATGTCTTTGTGACTTGGTATCAGTGTATGTCTTTGTTACTGGGTGTCAGTGTGTGTCTGTGTTACTGGGTATCAGTGTATGTCTTTGTGACTTGGTTTCAGTGTATGTCTTTGTTACTGGATGTCAGTGTGTTTCTGTGTTACTGGGTATCAGTGTATGTCTTTGTTACTTGGTGTAAGTGTGTGTCTGTGTTACTGGGTATCAGTGTATGTCTTTGTGACTTGCTATCAGTGTATGTCTTTGTTACCGGGTGTCAGTGTATGTCTGTGTTCCTGGGTATCATTGTATGTCTTTGTGACTTGGTGTCAGTGTCTGTCTTTGTTACTGAGTGTCAGTGTGTGTCTTTGTGACTTGGTGTCAGTGTATGTCTGTGTTACTTGCTGTAAGTGTATGTCTTTGTTACTTGGTGTAATTGTGTGTCTGTGTTACTTGGTGTAACTGTGTGTCTGTATTCCTGGGTATCATTGTATGTCTTTGTTACTGGGTGTCAGTGCATGTCTGTGTTACTTGCTGTAAGTGTATGTCTTTGTTACTTGGTGTAATTGTGTGTCTGTGTTACTTGGTGTAACTGTGTGTCTGTATTCCTGGGTATCAGTGTATGTCTTTGTTACTTTGTTTTCGTGTAGGTCTGTGTTACTTGGTGTAAGTGTGTGTCTGTGTTACTGGGTGTCAGTGTGTGTCTGTGTTACTTGGTGTAAGTGTGTGTCTTTGTTACTTTGTGTCCGTGCGTGTCTGTGTTACTCGGTGTCAGTTTATGTCTTTGTTACTGGGTGTCAGTGTATGTCTTTGTTACTTGGTGTAAGTGTGTGTCTGCGTTACTGGGTATCAGTGTCTGTCTTTGTTACTTGATGTAAGTGTGTGTCTGTGTTACTTGGTGTAAGTGTGTGTCTGTGTTACTTGGTGTCCGTGTTACTGGGTGTCAGTGCATGTCATTGTTACTTGGTGTAAGTGTGTGTTCGTGTTACTGTGTATCAGTGTATGTCTTTGTTACTTGGTGTCCGTGTATGTCTTTGTCACTTGGTGTAAGTGTATGTCTTTGTTACTGGGTGTCAGTGTGTATAGTTTCGAGATAAAGAACTGAAACAGGACCTTCGGCCCACCGAGTCTGTGCCGACCATCAATCACCCATTTATACTAATCCTACACCAATCCCATATTCCAATAACATCCCCACCGGTCCCGATATATTTCTTTGCCACCTACCTACCTACACTAGTGGCAATTTATAATGGCCAATTAACCTAT
The DNA here is from genome assembly GCF_036365525.1 of Heterodontus francisci. NCBI lineage: Eukaryota > Metazoa > Chordata > Chondrichthyes > Heterodontiformes > Heterodontidae > Heterodontus > Heterodontus francisci. Next base: position 1,188,592 of record NW_027141364.1, on the reverse strand, counting down.
CAACCTGCAAGTCTTTGTGATGTGGGAGGAAACCGGAGCACCGGGAGGAAACCCACACAGAGGCAGGGAGAACTTGCAAACTTCTCACAGGCACTACACAGAATCGAACCCGGGTCCCTGGAGCTGTGAGGCTGCAGTGCTAACCACTGCGCCACTGTGCCGCCCAATGTGTGTCTGTGTTACTGGGTATCAGTGTATGTCTTTGTTACTTGGTGTAAGTGTATGTCTTTGTTACTTAGAGTCAGTGTATGTGTTTGTGACTTGTTGTCAGAGTATGTCTTTGTTACTGGGTGTCAGTGTATGTCATTGTTACTTGGTGTAAGTGTGTGTTCGTGTTACTGTGTATCAGTGTAAGTCTTTGTTACTTGGTGTCCGTGTATGTCTTTGTCACTTGGTGTAAGTGTATGTCTTTGTTACTTGGTGTAAGTGTGTGTGTTTGTTACTTGGTGTCAGAGTATGTCTTTGTTACTTGGTATAAGTGTGTGTCTTTGTTACTTGGTGTCAGTGTGTGTCTGTGTTCCTGGGTGTCAGTGTATGTCTTTGTTACTTGGTTTCAGTGTATGTCTGTGTTACTTGGTGTAAGTGTATGTCTTTGTTACTTGGTGTAAGTGTGTGTCTGTGTTACTGGGTATCAGTGTCTGTCTTTGTTACTTGGTGTTAGTGTGTGTCTGTGTTACTGGGTATCAGTGTATGTTTTTGTTACTTGGTGTCAGTGTATGTCTTTGTTACTTTGTGTAAGTGTGTGTCTATGTTACTGGGTATCAGTCTTTGACTGTGTTACTGGCGTCAGTGTATGTCTTTGTTACTTGGTGTAAGTGAATGTCTTTGTTACTTGGAGTCAGTGTATGTTTTTGCGACTTGGTGTCAGTGTATGTCTTTGTTACTGGGTGTCAGTCTATGACTTTGTTACTTGGTGTAAGTGTGTGTTTGTGTTACTGGGTATCAGTGTATGTCTTTGTTACTTGGTGTCAGTGTATGTCTTTGTTACTTGGTGCAAGTGTGTGTCTGTGTTACTTGGTGTCAGTGTATGTCTTTGTTACTTGGTGTAAGTGTGTGTCTTTGTTACTTGGTGTCAGTGTATGTCTTTGTTACTTGGTGTAAGTGTGTGTCTTTGTTACTTGGCGTCAGTGTGTGTCTGTGTTCCTGGGTGTCAGTGTATGTCTTTGTTACTTGGTTTCTGTGCATGTCTGTGTTACTTGGTGTCAGTGTGTGTCCGTGTTACTTGGTGTAAGTGTGTGTCTGTGTTACTTGGTGTCAGTGTATGTCTTTGCTACTGGGTGTCAGTGTGTGGCTTTGTGACTTGGTGTCAGTTTATGTCTTTGTTACTTGGTGTAAGTGTATTTCTGTGTTACTGGGTTTCAGTGTATGTCTTTGTTACTTGGTGTCAGTGTATGTCTTTGTTACTTGGTGTAAGTGTGTGTCTGTGTAACTGGGTATCAGTGTATGTCTGTGTTCCTGGGGGTCAGTGTGTGTCTGTGTTACTGGGGGTCAGTGTGTGTTTCTAACTGGGTGTCAGTGTGTGTCTGTGTTACTGGGTATCAGTGTATGTCTTTGCTCCTTGATGTAAGTGTCTGTCTTTGTTACTTGGTGTCAGTGTATGTGATTGTGACATGGTGTCAGTGTATGTCTTTGTTACTTGGTGTTAGTGTATGTCTTTGTTACTTGCTGTAAGTGTGTGTCTTTGTTACTTGGTGTCAGAGTGTGTCTGTGTTCCTGGGTGTCAGTGTTTGTATTTGTTACTGTGCATCAGTGTGTGTTACTGGGCGTCAGTGTGTATCTGTGACACGAGGGGTCAGAATTTAGTTTAGTTTAGTTTACAGACACAGCACTGAAACAGGCCCTTCGGCACACCGAGTCTGTGCCGACCATCAACCACCAATTTATACTAATCCTGCACGAATCCCATATTCCAATAACATCCCCACCGGTTCCTATATATTTCTTTACCACCTACCTACCTATGCTAGGTGCAATTTATAATGGCCAATTAACCTATCAACTTGCAAGTCTTTGGCATGTGGGAGGAAACCGGAGCACCCGGAAGAAACTCACGCAGACACAGGGAGAACTTGCAAACTCTGCACAGGCAGTACCCAGAATCGAACCCGTGTCCCTCGAGCTGTACGCTGCGGTGCTAACCACTGCGCCAATGTGCCCCCCCCCCCCCCCCCCCAGTGTGTGACTTTGTTACTGGGTATCGGTGTAAGTCTTTGTTACTTGGTGTCAGTGTATGTCTGTTGTACTTGGTGGAAGTGTATGTCTTTGTTACTTAGTGTCAGTCTATGTCTGTGTTACTTTGTGTATGTGTGTGTCTTTGTTACTTGGTGTCAGTGTATGTCCTTGTTACTTGGTGTAAGTGTGTTTCTGTTTTACTGGGTATCAGTGTATGTCTTTGTGACTTGGTGTCAGTGTCTGTCTGTGTTACTCGGTGTAAGTGTGTGTCTTTGTCACTGGGTGTCAGTGTGTGTCTGTGTTAATTGGTGTAAGTGTGTGTCTTTGTTACTTGGTGTCCGTGTGTGTCTGTGTTACTGGGTGTCAGTCTATGTCTTTGTTACTGGGTGTCAGTGTATGTCTTTGTTAATTGGTGTAAGTGTGTGTCTGTGTTCCTGGGTATCAGTGTCTGTCTTTGTTACTTGTTGTGTGTGTATCTGTGTTACTGGGTATCAGTGTGTGTCTTTGTGACTTGATGTCACTGTATGTCTTTGCTACTTCGTGTAAGTGTATGTCTGTCTTACTGGGTATCAGTGTATGTCTTTGTTACTTGGTGTCAGTGTATGTCAAAGTACTTGGTGAAAGTGTATGTCTTTGTTACTTGGTGTAATTGTCTGTCTTTGTTACCTGGTGTCAGTGTATGTCTGTGTTACTTGGTGTAAGTGTGTGTCTTTCTTACTTGGTGTAAGCGTATGTCTGTGTTACATGGTGTAATTGTGTGTCTGTGTTACTGGGTATCAGTGTATGTCTTTGTGACTTGGTGCAAGTGTGTGTCTGTGTTACTGGGTATTAGTGTATGTCTTTGTTACTTGGTGTCAGTGTATGTCTTTGTTACTTGGTGTAAGTGTATGTCTTTGTTACTTCTTGTCAATGTATGTCTTTGTTACTTGTTGTCAGTGTATGTCTGTGTTACATGGTGTAAGTGTGTGTCTATGTTACTGGGTATCAGTGTATGTCTTAGTTACTTGGTGTAAGTGTGTGTCTGTGTTGCTGGGTATCAGTGTATGTCATTGTTACTTGGTGTCAGTGTATGTCTTTGTTACTTGGTGTAAGTGTATGTCTTTGTTACTTGGTGTCAGTGTATGTCTGTGTTACTTGTTGTAACAGTGTGACTGTGTTAATGGGTATCAGTGTATGTCTTTGTGACTTGGTGTAAGTGTATGTCTTTGTTACATGTTGTAAGTGCGTGTCTGTGTTACTGGGTATCTATGTATGTCTTTGTTACTTGGTGTCAGTGCATGTCTTTGTTAATTGGTGTAAGTGTGTGTCTGCGTTACTGGGTGTAAGTGTGTGTCAGTGTTACTGTGTATCAGTGTATGTCTTTGTTACTTGGTGACAGTGTATGTCAAAATACTTGGTGTAAGTGTATGTCTTTGTTACTTGGTGTAATTTTCTGTCTTTGTTACTTGGTGTCAGTGTATGTCTGTGTTACTTGGTGTAAGTGTGTGTCTTTGTTACTTGGTATCAATGTATGTCTTTGTTACTTGGTGTCAGTGTATGTCTTTGTGACTGGGTGTCAGTGTGTGTCTTTGTTTCTTGGTGTCAGTGCATGTCTTTGTTACTGTGAATCAGTGGTTCTCTGTGTTACTGGGTGTCAGTGTGTGTTTGTTTGTGTTACTGGGTGTCAGTGTGTGTCTGTGACACTAGGTGTCAGTATTTAGTTTAGTATGGAGATACAGCACTGAAACAGGCCCGTCGGCCCACCGGGTCTGTGCCGAACATCAACCACCCATTTATACTAATCCTACACTAATCCCGTATTTCTATCACATCCCCACCGGTCCCTATATATTTCCCTACCACCTACCTATACTAGGGGCAATTTACAAAGGCCAATAAACCTATCAACCTGCAAGTCTTAGGCATGTGGGAGGAAACCGGAGCACCCGGAGGAAACTCACGCAGACACAGGGAGAACTTGCAAACTCCGCTCAGTCAGTGCCCAGAATCGAAACCGGGTCCCTGGAGCTGTGAGGCTGCGGTGCGTACCACTGCGCCAATGTAAACCCCACCCTCCCCCCCCCCCCCCCCCCCCCCGCAGTGTGTGCCTGTGTTACTGGGTATCAATGTATGTCTTTGTTACTTGGTGTAAGTGTGTGTCTGTGTTACTGGGTATCAGTGTATGTCTTTGTTACTTGGTGTCAGTGTATGACTTTGTTACTTGCTTTAAGTGTATGTCTTTGTTACTTGGTGTCAGTGTATGTTTTTGTTACTTGGTGTAAGTGTGTGTCTGTGTTACTGGGTGTCAGTGTGTGTCTGTGTTACTTGGTGTAAGTGTGTGTCTTTGTTACTTGGTGTCCGTGTGTGTCTGTGTTACTGGGTGTCAGTGTGTGTCTGTGTTACTTGGTGTAAGTGTATGTCTTTGTTACTTGGTGTCAGTGTATGTCTTTGTTACTTGCTTTAAGTGTATGTCTTTGTTACTTGGTGTCAGTGTATGTCTTTGTTACTTGGTGTAAGTGTGTGTCTGTGTTACTGGGTGTCAGTGTGTGTCTGTGTTACTTGGTGTAAGTGTATGTCTTTGTTACTTGGTGTCAGTGTATGTCTTTGTTACTTGCTTTAAGTGTATGTCTTTGTTACTTGGTGTCAGTGTATGTCTTTGTTACTTGGTGTAAGTGTATGTCTGTGTTACTGGGTGTCAGTGTTTGTCTGTGTTACTTGGTGTAAGTGTATGTCTTTGTTACTTGGTGTAAGTGTGTGTCTGTGTTTCTCGGTATCAGTGTCTGTCTTTGTAACTTGGTGTAAGTGTGTGTCTGTGTTACTGGGTATCAGTGTATGTCTTTGTTACTTGGTGTCAGTGTATGTCTTTGTTACTGGGTGTCAGTGTGTGTCTTTGTGACTTGGTGTCAGTGTATGTCTGTGTTACTTGGTGTTAGTGTATGTCTGAGTTACTTGGTGTAAGTGTGTGTCTTTGTTACTTGGTGTAAGTGTGTGTCTGCGTTACTGGGTATCAGTGTATGTCTTTGTTACTTGGTGTCAGTGTATGTCGTTGTTACTTGGTGTCAATCTATGTCTGTGTTACTTGGTGTTAGTGTATGTCTGTGTTACTTGGTGTAAGTGTGTGTCTTTGTTACTTGGTGTAAGTGTGTGTCTGCGTTACTGGGTATCAGTGTATGTCTTTGTTACTTGGTGTCAGTGTATGTCGTTGTTACTTGGTGTAAGTGTGTGTCTGTGTTACTGGGTATCAGTGTATGTCTTTGTTACTTGGTGTCAGTGTATGTCTGTGTTACTTGGTGTTAGTGTATGTCTGTGTTACTTGGTGTAAGTGTGTGTCTTTGTTAATTGGTGTAAGTGTGTGTCTGCGTTACTGGGTATCAGTGTATGTCTTTGTTACTTGGTGTCAGTGTATGTCGTTGTTACTTGGTGTAAGTGTGTGTCTGTGTTACTGGGTGTCAGTGTATGTCTTTGTTACTTGGTGTCAGTGTATGTCTTTGTTACTTGGTGTAAGTGTGTGTTTGTGTTACTGGGTATCAGTGTATGTCTTTGTTACTTGGTGTCAGTGTATGTCTTTGTTACTTGGTGCAAGTGTGTGTCTGTGTTACTTGGTGTCAGTGTATGTCTTTGTTACTTGGTGTAAGTGTGTGTCTTTGTTACTTGGTGTCAGTGTATGTCTTTGTTACTTGGTGTAAGTGTGTGTCTTTGTTACTTGGTGTCATTGTGTGTCTGTGATCCTGGGTGTCAGTGTATGTCTTGGTTACTTGGTTTCTGTGTATGTCTGTGTTACTTGGTGTCAGTGTGTGTCCGTGTTACTTGGTGTAAGTGTGTGTCTATGTTACTTGGTGTCAGTGTATGTCTTTGCTACTGGGTGTCAGTCTGTGGCTTTGTGACTTGGTGTCAGTTTATGTCTTTGTTACTTGGTGTAAGTGTATGTCTGTGTTACTGGGTTTCAGTGTATGTCTTTGTTACTTGGTGTCAGTGTATGTCTTTGTTACTTGGTGTAAGTGTGTGTCTGTGTAACTGGGTATCAGTGTATGTCTGTGTTCCTGGGGGTCAGTGTGTGTCTGTGTTACTGGGGGTCAGTGTGTGTTTCTAACTGGGTGTCAGTGTGTGTCTGTGTTACTGGGTATCAGTGTATGTCTTTGCTCCTTGATGTAAGTGTCTGTCTTTGTTACTTGGTGTCAGTGTATGTGATTGTGACATGGTGTCAGTGTATGTCTTTGTTACTTGGTGTTAGTGTATGTCTTTGTTACTTGCTGTAAGTGTGTGTCTTTGTTACTTGGTGTCAGAGTGTGTCTGTGTTCCTGGGTGTCAGTGTTTGTGTTTGTTACTGTGCATCAGTGTGTGTTACTGGGCGTCAGTGTGTATCTGTGACACTAGGTGTCAGTATTTAGTTTAGTTTATTTTATAGACACAGCACTGAAACAGGCCCTTCGGCACACCGAGTCTGTGCCGACCATCAACTACCAATTTATACTAATCCTGCACGAATCCCATATTCCAATAACATCCCCACCGGTTCCTATATATTTCTTTACCACCTACCTACCTATGCTAGGTGCAATTTATAATGGCCAATTAACCTATCAACTTGCAAGTCTTTGGCATGTGGGAGCAAACCGGAGCACCCGGAAGAAACTCACGCAGACACAGGGAGAACTTGCAAACTCTGCACAGGCAGTACCCAGAATCGAACCCGTGTCCCTGGAGCTGTACGCTGCGGTGCTAACCACTGCGCCAATGTGCCCCCCCCCCCCCCCAGTGTGTGACTTTGTTACTGGGTATCGGTGTAAGTCTTTGTCACTTGGTGTCAGTGTATGTCTGTTGTACTTGGTGTAAGTGTATGTCTTTGTTACTTAGTGTCAGTCTATGTCTGTGTTACTTGGTGTATGTGTGTGTCTTTGTTACTTGTGTCAGTGTATGTCCTTGTTACTTGGTGTATGTGTGTTTCTGTTTTACTGGGTATCAGTGTATGTCTTTGTTACTTGGTGTCAGTGTCTGTCTGTGTTACTCGGTGTAAGTGTGTGTCTTTGTCACTGGGTGTCAGTGTGTGTCTGTGTTACTTGGTGGAAGTGTGTGTCTTTGTTACTTGGTGTCCGTGTGTGTCTGTGTTACTGGGTGTCAGTCTATGTCTTTGTTACTGGGTGTCAGTGTAAGTCTTTGTTAATTGGTGTAAGTGTGTGTCTGTGTTCCTGGGTATCAGTGTCTGTCTTTGTTACTTGTTATGTGTGTATCTGTGTTACTGGGTATCAGTGTATGTCTTTGTTACTTGGTGTCAGTGTATGTCTGTGTTACTTGGTGTAACTGTGTGACTGTGTTACTGGATGCCAGTGTGTGTCTTTGTGACTTGATGTCACTGTATGTCTTTGTTACTTCGTGTAAGTGTATGTCTGTGTTACTGGGTATCAGTGTATGTCTTTGTTACTTGGTGTCAGTGTATGTCAAAATACTTGGTGAAAGTGTATGTCTTTGATACTTGGTGTAATTGTCTGTCTTTGTTACCTGGTGTCAGTGTATGTCTGTGTTACTTGGTGTAAGTGTGTGTCTTTGTTACTTGGTGTAAGCGTATGTCTGTGTTACATGGTGCAATTGTGTGTCTGTGTAACTGGGTATCAGTGTATGTCTTTGTGACTTGGTGCAAGTGTGTGTCTGTGTTACTGGGTATTAGTGTATCTCTTTGTTACTTGGTGTCAGTGTATGTCTTTGTTACTTGGTGTAAGTGTATGTCTTTGTTACTTCTTGTCAATGTATGTCTTTGTTACTTGTTGTCAGTGTATGTCTGTGTTACATGGTGTAAGCGTGTGTCTATGTGACTGGGTATCAGTGTATGTCTTAGTTACTTGGTGTAAGTGTGTGTCTGTGTTGCTGGGTATCAGTGTATGTCATTGTTACTTGGTGTCAGTGTATGTCTTTGTTACTTGGTGTAAGTGTATGTCTTTGTTACTTGGTGTCAGTGTATGTCTGTGTTACTTGTTGTAACAGTGTGACTGTGTTAATGGGTATCAGTGTATGTCTTTGTGACTTGGTGTCAGTGTATGTCTTTGTTACATGTTGTAAGTGCGTGTCTGTGTTACTGGGTAACTATGTATGTCTTTGTTACTTGGTGTCAGTGCATGTCTTTGTTAATTGGTGTAAGTGTGTGTCTGCGTTACTGGGTGCAAGTCTGTGTCTGTGTTACTGTGTATCAGTGTATGTCTTTGTTACTTGGTGAGAGTGTATGTCAAAATACTTGGTGTCAGTGTATGTCTGTGTTACTTGGTGTAAGTGTGTGTCTTTGTTACTTGGTGTAAGTGTATGCCTTTGTTACCTGGTGTCAGTGTATGTCTTTGTTACTTGGTGTCAGTGTATGTCTGTGTTACTTGTTATCTGTGTATGTCTTTGTGACTTGGTATCAATGTATGTCTTTGTTACTTGGTGTCAGTGTATGTCTTTGTGACTGGGTGTCAGTGTGTGTCTTTGTTACTTGGTGTCAGTGCAAGTCTTTGTTACTGTGTATCAGTGGTTCTCTGTGTTACTGGGTGTCAGTGTGTGTTTGTTTGTGTTACTGGGTGTCAGTGTGTGTCTGTGACACTAGGTGTCAGTATTTAGTTTAGTATGGAGATACAGCACTGAAACAGGCCCGTCGGCCCACCGGGTCTGTGCCAAACATCAACCACCCATTTATACCAATCCTACACTAATCCCGTATTTCTATCACATCCCCACCGGTCCCTATATATTTCCCTACCACCTACCTATACTAGGGGCAATTTACAAAGGCCAATTAACCTATCAACCTGCAAGTCTTTGGCATGTGGGAGGAAACCGGAGCACCCGGAGGAAACTCACGCAGACACAGGGAGAACTTGCAAACTCCGCACAGTCAGTGCCCAGAATCGAAACTGGGTCCCTGGAGCTGTGAGGCTGCGGTGCGTACCACTGCGCCAATGTACCCCCCCCCCCGCAGTGTGTGCCTGTGTTACTGGGTATGAATGTATGTCTTTGTTACTCGGTGTAAGTGTATGTCTGTGTTACTTGGTGCAAGTGTGTGTCTGTGTTACTGGGTATCAGTGTATGTCTTTATTACTTGGTGTAAGTGTGTGTCTGTGTTACTGGGTATCAGTGTATGTCTTTGTTACTTGGTGTCAGTGTATGTCTTTGTTACTTGCTTTAAGTGTATGTCTTTGTTACTTGGTGTCAATGTATGTCTTTGTTACTTGGTGTAAGTGTGTGTCTGTGTTACTGGGTGTCAGTGTGTGTCTGTGTTACTTGGTGTAAGTGTGTGTCTTTGTTACTTGGTGTCCGTGTGTGTCTGTGTTACTGGGTGTCAGTGTGTGTCTGTGTTACTTGCTTTAAGTGTATGTCTTTGTTACTTGGTGTCAGTGTATGTCTTTGTTACTTGGTGTAAGTGTGTGTCTGTGTTAATGGGTGTCAGTGTGTGTCTGTGTTACTTGGTATAAGTGTATGTCTTTGTTACTTGGTGTCAGTGTATGTCTTTGTTACTTGCTTTAAGTGTATGTCTTTGTTACGTGGTGTCAGTGTATGTCTTTGTTACTTGGTGTAAGTGTGTGTCTGTGTTTCTCGGTATCAGTGTCTGTCTTTGTAACTTGGTGTAAGTGTGTGTCTGTGTTACTGGGTATCAGTGTATGTCTTTGTTACTTGGTGTCAGTGTATGTCTTTGTTACTGGGTGTCAGTGTGTGTCTTTGTGACTTGGTGTCAGTGTATGTCTTTGTTACTTGGTGGAAGTGTGTGTCTGTGTTACTTGGTGTCAGTGTATGTCTTTGTTACTTGGTGTAAGTGTGTGTCTGTGTTTCTCGGTATCAGTGTCTGTCTTTGTAACTTGGTGTAAGTGTGTGTCTGTGTTTCTGGGTATCAGTGTATGTCTTTGTTACTTGGTGTCAGTGTATGTCTTTGTTACTGGGTGTCAGTGTGTGTCTTTGTGACTTGGTGTCAGTGTATGTCTTTGTTACTTGGTGGAAGTGTGTGTCTGTGTTACTGGGTATCAGTGTATGTCTTTGTTACTTGGTGTCAGTGTATGTCTGTGTTACTTTGTGTTAGTGTATGTCTGTGTTACTTGGTGTAAGTGTGTGTCTTTGTTACTTGGTGTAAGTGTGTGTCTGCGTTACTGGGTATCAGTGTATGTCGTTGTTACTTGGTGTCAGTGTATGTCGTTGTTACTTGGTGTAAGTGTGTGTCTGTGTTACTGGGTGTCAGTGTATGTCTTTGTTATTTGGTGTCAGTGTATGTCTTTGTTACTTGGTGTCAGTGTGTGTCTGTGTTACTTGTTATCTGTGTATGTCTTTGTGACTTGGTATCAATGTATGTCTTTGTTACTTGGTGTCAGTGTATGTCTTTGTGACTATGTGTCAGTGTGTGTCTTTGTTACTTGGTGTCAGTGCATGTCTTTGTTACTGTGTATCAGTGGCTCTCTGTGTTACTGGGTGTCAGTGTGTGTTTGTTTGTGTTACTGGGTGTCAGTGTGTGTCTGTGACACTAGGTGTCAGTATTTAGTTTAGTATGGAGAGACAGCACTGAAACAGGCCCGTCGGCCCACCGGGTCTGTGCCGAACATCAACCACCCATTTATACTAATCCTACACTAATCCCGTATTTCTATCACATCCCCACCGGTCCCTATATATTTCCCTACCACCTACCTATACTAGGGGCAATTTACAAAGGCCAATTAACCTATCAACCTGCAAGTCTTTGGCATGTGGGAGGAAACCGGAGCACCCGGAGGAAACTCACGCAGACACAGGGAGAACTTGCAAACTCCGCACAGTCAGTGCCCAGAATCGAAACCGGGTCCCTGGAGCTGTGAGGCTCCGGTGCGTACCACTGCGCCAATGCACCCCCCCCCCCCCCGCAGTGTGTGCCTGTGTTACTGGGTATCAATGTATGTCTTTGTTACTTGGTGTCAGTGTATGTCTGTGTTACTTGGTGCAAGTGTGTGTCTGTGTTACTGGGTATCAGTGTATGTCTTTGTTACTTGGTGTAAGTGTGTGTCTGTGTTACTGGGTATCAGTGTATATCTTTGTTACTTGGTGTAATTGTATGTCAAAATACTTGGTGTAAGTGTATGTCTTTGTTACTTGGTGTAATTGTCTGTCTTTGTTACATGGTGTCAGTGTGTTTGTTTGTGTTACTGGGTGTCAGTGTGTGTCTGTGTCACTTGTTGTAAGTGTATGTCTTTGTTACTTCGCGTCAGTCTCTGTCTTTGTTACTTGGTGTAAGTGTCTGTCTTTGTTACTTGGTGTAAGTGTGTGTCTGTGTTACTGGGTATCAGTGTATGTCTTTGTTACTTGGTGTCAGTGTATGTCTGTGATACTTGCTGTAAGTGTGTGTCTGTGTTACTGGGTATCAGTGTATGTCTTTGCTACTTGGTGTAAGTGAGTGTTTGTGTTACTTGGTGTAAGTGTGTGTCTGTGTCACTTGGTATCAGTGTATGACTTTGTTACTTGGTGTAAGTGTGTGTCTGTGTTACTGGGTAACAGTGTATTTCTTTGTTACTTGGTGTCAGTATCTGGCTGTGTTAATTGGTGTAAGTGTGTGTCTTTGTTACTTAGTGTAATTGTATGTCTTTGTTACTTGGTGTCAGTGTATGTCTGTGTTACTTGGTGTAAGTGTATGTCTTTGTTACTTGCTGTCAGTGTATGTCTTTGTTACTTGGTGTAAGTGTATGTCTGTGTTACTGGGTATCAGTGTATGTCTTTGTTACTCATTGTCAGTGTATGACTTTGTGACTTGGTGTCAGTGTATGTCTTGGTTCCTGGGTGTCAGTGTATGTCTTTGTGACTTGGTGTCAGTGTATGTCTTTGTTACTTGGTGTCAGTTTATGTCTTTGTTACTTGGTGTCAGTGTATATCTTTGTTACTTGGTGTCAGTGTGTGTCTGTGTTACTTGGTGTAATTGTGTGTCTTTGTTACTTTGTGGAAGTGTGTGTCTGTGTTACTGGGTATCAGTGCATGTCTTTGTTACTTGTTGTCAGTGTATGTCTTTGTCACTTGGTGTAAGTGTGTGTCTGTGTTACTGGGTGTCAGTAGATGTCTTTGTTACTTGGTGTCAGTGTTTCTCTTTGTTACATTGTGGAAGTGTGTGTCTGTGTTACTGGGTATCAGTTTTATGTCTTTGTGACTATGTGTCAGTGTCTGTCTTTGTTACTGGGTGTCAGTGTATGTCTTTGTTACTTGGTGACAGTGTGTTTCTGTGTTAGTCTTTGTTACTTGGTGTCAGTGTGTGTCTGTGTCTGTCTTTGTTACTTTGTGTCAGTGTTTCTCTATGTTACTGGGTGTCAGTGTGTGTCTTTGTTACTTGGTGTAATTGTATGTCTTTGTTACTTGGTGTAAGTGTGTGTTTGTGTTACTTGGTGTAATTGTCTGTCTGTGTTACTGGGTGTAAGTGTGTGTCTGTGTTTCTGGGTATCAGTGTATGTCTTTGTGACTTGATGTAAGTGTGTGTCTGTGTTACTGGGTATCAGTGTATATCTTTGTTACTTGGTGTCAGTGTATGTCTTTGTTACTTGCTTTAAGTGTATGTCTTTGTTACTTGGTGTCAATGTATGTCTTTGTTACTTGGTGTAAGTGTGTGTCTGTGTTACTGGGTGTCAGTGTGTGTCTGTGTTACTTGGTGTAAGTGTGTGTCTTTGTTACTTGGTGTCCGTGTGTGTCTGTGTTACTGGGTGTCAGTGTGTGTCTGTGTTACTTGCTTTAAGTGTATGTCTTTGTTACTTGGTGTCAGTGTATGTCTTTGTTACTTGGTGTATGTGTGTCTGTGTTACTGGGTGTCAGTGTGTGTCTGTGTTACTTGGTATAAGTGTATGTCTTTGTTACTTGGTGTCAGTGTATGTCTTTGTTACTTGCTTTAAGTGTATGTCTTTGTTACGTGGTGTCAGTGTATGTCTTTGTTACTTGGTGTAAGTGTGTGTCTGTGTTACTGGGTGTCAGTGTGTGTCTGTGTTACTTGGTGTCAGTGTATGTCTTTGTTACTTGGTGTAAGTGTGTGTCTGTGTTTCTCGGTATCAGTGTCTGTCTTTGTAACTTGGTGCAAGTGTGTGTCTGTGTTACTGGGTATCAGTGTATGTCTTTGTTACTTGGTGTCAGTGTATGTCTTTGTTACTGGGTGTCTGTGTGTCTTTGTGACTTGGTGTCAGTGTATGTCTTTGTTACTTGGTGGAAGTGTGTGTCTGTGTGACTGGGTATCAGTGTATGTCTTTGTTACTTGGTGTCAGTGTATGTCTGTGTTACTTGGTGTTAGTGTATGTCTGTGTTACTTGGTGTAAGTGTGTGTCATTGTTACTTGGTGTCAGTGTGTGTCTGTGTTCCTGGGTGTCAGTGTGTGTCTGTGTTACTTGGTGTAAGTGAGTGTCTTTGTTACTTGGTGTAAGTGTGTGTCTGTGTTACTGGGTGTCAGTGTATGTCTTTATTACTGGATGTCAGTGCATGACTTTGTTACTGGGTGGAAGTGTGTGTCTTTGTCACTTGGTGTAAGTGTGTGTCTGTGTTACTGGGTGTCAGTAGATGTCTTTGTTACTTGTTGTCAGTGTTTCTCTTTGTTACATTGTCGAAGTGTGTGTCTGTGTTACCTGGTATCAGTTTTATATCTTTGTGACTATGTGTCAGTGTATGTCTTTGTTACTGGGTGTCAGTGTATGTCTTTGTTACTTGGTGACAGTGTGTGTCTGTGTTAGTCTTTGTTACTTGGTGTCAGTGTGTGTCTGTGTCTGTCTTTGTTACTGTGTGTCAGTGTTTCTCTATGTTACTGGGTGTCAGTGTGTGTCTTTGTTTCTTGGTGTAATTGTATGTCTTTGTTACTTGGTGTCAGTGCATGTCTTTGTTACTTGGTGTAAGTGTGTGTTTGTGTTACTTGGTGTAATTGTATGTCTGTGTTACTGGGTGTAAGTGTGTGTCTGTGTTTCTGGGTATCAGTGTATGTCTTTGTGACTTGGTGTCAGTGTATGTCTTTGTTATTGGGTGTCAGTGTGTGTCTTTGCTACTTGGTGTCAGTGTATGTCTTTGTTACTTGGTGTAAGTGTGTGTCTGTGTTACTGGGTATCAATGTATGTCTTTGTTACTTGGTGTCAGTGTATGTCAAAATACTTGGTGTAGGTGTATGTCTTTGTTACTTGGTGTAATTGTCTGTCTTTGTTACTTGGTGTCAGTGTGTGTCTGTGTTACTTGGTGTAAGTGTGTGTCTTTGTTACTTGGTGTCAGTGTATGTCTTTGTTACTTGGTGTCAGTGTGGGTCTGTGTTACTGGGTATCAGTGTATGTCTTTGTGACTTGGTATCAGTGTATGTCTTTGTTACTTGGTGTCATTGTATGTCAAAATACTTGGTGTAAGTGTATGTCTTTGTTACTTGGTGTAATTGTCTGTCTTTGTTACATGGTGTCAGTGTGTTTGTTTGTGTTACTGGGTGTCAGTGTGTGTCTGTGTCACTTGTTGTAAGTGTATGTCTTTGTTACTTCGCGTCAGTCTCTGTCTTTGTTACTTGGTGTAAGTGTCTGTCTTTGTTACTTGGTGTAAGTGTGTGTCTGTGTTACTGGGTATCAGTGTATGTCTTTGTTACTTGGTGTCAGTGTATGTCTGTGATACTTGCTGTAAGTGTGTGTCTGTGTTACTGGGTATCAGTGTATGTCTTTGCTACTTGGTGTAAGTGAGTGTTTGTGTTACTTGGTGTAAGTGTGTGTCTGTGTCACTTGGTATCAGTGTATGACTTTGTTACTTGGTGTAAGTGTGTGTCTGTGTTACTAGGTAACAGTGTATTTCTTTGTTACTTGGTGTCAGTATCTGACTGTGTTAATTGGTGTAAGTGTGTGTCTTTGTTACTTAGTGTAATTGTATGTCTTTGTTACTTGGTGTCAGTGTATGTCTTTGTTACTTGGTGTAAGTGTATGTCTTTGTTA
The DNA here is from genome assembly GCF_036365525.1 of Heterodontus francisci. Lineage (NCBI taxonomy): Eukaryota > Metazoa > Chordata > Chondrichthyes > Heterodontiformes > Heterodontidae > Heterodontus > Heterodontus francisci. The sequence continues at coordinate 1,173,563 of NW_027141364.1, read as the reverse complement.
CTTGCTGTCAGTGTATGTCTTTGTTACTTGGTGTAAGTGTATGTCTGTGTTACTGGGTATCAGTGTATGTCTTTGTTACTTGGTGTCAGTGTATGACTTTGTGACTTGGTGTCAGTGTATGTCTTGGTTCCTGGGTGTCAGTGTATGTCTTTGTGACTTGGTGTCAGTGTATGTCTTTGTTACTTGGTGTCAGGTTATGTCTTTGTTACTTGGTGTCAGTGTATATCTTTGTTACTTGGTGTCAGTGTGTGTCTGTGTTACTTGGTGTAATTGTGTGTCTTTGTTACTTTGTGGAAGTGTGTGTCTGTGTTACTGGGTATCAGTGCATGTCTTTGTTACTTGTTGTCAGTGTATGTCTTTGTCACTTGGTGTAAGTGTGTGTCTGTGTTACTGGGTGTCAGTAGATGTCTTTGTTACTTGGTGTCAGTGTTTCTCTTTGTTACATTGTGGAAGTGTGTGTCTGTGTTACTGGGTATCAGTTTTATGTCTTTGTGACTATGTGTCAGTGTCTGTCTTTGTTACTGGGTGTCAGTGTATGTCTTTGTTACTTGGTGACAGTGTGTGTCTGTGTTAGTCTTTGTTACTTGGTGTCAGTGTGTGTCTGTGTCTGTCTTTGTTACTTTGTGTCAGTGTTTCTCTATGTTACTGGGTGTCAGTGTGTGTCTTTGTTACTTGGTGTAATTGTATGTCTTTGTTACTTGGTGTAAGTGTGTGTTTGTGTTACTTGGTGTAATTGTCTGTCTGTGTTACTGGGTGTAAGTGTGTGTCTGTGTTTCTGGGTATCAGTGTATGTCTTTGTGACTTGGTGTCAGTGTATGTCTTTGTTATTGGGTGTCAGTCTGTGTCTTTGGTACTTGGTGTCAGTGTATGTCTTTGTTACTTGGTGTAAGTGTGTGTCTGTGTTACTGGGTATCAGTGTATGTCTTTGTTACTTGGTGTCAGTGTATGTCAAAATAATTGGTGTAGGTGTATGTCTTTGTTACTTGGTGTAATTGTCTGTCTTTGTTACTTGGTGTCAGTGTGTGTCTGTGTTACTTGGTGTAAGTGCGTGTCTTTGATACTTGGTGTCAGTGTATGTCTTTGTTACTTGGTGTCAGTGTGTGTCTGTGTTACTGGGTATCAGTGTATGTCTTTGTGACTTTGTATCAGTGTATGTCTTTGTTACTTGGTGTCAGTGTATGTCGAAATACTTGGTGCAAGTGGATGTCTTTGTTACTTGGTGTAATTGTCAGTCTTTGTTACTTGGTGTCAGTGTGTTTGTTTGTGTTACTGGGTGTCAGTGTGTGTCTTTGTCACTTGTTGTAAGAGTATGTCTTTGTTACTTCGCGTCAGTCTATGTCTTTGTTACTTGGTGTAAGTGTCTGTCTTTGTTACTTGGTGTAAGTGTGTGTCTGTGTTACTGGGTGTCAGTGTATGTCTTTGTTACTTGGTGTCAGTGTATGTCTGTGTTACTTGCTGTAAGTGTGTGTCTGTGTTACTGGGTATCAGTGTATGTCTTTGCTACTTGGTGTAAGTGAGTGTTTGTGTTACTTGGTGTAAGTGTGTCTGTGTCACTTGGTATCAGTGTATGACTTTGTTACTTGATGTAAGTGTGTGTCTGTGTCACTGGGTAACAGTGTATTTCTTTGTTACTTGGTGTCAGTATCTGGCTGTGTTATTTGGTGTAAGTGTGTGTCTTTGTTACTTGGTGTAATTGTATGTCTTTGTTACTTGGTGTCAGTGTATGTCTGTGTTACTTGGTGTAAGTGTATGTCTTTGTTACTTGCTGTCAGTGTATGTCTTTGTTACTTGGTGTAAGTGTATGTCTGTGTTACTGGGTATCAGTGTATGTCTTTGTTACTTGGTGTCAGTGTATGTCTTTGTCACTTGGTGTAAGTGTGTGTCTGTGTTACTGGGTGTCAGTAGATGTCTTTGTTACTTGGTGTCAGTGTTTCTCTTTCTTACATTGTGGAAGTGTGTGTCTGTGTTACTGGGTATCAGTTTTATGTCTTTGTGACTATGTGTCAGTGTATGTCTTTGTTACTGGGTGTCAGTGTATGTCTTTGTTACTTGGTGACAGTGTGTGTCTGTGTTAGTCTTTGTTACTTGGTGTCAGTGTGTGCCTGTGTCTGTCTTTGTTACTGTGTGTCAGTGTTTCTCTATGTTACAGGGTGTCAGTGTGTGTCTTTGTTACTTGGTGACAGTGTATGTCTTTGTTAGTTGGTGTGAGTGTGTGTTTGTGTCACTTGGTGTAATTGTATGTCTGTGTTACTGGGTGTAAGTGTGTGTCTGTGTTTCTGGGTATCAGTGTATGTCTTTGTGACTTGGTGTCAGTGTATGTCTTTGTTATTGGGTGTCAGTGTGTGTATTTGGTACTTGGTGTCAGTGTATGTCTTTGTTACTTGGTGTAAGTGTGTGTCTGTGTTACTGGGTATCAGTGTACGTCTTTGTTACTTGGTGTCAGTGTATGTCAAAATACTTGGTGTAGGTGTATGTCTTTGTTACTTGGTGTAATTGTCTGTCTTTGTTACTTGGTGTCAGTGTGTGTCTGTGTTACTTGGTGTAAGTGCGTGTCTTTGATACTTGGTGTCAGTGTATGTCTTTGTTACTTGGTGTCAGTGTGTGTCTGTGTTACTGGGTATCAGTGTATGTCTTTGTGACTTGGTATCAGTGTATGTCTTTGTTACTTGGTGTCAGTGTAAGTCTTTGTTACTTGGTGTCAGTGCATGTCTGTGTTACTTTCTGTAAGTGTGTGTCTGTGTTACTGGGTATCAGTGTATGTCTTTGTGACTTGGTGTAAGTGTATGTCTTTGTTACTGGGTGTCAGTGTGTGTCTTTGTGACTTGGTGTCAGTGTATGTCTTTGTTACTTGGTGCAAGTGTATGTCTCTGTTACTTGGTGTAATTGTCTGTCTTTGTTACTTGGTGTAAGTGTATGCATTTGTTACTTGGTGTCAGTGTATGTCTTTGTTACTGGGTGACACTGTATGTCTTTGTTGCTTGGTGTCAGTGTGTGTCTGTGTTACTGGGTGTCAGTGTGTTTGTTTGTCTTACTGGGTGTCAGTGTGTGTCTGTGTGACTTGGTGTAAGTGTGTGTCTTTGTTACTTGGTGTCCGTGTGGGTCTGTGTTACTGGGAGTCAGTGCATGTCTTTGTGACTTGGTGTCAGTGTATGTCTTTGTTACTTGGTGCAAGTGTAGGTCTTTGTTACTTGGTGTAATTGTCTGTCTTTGTTACTGGGTGACACTGTCTGTCTTTGTTACTTGGTGTCAGTGTGTGTCTGTGTTACTGGGTGTCAGTGTGTTTGTTTGTCTTACTGGGTGTCATTGTGTGTCTGTGTGACTTGGTGTAAGTGTGTGTCTTTGTTACTTGGTGTCCGTGTGGGTCTGTGTTACTGGGTGTCAGTGCATGTCTTTGTGACTTGGTGTCAGTGTATGTCTTTGTTACTAGGTGCAAGTGTAGGTCTTTGTTACTTGGTGTAATTGTCTGTCTTTGTTACTTGGTGTAAGTGTCTGCATTTGTTACTTGGTGTCAGTGTATGTCTTTGTTACTGGGTGACACTGTATGTCTTTGTTGCTTGGTGTCAGTGTGTGTCTGTGTTACAGGGTGTCAGTGTGTGTCTGTGTTACTTGGTGCAAGTGTGTGTCTTTGTTACTTGGTGTCCGTGTGTGTCTGTGTTACTGGGTGTCAGTGCATGTGTTTGTTACTGGGAGTCAGTGTATGTCTTTGTTATTTGGTGTAAGTGTGTGTCTGTGTTAGTGGGTAACAGTGTATGTCTTTGTTACTTGGTGTCAGTGTATGTCTGTGTTACTTGGTGTGTGTGTGTTTGCGTTGCTGGGTGTCAGTGTGTTTCTGTGTTACTGGGTGCAAGTGTGTGTCTGTGTTACTGGGTATCAGTGCATGTCTTTGTTACTTGGTGTCAGTGTATGTCTGAGTTACTTGGTGCAAGTGCCTGTCTGTGTTACTGGGCATCATTGTATGTCTTTGTGCCTTGGTGTCAGTGCATGTCTTTGTTACTGGGTGTCAGTGTGTGTCTTTGTGACTTGGTGTCAGTGTATGTCTTTGTTACTTGGTGTAAGTGTATGTCTTTGTTACTTGGTGTAATTGTCTGTCTTTGTTACTTGGTATAAGTGTATGTATTTGTTACTTGGTGTCAGTGTATGTCTGTGTTACTTGGTGTAAGTGTGCGTCTTTTTTACCTGGTGTCAGTGTCTGTCTTTTTTACTTGGTGTCAGTGTGTGTCTGTGACACTAGGTGTCAGTATTTAGTTTAGTTTCGAGATACAGCACTGAAACAGGCCCTTCGGCTCACCGAGTCTGTGCCGACCATCAACCACCCATTTATACTAATCCTACATGAATGCCATATTCCAATAACATCCCCACCGGTCCCTATATATTTCTTTACCACGTACCTATACTAGGGGCAATTTATAATGGCCAATTAACCTATCAACCTGCAAGTCTTTGGCATGTGGGAGGAAACCGGACCACCCGGAGGAAACCCACGCAGACACAGGGAGAACTTGCAAACTCCGCACAGGCAGTACCCAGAATCGAAATCGGGTCCCCGGAGCTGTGAGGCTGCAGTGCTAACCACTGTGCCACTGTGCCTCCCAGTATGTGTCTGTGTTTCTGGGTGTCAGTGTATGTCTTTGTTACTTGGTGCAAGTGTGTATCGGTGTTACTGGGTGTCAGTGTGTTTGTTTGTGTTACTGGGTGTCAGTGTGTGACTGTGTTACTTGGTGTAAGCGTGTCTCTTTGTTACTTGGTGTAAGTGTGTGTCTGTGTCACTGGGTGTCAGTGTGTGTCTGTGTTACTGGGTGTAAGTGTGTGTATGTGTTACTGGGTATCAGTGCATGTCTTTGTTACTTGGTGTCAGTGTCTGTCTGTGTTACTTGGTGTAAGTTTGTGTCTGTGTTACTGGGTATCTGTGTCTATCTTTGTTACTTGGTGTCAGTGTGAGTCTTTGTCACTTGGTATCAGTGTATGTCTTTGTTACTTGGTGTCAGTGTGTGTCTTTGTCACTTGGTATCAGTGTGTGTCTTTGTTACTTGGTGTAAGTGTGTGTCTGTGTCACTGGGTGTCAGAGTGTGTCTGTGTTACTGGGTGTAAGTGTGTGTATGTGTTACTGGGTATCAGTGCATGTCTTTGTTACTTGGTGTCAGTGTCTGTCTGTGTTACTTGGTGTAAGTTTGTGTCTGTGTTACTGGGTATCAGTGTATGTCTTTGTGACTTGGTGTCAGTGCATGTCTTTGTTACTGGGTGTCAGTGTGTGTCTTTGTGACTTGGTGTCAGTGTATGTCTTTGTTACTTGGTGTAAGTGTGTGTCTCTGTTACTGGGTATCATTGTATGTCTTTGTGACTTGGTGACAGTGCATGTCTTTGTTACTGGGTGTCAGTGTGTGTCTTTGTGACTTGGTGTCAGTGTATGTCTTTGTTGCTTGGTGTAAGTGTGTGTCTTTGTTACTTGGTGTAAGTGTGTGACTTTGTTACTTGGTGGAAGTGTATGTCTTTGTTACTTGGTGTCAGTGTGTGTCTGTGACACTAGGTGTCAGTATTTAGCTTAGTTTAGAGATACAGCACTGAAACAGGCCCTTCGGCCCAGCGAGTCTGTGCCGACCTTAAACCACCCATTTATACTAATCCTACACGAATCCCATATTCCAATAACATCCCCACCGGTCCCGATATATTTCTTTACCACGTACCTATACTAGGGGCAATTTATAATGGCCAATTAACCTATCAACCTGCAAGTCTTTGGCATGTGGGAGGAAACCGGAGCACCCGGAGGAAACCCACGCAGACACAGGGAGAACTTGCAAACTCCGCACAGGTAGTACCCAGAATCGAAATCGGGTCCCAGGAGCTGTGAGGCTGCACGGCTAACCAATGCGCCACTGTGCCTCCCAGTGTGTGTCTGTGTTACTGGGTGTCAGTGTATGCCTTTGCTACTTGGTGTCAGTGTGTGTCTGTGTTACTGGGTGTCAGTGTGTTTGTTTGTGTTACTTGGTGTCAGTGTGTGACTGTGTTACTTGGTGTAAGTGTGTCTCTTTGTTACTTGGTATCAGTGTATGTCTTTGTACTTGGTGTCAGTGTATGTCTGTGTTACTTGGTGTAAGTGTGTGTCTGCGTTACTGGGTGCAAGTGTATGTCTGTGTTACTGTGTATCAGTGTATGTCTTTGTTACTTGGTGTCAGTGTCTGTCTGTTTTACTTGGTGTAACTGTGTGTCTGTGTTACTGGATATCAGTGTATGTCTTTGTGACTTGGTGTCAGTGTATGTCTTTGTTACTGGGTGTCTGTGTTACTGGGTATCAGTGTATGTCTTTGTGACTTGGTGTCAGTGTATGTCTTTGTTACTTGGTGTAAGTGTGTGTCTGTGTTACTGGGTATCAGTGTATGTCTTTGTTACTTGGTGTCAGTGTATGTCTTTGTTACTTGGAGTAAGTGTATTTCTTTGTTACTTGGTGTAATTGTCTGTCTTTGTTTCTTGCTGTAAGTGTATGTCTTTGTTACTTGGTGTCAGTGTATGTCTTTGTTACTTGGTGTAAGTGTCTGTCTTTGTTAATTGGTGTAAGTGTGTGTCTGTGTTACTGGGTATCAGTGTGTGTCTGTGTCACTTGGTATCAGTGTATGACTTTGTTACTTGGTGTAAGTGTGTGTCTGTGTTACTGGGTAACAGTGTATTTCTTTGTTACTTGGTGTCAGTATCTGGCTGTGATATTTGGTGTAAGTGTATGTCTTTGTTACTTGCTGTCAGTGTATGTCTTTGTTACTTGGTGTAAGTGTATGTCTTTGTTACTTGGTGTAATTGTATGTCTTTGTTACTTGGTGTCAGTGTATGTCGGTGTTACTTGGTGTAAGTGTATGTCTTTGTTACTTGCTGTCAGTGTATGTCTTTGTTACTTGGTGTAAGTGTATGTCTGTGTTACTGGGTATCAGTGTATGTCTTTGTTACTTGGTGTCAGTGTATGTCTTTGTGACTTGGTGTCAGTGTATGTCTTGGTTACTGGTTGTCAGTGTATGTCTTTGTGACTTGGTGTCAGTGTATGTCTTTATTACTGGGCGTCAGTTTATGTCTTTGTTACTTGGTGTCAGTGTATGTCTTTGTTACTTGGTGTCAGTGTGTGTCTGTGTTACTTGGTGTAATTGTGTGTCTTTGTTACTTGGTGGAAGTGTGTGTCTGTGCTACTGGGTATCAGTGCATGTCTTTGTTACTTGGTGTCAGTGTATGTCTTTGTCACTTGGTGTAAGTGTGTGTCTGTGTTACTGGGTGTCAGTAGATGTCTTTGTTACTTGGTGTCAGTGTTTCTCTTTGTTACATTGTGGAAGTGTGTGTCTGTGTTACTGGGTATCAGTTTTATGTCTTTGTGACTATGTGTCAGTGTATGTCTTTGTTACTGGGTGTCAGTGTATGTCTTTGTTACTTGGTGACAGTGTGTGTCTGTGTTAGTCTTTGTTACTTGGTGTCAGTGTGTGTCTGTGTCTGTCTTTGTTACTGTGTGTCAGTGTTTCTCTATGTTACTGGGTGTCAGTGTGTGTCTTTGTTACTTGGTGTAATTGTATGTCTTTGTTACCTGGTGTCAGTGTATGTCTTTGTTACTTGGTGTGAGTGTGTGTTTGTGTCACTTGGTGTAATTGTATGTCTGTGTTACTGGGTGTAAGTGTGTGTCTGTGTTTCTGGGTATCAGTGTATGTCTTTGTGACTTGGTGTCAGTGTATGTCTTTGTTATTGGGTATCAGTGTGTGTATTTGGTACTTGGTGTCAGTGTATGTCTTTGTTACTTGGTGTAAGTGTGTGTCTGTGTTACTGGGTATCAGTGTATGTCTTTGTTACTTGGTGTCAGTGTATGTCAAAATACTTGGTGTAGGTGTATGTCTTTGTTACTTGGTGTAATTCTCTGTCTTTGTTACTTGGTGTCAGTGTGTGTCTGTGTTACTTGGTGTAAGTGCGTGTCTTTGATACTTGGTGTCAGTGTATGTATTTGTTACTTGGTGTCAGTGTGTGTCTGTGTTACTGGGTATCAGTGTATGTCTTTGTGACTTGGTATCAGTGTATGTCTTTGTTACTTGGTGTCAGTGTATGTCAAAATACTTGGTGTAAGTGTATGTCTTTGTTACTTGGTGTAATTGTCTGTCTTTGTTACTTCGCGTCAGTCTATGTCTTTGTTACTTGGTGTAAGTGTCTGTCTTTGTTACTTGGTGTAAGTGTGTGTCTGTGTTACTGGGTGTCAGTGTAAGTCTTTGTAACTTGCTGTCAGTGCATGTCTGTGTTACTTGCTGTAAGTGTGTGTCTGTGTTACTGGGTATCAGTGTATGCCTTTGTGACTTGGTGGAAGTGTATGTCTTTGTTACTGGGTGTCAGTGTGTGTCTTTGTGACTTGGTGTCAGTGTATGTCTTTGTTACTTGGTGCAAGTGTATGTCTCTGTTACTTGGTGTAATTGTCTGTCTTTGTTACTTGGTGTAAGTGTATGCCTTTGTTACTTGGTGTCAGTGTATATCTTTGTTTATGGGTGACACTGTATGTCTTTGTTGCTTGGTGTCAGTGTGTGTCTGTGTTACTGGGTGTCAGTGTGTTTGTTTGTCTTACTGGGTGTCAGTGTGTGTCTGTGTGACTTGGTGTTAGTGTGTGTCTTTGTTACTTGGTGTCCGTGTGGGTCTGTGTTACTGGGTGTCAGTGCATGTCTTTGTGACTTGGTGTCAGTGTATGTCTTTGTTACTTGGTGCAAGTGTAGGTCTTTGTTACTTGGTGTAATTGTCTGTCTTTGTTACTGGGTGACACTGTCTGTCTTTGTTACTTGGTGTCAGTGTGTGTCTGTGTTACTGGGTGTCAGTGTGTTTGTTTGTCTTACTGGGTGTCATTGTGTGTCTGTGTGACTTGGTGTAAGTGTGTTTCTTTGTTACTTGGTGTCCGTGTGGGTCTGTGTTACTGGGTGTCAGTGCATGTCTTTGTGACTTGGTGTCAGTGTATGTCTTTGTTACTTGGTGCAAGTGTAGGTCTTTGTTACTTGGTGTAATTGTCTGTCTTTGTTACTTGGTGTAAGTGTCTGCATTTGTTACTTGGTGTCAGTGTATGTCTTTGTTACTGGGTGACACTGTATGTCTTTGTTGCTTGGTGTCTGTGTGTGTCTGTGTTACAGGGTGTCAGTGTGTGTCTGTGTTACTTGGTGCAAGTGTGTGTCTTTGTTACTTGGTGTCCGTGTGTGTCTGTGTTACTGGGTGTCAGTGCATGTGTTTGTTACTGGGTGTCAGTGTATGTCTTTGTTATTTGGTGTAAGTGTGTGTCTGTGTTAGTGGGTAACAGTGTATGTCTTTGTTACTTGGTATCCGTGTGTGTCTGTGTTACTGGGTATCAGTGTATGTCTGTGTTACTTGGTGTCAGTGTGTGCCTTTGTCACTTGATATCAGTGTATGTCTTTGTACTTGGTGTCAGTGTATGTCTGTGTTACTTGGTGTAAGTGTGTGTCTGCGTTACTGGGTGCAAGTGTATGTCTGTGTTACTGTGTATCAGTGTATGTCTTTGTTACTTGGTGTCAGTGTCTGTCTGTTTTACTTGGTGTAACTGTGTGTCTGTGTTACTGGATATCAGTGTATGTCTTTGTGACTTGGTGTCAGTGTATGTCTTTGTTACTGGGTGTCTGTGTTACTGGGTATCAGTGTATGTCTTTGTGACTTGGTGTCAGTGTATGTCTTTGTTACTTGGTGTAAGTGTGTGTCTGTGTTACTGGGTATCAGTGTATGTCTTTGTTACTTGGTGTCAGTGTATGTCTTTGTTACTTGGTGTAAGTGTCTGTCTTTGTTAATTGGTGTAAGTGTGTGTCTGTGTTACTGGGTATCAGTGTGTGTCTGTGTCACTTGGTATCAGTGTATGACTTTGTTACTTGGTGTAAGTGTGTGTCTGTGTTACTGGGTAACAGTGTATTTCTTTGTTACTTGGTGTCAGTATCTGGCTGTGTTATTTGGTGTAAGTGTGTGTCTTTGTTACTTGGTGTAATTGTATGTCTTTGTTACTTGGTGTCAGTGTATGTCTGTGTTACTTGGTGTAAGTGTATGTCTTTGTTACTTGCTGTCAGTGTATGTCTTTGTTACTTGGTGTAAGTGTATGTCTGTGTGACTGGGTATCAGTGTATGTCTTTGTTACTTGGTGTCAGTGTATGTCTTTGTGACTTGGTGTCAGTGTATGTCTTGGTTACTGGTTGTCAGTGTATGTCTTTGTGACTTGGTGTCAGTGTATGTCTTTGTTACTGGGCGTCAGTTTATGTCTTTGTTACTTGGTGTCAGTATATGTCTTTGTTACTTGGTGTCAGTGTGTGTCTGTGTTACTTGGTGTAATTGTGTGTCTTTGTTACTTGGTGGAAGTGTGTGTCTGTGTTACTGGGTATCAGTGCATGTCTTTGTTACTTGGTGTCAGTGTATGTCTTTGTCACTTGGTGTAAGTGTGTGTCTGTGTTACTGGGTGTCAGTAGATGTCTTTGTTACTTGGTGTCAGTGTTTCTCTTTGTTACATTGTGGAAGTGTGTGTCTGTGTTACTGGGTGTCAGTTTTATGTCTTTGTGACGATGTGTCAGTGTATGTCTTTGTTACTGGGTGTCAGTGTATGTCTTTGTTACTTGGTGACAGTGTGTGTCTGTGTTAGTCTTTGTTACTTGGTGTCAGTGTGTGTCTGTGTCTGTCTTTGTTACTGTGTGTCAGTGTTTCTCTATGTTACTGGGTGTCAGTGTGTGTCTTTGTTACTTGGTGTAATTGTATGTCTTTGTTACTTGGTGTCAGTGTATGTCTTTGTTACTTGGTGTGAGTGTGTGTTTGTGTCACTTGGTGTAATTGTATGTCTGTGTTACTGGGTGTAAGTGTGTGTCTGTGTTTCTGGGTATCAGTGTATGTCTTTGTGACTTGGTGTCAGTGTATGTCTTTGTTATTGGGTATCAGTGTGTGTATTTGGTACTTGGTGTCAGTGTATGTCTTTGTTACTTGGTGTAAGTGTGTGTCTGTGTTACTGGGTATCAGTGTATGTCTTTGTTACTTGGTGTCAGTGGATGTCAAAATACTTGGTGTAGGTGTATGTCTTTGTTACTTGGTGTAATTCTCTGTCTTTGTTTCTTGGTGTCAGTGTGTGTCTGTGATACTTGGTGTAAGTGCGTGTCTTTGATACTTGGTGTCAGTGTATGTCTTTGTTACTTGGTGTCAGTGTGTGTCTGTGTTACTGGGTATCAGTGTATGTCTTTGTGACTTGGTATCAGTGTATGTCTTTGTTACTTGGTGTCAGTGTATGTCAAAATACTTGGTGTAAGTGTATGTCTTTGTTACTTGGTGTAATTGTCTGTCTTTGTTACTTGGTGTCAGTGTGTTTGTTTGTGTTACCGGGTGTCAGTGTGTGTCTGTGTCACTTGTTGTAAGAGTATGTCTTTGTTACTTCGCGTCAGTCTATGTCTTTGTTACTTGGTGTAAGTGTCTGTCTTTGTTACTTGGTGTAAGTGTGTGTCTGTGTTACTGGGTGTCAGTGTAAGTCTTTGTAACTTGGTGTCAGTGCATGTCTGTGTTACTTGCTGTAAGTGTGTGTCTGTGTTACTGGGTATCAGTGTATGTCTTTGTGACTTGGTGGAAGTGTATGTCTTTATTACTGGGTGTCAGTGTGTGTCTTTGTGACTTGGTGTCAGTGTATGTCTTTGTTACTTGGTGCAAGTGTATGTCTCTGTTACTTGGTGTAATTGTCTGTCTTTGTTACTTGGTGTAAGTGTATGCCTTTGTTACTTGGTGTCAGTGTATGTCTTTGTTACTGGGTGACACTGTATGTCTTTGTTGCTTGGTGTCAGTGTGTGTCTGTGTTACTGGGTGTCAGTGTGTTTGTTTGTCTTACTGGGTGTCAGTGTGTGTCTGTGTGACTTGGTGTAAGTGTGTGTCTTTGTTACTTGGTGTCCGTGTGGGTCTGTGTTACTGGGTGTCAGTGCATGTCTTTGTGACTTGGTGTCAGTGTATGTCTTTGTTACTTGGTGCAAGTGTAGGTCTTTGTTACTTGGTGTAATTGTCTGTCTTTGTTACTGGGTGACACTGTCTGTCTTTGTTACTTGGTGTCAGTGTGTTTCTGTGTTACTGGGTGTCAGTGTGTTTGTTTGTCTTACTGGGTGTCATTGTGTGTCTGTGTGACTTGGTGTAAGTGTGTTTCTTTGTTACTTGGTGTCCGTGTGGGTCTGTGTTACTGGGTGTCAGTGCATGCTTTGTGACTTGGTGTCAGTGTATGTCTTTGTTACTTGGTGCAAGTGTAGGTCTTTGTTACTTGGTGTAATTGTCTGTCTTTGTTACTTGGTGTAAGTGTCTGCATTTGTTACTTGGTGTCAGTGTATGTCTTTGTTACTGGGTGACACTGTATGTCTTTGTTGCTTGGTGTCTGTGTGTGTCTGTGTTACAGGGTGTCAGTGTGTGTCTGTGTTACTTGGTGCAAGTGTGTGTCTTTGTTACTTGGTGTCCGTGTGTGTCTGTGTTACTGGGTGTCAGTGCATGTGTTTGTTACTGGGTGTCAGTGTATGTCTTTGTTATTTGGTGTAAGTGTGTGTCTGTGTTAGTGGGTAACAGTGTATGTCTTTGTTACTTGGTGTCAGTGTATGTCTGTGTTACTTGGTGTGTGTGTGTTTGTGTTGCTGGGTGTCAGTGTGTTTCTGTGTAACTGGGTGTAAGTGTGTGTCTGTGTTACTTGGTGCAAGTGCGTGTCTGTGTTACTGGGTATCATTGTATGTCTTTGTGACTTGGTGTCAGTGTATGTCTTTGTTACTGGGTGTCAGTGTGTGTCTTTGTTACTTGGTGTAAGTGTATGTCTTTGTTACTTGGTGTAATTGTCTGTCTTTGTTACTTGGTATAAGTGTATGTATTTGTTACTTTGTGTCAGTGTATGTCTGTGTTACTTGGTGTAAGTGTGTGTCTTTGTTACCTGGTGTCAGTGTCTGTCTTTGTTACTTGGTGTCAGTGTGTGTCTGTGACACTAGGTGTCAGTATTTAGTTTAGTTTCGAGATACAGCACTGAAACAGGCCCTTCGGCCCACCGAGTCTGTGCCGACCATCAACCACCCATTTATACTAATCCTACATGAATGCCATATTCCAATAACATCCCCACCGGTCCCTATATATTTCTTTACCACGTACCTATACTAGGGGCAATTTATAATGGCCAATTATCCTATCAACCTGCAAGTCTTTGGCATGTGGGAGGAAACCGGAGCACCCGGAGGAAACCCACGCAGACACAGGGAGAACTTGCAAACTCCGCACAGGCAGTACCCAGAATCGAAATCGGGTCCCCGGAGCTGTGAGGCTGCAGTGCTAACCACTGTGCCACTGTGACTCCCAGTGTGTGTCTGTGTTTCTGGGTGTCAGTGTATGTCTTTGTTACTTGGTGTAAGTGTGTGTCTGTGTTACTGGGTGTCAGTGTGTTTGATTGTGTTACTGGGTGTCAGTGTGTGACTGTGTTACTTGGTGTAAGCGTGTCTCTTTTTTACTTGGTGCAAGTGTGTGTCTGTGTTACTGGGTATCTGTGTATATCTTTGTTACTTGGTGTCAGTGTGAGTCTTTGTCACTTGGTATCAGTGTATGTCTTTGTTACTTGGTGTCAGTGTGTGTCTTTGTCACTTGGTATCAGTGTGTGTCTTTGTTACTTGGTGTAAGTGTGTGTCTGTGTCACTGGGTGTCAGTGTGTGTCTGTGTTACTGGGTGTAAGTGTGTGTATGTGTTACTGGGTATCAGTGCATGTCTTTGTTACTTGGTGTCAGTGTCTGTCTGTGTTACTTGGTGTAAGTTTGTGTCTGTGTTACTGGGTATCAGTGTATGTCTTTGTGACTTGGTGTCAGTGCATGTCTTTGTTACTGGGTGTCAGTGTGTGTCTTTGTGACTTGGTGTCAGTGTATGTCTTTGTTACTTGGTGTAAGTGTGTGTCTCTGTTACTGGGTATCATTGTATGTCTTTGTGACTTGGTGACAGTGTATGTCTTTGTTACTGGGTGTCAGTGTGTGTCTTTGTGACTTGGTGTCAGTGTATGTCTTTGTTGCTTGGTGTAAGTGTATGTCTTTGTTACTTGGTGTAAGTGTGTGACTTTGTTACTTGGTGTAAGTGTATGTCTTTGTTACTTGGTGTCAGTGTGTGTCTGTGACACTAGGTGTCAGTATTTAGCTTAGTTTAGAGATACAGCACTGAAACAGGCCCTTCGGCCCAGCGAGTCTGTGCCGACCTTAAACCACCCATTTATACTAATCCTACACGAATCCCATATTCCAATAACATCCCCACCGGTCCCTATATATTTCTTTACCACGTACCTATACTAGGGGCAATTTATAATGGCCAATTAACCTATCAACCTGCAAGTCTTTGGCATGTGGGAGGAAACCGGAGCACCCGGAGGAAACCCACACAGACACAGGGAGAACTTGCAAACTCCGCACAGGTAGTACCCAGAATCGAAATCGGGTCCCAGGAGCTGTGAGGCTGCACGGCTAACCAATGCGCCACTGTGCCTCCCAGTATGTGTCTGTGTTACTGGGTGTCAGTGTATGCCTTTGCTACTTGGTGTCAGTGTGTGTCTGTGTTACTGGGTGTCAGTGTGTTTGTTTGTGTTACTGGGTGTCAGTGTGTGACTGTGTTACTTGGTGTAAGTGTGTCTCTTTGTTACTTGGTGTCCGTGTGTGTCTGTGTTACTGGGTGTCAGTGTATGTCTTTGTTACTTGGTGTCAGTGTATGTCTGTGTTACTTGGTGTAAGTGTGTGTCTGCGTTAAAGGTGTCAGTGTGTGTTTGTGTTACTGGGTATCAGTGTATGTCTTTGTTACTTGGTGTCAGTGTGTGTCTGTGTTACTGGGTATCAGTGTATGTCTTTGTGACTTGGTGTCAGTGTATGTCTTTGTTACTGGGTGTAAGTGTGTCTCTTTGTTACTTGGTATCCGTGTGTGTCTGTGTTACTGGGTATCAGTGTATCTCTTTGTTACTTGGTGTCAGAGTGTGTCTTTGTCACTTGGTATCAGTGTATGTCTTTGTACTTGGTGCAGTGTATGTCTGTGTTACTTGGTGTAAGTGTGTGTCTGCGTTACTGGGTGCAAGTGTATGTCTGTGTTACTGTGTATCAGTGTATGTCTTTGTTACTTGGTGTCAGTGTATGTCTGTTTTACTTGGTGTAACTGTGTGTCTGTGTTACTGGATATCAGTGTATGTCTTTGTGACTTGGTGTCAGTGTATGTCTTTGTTACTGGGTGTCTGTGTTACTGGGTATCAGTGTATGTCTTTGTGACTTGGTGTCAGTGTATGTCTTTGTTACTTGGTGTAAGTGTGTGTCTGTGTTACTGGGTATCAGTGTATGTCTTTGTTACTTGGTGTCAGTGTATGTCTTTGTTACTTGGAGTAAGTGTATTTCTTTGTTACTTGGTGTAATTGTCTGTCTTTGTTTCTTGGTGTAAGTGTATGTCTTTGTTACTTGGTGTCAGTGTATGTCTTTGTTACTTGGTGTCAGTGTGTGTCTGTGACACTAGGTGTCAGTATTTAGCTTAGTTTAGAGATACAGCACTGAAACAGGCCCTTCGGCCCAGCGAGTCTGTGCCGACCTTAAACCACCCATTTATACTAATCCTACACGAATCCCATATTCCAATAACATCCCCACCGGTCCCTATATATTTCTTTACCACGTACCTATACTAGGGGCAATTTATAATGGCCAATTAACCTATCAACCTGCAAGTCTTTGGCATGTGGGAGGAAACCGGAGCAACCGGAGGAAACCCACGCAGACACAGGGAGAACTTGCAAACTCCGCACAGGTAGTACCCAGAATCGAAATCGGGTCCCAGGAGCTGTGAGGCTGCACGGCAAACCAATGCGCCACTGTGCCTCCCAGTATGTGTCTGTGTTACTGGGTGTCAGTGTATGCCTTTGCTACTTGGTGTCAGTGTGTGTCTGTGTTACTGGGTGTCAGTGTGTTTGTTTGTGTTACTGGGTGTCAGTGTGTGACTGTGTTACTTGGTGTAAGTGTGTCTCTTTGTTACTTGGTGTCCGTGTGTGTCTGTGTTACTGGGTGTCAGTGTATGTCTTTGTTACTTGGTGTCAGTGTATGTCTGTGTTACTTGGTCTAAGTGTGTGTCTGCGTTAAAGGTGTCAGTGTGTGTTTGTGTTACTGGGTATCAGTGTATGTCTTTGTTACTTGGTGTCAGTGTGTGTCTGTGTTACTGGGTATCAGTGTATGTCTTTGTGACTTGGTGTCAGTGTATGTCTTTGTTACTGGGTGTAAGTGTGTCTCTTTGTTACTTGGTGTCCGTGTGTGTCTGTGTTACTGGGTATCAGTGTATCTCTTTGTTACTTGGTGTCAGTGTGTGTCTTTGTCACTTGGTATCAGTGTATGTCTTTGTACTTGGTGTCAGTGTATGTCTGTGTTACTTGGTGTAAGTGTGTGTCTGCGTTACTGGGTGCAAGTGTATGTCTGTGTTACTGTGTATCAGTGTATGTCTTTGTTACTTGGTGTCAGTGTATGTCTGTTTTACTTGGTGTAACTGTGTGTCTGTGTTACTGGATATCAGTGTATGTCTTTGTGACTTGGTGTCAGTGTATGTCTTTGTTACTGGGTGTCTGTGTTACTGGGTATCAGTGTATGTCTTTGTGACTTGGTGTCAGTGTATGTCTTTGTTACTTGGTGTAAGTGTGTGTCTGTGTTACTGGGTATCAGTGTATGTCTTTGTTACTTGGTGTCAGTGTATGTCTTTGTTACTTGGAGTAAGTGTATTTCTTTGTTTCTTGGTGTAAGTGTATGTCTTTGTTACTTGGTGTCAGTGTATGTCTTTGTTACTTGGTGTAAGTGTCTGTCTTTGTTAATTGGTGTAAGTGTGTGTCTGTGTTACTGGGTATCAGTGTATGTCTTTGTTACTTGGTGTCAGTGTATGTCTTTGTTACTTGGTGTAAGTGTGTGTCTGTGTCACTGGGTATCAGTGTATGTCTTTTTGACTTGGTGTCAGTGTGTGTCTTTGTGACTTGGTGTCAGTGTATGTCTTTGTTACTTGATGTAAGTGTCTGTCTTTGTTACTTGGTGTAAGCGTACGTATTTGTTACTTGGTGTCATTATTTAGTTTAGTTCAGAGATAAAGCACTGAAACAGGCCCTTCGGCCCACCGAGTCTGCGCCGACCATCAACCACCCATTTATACTAATCCTAAACGAATCCCATATTCCAATAACATCCCCACCGGTCCCTATATATTTCTTTACCACCTACCTATACTAGGGGCAATTTATAATGGCCAATTAACCTATCAACCTGCAAGTCTTTGGCATGTGGGAGGTAACAGGAGCACCCGGAGGAAACCCACGCAGACACAGGGAGAACTTGCAAACTCCGCACAGGCAGTACAAAGAATCGAACCAGGTTCCCTGGAGCTGTGAGGCTGCAGTGCAAACCAATGCGCCACTGTGCCTCCCAGTGTGTGTCTGTGTTACTGGGTGTCAGTGTATGTCTCTGTTACTTGGTGTCAGTGTGTGACTTTGTTACTTGGTGTCCGTGTGAGTCTGTGTTACTGGGTATCAGTGTATGTCTTTGTGACTTGGTGTCAGTGTATGTCTTTGTTACTTGGTGTAAGTGTGTGTCTGTTTTACTGGGTAACAGTGTATGTCTTTGTTACTTGGAGTAAGTGTGTGTCTGTGTTGCTGGGTATCAGTGTATGTCTTTGTGACTGTGTGTCAGTGTATGTGTTTGTGACTTGGTGTCAGTGTATGTCTTTGTTACTGGGTGTCAGTGTATGTCTTTGTTACTTGGTGTAAGTGTGTGTCTGTGTTAATGGGTATCAGTGTATGTCTTTGTTACTTGGTGTCAGTGCATGTCTTTGTTACTTGGTGTAAGTGTATGTCTTTGTTACTTGGTGTAAGTGGGTGTCTTTGTTACTTGGTGTCAGTGTATGTCTTTGTTACTTGGTGTAAGTGCGTGTCATTGTTACTTGGTGTCAGTGTGTGTCTGTGTTCCTGGGTGTCAGTGTGTGTCTGTGTTACTTGGTGTAAGTGAGTGTCTTTGTTACTTGGTGTAAGTGTGTGTCTGTGTTACTGGGTGTCAGTGTATGTCTTTGTTACTTGGTGTCAGTGTGTGTCTTTGTCACTTGGTATCAGTGTATGTCTTTGTTACTTGGTGTCAGTGTATGTCTGTGTTACTTGGTGTAAGTGTGTGTCTGCGTTAAAGGTGTCAGTGTGTGATTGTGTTACTGGGTATCAGTGTATGTCTTTGTTACTTGGTGTCAGTGTGTGTCTGAGTTACTGGGTATCAGTGTATGTCTTTGTGACTTGGTGTCAGTGTATGTCTTTGTTACTGGGTGTAAGTGTGTCTCTTTGTTACTTGGTATCCGTGTGTGTCTGTGTTACTGGGTATCAGTGTATGTCTTTGTTACTTGGTGTCAGTGTGTGTCTTTGTCACTTGGTATCAGTGTGTGTCTTTGTACTTGGTGTCAGTGTATGTCTGTGTTACTTGGTGTAAGTGTGTGTCTGCGTTACTGGGTGCAAGTGTATGTCTGTGTTACTGTGTATCAGTGTATGTCTTTGTTACTTGGTGTCAGTGTATGTCTGTTTTACTTGGTGTAACTGTGTGTCTGTGTTACTGGATATCAGTGTATGTCTTTGTGACTTGGCGTCAGTGTATGTCTTTGTTACTGGGTGTCTGTGTTACTGGGTATCAGTGTATGTCTTTGTGACTTGGTGTCAGTGTATGTCTTTGTTACTTGGTGTAAGTGTGTGTCTGTGTTACTGGGTATCAGTGTATGTCTTTGTTACTTGGTGTCAGTGTATGTCTTTGTTACTTGGAGTAAGTGTATTTCTTTGTTACTTGGTGTAATTGTCTGTCTTTGTTTCTTGGTGTAAGTGTATGTCTTTGTTACTTGGTGTCAGTGCATGTCTTTGTTACTTGGTGTAAGTGTCTGTCTTTGTTAATTGGTGTAAGTGTGTGTCTGTGTTACTGGGTATCAGTGTATGTCTTTGTTACTTGGTGTCAGTGTATGTCTTTGTTACTTGGTGTAAGTGTGTGTCTGTGTCACTGGGTATCAGTGTATGTCTTTTTGACTTGGTGTCAGTGTGTGTCTTTGTGACTTGGTGTCAGTGTATGTCTTTGTTACTTGATGTAAGTGTCTGTCTTTGTTACTTGGTGTAAGCGTATGTATTTGTTACTTGGTGTCATTATTTAGTTTAGTTCAGAGATAAAGCACTGAAACAGGCCCTTCGGCCCACCGAGTCTGCGCCGACCATCAACCACCCATTTATACTAATCCTAAACGAATCCCATATTCCAATAACATCCCCACCGGTCCCTATATATTTCTTTACCACCTACCTATACTAGGGGCAATTTATAATGGCCAATTAACCTATCAACCTGCAAGTCTTTGGCATGTGGGAGGTAACAGGAGCACCCGGAGGAAACCCACGCAGACACAGGGAGAACTTGCAAACTCCGCACAGGCAGTACAAAGAATCGAACCAGGTTCCCTGGAGCTGTGAGGCTGCAGTGCAAACCAATGCGCCACTGTGCCTCCCAGTGTGTGTCTGTGTTACTGGGTGTCAGTGTATGTCTCTGTTACTTGGTGTCAGTGTGTGACTTTGTTACTTGGTGTCCGTGTGAGTCTGTGTTACTGGGTATCAGTGTATGTCTTTGTGACTTGGTGTCAGTGTATGTCTTTGTTACTTGGTGTAAGTGTGTGTCTGTGTTACTGGGTAACAGTGTATGTCTTTGTTACTTGGAGTAAGTGTGTGTCTGTGTTGCTGGGTATCAGTGTATGTCTTTGTGACTGGGTGTCAGTGTATGTGTTTGTGACTTGGTGTCAGTGTATGTCTTTGTTACTGGGTGTCAGTGTATGTCTTTGTTACTTGGTGTAAGTGTGTGTCTGTGTTAATGGGTATCAGTGTATGTCTTTGTTACTTGGTGTCAGTGTATGTCTTTGTTACTTGGTGTAAGTGTATGTCTTTGTTACTTGGTGTAAGTGTGTGTCTTTGTTACTTGGTGTCAGTGTATGTCTTTGTAACTTGGTGTAAGTGTGTGTCATTCGTACTTGGTGTCAGTGTGTGTCTGTGTTCCTGGGTGTCAGTGTGTGTCTGTGTTACTTGGTGTAAGTGAGTGTCTTTGTTACCTGGTGTAAGTGTGTGTCTGTGTTACTGGGTGTCAGTGTATGTCTTTATTCCTGGATGTCAGTGTATAACTTTGTGACTGGGTGTAAGTGTGTGTCTGTGTTCCTGGGTGTCAGTGTATGTCTGTGTTACTTGGTGTAAGTGTGTGTCTGTGTTACTGGGTATCAGTGCATGTCTTTGTGACTTGGTGTCAGATTATGTCTTTGTTACTGGGTGTCAGTGTGTGTCTTTGTGACTTGGTGTCAGTATATGTCTTTGTTACTTGGTGTAGGTGTGTGTCTGCGTTACTGAGTATCAGTGTATGTCTTTGTTACTTGGTGTCAGTGTATGTCAAAATATTTGGTGTAAGTGTATGTCTTTGTTACTTGGTGTAATTTTCTGTCTTTGTTCCTTGGTGTAAGTGTATGTCTTTGTTACTTGGTGTCAGTGTATGTCTTAGTTACTTGGTGTCAGTGTGTGTCTGTGTTACTGGGTATCAGTGTATGTCTTTGTGACTTGGTGTCAGTGTATGTCTTTGTTACTGGGTGTCTGTGTTACCGGGTATCAGTGTATGTCTTTGTGACTTGGTGTCAGTGTATGTCTTTGTTACTTGGTGTAAGTGTGTGTCTGTGTTACTGGGTATCAGTGTATGTCTTTGTTATTTGGTGTCAGTGTATGTCTTTGTTACTTGGAGTAAGTGTATTTCTTTGTTACTTGGTGTAATTGTCTGTCTTTGTTTCTTGGTGTAAGTGTATGTCTTTGTTACTGGTGTCAGTGTATGTCTTTGTTACTTGGTGTAAGTGTCTGTCTTTGTTAATTGGTGTAAGTGTGTGTCTGTGTTACTGGGTATCAGTGTATGTCTTTGTTACTTGGTGTCAGTGTATGTCTTTGTTACTTGGTGTAAGTGTGTGTCTGTGTCACTGGGTATCAGTGTATGTCTTTTTGACTTGGTGTCAGTGTGTGTCTTTGTGACTTGGTGTCAGTGTATGTCTTTGTTACTTGATGTAAGTGTCTGTCTTTGTTACTTGGTGTAAGCGTATATATTTGTTACTTGGTGTCATTATTTAGTTTAGTTCAGAGATAAAGCACTGGAACAGGCCCTTCGGCCCACCGAGTCTGCGCCGACCATCAACCACCCATTTATGCTAATCCTAAACGAATCCCATATTCCAATAACATCCCCACCGGTCCCTATATATTTCTTTACCACCTACCTATACTAGGGGCAATTTATAATGGCCAATTAACCTATCAACCTGCAAGTCTTTGGCATGTGGGAGGTAACAGGAGCACCCGGAGGAAACCCACGCAGACACAGGGAGAACTTGCAAACTCCGCACAGGCAGTACAAAGAATCGAACCAGGTTCCCTGGAGCTGTGAGGCTGCAGTGCAAACCAATGCGCCACTGTGCCTCCCAGTGTGTGTCTGTGTTACTAGGTGTCAGTGTATGTCTCTGTTACTTGGTGTCAGTGTGTGACTTTGTTACTTGGTGTCCGTGTGAGTCTGTGTTACTGGGTATCAGTGTATGTCTTTGTGACTTGGTGTCAGTGTATGTCTTTGTTACTTGGTGTAAGTGTGTGTCTGTGTTACTTGGTAACAGTGTATGTCTTTGTTACTTGGAGTAAGTGTGTGTCTGTGTCGCTGGGTATCAGTGTATGTCTTTGTGACTGGGTGTCAGTGTATGTGTTTGTGACTTGGTGTCAGTGTATGTCTTTGTTACTGGGTGTCAGTGTACGTCTTTGTTACTTGGTGTAAGTGTGTGTCTGTGTTAATGGGTATCAGTGTATGTCTTTGTTACTTGGTGTCAGTGTATGTCTTTGTTACTTGGTGTAAGTGTATGTCTTTGTTACTTGGTGTAAGTGTGTGTCTTTGTTACTTGGTGTCAGTGTATGTCTTTGTTACTTGGTGTAAGTGTGTGTCATTGTTACTTGGTGTCAGTGTGTGTCTGTGTTCCTGGGTGTCAGTGTGTGTCTGTGTTACTTGGTGTAAGTGAGTGTCTTTGTTACTTGGTGTAAGTGTGTGTCTGTGTTACTGGGTGTCAGTGTATGTCTTTGTTACTTGGTGTCAGTGTGTGTCTTTGTCACTTGGTATCAGTGTATGACTTTGTTACTTGGTGTCAGTGTATGTCTGTGTTACTTGGTGTAAGTGTGTGTCTGCGTTAAAGGTGTCAGTGTGTGATTGTGTTACTGGGTATCAGTGTATGTCTTTGTTACTTGGTGTCAGTGTGTGTCTGAGTTACTGGGTATCAGTGTATGTCTTTGTGACTTGGTGTCAGTGTATGTCTTTGTTACTGGGTGTAAGTGTGTCTCTTTGTTACTTGGTATCCGTGTGTGTCTGTGTTACTGGGTATCAGTGTATGTCTTTGTTACTTGGTGTCAGTGTGTGTCTTTGTCACTTGGTATCAGTGTATGTCTTTGTACTTGGTGTCAGTGTATGTCTGTGTTACTTGGTGTAAGTGTGTGTCTGCGTTACTGGGTGCAAGTGTATGTCTGTGTTACTGTGTATCAGTGTATGTCTTTGTTACTTGGTGTCAGTGTATGTCTGTTTTACTTGGTGTAACTGTGTGTCTGTGTTACTGGATATCAGTGTATGTCTTTGTGACTTGGCGTCAGTGTATGTCTTTGTTACTGGGTGTCTGTGTTACTGGGTATCAGTGTATGTCTTTGTGACTTGGTGTTAGTGTATGTCTTTGTTACTTGGTGTAAGTGTGTGTCTGTGTTACTGGGTATCAGTGTATGTCTTTGTTACTTGGTGTCAGTGTATGTCTTTGTTACTTGGAGTAAGTGTATTTCTTTGTTACTTGGTGTAATTGTCTGTCTTTGTTTCTTGGTGTAAGTGTATGTCTTTGTTACTTGGTGTCCGTGTATGTCTTTGTTACTTGGTGTAAGTGTCTGTCTTTGTTAATTGGTGTAAGTGTGTGTCTGTGTTACTGGGTATCAGTGTATGTCTTTGTTACTTGGTGTCAGTGTATGTCTTTGTTACTTGGTGTAAGTGTGTGTCTGTGTCACTGGGTATCAGTGTATGTCTTTTTGACTTGGTGTCAGTGTGTGTCTTTGTGACTTGGTGTCAGTGTATGTCTTTGTTACTTGATGTAAGTGTCTGTCTTTGTTACTTGGTGTAAGCGTATGTATTTGTTACTTGGTGTCATTATTTAGTTTAGTTCAGAGATAAAGCACTGAAACAGGCCCTTCGGCCCACCGAGTCTGCGCCGACCATCAACCACCCATTTATACTAATCCTAAACGAATCCCATATTCCAATAACATCCCCACCGGTCCCTATATATTTCTTTACCACCTACCTATACTAGGGGCAATTTATAATGGCCAATTAACCTATCAACCTGCAAGTCTTTGGCATGTGGGAGGTAACAGGAGCACCCGGAGGAAACCCACGCAGACACAGGGAGAACTTGCAAACTCCGCACAGGCAGTACAAAGAATCGAACCAGGTTCCCTGGAGCTGTGAGGCTGCAGTGCAAACCAATGCGCCACTGTGCCTCCCAGTGTCTGTCTGTGTTACTGGGTGTCAGTGTATGTCTCTGTTACTTGGTGTCAGTGTGTGACTTTGTTACTTGGTGTCCGTGTGAGTCTGTGTTACTGGGTATCAGTGTATGTCTTTGTGACTTGGTGTCAGTGTATGTCTTTGTTACTTGGTGTAAGTGTGTGTCTGTGTTACTGGGTAACAGTGTATGTCTTTGTTACTTGGAGTAAGTGTGTGTCTGTGTTGCTGGGTATCAGTGTATGTCTTTGTGACTGGGTGTCAGTGTATGTGTTTGTGACTTGGTGTCAGTGTATGTCTTTGTTACTGGGTGTCAGTGTATGTCTTTGTTACTTGGTGTAAGTGTGTGTCTGTGTTAATGGGTATCAGTGTATGTCTTTGTTACTTGGTGTCAGTGTATGTCTTTGTTACTTGGTGTAAGTGTATGTCTTTGTTACTTGGTGTAAGTGTGTGTCTGTGTTACTTGGTGTCAGTGTATGTCTTTGTAAATTGGTGTAAGTGTGTGTCATTCGTACTTGGTGTCAGTGTGTGTCTGTGTTCCTGGGTGTCAGTGTGTGTCTGTGTTACTTGGTGTAAGTGAGTGTCTTTGTTACCTGGTGTAAGTGTGTGTCTGTGTTACTGGGTGTCAGTGTATGTCTTTATTCCTGGATGTCAGTGTATAACTTTGTGACTGGGTGTAAGTGTGTGTCTGTGTTCCTGGGTGTCAGTGTATGTCTGTGTTACTTGGTGTAAGTGTGTGTCTGTGTTACTGGGTATCAGTGCATGTCTTTGTGACTTGGTGTCAGATTATGTCTTTGTTACTGGGTGTCAGTGTGTGTCTTTGTGACTTGGTGTCAGTATATGTCTTTGTTACTTGGTGTAGGTGTGTGTCTGCGTTACTGAGTATCAGTGTATGTCTTTGTTACTTGGTGTCAGTGTATGTCAAAATATTTGGTGTAAGTGTATGTCTTTGTTACTTGGTGTAATTTTCTGTCTTTGTTCCTTGGTGTAAGTGTATGTCTTTGTTACTTGGTGTCAGTGTATGTCTTAGTTACTTGGTGTCAGTGTGTGTCTGTGTTACTGGGTATCAGTGTATGTCTTTGTGACTTGGTGTCAGTGTATGTCTTTGTTACTGGGTGTCTGTGTTACCGGGTATCAGTGTATGTCTTTGTGACTTGGTGTCAGTGTATGTCTTTGTTACTTGGTGTAAGTGTGTGTCTGTGTTACTGGGTATCAGTGTATGTCTTTGTTATTTGGTGTCAGTGTATGTCTTTGTTACTTGGAGTAAGTGTATTTCTTTGTTACTTGGTGTAATTGTCTGTCTTTGTTTCTTGGTGTAAGTGTATGTCTTTGTTACTGGTGTCAGTGTATGTCTTTGTTACTTGGTGTAAGTGTCTGTCTTTGTTAATTGGTGTAAGTGTGTGTCTGTGTTACTGGGTATCAGTGTATGTCTTTGTTACTTGGTGTCAGTGTATGTCTTTGTTACTTGGTGTAAGTGTGTGTCTGTGTCACTGGGTATCAGTGTATGTCTTTTTGACTTGGTGTCAGTGTGTGTCTTTGTGACTTGGTGTCAGTGTATGTCTTTGTTACTTGATGTAAGTGTCTGTCTTTGTTACTTGGTGTAAGCGTATATATTTGTTACTTGGTGTCATTATTTAGTTTAGTTCAGAGATAAAGCACTGGAACAGGCCCTTCGGCCCACCGAGTCTGCGCCGACCATCAACCACCCATTTATACTAATCCTAAACGAATCCCATATTCCAATAACATCCCCACCGGTCCCTATATATTTCTTTACCACCTACCTATACTAGGGGCAATTTATAATGGCCAATTAACCTATCAACCTGCAAGTCTTTGGCATGTGGGAGGTAACAGGAGCACCCGGAGGAAACCCACGCAGACACAGGGAGAACTTGCAAACTCCGCACAGGCAGTACAAAGAATCGAACCAGGTTCCCTGGAGCTGTGAGGCTGCAGTGCAAACCAATGCGCCACTGTGCCTCCCAGTGTGTGTCTGTGTTACTAGGTGTCAGTGTATGTCTCTGTTACTTGGTGTCAGTGTGTGACTTTGTTACTTGGTGTCCGTGTGAGTCTGTGTTACTGGGTATCAGTGTATGTCTTTGTGACTTGGTGTCAGTGTATGTCTTTGTTACTTGGTGTAAGTGTGTGTCTGTGTTACTTGGTAACAGTGTATGTCTTTGTTACTTGGAGTAAGTGTGTGTCTGTGTCGCTGGGTATCAGTGTATGTCTTTGTGACTGGGTGTCAGTGTATGTGTTTGTGACTTGGTGTCAGTGTATGTCTTTGTTACTGGGTGTCAGTGTATGTCTTTGTTACTTGGTGTAAGTGTGTGTCTGTGTTAATGGGTATCAGTGTATGTCTTTGTTACTTGGTGTCAGTGTATGTCTTTGTTACTTGGTGTAAGTGTATGTCTTTGTTACTTGGTGTAAGTGTGTGTCTTTGTTACTTGGTGTCAGTGTATGTCTTTGTTACTTGGTGTAAGTGTGTGTCATTGTTACTTGGTGTCAGTGTGTGTCTGTGTTCCTGGGTGTCAGTGTGTGTCTGTCTTACTTGGTGTAAGTGAGTGTCTTTGTTACTTGGTGTAAGTGTGTGTCTGTGTTACTGGTTGTCAGTGTATGTCTTTATTCCTGGATGTCAGTGTATGACTTTGTTACTGGGTGTAAGTGTGTGTCTGTGTTCCTGGGTTTCAGTGTATGTCTGTGTTACTTGGTGTAAGTGTGTGTCTGTGTTACTGGGTATCAGTGCATGTCTTTGTGACTTGGTGTCAGATTATGTCTTTGTTACTGGGTGTCAGTGTGTGTCTTTGTGACTTGGTGTCGGTATATGTCTTTGTTACTTGGTTTAGGTGTGTGTCTGTGTTACTGAGTATCAGTGTATGTCTTTGTTACTTGGTGTCAGTGTATGTCAAAATATTTGGTGTAAGTGTATGTCTTTGTTACTTGGTGTAATTTTCTGTCTTTGTTACTTGGTGTAAGTGTATGTCTTTGTTACTTGGTGTCAGTGTATGTCTTTGTTACTTGGTGTCAGTGTGTGTCTGTGTTACTGGGTATCAGTGTATGTCTTTGTGACTTGGTATCAGTGTATGTCTTTGTGACTTGGTGTCAGTGTATGTCTTTGTTACTGGGTGTCAGTGTGTGTCTGTGTTACTTGGTGTCAGTGTATTTCTTTGTTACTGTTTATTTCTGTTTCTCTGTGTTACTGGGTGTCAGTGTGTGTTTGTTTGCGTTACTGGGTGTCATTGTATGTCTTTGTTACTTGGTGTCAGTGTATGTCAAAATACTTGGTGTAAGTGTTTGTCTTTGTTCCTTGGTGTAATTTTCTGTCTTTGTTACTTGGTGTAAGTGTATGTCTTTGTTACCTGGAGTCAGTGTATGTCTTTGTTACTTGGTGTCAGTGTGTGTCTGTGTTACTGGGTATCAGTGTATGTCTTTGTGACTTGGTGTCAGTGTGTGTCTGTGTTACTTGGTGTAATGAGTGTCTTTGTTACTTGGTGTAAGTGTGCGTCTGTTTTACTTGGTGTCAGTGTGTGTCTTTGTTACTGTTTATTACTGTTTCTCTGTGTTACTGGGAGTCAGTGTGTGTTTGTTTGTGTCACTGGGTGTCAGTGTATGTCTTTGCTACTTGGTGTAAGTGTGTGTCTGTGTTACTTGGTGTAAGTGTGTGTCTGTGTTCCTGGGTATCAGTGTATTTCTTTGTTACTTGGTGTCAGTGTATTTCTGTGTTACTTGGTGAAAGTCTGTGTCTGTGTTGCTGGGTATCAGTGGATTTCTTTGTTACTTGGTGTCAGTGTATATCTGCGTTACTTGGTGTAAGTGTGTGTCTGTGTTACTGGGTTTCAGTGTGTGTATGTGTTACTTGGTGTAAGTGTGTGTCTTTGCTACTTGGTGTCCGTGTCTGCCTGTGTTACTGGGTGTCAGTGCATTTCTTTGTTACTTGGTTTCAGTGTATGTCTGTGTTACTTGGTGTAAGTGTGTGTCTGTGTTACTGGGTGTCAATGTGTGTCTGTGTTACTTGGTGTAATGAGTGTCTTTGTTACTTGGTGTAAGTGTGTGTCTGTGTTACTGGGTGTCAGTGTATGTCTTTGTTTCTGGGTGTAAGTGTGTGTCTGTGTTACTGGGAGTCAGTGTATGTCTGTGTTACTTGGTGTAAGTGTATGTCTGTGTTACTGGGTATCAGTGTATGTCTTCGTGACTTTGTGTCAGTTTATGTCTTTGTTACTGGGTGTCAGTGTGTGTCTTTGTGACTTGGTGTCAGTGTCTGGCTTTGTTACTTGGTGTAAGTGTGTGTCTGTGTTACTGGATATCAGTGTATGTCTTTGTTACTTGGTGTCAGTGTATGTCAAAATACTTGGTGTAAGTGCATGTCTTTGTTACTTGGTGTCAGTTTATGTCTTTGTTACTTGGTGTCAGTGTGTGTCTGTGTTACTGGGTATCAGTGTATGTCTTTGTGACTTGGTGTCAGTGTATGTCAAAATATTTGGTGTAAGTGTATGTCTTTGTTACTTGGTGTAATTTTCTGTCTTTGTTCCTTGGTGTAAGTGTATGTCTTTGTTACTTGGTGTCAGTGTATGTCTTAGTTACTTGGTGTCAGTGTGTGTCTGTGTTACTGGGTATCAGTGTATGTCTTTGTGACTTGGTGTCAGTGTATGTCTTTGTTACTGGGTGTCTGTGTTACCGGGTATCAGTGTATGTCTTTGTGACTTGGTGTCAGTGTATGTCTTTGTTACTTGGTGTAAGTGTGTGTCTGTGTTACTGGGTATCAGTGTATGTCTTTGTTATTTGGTGTCAGTGTATGTCTTTGTTACTTGGAGTAAGTGTATTTCTTTGTTACTTGGTGTAATTGTCTGTCTTTGTTTCTTGGTGTAAGTGTATGTCTTTGTTACTGGTGTCAGTGTATGTCTTTGTTACTTGGTGTAAGTGTCTGTCTTTGTTAATTGGTGTAAGTGTGTGTCTGTGTTACTGGGTATCAGTGTATGTCTTTGTTACTTGGTGTCAGTGTATGTCTTTGTTACTTGGTGTAAGTGTGTGTCTGTGTCACTGGGTATCAGTGTATGTCTTTTTGACTTGGTGTCAGTGTGTGTCTTTGTGACTTGGTGTCAGTGTATGTCTTTGTTACTTGATGTAAGTGTCTGTCTTTGTTACTTGGTGTAAGCGTATATATTTGTTACTTGGTGTCATTATTTAGTTTAGTTCAGAGATAAAGCACTGGAACAGGCTCTTCGGCCCACCGAGTCTGCCCCGACCATCAACCACCCATTTATACTAATCCTAAACGAATCCCATATTCCAATAACATCCCCACCGGTCCCTATATATTTCTTTACCACCTACCTATACTAGGGGCAATTTATAATGGCCAATTAACCTATCAACCTGCAAGTCTTTGGCATGTGGGAGGTAACAGGAGCACCCGGAGGAAACCCACGCAGACACAGGGAGAACTTGCAAACTCCGCACAGGCAGTACAAAGAATCGAACCAGGTTCCCTGGAGCTGTGAGGCTGCAGTGCAAACCAATGCGCCACTGTGCCTCCCAGTGTGTGTCTGTGTTACTAGGTGTCAGTGTATGTCTCTGTTACTTGGTGTCAGTGTGTGACTTTGTTACTTGGTGTCCGTGTGAGTCTGTGTTACTGGGTATCAGTGTATGTCTTTGTGACTTGGTGTCAGTGTATGTCTTTGTTACTTGGAGTAAGTGTGTGTCTGTGTCGCTGGGTATCAGTGTATGTCTTTGTGACTGGGTGTCAGTGTATGTGTTTGTGACTTGGTGTCAGTGTATGTCTTTGTTACTGGGTGTCAGTGTATGTCTTTGTTACTTGGTGTAAGTGTGTGTCTGTGTTAATGGGTATCAGTGTATGTCTTTGTTACTTGGTGTCAGTGTATGTCTTTGTTACTTGGTGTAAGTGTATGTCTTTGTTACTTGGTGTAAGTGTGTGTCTTTGTTACTTGGTGTCAGTGTATGTCTTTGTTACTTGGTGTAAGTGTGTGTCATTGTTACTTGGTGTCAGTGTGTGTCTGTGTTCCTGGGTGTCAGTGTGTGTCTGTCTTACTTGGTGTAAGTGAGTGTCTTTGTTACTTGGTGTAAGTGTGTGTCTGTGTTACTGGTTGTCAGTGTATGTCTTTATTCCTGGATGTCAGTGTATGACTTTGTTACTGGGTGTAAGTGTGTGTCTGTGTTCCTGGGTTTCAGTGTATGTCTGTGTTACTTGGTGTAAGTGTGTGTCTGTGTTACTGGGTATCAGTGCATGTCTTTGTGACTTGGTGTCAGATTATGTCTTTGTTACTGGGTGTCAGTGTGTGTCTTTGTGACTTGGTGTCGGTATATGTCTTTGTTACTTGGTTTAGGTGTGTGTCTGTGTTACTGAGTATCAGTGTATGTCTTTGTTACTTGGTGTCAGTGTATGTCAAAATATTTGGTGTAAGTGTATGTCTTTGTTACTTGGTGTAATTTTCTGTCTTTGTTACTTGGTGTAAGTGTATGTCTTTGTTACTTGGTGTCAGTGTATGTCTTTGTTACTTGGTGTCAGTGTGTGTCTGTGTTACTGGGTATCAGTGTATGTCTTTGTGACTTGGTATCAGTGTATGTCTTTGTGACTTGGTGTCAGTGTATGTCTTTGTTACTGGGTGTCAGTGTGTGTCTGTGTTACTTGGTGTCAGTGTATTTCTTTGTTACTGTTTATTTCTGTTTCTCTGTGTTACTGGGTGTCAGTGTGTGTTTGTTTGCGTTACTGGGTGTCATTGTATGTCTTTGTTACTTGGTGTCAGTGTATGTCAAAATACTTGGTGTAAGTGTTTGTCTTTGTTCCTTGGTGTAATTTTCTGTCTTTGTTACTTGGTGTAAGTGTATGTCTTTGTTACCTGGAGTCAGTGTATGTCTTTGTTACTTGGTGTCAGTGTGTGTCTGTGTTACTGGGTATCAGTGTATGTCTTTGTGACTTGGTGTCAGTGTGTGTCTGTGTTACTTGGTGTAATGAGTGTCTTTGTTACTTGGTGTAAGTGTGCGTCTGTTTTACTTGGTGTCAGTGTGTGTCTTTGTTACTGTTTATTACTGTTTCTCTGTGTTACTGGGAGTCAGTGTGTGTTTGTTTGTGTCACTGGGTGTCAGTGTATGTCTTTGCTACTTGGTGTAAGTGTGTGTCTGTGTTACTTGGTGTAAGTGTGTGTCTGTGTTCCTGGGTATCAGTGTATTTCTTTGTTACTTGGTGTCAGTGTATTTCTGTGTTACTTGGTGAAAGTGTGTGTCTGTGTTGCTGGGTATCAGTGGATTTCTTTGTTACTTGGTGTCAGTGTATATCTGCGTTACTTGGTGTAAGTGTGTGTCTGTGTTACTGGGTTTCAGTGTGTGTATGTGTTACTTGGTGTAAGTGTGTGTCTTTGCTACTTGGTGTCCGTGTCTGCCTGTGTTACTGGGTGTCAGTGCATTTCTTTGTTACTTGGTTTCAGTGTATGTCTGTGTTACTTGGTGTAAGTGTGTGTCTGTGTTACTGGGTGTCAATGTGTGTCTGTGTTACTTGGTGTAATGAGTGTCTTTGTTACTTGGTGTAAGTGTGTGTCTGTGTTACTGGGTGTCAGTGTATGTCTTTGTTTCTGGGTGTAAGTGTGTGTCTGTGTTACTGGGAGTCAGTGTATGTCTGTGTTACTTGGTGTAAGTGTATGTCTGTGTTACTGGGTATCAGTGTATGTCTTCGTGACTTTGTGTCAGTTTATGTCTTTGTTACTGGGTGTCAGTGTGTGTCTTTGTGACTTGGTGTCAGTGTCTGGCTTTGTTACTTGGTGTAAGTGTGTGTCTGTGTTACTGGATATCAGTGTATGTCTTTGTTACTTGGTGTCAGTGTATGTCAGAATACTTGGTGTAAGTGCATGTCTTTGTTACTTGGTGTCAGTTTATGTCTTTGTTACTTGGTGTCAGTGTGTGTCTGTGTTACTGGGTATCAGTGTATGTCTTTGTGACTTGGTATCAGTGTATGCCTGTGTTACTTGGTGAAAGTGTGTGTCTGTGTTACTGGGTATCAGTGGATGTCTTTGTTACTTGGTGTCAGTGTATATCTGTGTTACTTGGTTTAAGTGTGTGTCTGTGTTACTGGGTGTCAGTGTGTGTCTGTGTTACTTGCTGTAAGTGTGCGTCTTTGTTACTTGGTGTCCGTGTGTGTCTGTGTTACTGGGTGTCAGTACATGTCTTTGTGACTTCGTGTCATGTGTATATCTGTGTTACTAGGTGTAAATGTGTTTCTTTGTTACTTGGTGTAATTGTATGTCTTTATTACTTGTTGTTAGTGTCTGTCTGTGTTACTTGGTGTAAGTGTATGTCTTTGATAGTTGGTGTAAGTGTGTGTCTGTATTACTTGGTGATAGTGTGTGTCTGTGTTCCTGGGTATCAGTGTATGTCTTTGTTACTTGGTGTCAGTATATGTCTGTGTTACTTAGTGTAAGTGTGTGTCTGTGTTACTGGGTGTCAGTGTGTGTCTGTGTTACTTGGTGTAATGAGTGTCTTTGTTACTTGGTGTAAGTGTGTGTCTGTGTTACTGGGTGTCAGTGTATGTCTTTGTTTCTGGGTGTCAGTGTATGTCTGTGTTACTGGGTATCAGTGTATGTCTTTGTGACTTTGTGTCAGTTTATGTCTTTGTTACTGGGTGTCAGTGTGTGTCTTTGTGACTTGGTGTCAGTGTATGGCTTTGTTACTTGGTGTAAGTGTGTGTCTGTGTTACTGGATATCATTGTATGTCTTTGTTACTTGGTGTCAGTGTATGTCAAAATACTTGGTGTAAGTGTATGTCTTTGTTACTTGGTGTAATTTTCTGTCTTTGTTACTTGGTGTAAGTGCATGTCTTTGTTACTTGGTATCAGTGTAAGTCTTTGTTACTTGGTGTCAGTGTGTGTCTGTGTTACTGGGTATCCGTGCATGTCTTTGTTACTTGGTGTCAGTATATGTCTGTGTTACTTAGTGTAAGTGTGTGTCTGTGTTACTGGGTGTCAGTGTGTGTCTGTGTTACTTGGTGTAATGAGTGTCTTTGTTACTTGGTGTAAGTGTGTGTCTGTGTTACTGGGTGTCAGTATATGTCTTTGTTTCTGGGTGTCAGTGTATGTCTTTGTTACTTGGTGTAAGTGTGTGTCTGTGTTACTGGGAGTCAGTGTATGTCTGTGTTACTTGGTGTACGTTTATGTCTGTGTTACTGGGTATCAGTGTATGTCTTTGTGACTTTGTGTCAGTTTATGTCTTTGTTACTGGGTGTCAGTGTGTGTCTTTGTGACTTGGTGTCAGTGTATGGCTTTGTTACTTGGTGTAAGTGTGTGTCTGTGTTACTGGATATCATTGTATGTCTTTGTTACTTGGTGTCAGTGTATGTCAAAATACTTGGTGTCAGTGTATGTCTTTGTTACTTGGTGTAATTTTCTGTCTTTGTTACTTGGTGTAAGTGCATGTCTTTGTTACTTGGTGTCAGTGTAAGTCTTTGTTACTTGGTGTCAGTGTGTGTCTGTGTTACTGGGTATCAGTGTATGTCTTTGTGACTTGGTATCAGTGTATGTCTTTGTGACTTGGTGTCAGTGTATGTCTTTGTTACTGGGTTTCAGTGTGTGTCTGTGTTACTTGGTGTCAGTGTATGTCTTGGTTCCTGATTATTAGTGTTTCTCTGTGTTACTGGGTGTCAGTATGTGTTTGTTTGTGTTACTGGGTGTCAGTGTATGTCTTTGTCACTTGGTGTAAGTGTGTGTCTGTGTTACTTGGTGTAAGTGTGTGTCTGTGTTCCTGGGTATCAGTGTATGTCTTTGTTACTTGGTGTCAGTGTATGTCTGTGTTACTTGGTGAAAGTGTGTGTCTGTGTTACTGGGTATCAGTGGATGTCTTTGTTATTTGGTGTCAGTGTATATCTGTGTTACTTGGTGTAAGTGTGTGTCTGTGTTACTGGGTGTCAGTGTGTGTCTGTGTTACTTGCTGTAAGTGTGCGTCTTTGTTACTTGGTGTCCGTGTGGGTCTGTGTTACTGGGTGTCAGTGCATTTCTTTGTGACTTCGTGTCAGTGTATATCTGTGTTACTAGGTGTAAATGTGTTTCTTTGTTACTTGGTGTAATTGTATGTCTTTATTACTTGTTGTCAGTGTCTGTCTGTGTTACTTGGTGTAAGTGTATGTCTTTCTTACTTGGTGTAAGTGTGTGTCTGTGTTACTTGGTGTAAGTGTGTGTCTGTGTTCCTGGGTATCAGTGCATGTGTTTGTTACCTGGTGTCAGTATATGTCTGTGTTACTTAGTGTAAGTGTTTGTCTGTGTTACTGGGTATCAGTGTGTGTCTGTGTTACCTTTTGTAAGTGTGTGTCTTTGTTAATTGGTGTCC
The DNA here is from genome assembly GCF_036365525.1 of Heterodontus francisci. Lineage (NCBI taxonomy): Eukaryota > Metazoa > Chordata > Chondrichthyes > Heterodontiformes > Heterodontidae > Heterodontus > Heterodontus francisci. The sequence continues at coordinate 1,139,667 of NW_027141364.1, read as the reverse complement.
GTGTGTGTCTGTTGCTGTGTGTCAGTGCATGTCTTTGTTACTGGGTGTCAGTGTATGTCTTTGTTACTTGGTGTAAGTGTGTGTCTGTGTTACTGGATATCAGGGTATGTCTTTGTTACTTGGTGTAAGTGAGTGTCTTTGTTACTGGGTATCTGTGTATGTCTTTGTGACTTGGTATCAGTGTATGACTTTGTGACATGGCGTCAGTGTATGTCTTTGTTACTGGGTGTCAGTGCGTGTCTGTGTTACTTGTTGTCAGTGTGTGTCTTTGTTACTGTTTATTAGTGTTTCTCTGTGTTCCTGGGTGTCAGTGTGTGCTTCTTTGTGTTACTGGGTGTCAGTGTATGTCTTTGTTACTTGGTGTAAGTGAGTGTCTGTGTTACTTGGTGTAAGTGTGTGTCTGTGTTCCTGGGTATCAGTGTATGTCTTTGTTACTTGGTGTCAGTGTATGTCTGTGTTACTTGGTGAAAAATGTGTGTGTGTGTCTGGGTATCAGTGGATGTCTTTGTTACTTGGTGTCAGTGTATATCTGTGTTACTTGGTGTAAGTGCATGTCTTTGTTATTTGGTGTAAGTGTGTGTCTGTGTTACTGGGTGTCAGTGTATGTCTTTGTTACTGGGTGTCAGTGCATGTCTTTGTGACTTGGTGTCAGTGTATATCTGTGTTACTTGGTGTAAGTGTGTTTCTTTGTTACTTGGTGTAATTGTATGTCTTTATTACTTGGTGTCAGTGTATGTCTGTGTTACTTGGTGTAAGTGCATGTCTTTGTTACTTGGTGTAAGTGTGTGTCTGTGTTCCTGGGTATCAGTATATGTCTTTGTTACTTGGTGTCAGTGTTTCTCTGTGTTACTTAGTGTAAGTGTGTCTGTGTTACTGGGTATCAGTGTATGTCTTTTTTACTTGGTATCAGTGTATGTCTGTGTTAATTGGTGTAAGTGTGTGTCTGTGTTACAAAGTGTCAGTGTGTGTCTGTGTTACTTGGTGTAAGTGTGTGTCTTTGTTACTTGGTGTCCGTGTGTGTCTGTGTTACTGGGTGTCAGTGTATGTCTTTGTTATTGGGTGTCAGTATATGTCTTTGTTACTTGGTGTAAGTGTGTGTCTGTGTTACTGGATATCAGTGTATGTCTTTGTTACTTGGTGTAAGTGTGTGTCTTTGTTACTGGGTATCAGTGTATGTCTTTGTGACTTGGTATCAGTGTATGTCTTTGTGAAATGGTGTCAGTGTATGTCTTTGTTACTGGGTGTCAGTGCGTGTCTGTGTTACTTGGTGTCAGTGTGTGTCTTTGTTACTGTTTATTAGTGTTTCTCTGTGTTCCTGGGTGTCAGTGTGTGTTTCTTTGTGTTACTGGGTGTCAGTGTATGTCTTTGTTACTTGGTGTAAGTGTGTGTCTGTGTTACTTGGTGCAAGAGTGTGTCTGTGTTCCTGGGTGTCAGTGTATGTCTGTGTTACTTGGTGAAAAATGTGTGTGTGTGTCTGGGTATCAGTGGATGTCTTTGTTACTTGGTGTCAGTGTATATCTGTGTTACTTGGTGTAAGTGTATGTCTGTGTTACTGGGTGTCAGTGTGTGTCTGTGTTACTGACTGTAAGTGTGTGTCTTTGTTACTTGGTGTCCGTGTGTGCCTGTGTTTCTGGGTGTCAGTGCATGTCTTTGTTACTTGGTGTCAGTGTATGTCTGTGTAACTTGGTGTAAGTGTGTTTCTGTGTTACTGTGTGTCAATGTGTGTCTGTGTTACTTGGTGTCAGTGTGTGTCTTTGTTACTGTTTATTAGTGTTTCTCTGTGTTCCTGGGTGTCAGTGTGTGTCTGTGTTACTTGGTGTAAGTATGTGTCTGTGTTACTGGGTGTCAGTGTATGTCTGTGTTACTTGGTGTAAGTGTCTGTCTGTGTTACTGGGTATCAGTGTATGTCTTTGTGACTTGGTGTCAGTTTATGTCTTTGTTACTTGGGTTAAGTGTGTGTCTTTGTTACTGGGTATCAGTGTATGTCTTTGTTACTTGGTGTCATTGTATGTCAAAATACTTGGTGTAAGTGTATTTCTTTGTTACATGGTGTAATTTTCTGTCTTTGGTACTTGGTGTAAGTGTATGTCTTTGTGACTTGGTATCAGTGTATGTCTTTGTGACTTGGTGTCAGTGTATGTCTTTGTTACTGGGTGTCATGTGTGTCTGCGTTAGTTGGTGTCAGTGTATGTCTTGGTTACTGTTTATTAGTGTTTCTCTGTGTTACTGGTTGTCAGTGTGTGTTTGTTTGTGTTACTGGGTGTCAGTGTATGTCTTTGCTACTTGGTGTAAGTGTTTGTCTGTGTTACTTTGTGTAAGTGTGTGTCTGTGTTCCTGGGTATCAGTGTATGTCTTTGTTACTGGGTGTCAGTGTATGCCTTTGCTACTTGGTGTAAGTGTTTGTCTGTGTTACTTTGTGTAAGTGTGTGTCTGTGTTCCTGGGTATCAGTGTATGTCTTTGTTACTTGGTGTCAGTGTATGTCTGTGTTACTTGGTGAAAGTGTGTGTCTGTGTTACTAGGTATCAGTGGATGTCTTTGTTACTTGGTGTCAGTGTATATCTGTGTTACTTGTTGTAAGTGTGAGTCTGTGTTACTGGGTGTCAGTGTGTGTCTGTGTTACTTGGTGTAAGTGTGCGTCTTTGTTACTTGGTGTCTGTGTGTGTCTGTGGAACTGGGTGTCTGTGCATGTCTTTGTGACTTGGTGTCAGTGTATATCTGTGTTACTTGGTGTAAGTGTGTTTCTTTGTTACTTGGTGTAGTTGCATGTCTTTATTACTTGGTGTCAGTGTATGTCTGTGTTACTTGGTGTAAGTGTGTGTCTGTGTTCCTGGGTATCAGTGTATGTCTTTGTTACTTGGTATCAGTGTATGTCTGTGTTCATTGGTGTAAGTGTGTGTCTGTGTTACTGGGTGTCAGTGCGTGTCTGCGTTACTTGGTGCAAGTGTGTGTCTTTGTTACTTGGTGTCCGTGTGTGTCTGTGTTACTGAGTGTCAGTGTATGTCTTTGTTATTGAGTGTCAGTATATGTCTTTGTTACTTGGTGTAAGTGTGTGTCTGTGTTACTGGGTATCAGTGTATGTCTTTGTTACTTGGTGTAAGTGTGTGTCTTTGTTACTGGGTATCAGTGTATGTCTTTGTGACTTGGTATCAGTGTATGTCTTTGTGACATGGTGTCAGTGTATGTCTTTGTTACTAGGTGTCAGTGCGTGTCTGTGTTACTTGGTGTCAGTGTATGTCTTTGTTACTGTTTATTAGTGTTTCTCTGTGTTACTGGGTGTCAGTGTGTGTTTCTTTGTGTTACTGGGTGTCAGTGTATGCCTTTGTTACTGGGTGTCAGTGTATGTCTTTGTTACTTGGTGTAAGTGTGTGTCTGTGTTACTGGGTGTCTGTGTATGTCTGTGTTACTTGGAGTAGGTGTGTGTCTGTGTTACTGGGTGTCAGTGTGTTACTGTGTTACTTGGTGTAAGTGAGTGTCTTTGTTATTTGGTGTAAGTGTGTGTCTGTGTTACTGGGTGTCAGTGTATATCTTTGTTACCAGGTGTCAGTGCGTGTCTGTGTTACTTGGTGTCAGTGTATGTCTTTGTTACTGTTTATTAGTGTTTCTCTGTGTTACTGGCTGTCAGTGTGTGTTTCTTTGTGTTACTGGGTGTCAGTGTATGCCTTTGTTACTGGGTGTCAGTGTATGTCTTTGTTACTTGGTGTAAGTGTGTGTCTGTGTTACTGGGTGTCAGTGTGTGTCTGTGTTACTTGGTGTAAGTGTGTGTCTTTGTTACTTGGTGTCCGTGTGTGCCTGTGTTACTTGGTGTCAGTGTATGTCTGTGTTACTTGGAGTAGGTGTGTGTCTGTGTTACTGGGTGTCAGTGTGTGTCTGTGTTACTTGGTGTAAGTGAGTGTCTTTGTTATTTGGTGTAAGTGTGTGTCTGTGTTACTGGGTGTCAGTGTATGTCTTTGTTACTGGGTGTCAGTGTATGTCTTTGTTACTTGGTGTAAGTGTGTGTCTGTGTTACTGGGTGTCAGTGTATGTCTGTGTTACTTGGTGTAAGTGTGTGTCTGTGTTACTGGGTATCAGTGTATGTCTTTGTGACTTGGTGTCAGTTTCTGTCTTTGTTACTGGGTGTCACTGTGTGTCTTTGTGACTTGGTGTCAGTGTATGTCTTTGTTACTGGGTGTCAGTGCGTGTCTGTGTTACTTGGTGTCAGTGTGTGTCTTTGTTACTGTTTATTAGTGTTTCTCTGTGTTCATGGGTGTCCGTGTGTGTCTGTGTTACTTGGTGTAAGTGTGTGTCTGTGTTACTGGGTGTCAGTGTATGTCTGTGTTACTTGGTGTAAGTGTCTGTCTGTGTTACTGGGTATCAGTGTATGTCTTTGTGACTTGGTGTCAGTTTATGTCTTTGTTACTGGGTGTCAGTGTGTGTCTTTGTGACTTGGTGTCAGTGTCTGTCTTTGTTACTTGGTGTAAGTGTGTGTCTGTGTTACTGGGTTCAGTGTATGTCTTTGTTACTTGTTGTCAGTGTATGTCAAAATACTTGGTGTAAGTGTATGTCTTTGTTACATGGTGTAATTTTCTGTCTTTGGTACTTGGTGTAAGTGTATGTCTTTGTGACTTGGTATCAGTGTATGTCTTTCTGACTTGGTGTCAGTGTATGTCTTTGTTACTGGGTGTCATGTGTGTCTGTGTTAGTTGGTGTCAGTGTATGTCTTGGTTACTGTTTATTCGTGTTTCTCTGTGTTACTGGTTTTCAGTGTGTGTTTGTTTGTGTTACTGGGTGTCAGTGTATGTCTTTGCTACTTGGTGTAAGTGCTTGTCTGTGTTACTTGGTGTAAGTGTGTGTATCTGTTACTTAGTGTCCGTGTGTGTCTTTGTTACAGGGTGTCAGTGTATGCCTTTGTTACTGGGTGTCAGTCTATGTATTTGTTACTTGGTGTAAGTCTGTGTCTGTGTTACTTGGAGTAAGTGTGTGTCTTTGTTACTTGGTGTCCGTGTGTGTCTTTGTTACAGGGTGTCAGTGTATGCCTTTGTTACTGGGTGTCAGTGTATATCTTTGTTACTTGGTGTAAGTCTGTGTCTGTGTTACTGGGTATCAGTGTCTGTCTTTGTTACTTGGTGTAAGTGTGTGTCTGTGTTACTGGGTATCAGTGCATGTCTTTGTTACTTGGTGTCAGTGTATGTCTGTGTTACTTGGTGTAAGTGTGTGCCTGTGTTACTGGGTATCAGTGTATTTCTTTGTTACTTGGTGTCAGTGTATGTCTGTGTTACTTGGAGTAAGTGTGTGTCTGTGTTACTGGGTGTCAGTGTGTGTCTGTGTTACTTGGTGTAAGTCTGTGTCTTTGTTACTTGGTGTAAATGTGTGTCTGTGTTGCTGGGTGTCAGTGTGTGTCTGTGTTACTTGGTGTCCGTGTGTGTCTGTGTAACTGGGTGTCAGTGCATGTCTTTGTTACTTGGTGTCAGTGTATGTCTGTGTTACTTGGTGTAAGTGTGTGTCTGTGTTACTGGGTGTCAGTGTGTGTCTTTGTTACTTGGTGTCCGTGTGCGTCTTTGTTACTGGGTGTCAGTGTCTGTCTTTGTTACTTGGTGTAATTGTGTGTCTGTGTTATTGGGTATCAGTGCATGTCTTTGTTACTTGGTGTCAGTGTATGTCTGTGTTACTTGGTGTAAGTGTGTGTCTGTGTTACTGGGTGTCAGTGTGTGTCTGTGTCACCTGGTGTAAGTGTGTGTCTTTGTTACTTGGTGTCCGTGTGTGTCTTTGTTACTGGGTGTCAGTGTATGTCTTTGTTACTTGGTGTAAGTGTGTGTCTCTGTTACTGGGTATCAGTGTCTGTCTTTGTTACTTGGTGTAACTGTATGTCTGTGTTACTTGGTGTAAGTGTGTGTCTTTGTTACTTGTTGTCCGTGTGTGTCTGTGTTACTGGGTGGCAGTGCATGTCTTTGTTACAGGGTGTCAGTGTATGTCTGTGTTACTTGGTGTAAGTGTGTGTCTTTGTTACTTGGTGTCCGTGTGTGTCTTTGTTACTGGGTGTCAGTGTCTGTCTTTGTTACTTGGTGTAAGTGTGTGTCTGTGTTACTGGGTATCAGTGCATGTCTTTGTTACTTGGTGTCCGTGTATGTCTGTGTTACTTGGTGTAAGTGTGTGTCTGTGTTACTGGGTATCAGTGTATGTCTTTGTGAATTGGCGTCAGTGTATGTCTTTGTTACTGGGTGTCAGTGTATGTCAAATTACTTGGTGTAAGTGTATGTCTTTGTTACTTGGAGTAATTGCCTGTCTCTGTTACTTGGTGTCAGTGTATGTCTGTGTTACTTGGTGTAAGTGTGTGTCTTTGATACTTCGTGTAAGTGTATGTCTGTGTTACTTTGTGTCAGTGTATGTCCTTGTTACTGGGAGTCAGTGTGTGTCTTTGTGACTTGGTGTCTGTGTATGTCTTTGATACTTGGTGTAAGTGTATGTCAAAATGCTTGGTGCAAGTGTATGTCTTTGTGACTTGGTGTCCGTGTGTGTCTTTGTTACAGGGTGTCAGTGTATGGCTTTGTTACTGGGTGTCAGTGTCTGTCTTTGTTACTTGGTGTAAGTCTGTGTCTGTGTTACTTGGAGTAAGTGTGTGCCTTTGTTACTTGGTGTCCGTGTGTGTCTTTGTTACAGGGTGTCAGTGTATGCCTTTGTTACTGGGTGTCAATGTATGTCTTTGTTTCTTGGTGTAAGTCTGTGTCTGTGTTACTTGGAGTAAGTGTGTGTCTTTGTTACTTGGTGTCCGTGTGTGTCTTTGTTACAGGGTGTCAGTGTATGCCTTTGTTACTTTATGTCAGTGTATGTCTGTATTACTTGGTGTAAGTGTGTGTCTGTGTATCAGTGTCTGTCTTTGTGACTTGGTGTCAGTGTATGTCTTTGTTACTGGGTGTCAGTGTGTGTCTTTGGGACTTGGTGTCAGTGTTTGTCTGTGTTACTGGGGGTCAGTGTGTGTCTGTGTTACTGGGGGTCAGTGCGTGTTTCTAACTGGGTGTCAGTGTGTGTCTGTGTTAATGGGTATCAGTGTATGTCTTTGTTACTTGGTGTCAGTGTATGTCTGTGTTACTTGGTGTAAGTGTATGTCTTTGTTACTTGGTGTAAGTGTGTGTCTGTGTTACTTGGTATAAGTGTGTGTCTGTGTTCCTGGGTATCATAGTATGTTTTTGTTACTTGGTGTCAGTGTATGTCTGTGTTACTTGGTGTAAATGTGTGTCTGTGTTACTGTGTGTCAGTGTGTGTCTGTGTTACTTGGTGTCCGTGTGTGTCTGTGTAACTGGGAGTCAGTGCATGTCTTTGTTTCATGGTGCCATTGTATATCTGTGTTACTTGGTGTAAGTGTGTCTCTTTGTTACTTGGTGTAATTGTATGTCTTTGTTACTTGGTGTCAGTGTATGTCTGTGCTACCTGGTGAAAGTGTATGTCTTTGTGACTTGGTATCAGTGTGTGTCTGTGTTACTTGGTGTAAGAGTGTTTCTGTGTTCCTGGGTATCAGTGTATGGCTTTGTTACTTGGTGTAAGTGTGTGTCTGTGTTTCTGGGTGTCAATGTGTGTCTGTGTTACTTGGTGTAAGTGTGTGCCTTTGTTACTTGGTGTCCGTGTGTGTCTGTGTTACTTGGTGTAAGTGTGTGTCTTTGTTACTGTGTGTCAGTGTATGTCTTTGTTACTTGGTGTAAGTGTGTGTCTGTTTTACTGGGGATCAGTGTCTGTCTTTGTTACTTGGTGTAAGTGTGTGTCTGTGTTACTTGGTGTAAGTGTGTGTCTTTGTTACTTGGTGTCCGTGTGTGTCTGTGTGACTGGGTGTCAGTGTATGTCTGTGTTACTTGGTGTAAGTGTCAGTCTGTGTTACTGGGTATCAGTGTATGTCTTTGTGACTTGGTGTCAATGTCTGTCTTTGTTACTTGGTGTAAGTGTGTGTCTGTGTAACTGGGTATCAGTGCATGTCTTTGTTACTTGGTGTCAGTGTATGTCTGTGTTTCTTGGTGTAAGTGTGTGTCTGTGTTACTGGGTATCAGTGTATGTCTTTGTGAATTGGCGTCAGTGTATGTCTTTGTTAGTGGGTGTCAGTGTATGTCAAATTACTTGGTGTCAGTGTCTGTCTTTGTTACTTGGAGTAATTGTCTGTCTCTGTTACTTGGTGTCAGTGTATGTCTGTGTTACTTGGTGTAAGTGTGTGTCTTTGTTACTTGGTGTAAGTGTATGTATTTGTTACTTGGTGTCAGTGTATGTCTTTGTTACTGGGAGTCAGTGTGTGTCTTTGTGACTTGGTGTCAGTGTATGTCTTTGTTACTTGGTGTAAGTGTGTGTCTGAGTTACAGGGTATCAGTGTATGTCTTTGTTACTTGGTGTCAGTGTATGTCAAAATACTTGGTGTAAGTGTATGTCTTTGTTACTTGGTTCAATTGTCTGCCTTTGTTACTTGGTGTCAGTGTATGTCTGTTTTACTTGGTGTCAGTGTATGTGTTTGTTACTTGGTGTCAGTGTGTGTCTGTGTTACTGGGCATCAGTGTTTGTCTTTGTGACGTGTTATCAGTGTATGTCTGTGTTCCTTGGTGTCAGTGCGTTTGTTTCTGTGACTGGATGTCAGTGTGTGTCTGTGTTACTTGGTGTAAGTGTATGTCTTTGTTACTTGGTGTCCTTGTGTTTCTGTGTTACTGGGTGTCAGTGTCTGTCTTTGTTACTTGGTGTAAGAGTGAGTCTGTGTTACTGGGTATCAGTGCATGTCTTTGTTACTTGGTGTCAGTGTATGTCTGTGTTACTTGGTGTAAGTGTCTGTCTGTGTTACTGGGTTTCAGTGTGTGTCTGTGTTACTTGGTGTAAGTCTGTGTCTTTGTTACTTGGTGTCCGTGTGTGTCTGTGTTACTGGGTTTCAGTGTATGCCTTTGTTACAGGGTGTCAGTGTATGTCTTTGTTACTTTGTGTAAGTGTGTGTCTGTGTTACTGGGTATCAGTGTCTGTCTTTGTTACTTGGTGTAAGTGTGTGTCTGTGTTACTGGGTATCTGCGCATGTCTTTGATACTTGGTGTCAGTGTATGTCTGTGTTACTTGGTGTAAGTGTGTGTCTGTGTTACTGGGTATCAGTGTATGTCTTTGTGACTTGGTGTCAGTGTATGTCTTTGTTACTGAGAGTCAGTGTGTGTCTTTGTGACTTGGTGTCAGTGTATGTCTTTGTTAGATGGTGTAAGTGTGTGTCTGTGTTACTGGGTATCAGTGTATGTCTTTGTTACTTTATGTCAGTGTCCGTCTGTATTACTTGGTGTAAGTGTGTGTCTGTGTATCAGTGTATGTCTTTGTGACTTGGTGTCAGTGTTTGTCTGTGTTACTGGGGGTCAGTGTGTGTCTGTGTTACTGGGGGTCAGTCTGTGTTTCTAACTGGGTGTCAGTGTGTGTCTGTGTTAATGGGTATCAGTGTATGTCTCTGTTACTTGGTGTCAGTGTATGTCTGTGTTACTTGGTGTAAGTGTAGGTCTTTGTTACTTGGTGCAAGTGTGTGTCTGTGTTCCTGGGTATCATTGTATGTCTTTGTTACTTGGTGTCAGTGTATGTCTGTGTTACTTGGTGTAAGTGTGTGTCTTTGTTACTTGGTGTCCGTGTGTGTCTGTGTTACTTGGTGTAAGTGTGTGTCTTTGTTACTGGGTGTCAGTGTATGTCTTTGTTACTTGGTGTAAGTGTCTGTCTGTGTTACTGGGTATCAGTGTCTGTCTTTGTTACTTGGTGTAACTGTATGTCTGTGTTACTTGGTGTAAGTGTGTGTCTTTGTTACTTGTTGTCCGTGTGTGTCTGTGTTACTGGGTGGCAGTGCATGTCTTTGTTACTGGGTGTCAGTGTATGTCTGTGTTACTTGGAGTAAGTGTGTGTCTTTGTTACTTGGTGTCTGTGTGTGTCTTTGTTACTGGGTGTCAGTGTCTGTCTTTGATACTTGGTGTAATTGTATGTCAAAATGCTTGTTGTAAGTGTATGTCTTTGTTACTTGGTGTCCGTGTGTGTCTTTGTTACAGGGTGTCAGTGTATGCCTTTGTTAGTGGGTGTCAGTGTATATCTTTGTTACTTGGTGTAAGCCTGTGTCTGTGTTACTTGGAGTAAGTGTGTGTCTTTGTTACTTGGTGTCCGTGTGTTTCTTTGTTACAGGGGTTCAGTGTATGCCTTTGTTACTGGGTCTCAATGTATGTCTTTGTTACTTGGTGTAAGTGTGTGCCTGTGTTGCTGGGTATCAGTGTATGCCTTTGTTACTTGGTGTCAGTGTATGTCTGTGTTACTTGGTGTAAGTGTGTGCCTGTGTTACTGGGTATCAGTGTATGCCTTTGTTACTTGGTGTCAGTGTATGTCTGTGTTACTTGGTGTAAGTGTGTGTCTGTGTTACTGGGTGTCATTGTGTGTCTGTGTTACTTGGTGTAAGTCTGTGTCTTTGTTACTTGGTGTCCGTGTGTGTCTGTGTTACTGGGTTTCAGTGTATGTCTTTGTTACTGGGAGTCAGTGTATGTCTTTGTTACTTTGTGTAAGTGTGTATCTGTGTTACTGGGTATCAGTGTCTTCTTTGTTACCTGGTGTAAGTGTGTGTCTGTGTTACTGGGTATCTGTGCATGTCTTTGAAACTTGGTGTCAGTGTATGTCTGTGTTACTTGGTGTAAGTGTGTGTCTGTGTTACTGGGTATCAGTGTATGTCTTTGTGACTTGGTGTCAGTGTATGTCTTTGTTACTGGGAGTCAGTGTGTGTCTTTGTGACTTGGTGTCAGTGTATGTCTTTGTTACTTGGTGTAAGTGTGTGTCTGTGTTACTGGGTATCAGTGTATGTCTTTGTTACTTTATGTCAGTGTATGTCTGCATTACTTGGTGTAAGTGTGTGTCTGTGTATCAGTGTATGTCTTTGTGACTTGGTGTCAATGTATGTCTTTGTTACTGGGTGTCAGTGTGTGTCTTTGTGACTTGGTGTCAGTGTTTGTCTGTGTCACTGGGGGTCAGTGTGTGTCTGTGTTACTGGGGGACAGTGTGTGTGTCTAACTGGGTGTCAGTGTGTGTCTGTGTTAATGGGTATCAGTGTATGCCTTTGTTACTTGGTGTCAGTGTATGTCTGTGTTACTTGGTGTAAGTGTGTGCCTGTGTTACTGGGTATCAGTGTATGCCTTTGTTACTTGGTGTCAGTGTATGTCTGTGTTACTTGGTGTAAGTGTGTGCCTGTGTTACTGGGTATCAGTTTATGCCTTTGTTACTTGGTGTCAGTGTATGTCTGTGTTACTTGGTGTAAGTGTGTGTCTGTGTTACTGGGTGTCAGTGTGTGTCTGTGTTACTTGGTGTAAGTCTGTGTCTTTGTTACTTGGTGTCCGTGTGTGTCTGTGTTACTGGGTTTCAGTGTATGTCTTTGTTACTGGGAGTCAGTGTATGTCTTTGTTACTTTGTGTAAGTGTGTATCTGTGTTACTGGGTATCAGTGTCTTCTTTGTTACTTGGTGTAAGTGTGTGTCTGTGTTACTGGGTATCTGTGCATGTCTTTGAAACTTGGTGTCAGTGTATGTCTGTGTTGCTTGGTGTAAGTGTGTGTCTGTGTTACTGGGTATCAGTGTATGTCTTTGTGACTTGGTGTCAGTGTATGTCTTTGTTACTGGGAGTCAGTGTGTGTCTGTGTTACTTGGTGTAAGTGTGTGTCTGTGTTCCTGGGTATCATTGTCTGTCTTTGTTACTTGGTGTCAGTGTATGTCTGTGTTACTTCGTGTAAGTGTGTGTCTGTGTTACTGGGTATCAGTGTATGTCTGTGTTACTTGGTTTGAATGTGTGTCTGTGTTACTGGGTGTCAGTGTGTGTCTATGTTACTTGGTGTCCGTGTGTGTCTGTGTAACTGGGTGTCAGTGCATGTCTTTGTTACATGGTGCCATTGCATATCTGTGTTACTTGGTGTAAGTGTGTGTCTTTGTTACTTGGTGTTATTGTATGTCTTTGTGACTTGGTGTCAGTGTATGTCTGTGTTACTTGGTGTAAGTGTATGTCTTTGTTACTTCTTATTAGTGTGTGTCTGTGTTACTTGGTGTAAGAGTGTTTCTGTGTTCCTGGGTATCAGTGTATGTCTTTGTTACTTGGTGTAAGTGTGTGTCTGTGTTACTGGGTATCAGTGTGTGTCTGTGTTACTTGGTGTAAGTGCATGTCTTTGTTACTTGGTGTAAGTGTGTTTCGGTGTTACTTGGTGTAAGTTTGTATCTTTGTTACTTGGTGTCCGTGTGTGTCTGTGTTACTGTGTGTCAGTGCATGTCTTTGTTACTTGGTGCCAGTGATTATCTGTGTTACTTGGTGTAAGTGTGTGTCTTTGTTACTTGGTGTAATTGTATGTCTTTGTTACTTGGTGTCAGTGTATGTCTGCGTTACTTGGTGTAAGTGTATGTCTTTGTTACTTGGTGTAAGTGTGTGTCTGTATTACTTGGTGTACGTGTGTGTCTTTGTTCCTGGGTATCAGTGTATGTCTTTGTTACTTGGTGTCAGTGTATGTCTTTGTTACTTGGTGTAAGTGTGTGTCTGTGTTACTGGGTATCAGTGGATGTCTTTGTTACTTGGTGTCAGTGTATGTCTGTGTTACTTGGTGTAAGTGTGTGTCTGTGTTACTTGGTGTCCGTGTGTGTCTGAATTACTTGGTGTAAGTGTGTGTCTTTGTTACTTGGTGTCCGTGTGTGGCTTTGTTACTTGGTGTAAGTGTCTGTCTGTGTTACTGGGTATCAGTGTCTGTCTTTGTTTCTTGGTGTAACTGTATGTCTGTGTTACTTGGTGTAAGTGTGTGTCTTTGTTACTTGTTGTCCGTGTGTGTCTGTGTTACTGGGTGGCAGTGCATGTCTTTGTTACTGGGTGTCCGTGTATGTCTGTGTTACTTGGTGTAAGTGTGTGTCTGTGTTACTGGGTATCAGTGTATATCTTTCTGAATTGGCGTCAGTGTATGTCTTTGTTACTGGGTGTCAGTGTATGTCAAATTACTTGGTGTAAGTGAATGTCTTTGTTACTTGGAGTAATTGTCTGTCTCTGTTACTTGGTGTCAGTGTATGTCTGTGTTACTTGGTGTAAGTGTGTGTCTTTGTTACTTCGTGTAAGTGTATGTATTTGTTACTTGGTGTCAGTGTATGTCTTTGTTACTTGGTGTCAGTGTATGTCTGTATTACTTGGTGTAAGTGTATGTCTTTGTTACTTGGTGTAAGTGTGTGTCTGTGTTCCTGGGTATCATTGTCTGTCTTTGTTTCTTGGTGTCAGTGTATGTCTGTGTTACTTCGTGTAAGTGTGTGTCTGTGTTACTGGGTATCATTGTATGTCTTTGTTACTTGGTGTCAGTGTATGTCTGTGTTACTTGGTGTAAATGTGTGTCTGTGTTACTGGGTGTCAGTGTGTGTCTGTGTTACTTGGTGTCCGTGTGTGTCTGTGTAACTGGGGGTCAGTGCATGTCTTTGTTACATGGTGCCATTGCATATCTGTCTTACTTGGTGTAAGTGTGTGTCTTTGTTACTTGGTGTAATTGTATGTCTTTGTTACTTGGTGTCAGTGTATGTCTGTGTTACTTGGTGTAAGTGTATGTCTTTGTTACTTGGTATTAGTGTGTGTCTGTGTTACTTGGTGTAAGAGTGTTTCTGTGTTCCTGGGTATCAGTGTATGTCTTTGTCACTTGGTGTAAGTGTGTGTCTGTGTTACTGGGTATCAGTTTGTGTCTGTGTTACCTGGTGTAAGTGCATGTCTTTGTTACTTGGAGTAATTGTCTGTCTCTGTTACTTGGTTTCAGTGTATGTCTGTGTTACTTGGTGTAAGTGTGTGTCTTTGTTACTTCGGGTAAGTGTATGTATTTGTTACTTGGTGTCAGTGTATGTCTTTGTTACTTGGTGTCAGTGTATGTCTGTATTACTTGGTGTAAGTGTATGTCTTTGTTACTTGGTGTAAGTGTGTGTCTGTGTTACTTGGTGTAAGTGTGTGTCTGTGTTCCTGGGTATCATTGTCTGTCTTTGTTTCTTGGTGTCAGTGTATGTCTGTGTTACTTCGTGTAAGTGTGTGTCTGTGTTACTGGGTATCAGTGTATGTCTTTGTTACTTGGTGTCAGTGTATGTCTGTGTTACTTGGTGTAAATGTGTGTCTGTGTTACTGGGTGTCAGTGTGTGTCTGTGTTACTTGGTGTCCGTGTGTGTCTGTGTAACTGGGTGTCAGTGCATGTCTTTGTTACATGGTGCCATTGCATATCTGTGTTACTTGGTGTAAGTGTGTGTCTTTGTTACTTGGTGTAATTGTATGTCTTTGTTACTTGGTGTCAGTGTATGTCTGTGTTACTTGGTGTAAGTGTATGTCTTTGTTACTTGGTATTAGTGTGTGTCTGTGTTACTTGGTGTAAGACTGTTTCTGTGTTCCTGGGTATCAGTGTATGTCTTTGTTTCTTGGTGTAAGTGTGTGTCTGTGTTACTGGGTATCAGTGTGTGTCTGTGTTACTTGGTGTAAGTGCATGTCTTTGTTACTTGGTGTAAGTGTGTGTCTGTGTTACTTGGTGTAAGTTTGTATCTTTGTTACTTGGTGTCCGTGTGTGTCTGTGTTACTGTGTGTCAGTGCATGTCTTTGTTACTTGGTGCCAGTGTATATCTGTGTTACTTGGTGTAAGTGTGTGTATTTGTTACTTGGTGTAATTGTATGTCTTTGTTACTTGGTGTCAGTGTATGTCTGTGTTACTTGGTGTAAGTGTATGTCTTTGTTACTTGCTGTAAGTGTGTGTCTGTATTACTTGGTGTACGTGTGTGTCTTTGTTCCTGGGTATCAGTGTATGTCTTTGTTACTTGGTGTCAGTGTATGTCTTTGTTACTTGGTGTAAGTGTGTGTCTGTGTTACTGGGTATCAGTGTATGTCTTTGTTACTTGGTGTCAGTGTATGTCTGTGTTACTTGGTGTAAGTGTGTGTCTGTGTTACTTGGTGTCCGTGTGTGTCTGAATTACTTGGTGTAAGTGTGTGTCTTTGTTACTTGGTGTCCGTGTGTGTCTTTGTTACTTGGTGTAAGTGTCTGTCTGTGTTACTGGGTATCAGTGTCTGTCTTTGTTTCTTGGTGTAACTGTATGTCTGTGTTACTTGGTGTAAGTGTGTGTCTTTGTTACTTGTTGTCCGTGTGTGTCTGTGTTACTGGGTGGCAGTGCATGTCTTTGTTACTGGGTGTCCGTGTATGTCTGTGTTACTTGGTGTAAGTGTGTGTCTGTGTTACTGGGTATCAGTGTATGTCTTTCTGAATTGGCGTCAGTGTATGTCTTTGTTACTGGGTGTCAGTGTATGTCAAATTACTTGGTGTAAGTGTATGCCTTTGTTACTTGGAGTAATTGTCTGTCTCTGTTACTTGGTGTAAGTGTATGTCTGTGTTACTTGGTATAAGTGTGTGTCTTTGTTACTTCGTGTAAGTGTATGTATTTGTTACTTGGTGTCAGTGCATGCCTTTGTTACTGGGAGTCAGTGTGTGTCTTTGTGACTTGGTGTCAGTGTATGTCTTTGATACTTGGTGTAAGTGTATGTCAAAATGCTTGGTGTAAGTGTATGTCTTTGTTACTTGGTGTCCGTGTGTGTCTTTGTTACAGGGTGTCAGTGCATGCCTTTGTTAGTGGGTGTCAGTGTATGTCTTTGTTACTTGGTGAAAGTCTGTGTCTGTGTTACTTGGAGTATGTGTGTGTCTTTGTTACTTGGTGACCGTGTGTGTCTTTGTTACAGGGGTTCAGTGTATGCCTTTGTTACTGGGTGTCAGTGTATGTCTTTGTTACTTGGTGTAAGTCTGTGTCTGTGTTACTGAGTATCAGTGTCTGTCTTTGTTACTTGGTGAAGTATGTGTCTGTGTTACTGGGTATCAGTGCATGTCTTTGTTACTTGGTGTCAGTGTATGTCTGTGTTAATTGGTGTAAGTGTGTGCCTGTGTTACTGGGTATCAGTGTATGCCTTTGGTACTTGGTGTAAGTGTATGTCTTTGTTACTTGGTGTAAGTGTGTGTCTGTATTACTTGGTGTACGTGTGTGTCTTTGTTCCTGGGTATCAGTGTATGTCTTTGTTACTTGGTGTCAGTGTATGTCTTTGTTACTTGGTGTATGTGTGTGTCTGTGTTACTGGGTATCAGTGTATGTCTTTGTTACTTGATGTAAGAGTGTGTCTGTGTTACTTGGTGTCCGTGTGTGTCTGAATTACTTGGTGTAGGTGTGTGTCTTTGTTACTTGGTGTCCGTGTGTGTCTTTGTTACTTGGTGTAAGTGTCTGTCTGTGTTACTGGGTATCAGTGTCTGTCTTTGTTTCTTGGCGTAACTGTATGTCTGTGTTACTTGGTGTAAGTGTGTGTCTTTGTTACTTGTTGTCCGTGTGTGTCTGTGTTACTGGGTGGCAGTGCATGTCTTTGTTACTGGGTGTCCGTGTATGTCTGTGTTACTTGGTGTAAGTGTGTGTCTGTGTTACTGGGTATCAGTGTATGTCTTTCTGAATTGGCGTCAGTGTATGTCTTTGTTACTGGGTGTCAGTGTATGTCAAATTACTTGGTGTAAGTGTATGTCTTTGTTACTTGGAGTAATTGTCTGTCTCTGTTACTTGGTGTAAGTGTATGTCTGTGTTACTTGGTGTAAGTGTGTGTCTTTGTTACTTCGTGTAAGTGTATGTATTTGTTACTTGGTGTCAGTGCATGTCTTTGTTACTGGGAGACAGTGTGTGTCTTTGTGACTTGGTGTCAGTGTATGTCTTTGATACTTGGTGTAAGTGTATGTCAAAATGCTTGGTGTAAGTGTATGTCTTTGTTATTTGGTGTCCGTGTGTGTCTTTGTTACAGGGTGTCAGTGCATGCCTTTGTTAGTGGGTGTCAGTGTATGTCTTTGTTACTTGGTGAAAATCTGTGTCTGTGTTACTTGGAGTAAGTGTGTGTCTTTGTTACTTGGTGACCGTGTGTGTCTTTGTTACAGGGGTTCAGTGTATGCCTTTGTTACTGGGTGACAGTGTATGTCTTTGTTACTTGGTGTAAGTCTGTGTCTGTGTTACTGAGTATCAGTGTCTGTCTTTGTTACTTGGTGAAGTATGTGTCTGTGTTACTGGGTATCAGTGCATGTCTTTGTTACTTGGTGTCAGTGTATGTCTGTGTTAATTGGTGTAAGTGTGTGCCTGTGTTACTGGGTATCAGTGTATGCCTTTGTTACTTGGTGTCAGTGTATGTCTGTGTTACTTGGTGTGAGTGTGTGTCTGTGTTACTGGGTGTCAGTGTGTGTCTGCGTTACTTGGTGTAAGTCTGTGTCTTTGTTACTTGGTGTCCGTGTGTGTCTGTGTTACTGGGTTTCAGTGTATGTCTTTGTTACTGGGAGTCAGTGTTTGTCTTTGTTACTTTGTGTAAGTGTGTATCTGTGTTACTGGGTATCAGTGTCTTCTTTGTTACTTTGTGTAAGTGTGTATCTGTGTTACTGGTTATCAGTGTCTTCTTTGTTACTTGGTGTCAGTGTATGTCTGTGTTACTTGGTGTAAGTGTGTGTCTGTGTTAATGGGTATCAGTGTATGTCTTTGTGACTTGGTGTCAGTGTATGTCTTTGTTACTGGGAGTCAGTGTGTGTCTTTGTGACTTGGTGTCAGTGTATGTCTTTGTTACTTGGTGTAAGTGTGTGTCTGTGTTACTGGGTATCAGTATATGTCTTTGTTACTTTATGTCAGTGTATGTCTGTATTACTTGGTGTAAGTGTGTGTCTGTGTATCAGTGTATGTCTTTGTGACTTGGTGTCAGTGTATGTCTTTGTTACTGGGTGTCAGTGTGTGTCTTTGTGACTTGGTGTCAGTGTTTGTCTGTGTTACTGGGGGTCAGTGTGTGTCTGTGTTACTGGGTATCAGTGTATGTCTTTGTTACTTGGTGTCAGTGTATGTCTGTGTTACTTGGTGTAAGTGTGTGTCTGTGTTACTTGGTGTAAGTGTGTGTCTGTGTTCCTGGGTATCAGTGTATGTCTTTGTTACTTGGTGTGAGTGTATGTCTGTGTTACTTGGTGTAAGTGTATGTCTTTGTTACTTTTTGTAAGTGTGTGTCTGTGTTACTTGGTGTAAGTGTGTGTCTGTGTTCCTGGGTATCATTGTATGTCTTTGTTACTTGGTGTCAGTGTATGTCTTTGTTACTTGGTGTCAGTGTATGTCTGTGTTACTTGGTGTAAATGTGTGTCTGTGTTACTGGGTGTCAGTGTGTGTCTGTGTTACTTGGTGTCCGTGTGTGTCTGTGTAACTGGGTGTCAGTGCATGTCTTTGTTACATGGTGCCATTGTATATCTGTGTTACTTGGTGTAAGTGTGTGTCTTTGTTACTTGGTGTAATTGTATGTCTTTGTTACTTGGTGTCAGTGTATGTCTGTGTTACTTAGTGTAAGTGTATGTCTTTGTTACTATGTATTAGTGTGTGTCTGTTTTACTTGGTGTAAGAGTATTTCTGTGTTCCTGGGTATCAGTGTATGTCTTTGTTACTTGGTGTAAGTGTGTGTCTGTGCTACTGGGTATCAGTGTGTGTCTGTGTTACTTGGTGTATGTGCATGTCTTTGTTACTTGGTGTAAGTGTGTGTCTGTGTTACTTGGTGTAAGTTTGTATCTTTGTTACTTGGTGTCCGTGTGTGTCTGTGTTACTGTGTGTCAGTGCATGTCTTTGTTACTTGGTGCCAGTGTATATCTGTGTTACTTGGTGTAAGTGTGTGTCTTTGTTACTTGGTGTAATTGTATCTATTTGTTACTTGGTGTCAGTGTATGTCTGTGTTACTTGGTGTAAGTGTATGTCTTTGTTACTTGGTGTAAGTGTGTGTCTGTATTACTTGGTGTACGTGTGTGTCTGTGTTCCTGGGTATCAGTGTATGTCTTTGCTACTTGGTGTCAGTGTATGTCTTTGTTACTTGGTTTAAGTGTGTGTCTGTGTTACTGGGTATCAGTGTATGTCTTTGTTACTTGGTGTCAGTGTATGTCTGTGTTACTTGGTGTAAGTGTGTGGCTGTGTTACTTGGTGTCCGTGTGTGTCTGAGTTACTTGGTGTAAGTGTGTGTCTTTGTTACTTGGTGTCCGTGTGTGGCTTTGTTACTTGGTGTAAATGTGTGTCTGTGTTCCTGGGTATCATTGTATGTCTTTGTTACTTGGTGTAAGTGTATGTCTGTGTTACTTCCTGTAAGTGTGTGTCTGTGTTACTGGGTATCAGTGTATGTCTTTGTTACTTGGTGTCAGTGTATGTCTGTGTTACTTGGTGTAAATGTGTGTCTGTGTTACTGGGTGTCAGTGTGTGTCTGTGTAACTTGGTGTCCGTGTGTGTCTGTGTAACTGGGTGTCAGTGCATGTCTTTGTTACATGGTGCCATTGTATATCTGTGTTACTTGGTGTAAGTGTGTGTCTGTGTTACTTATTGTAATTGTATGTCTTTGTTACTTGGTGTCAGTGTATGTCAGTGTTACTTAGTGTAAGTGTATGTCTTTGTTACTTGGTATTAGTGTGTGTCTGTTTTACTTGGTGTAAGAGTATTTCTGTGTTCCTGGATATCAGTGTATGTCTTTGTTACTTGGTGTAAGTGTGTGTCTGTGCTACTGGGTATCAGTGTGTGTCTGTGTTACTTGGTGTATGTGCATGTCTTTGTTACTTGGTGTAAGTGTTTGTCTGTGTTACTTGGTGTAAGTTTGTATCTTTGTTAATTGGTGTCCGTGTGTGTCTGTGTTACTGTGTGTCAGTGCATGTCTTTGTTACTTGGTGCCAGTGTATATCTGTGTTACTTGGTGTAAGTGTGTGTCTTTGTTACTTGGTGTAATTGTATGTCTTTGTTACTTGGTGTCAGTATATGTCTGTGTTACTTGGTGTAAGTGTATGTCTTTGTTACTTGGTGTAAGTGTGTGTCTGTATTACTTGGTGTACGTGTGTGTCTGTGTTCCTGGGTATCAGTGTATGTCTTTGCTACTTGGAGTCAGTGTATGTCTTTGTTACTTGGTGTAAGTGTGTGTCTGTGTTACTGGGTATCAGTGTATGTCTTTGTTACTTGGTGTCAGTGTATGTCTGTGTTACTTGGTGTAAGTGTGTGTCTGTGTTACTTGGTGTCCGTGTGTGTCTGAGTTACTTGGTGTAAGTGTGTGTCTTTGTTACTTGGTGTCCGTGTGTGGCTTTGTTACTTGGTGTAAGTGTGTGTCTTTGTTACTGGGTGTCAGTGTATGTCTTTGTTACTTGGTGTAAGTGTGTGTCTGTGTTACTGAGTATCAGTGTCTGTCTTTGTTACTTGGTGTAAGTGTGTGTCTGTGTTACTTGGTGTAAGTGTGTGTCTTTGTTACTTGTTGTCCGTGTGTGTCTGTGTTACTGGGTGGCAGTGCATGTCTTTGTTACTGCGTGTCAGTGTGTGTCTATGTTACTTGGTGTAAGTGTGTGTCTTTGTTACTTGGTGTCCGTGTGCATCTTTGTTACTTGGTGTCAGTGTATGTCTTTGTTACTGGGTGTCAGTGTATGTCTTTGTTACTTGGTGTAAGTGTGTGTCTGTGTTACTGGGTATCAGTGTATGTCTTTGTTACTTGATGTCAGTGTATGTCTGTGTTACTTGGTGTAAGTGTGTGTCTGTGTTACTGGCTGTCAGTGCGTGTCTGTGTTACTTGGTGTAAGTCTGTGTCTTTGTTACTTGGTGTCCGTGTGTGTCTGCGTTACTGGGTGTCAGTGTATGTCTTTGTTACTGGGTGTCAGTGTATGTCCTTGTTACTTGGCGTCAGTGCATGTCTGTGTTACTTGGTGTAAGTGTGTGTCTGTGTTACTGGGTGTCAGTGTGTGTCTGAGTTACTTGGTGTAAGTGTGTGTCTTTGTGACTTGGTGTCCGTGTGTGTCTGTGTTACTTGGTTAAAGTGTGTGTCTTTGTTACTGGGTGTCAGTGTATGTCTTTGTTACTTGGTGTATGTGTTTGTCTGTGTTACTGGGTATCAGTGTCTGTCTTTGTTACTTGGTGTAAGTGTGTGTCTGTGTTACTTGGTGTCAGTGTGTGTCTTTGTTACTTGGTGTCCGTGTGTGTCTGTGTTACTCGGTGTCAGTGCATGTCTTTGTTACTGGGTGTCAGTGTGTGTCTGTGTTACATGGTGTAATTGTGTGTCTTTGATACTTGGTGTCCGTGTGTGTCTTTGTTACTGGGTGTCAGTGTATGTCTTTGTTACTGCGTGTCAGTGTATGTCTTTGTTACTTGGTGTAAGTGAGTGTCTGTGTTACTGGGTATCAGTGTCTTTCTTTGTTACTTGGTGTAAGTGTGTGTCTGTGTTACTGGGTGTCAGAGTATGTCTTTGTTACTTGGTGTAAGTGTGTGTCTGTGTTACTTGGTGTAAGTGTGTGTCTTTGTTACTTGGTGTCCGTGTGTGTCTGTGTTACTGGGTGTCAGTGCATGTCGTTGTTACTGGGTGTCAGTGTGTGCCTGTGTTACTTGGTGTAAGTGTGTGTCTTTGTTACTTGGTGTCCGTGTGTGTCTTTGTTACTGGGTGTCAGTGTATGTCTTTGTTACTTGGTGTAAGTGTGTGTCTGTGTTACTGGGTATCAGTGTCTGTCTTTGTTACTTGGTGTAAGTGTGTGTCTGTGTTACTTTGTATCTGTGCATGTCTTTGTTACTTGGTGTCAGTGTATGTCTGTGTTACTTGGTGTAAGAATGTGCCTGTGTTACTGGGTATCAGTGTATGTCTTTGTTACTTGGTGTCAGTGCATGTCTGTGTTACTTGGTGTACGTATGTGTCTGTGTTACTGGCTGTCAGTGTGTGATTGTGTTACTTGGTGCAATTATGTGTCTCTGTTACTTGGTGTCCGTGTGTGTCTGCGTTACTGGGTGTCAGTGTATGTCTTTGTTACGGTGTGTCATTGTATGTCTTTGTTACTTGGTGTAATTGTGTGTCTGTGTTACTGGGTATCAGTGTATGTCTTTGTTACTTGATGTCAGTGTATGTCTGTGTTACTTGGTGTAAGTGTGTGTCTGTGTTACTGGGTGTCAGTGTGTGTCTGTGTTACTTGGTGTAAGTGTGTGTCTTTGTTACTTGGTGTCCGTGTGTGTCTGTGTTACTTGGTGTAAGTGTGTGTCTTTGTTACTTGGTGTCCGTGTGTGTCTGTGTTACTGGGTGTCAGTGCATGTCTTTGTTCCTGGGTGTCTGTGTGTGTCTGTGTTACCTGGTGTAAGTGTGTGTCTTTGTTACTTGGTGTCCGTGTGTGTCTTTGTCACTGGGTTTCAATGTATGTCTTTGTTACTGGGTGTCAGTGTATGTCTGTGTTAATTGGTGTAAGTGTGTGTCTGTGTTACTGGGTATCAGTGTATGTCTTTGTTACTTGGTGTAAGTGTGTGTCTGTGTTACCGGTTATCAGTGTATGTCTTTGTTACTTTGTGTAAGTGCATGTCTTTGTTACCTGGTGTCAGTGTATGTCTTTGTTACTTGGTGTAAGTGTGTGTCTGTGATACTGGGTATCATTGTGTGTCTGTGTTACTTGGTGTAAGTGTGTGTCTTTGTTACTTGGTTTCCGTTTGTGTCTCTGTTACTGGGTATCAGTGTATGTCTGTGTTACTGGGGGTCAGTGTGTGTCTGTGTTACTGGGGGTCAGTGTGTGTTTCTAACTCGGTGTCAGTGTGTGTCTGTGTTACTGGGTATCAGTATAAGTCTTTGTTACTTGGTGCAAGTGTATGTCTTTGTTACTTGGTGTCAGTGTATGTGTTTGTGACTTGGTGTCATTGCATGTCTTTGTTACTTGGTGTAAGTCTGTGTCTGTGTTACTGGGTATCAATTTATGTCTTTGTTACTTGGTGTAAGTGTATGTCTTTGTTACTTGGTGTCAGTGTATGTGTTTGTGACTTGGTGTAAGTCTGTGTCTTTGTTACTTGGTGTCCGTGTGTGTAAGTGTTACTGGGTGTCAGTGTATGTCTTTGTTACTGGGAGTCAGTTTATGTCTTTGTTACTTAGTGTAAGTGTGTGTCTGTGTTACTGGGAATCAGTGTGTGTCTTTGTTACTTGGTGTAAGTGTGTGTCTGTGTTACTGGGTATCAGTGTATGTCTTTGTTACTGGGTATCAGTGTATGTCTTTGTGACTTGGTGTCAGTGATGTCTTTGTTACTGGGTGTCAGTGTGTGTCTTTGTGACTTGGTGTAAGAGTGTGTCTGTATTACTGGGTATCAGTGTATGTCTTTGTTACTTGGTTTCAGTGCATGTCTTTGTTACTGGGTGTCAGTGTGTGTCTTTGTGACTTGGTGTCAGTGTATGTCTGTGTTACTGGGGGTCAGTGTGTGTCTGTGTTACTGGGGGACAGTGTGTGTTTCTAACTGGGAGTCAGTGCGTGTCTGTGTTAATGGGTATCAGTGTATGTCTTTGTTACTTGGTGTCAGTGTATGTCTGTGTTACTTGGTGTAAGTGTATGTCTTTGTTACTTGGTGTAAGTGTGTGTCTGTGTTACTTGGTGTAAGTGTGTGTCTGTGTTCCTGGGTATCATTGTATGTCTTTGTAACTTGGTGTCAGTGTATGCCTGTGTTACTTGGTGTAAGTGTGTGTCTGTGTTACTGGGTATCAGTGTATGTCTTTGTTACTTGGTGTAAATGTGTGTCTGTGTTACTGGGTGTCAGTGTGTGTCTGTGTTACTTGGCGTCCGTGTGTGACTGTGTAACTGGGTGTCCGTGCATGTCTTTGTTACTTGGTGCCATTGTATATCTGTGTTACTTGGTGTACGTGTGTGTCTTTGTTACTTGGTGTAATTGTATGTCTTTGTTACTTGGTGTCAGTGTATGTCTGTGTTACTTGGTGTAAGTGTATGTCTTTGTTACCTGGTATTAGTGTGTGTCTGTGTTACTTGGTGTAAGAGTGTGTCTGTGTTCCTGGGTATCAGTGTATGTCTTTGTTACTTGTGTCAGTATATGTCTGTGTTACTTGGTGGAAGTGTGTGTCTGTGTTACTGGGTATCAGTGTATGTCTTTGTTACTTGGTGTCAGTGTATGTCTGTGTTACTTGGTGTAAGTGTGTGTCTGTGTTACTGGGTATCAGTGTGTGTCTGTGTTACTTGGTGTAAGTGTATGTCTTTGTTACTTGGTGTAAGTGTGTGTCTGTGTTACTTGGTGTAAGTGTGTGTCTGTGTTACTGGGTATCAGTGTGTGTCTGTGTTACTTGGTGTAAGTGTATGTCTTTGTTACTTGGTGTAAGTGTGTGTCTGTGTTACTTGGTGTAAGTGTGTGTCTCTGTTATTTGGTGTCCGTGTGTGTCTTTGTTACTGGGTATCAGTGTATGTCTTTGTTACTTGGTGTCAGTGTATGTCTGTGTTACTTGGTGTAAGTGTGTGTCTGTGTTACTGGGTATCAGTGTGTGTCTGTGTTACTTGGTGTAAGTGTATGTCTTTGTTACTTGGTGCCAGTGTATATCTGTGTTACTTGGTGTCCGTGTGTGTCTGTGTTACTGGGTGTCAGTGTATGTCTTTGTTACTGGGAGTCAGTGTATGTCTTTGTTACTTAGTGTAAGTGTGTGTCTGTGTTACTGGGTATCAGTGTGTGTCCTTGTTACTTGGTGTAAGTGTGTGTCTGTGTTACTGGGTATCAGTATATGTCTTTGTTACTTTGTGCCAGTGTATATCTGTGTTACTTGGTGTAAGTGTGTGTCTTTGTTACTTTGTGTAATTGTATGTCTTTGTTACTTGGTGTCGGTGTATGTCTGTGTTACTTGGTGTAAGTGTATGTCTGTGTTACTTGGTGTACGTGTTTGTCTGTGTTACTGGGTATCAGTGCATGTCTTTGTTACTTGGTGTCAGTGTTTGTCTGTGTTACTTGGTGTAAGTGTGTGTCCTTGTTACTGGGTGTCAGTGTATGTCTTTGTTACTTGGTGTAAGTGTGTGTCTGTGTTACTGGGTATCAGTGTCTGTCTTTGTTACTGGGTGTCAGTGTGTGTCTGTGTTACTTGGTGTAAGTGTGTGTCTTTGTTACTTGGCGTCCGTGTGTGTCTGTGTTACTTGGTGAAAGTGTGTGTCTTTGTTACTGGGTGTCAGTGTATGTCTTTGTTACTTGGTGTAAGTGTCTGTCTATGTTACTGGGTATCAGTGTCTGTCTTTGTTACTTGGTGTAAGTGTGTGTCTGTGTTACTTGTTGTAAGTGTGTGTCTTTGTTACTTGGTGTCCGTGTGTGTCTGTGTTACTGGGTGTCAGTGCATGTCTTTGTTACTGGGTGTCAGTGTGTGTCTGTTTTACATGGTGCAATTGTGTGTCTTTGTTACTTGGTGTCCGTGTGTGTCTTTGTTACTGGGTGTCAGTGTATGTCTTTGTTACTATGTGTCTGTGTATGTCTTTGTTACATGGTGTAAGTGTGTGTCTGTGTTACTTGTTGTAAGTGTGTGTCTTTGTTACTTGGTGTCCGTGTGTGTCTGTGTTACTGGGTGTCAGTGCATGTCTTTGTTTCTGGGTGTCAGTGTGTGTCTGTGTTACATGGTGTAATTGTGTGTCTTTGTTACTTGGTGTCCGTGTGTGTCTTTGTTACTGGGTGTCAGTGTATGTCTTTGTTTCTATGTGTCAGTGTATGTCTTTGTTACATGGTGTAAGTGTGTGTCTGTGTTACTGGGTATCAGTGTCTGTCTTTGTTACTTGGTGTAAGTGTGTGTCTGTGTTACTTGGTGTAGGTGTGTGTCTTTGTTACTTGGTGTCCGTGTGTGTCTGTGTTACTGGGTGTCAGTGCATGTCGTTGTTACTGGGTGTCAGTGTGTGCCTGTGTTACTTGGTGTATGTGTGTGTCTTTGTTACTGGGTGTCAGTGTATGTCTTTGTTACTTGTTGTAAGTGTGTGTCTGTGTTACTTGGTATCTGTGCATGTCTTTGTTACTTGTTGTCAGAGTATGTCTGTGTTACTTGGAGTAAGAGTGTGCCTGTGTTACTGGGTATCAGTGTATGTCTTTGTTACTTGGTGTCAGTGTATGTCTGTGTTACTTGGTGTAAGTGTGTGTCTGTGTTACTGGGTGTCAGGGTGTGTCTTTGTTACTTGGTGTCAGTGTATGTCTTTGTTACTTGGTGGAAGTGTGTGTCAGTATTACTTGGTGTAAGTGTGTGTCTTTGTTATTGGTGTCCGTGTGTGTCTGTGTTACTGGGTGTCAGTGCATGTCTTTGTTCCTGGGTGTCTGTGTGTGTCTCTGTTACTTGGTGTAAGTGTGTGTCTTTGTTACTTGGTGTCCGTGTGTGTCTTTGTTACAGGGTGTCACTGTATGTCTTTGTTACTGGGTGTCAGTGTATGTCTGTGTTAATTGGTGTAAGTGTGTGTCTGTGTTACTGGGTATCAGTGTATGTCTTTGTTACTTGGTGTAAGTGTGTGTCTGTGTTACCGGTTATCAGTGTATGTCTTTGTTCCTTTGTGTAAGTGTATGTCTTTGTTACTTAGTATCTGTGCATGTCTTTGTTACTTGTTGTCCGTGTATGTCTGTGTTACTTGGTGTAAGAGTGTGCCTGTGTTACCGGGTATCAGTGTATGTCTTTGTTACTTGGTGTCAGTGTATGTCTGTGTTACTTGGTGTACGTGTGTGTCTGTGTTAATGGCTGTCAGTGTGTGTCTGTGTTACTTGGTGTAAGTCTGTGTCTCTGTTACTTGGTGTCCGTGTGTGTCTGCGTTACTGGGTGTCAGTGTATGTCATTGTTACTGGGTGTCATTGTATGTCTTTGTTACTTGGTATAAGTGTGTGTCTGTGTTACTGGGTATCAGTGTATGTCTTTGTTACTTGGTGTCAGTGTATGTCTGTGTTACATGGTGTAAGTGTGTGTCTGTGTTACTGGGTGTCAGTGTGTGTCTGTGTTACTTGGTGTAAGTGTGTGTCTTTGTTACTTGGTGTCCGTGTGTGTCTGTGTTACTTGGTGTAAGTGTGTGTCTGTGTTAAAGGGTATCAGTTTCTGTCTTTGTTACTTGGTGTAAGTGTGTGTCAGTATTACTTGGTGTAAGTGTGTGTCTTTGTTACTGGGTGTCAGTGCATGTCTTTGTTACTGGGTGCCAGTGTATGTCTTTGTTAGTTTGTGTAAGTGTGTGTCTGTGTTAAAGGGTATCAGTTTCTGTCTTTGTTACTTGGTGTAAGTGTGTGTCAGTATTACTTGGTGTAAGTGTGTGTCTTTGTTACTGGGTGTCAGTGTATGTCTGTGTTACTTTGTGTAAATGTGTATCTGTGTTACTGGGTGTCAGTGTGTGTCCGTGTTACTTGGTGTTCGTGTGTGACTGTGTAACTGGGTGTCAGTGCATGTCTTTGTTACTTGGTGCCATTGTATATCTGTGTTACTTGGTGTAAGTGTGTGTCTTTGTTACTTGGTGTAATTGTATGTCTTTGTTACTTGGTGTCAGTGCATGTCTGTGTTACTTGGTGTAAGTGTATGTCTTTGTTACTTGGTATTAGTGTGTGTCTGTGTTCCTGGGTATCAGTGTATGTCTTTGTTACTTGTGTCAGTATATGTCTGTGTTACTTGATGAAAGTGTGTGTCTGTGTTACTTGGTATCGGTGCATGTCTGTGTTAATTGGTGTAAGTGTATGTCTTTGTTACTTGGTGTAAGTGTGTGTCTGTGTTACTTGGTGTAAGTGTGTGTCTTTGTTACTTGGTGTCCGTGTGTGTCTGTGTTACTGTGTGTCAGTGCATATCTTTGTTACTTGGTGCCAGTGTATATCTGTGTTACTTGGTGTAAGTGTGTGTCTTTGTTCCTTGGTGTAATTGTATGTCTTTGTTACTTGGTGTCGGTGTATGTCTGTGTTACTTGGTGTAAGTGTATGTCTGTGTTACTTGGTGTACGTGTGTGTCTGTATTCATGGGTACCAGTGTATGTCTTTGTTACTTGGTGTCAGTGTATGTCTTTGTTACTTGGTGTAAGTGTTTGTCTGTGTTACTGGGTATCAGTGTATGTCTTTGTTACTTGGTGTCAGTGTGTGTCTGTGTTACTTGGTATAAGTGTGTGTCTTTGTTACTTGGTGTCTGTGTGTGTCTGTGTTACTTCGTGTAAGTGTGTGTCCTTGTTACTGGGTGTCAGTGCATGTCTTTGTTACTTGGTGTAAGTGTGTGTCTGTGTTACTTGGTGTAAGTGTGTGTCTTTGTTACTTGGTGTCCGTGTGTGTCTGTGTTACTTGGTGAAAGTGTGTGTCTTTGTTACTGGGTGTCAGTGTATGTCTTTGTTACTTGGTGTAAGTGTGTGTCTGTGTTACTGGGTATCAGTGTCTGTCTTTGTTACTT
Source organism: Heterodontus francisci (assembly GCF_036365525.1). Taxonomy (NCBI): domain Eukaryota; kingdom Metazoa; phylum Chordata; class Chondrichthyes; order Heterodontiformes; family Heterodontidae; genus Heterodontus; species Heterodontus francisci. Next base: position 1,111,563 of record NW_027141364.1, on the reverse strand, counting down.
GGTGTAAGTGTGTGTCTGTGTTACTTGTTGTAAGTGTGTCTTTGTTACTTGGTGTCCGTGTGTGTCTGTGTTACTGGGTGTCAGATCATGTCTTTGTTACTTGGTGTCCGTGTGTGTCTTTGTTACTGGGTGTCAGTGTTTGTCTTTGTTACTGGGTGTCAGTGTATGTCTTTGTTACTTGGTGCAAGTGTGTGTCTTTGTTACTAGGTGTCAGTGTATGTCTTTGTTACTTGGTGTAAGTGTGTGTCTGTGTTACTGGGTATCAGAGTCTGTCTTTTTTACTTGGTGTAAGTGTGTGTCTGTGTTACTTGGTGTAAGTGTGTGTCTTTGTTACTTGGTGTCCGTGTGTGTCTGTGTTACTTGGTGTAAGTGTGTGTCTGTGTTACTTGGTGTAAGTGTGTGTCTTTGTTACTGGGTGTCAGTGTATGTCTTTGTTACTTGGTGTAAGTGTGTGTCTGTGTTACTGGGTATCAGTGTATGTCTTTGTTACTTGGTGTCAGTGTATGTCTGTGTTACTTGGTGTAAGTGTGTGTCTGTGTTACTGGGTGTCAGTGTGTGTCTGTGTTACTTGGTGCAAGTGTGTGTCTTTGTTACTTGGTGTCCGTGTGTGTCTGTGTTACTTGGTGTCAGTGTGTGTCTTTGCTACTGGGTGTCATTGTATGTCTTTGTTAGTTTGTGTAAGTGTGTGTCTGTGTTACTGGGTATCAGTTTCTGTCTTTGTTACTTGGTGTAAGTGTGTGTCTGTGTTACTTGGTGTAAGTGTGTGTCTTTGTTACTTGGTGTCCGTGTGTGTCTGTGTTACTGGGTGGCAGTGCATGTCTTTGTTAGTTTGTGTAAGTGTGTGTCTGTGTTACTGGGTATCAGTTTCTGTCTTTGTTACTTGGTGTAAGTGTGTGTCTGTGTTACTTGGTGTAAGTGTGTGTCTTTGTTACTTGTTGTCCGTGTGTGTCTGTGTTACTGGGTGGCAGTGCATGTCTTTGTTACTGGGTGTCAGTGTGTGTCTGTGTTACTTGGTGTAAGTGTGTGTCTTTGTTACTTGGTGTCCGTGTGTGTCTTTGTTACTGGGTGTCAGTGTATGTCTTTGTTACTTGGTGTAAGTGTGTGTCTGTGTTACTGGATATCAGTGTCTGTCTTTGTTACTTTGTGTAAGTGTATGTCAGTGTACCTAGGTATCTGTGCATGTCTTTGTTACTTGGTGTCAGTGTATGTCTGTGTTACTTGGTGTAACTGTGTGTCTGTGTTAATGGCTGTCAGTGTGTGTCTGTGTTACTTGGTGTAAGTCTGTGTCTCTGTTACTTGGTGTCCGTGTGTGTCTGCGTTACTGGGTGTCAGTGTATGTCATTGTTACTGGGTGTCATTGTATGTCTTTGTTACTTGGTATAAGTGTGTGTCTGTGTTACTGGGTATCAGTGTATGTCTTTGTTACTTGGTGTCAGTGTATGTCTGTGTTACATGGTGTAAGTGTGTGTCTGTGTTACTGGGTGTCAGTGTGTGTCTGTGTTACTTGGTGTAAGTGTGTGTCTTTGTTACTTGGTGTCCGTGTGTGTCTGTGTTACTTGGTGTAAGTGTGTGTCTGTGTTAAAGGGTATCAGTTTCTGTCTTTGTTACTTGGTGTAAGTGTGTGTCAGTATTACTTGGTGTAAGTGTGTGTCTTTGTTACTGGGTGTCAGTGCATGTCTTTGTTACTGGGTGCCAGTGTATGTCTTTGTTAGTTTGTGTAAGTGTGTGTCTGTGTTAAAGGGTATCAGTTTCTGTCTTTGTTACTTGGTGTAAGTGTGTGTCAGTATTACTTGGTGTAAGTGTGTGTCTTTGTTACTGGGTGTCAGTGTATGTCTGTGTTACTTTGTGTAAATGTGTATCTGTGTTACTGGGTGTCAGTGTGTGTCCGTGTTACTTGGTGTTCGTGTGTGACTGTGTAACTGGGTGTCAGTGCATGTCTTTGTTACTTGGTGCCATTGTATATCTGTGTTACTTGGTGTAAGTGTGTGTCTTTGTTACTTGGTGTAATTGTATGTCTTTGTTACTTGGTGTCAGTGCAAGTCTGTGTTACTTGGTGTAAGTGTATGTCTTTGTTACTTGGTATTAGTGTGTGTCTGTGTTCCTGGGTATCAGTGTATGTCTTTGTTACTTGTGTCAGTATATGTCTGTGTTACTTGATGAAAGTGTGTGTCTGTGTTACTTGGTATCGGTGCATGTCTGTGTTAATTGGTGTAAGTGTATGTCTTTGTTACTTGGTGTAAGTGTGTGTCTGTGTTACTTGGTGTAAGTGTGTGTCTTTGTTACTTGGTGTCCGTGTGTGTCTGTGTTACTGTGTGTCAGTGCATATCTTTGTTACTTGGTGCCAGTGTATATCTGTGTTACTTGGTGTAAGTGTGTGTCTTTGTTCCTTGGTGTAATTGTATGTCTTTGTTACTTGGTGTCGGTGTATGTCTGTGTTACTTGGTGTAAGTGTATGTCTGTGTTACTTGGTGAACGTGTGTGTCTGTATTCATGGGTACCAGTGTATGTCTTTGTTACTTGGTGTCAGTGTATGTCTTTGTTACTTGGTGTAAGTGTTTGTCTGTGTTACTGGGTATCAGTGTATGTCTTTGTTACTTGGTGTCAGTGTGTGTCTGTGTTACTTGGTATAAGTGTGTGTCTTTGTTACTTGGTGTCTGTGTGTGTCTGTGTTACTTCGTGTAAGTGTGTGTCCTTGTTACTGGGTGTCAGTGCATGTCTTTGTTACTTGGTGTAAGTGTGTGTCTGTGTTACTTGGTGTAAGTGTGTGTCTTTGTTACTTGGTGTCCGTGTGTGTCTGTGTTACTTGGTGAAAGTGTGTGTCTTTGTTACTGGGTGTCAGTGTATGTCTTTGTTACTTGGTGTAAGTGTGTGTCTGTGTTACTGGGTATCAGTGTCTGTCTTTGTTACTTGGTGTAAGTGTGTGTCTGTGTTACTTGTTGTAAGTGTGTCTTTGTTACTTGGTGTCCGTGTGTGTCTGTGTTACTGGGTGTCAGATCATGTCTTTGTTACTTGGTGTCCGTGTGTGTCTTTGTTACTGGGTGTCAGTGTTTGTCTTTGTTACTGGTTGTCAGTGTATGTCTTTGTTACTTGGTGCAAGTGTGTGTCTTTGTTACTAGGTGTCAGTGTATGTCTTTGTTACTTGGTGTAAGTGTGTGTCTGTGTTACTGGGTATCAGAGTCTGTCTTTTTTACTTGGTGTAAGTGTGTGTCTGTGTTACTTGGTGTAAGTGTGTGTCTTTGTTACTTGGTGTCCGTGTGTGTCTGTGTTACTTGGTGTAAGTGTGTGTCTGTGTTACTTGGTGTAAGTGTGTGTCTTTGTTACTGGGTGTCAGTGTATGTCTTTGTTACTTGGTGTAAGTGTGTGTCTGTGTTACTGGGTATCAGTGTATGTCTTTGTTACTTGGTGTCAGTGTATGTCTGTGTTACTTGGTGTAAGTGTGTGTCTGTGTTACTGGGTGTCAGTGTGTGTCTGTGTTACTTGGTGCAAGTGTGTGTCTTTGTTACTTGGTGTCCGTGTGTGTCTGTGTTACTTGGTGTCAGTGTGTGTCTTTGCTACTGGGTGTCATTGTATGTCTTTGTTAGTTTGTGTAAGTGTGTGTCTGTGTTACTGGGTATCAGTTTCTGTCTTTGTTACTTGGTGTAAGTGTGCGTCTGTGTTACTTGGTGTAAGTGTGTGTCTTTGTTACTTGGTGTCCGTGTGTGTCTGTGTTACTGGGTGGCAGTGCATGTCTTTGTTAGTTTGTGTAAGTGTGTGTCTGTGTTACTGGGTATCAGTTTCTGTCTTTGTTACTTGGTGTAAGTGTGTGTCTGTGTTACTTGGTGTAAGTGTGTGTCTTTGTTACTTGTTGTCCGTGTGTGTCTGTGTTACTGGGTGGCAGTGCATGTCTTTGTTACTGGGTGTCAGTGTGTGTCTGTGTTACTTGGTGTAAGTGTGTGTCTTTGTTACTTGGTGTCCGTGTGTGTCTTTGTTACTGGGTGTCAGTGTATGTCTTTGTTACTTGGTGTAAGTGTGTGTCTGTGTTACTGGATATCAGTGTCTGTCTTTGTTACTTTGTGTAAGTGTATGTCAGTGTACCTAGGTATCTGTGCATGTCTTTGTTACTTGGTGTCAGTGTATGTCTGTGTTACTTGGTGTAACTGTGTGTCTGTGTTAATGGCTGTCAGTGTGTGTCTGTGTTACTTGGTGTAAGTCTGTGTCTCTGTTACTTGGTGTCCGTGTGTGTCTGCGTTACTGGGTGTCAGTGTATGTCATTGTTACTGGGTGTCATTGTATGTCTTTGTTACTTGGTATAAGTGTGTGTCTGTGTTACTGGGTATCAGTGTATGTCTTTGTTACTTGGTGTCAGTGTATGTCTGTGTTACATGGTGTAAGTGTGTGTCTGTGTTACTGGGTGTCAGTGTGTGTCTGTGTTACTTGGTGTAAGTGTGTGTCTTTGTTACTTGGTGTCCGTGTGTGTCTGTGTTACTTGGTGTAAGTGTGTGTCTGTGTTAAAGGGTATCAGTTTCTGTCTTTGTTACTTGGTGTAAGTGTGTGTCAGTATTACTTGGTGTAAGTGTGTGTCTTTGTTACTGGGTGTCAGTGCATGTCTTTGTTACTGGGTGCCAGTGTATGTCTTTGTTAGTTTGTGTAAGTGTGTGTCTGTGTTAAAGGGTATCAGTTTCTGTCTTTGTTACTTGGTGTAAGTGTGTGTCAGTATTACTTGGTGTAAGTGTGTGTCTTTGTTACTGGGTGTCAGTGTATGTCTGTGTTACTTTGTGTAAATGTGTATCTGTGTTACTGGGTGTCAGTGTGTGTCCGTGTTACTTGGTGTTCGTGTGTGACTGTGTAACTGGGTGTCAGTGCATGTCTTTGTTACTTGGTGCCATTGTATATCTGTGTTACTTGGTGTAAGTGTGTGTCTTTGTTACTTGGTGTAATTGTATGTCTTTGTTGCTTGGTGTCAGTGCATGTCTGTGTTACTTGGTGTAAGTGTATGTCTTTGTTACTTGGTATTAGTGTGTGTCTGTGTTCCTGGGTATCAGTGTATGTCTTTGTTACTTGTGTCAGTATATGTCTGTGTTACTTGGTGAAAGTGTGTGTCTGTGTTACTTGGTATCGGTGTATGTCTGTGTTAATTGGTGTAAGTGTATGTCTTTGTTACTTGGTGTAAGTGTGTGTCTGTGTTACTTGGTGTAAGTGTGTGTCTTTGTTACTTGGTGTCCGTGTGTGTCTGTGTTACTGTGTGTCAGTGCATATCTTTGTTACTTGGTGCCAGTGTATATCTGTGTTACTTGGTGTAAGTGTGTGTCTTTGTTCCTTGGTGTAATTGTATGTCTTTGTTACTTGGTGTCGGTGCATGTCTGTGTTACTTGGTGTAAGTGTATGTCTGTGTTACTTGGTGTACGTGTGTGTCTGTATTCATGGGTACCAGTGTATGTCTTTGTTACTTGGTGTCAGTGTATGTCTTTGTTACTTGGTGTAAGTGTTTGTCTGTGTTACTGGGTATCAGTGTATGTCTTTGTTACTTGGTGTCAGTGTGTGTCTGTGTTACTTGGTATAAGTGTGTGTCTTTGTTACTTGGTGTCTGTGTGTGTCTGTGTTACTTCGTGTAAGTGTGTGTCCTTGTTACTGGGTGTCAGTGCATGTCTTTGTTACTTGGTGTAAGTGTGTGTCTGTGTTACTTGGTGTAAGTGTGTGTCTTTGTTACTTGGTGTCCGTGTGTGTCTGTGTTACTTGGTGAAAGTGTGTGTCTTTGTTACTGGGTGTCAGTGTATGTCTTTGTTGCTTGGTGTAAGTGTGTGTCTGTGTTACTGGGTATCAGTGTCTGTCTTTGTTACTTGGTGTAAGTGTGTGTCTGTGTTACTTGTTGTAAGTGTGTCTTTGTTACTTGGTGTCCGTGTGTGTCTGTGTTACTGGGTGTCAGTGCATGTCTTTGTTACTTGGTGTCCGTGTGAGTCTTTGTTACTGGGTGTCAGTGTTTGTCTTTGTTACTGGGTGTCAGTGTATGTCTTTGTTACTTGGTGCAAGTGTGTGTCTGTGTTACTGGGTATCAGTGTCTGTCTTTGTTACTTGGTGTAAGTGTGTGTCTTTGTTACTAGGTGTCAGTGTATGTCTTTGTTACTTGGTGTAAGTGTGTGTCTGTGTTACTTGGTATCAGAGTCTGTCTTTTTTACTTGGTGTAAGTGTGTGTCTGTGTTACTTGGTTTAAGTGTGTGTCTTTGTTACTTGTTGTCCGTGTGTGTCTGTGTTACTGGGTGGCAGTGCATGTCTTTGTTACTGGGTGTCAGTGTGTGCCTGTGTTACTTGGTGTAAGTGTGTGTCTTTGTTACTTGGTGTCCGTGTGTGTCTTTGTTACTGGGTGTCAGTGTATGTCTTTGTTACTTGGTGTAAGTGTGTGTCTGTGTTACTGGATATCAGTGTCTGTCTTTGTTACTTGGTGTAAGTGTATGTCAGTGTACCTAGGTATCTGTGCATGTCTTTGTTACTTGGTGTCAGTGTATGTCTGTGTTACTTGGTGTAACTGTGTGCCTGTGTTTCTGGGTATCAGTGTATGTCTTTGTTACTTGGTGTCAGTGTATGTCTGTGTTACTTGGTGTAAGTTTGTGCCTGTGTTACTGGCTGTCAGTGCGTGTCTGTGTTACTTGGTGTAAGTCTGTGTCTTTGTTACTTCGTGTCAGTGTGTGTCTGCGTTACTGGGTGTCTGTGTATGTTTTTGTTACTGGGTGTCAGTGTATGTCTTTGTTACTTGGTGTCAGTGCATGTCTGTGTTACTTGGTGTAAGTGTGTGTCTGTGTTACTGGGTGTCAGTGTGTGTCTGTGTTACTTGGTGTAAGTGTGTGTCTTTGTTACTTGGTGTCCGTGTGTGTCTGTGTTACTTGGTGAAAGTGTATGTCTTTGTTACTGGGTGTCAGTGTATGTCTTTGTTACTTGGTGTAAGTGTGTGTCTGTGTTACTGGGTATCAGTGTCTGTCTTTGTTACTTGGTGTAAGTGTGTGTCTGTGTTACTTGGTGTAAGTGTGTGTCTTTGTTACTTGTTGTCAGTGTGTGTCTGTGTTGCTGGGTGTCAGTGCATGTCTTTGTTACTGCGTGTCAGTGTGTGTCTGTGTTACATGGTGTAAGTGTGTGTCTTTGTTACTTGGTGTCCGTGTGTGTCTTTGTTACTGGGTGTCAGTGTATGTCTTTGTTACTGGGTGTCAGTGTATGTCTTTGTTACTTGGTGTAAGTGTGTGTCTGTGTTACTGGGTATCAGTGTCTGTCTTTGTTACTTGGTGTAAGTGTGTGTCTTTGTTACTGGGTGCCAGTGTATGTCTTTGTTACTTGGTGTAAGTGTGTGTATGTGTTACTGGGTATCAGTGTCTGTCTTTGTTACTTGCAGTAAGTGTGTGTCTGTGTTACTTGGTGTAAGTTTGTGTCTTTGTTACTTGGTGTCCGTGTGTGTCTGTGTTACTGGGTGTCAGTGCATGTCTTTGTTACTGGGTGTCAGTGTGTGCCTGTGTTACTAGGTGTAAGTGTGTGTATTTGTTACTTGGTGTCCGTGTGTGTCTTTGTTACTCGGTGTCAGTGTATGTCTTTGTTACTGGGTGTCAGTGTTTGTCTTTGTTACTTGGTGTAAGTGTGTGTCTGTGTTACTGGGTATCAGTGTCTGTCTTTGTAACTTGGTGTAAGTGTGTGTCTGTGTTACTTGGTATCTGTGCATGTCTTTGTTACTTGGTGTCAGTGTCTCTCTGTGTTACTTGGTGTCAGAGTGTGCCTGTGTTACTGGGTATCAGTGTATGTCTTTGTTACTTGGTGTCAGTGTATGTCTGTGTTACTTGGTGTACGTGTGTGTCTGTGTTACTGGCTGTCAGTGTGTGTCTGTGTTACTTGGTGTAAGTCTGTGTCTCTGTTACTTGGTGTCCGTGTGTGTCTGCGTTAATGCGTGTCAGTGTATGTCTTTGTTACTGGGTGTCAGTGTATGTATTTGTTACTTGGTGTAAGTGTGTGTCTGTGTTATTGGGTATCAGTGTATGTCTTTGTTACTTGGTGTCAGTGCATGTCTGTGTTACTTGGTGTAAGTGTTTGTCTGTGTTACTGGGTTTCAGTGTGTGTCTGTGTTACTTGGTGTAAGTGTGTGTCTTTGTTACTTGGTGTCCGCGTGTGTCTGTGTTACTTGGTGTAAGTGTGTGTCTTTGTTACTGGGTGTCAGTGTATGTCTTTGTTACTTTGTGTAAGTGTGTGTCTGTGTTACTGGGTATCAGTGTCTGACTTTGTTACTTGGTGTAAGAGTGTGTCTGTGTTACTTGGTGTAAGTGTATGTCTTTGTTACTTGGTGTAAGTGTGTGTCTGTGTTACTGGGTATCAGAGTCTGTCTTTTTTACTTGGTGTAAGTGTGTGTCTGTGTTACTTGGTGTACGTGTGTGTCTTTGTTACTTGGTGTCCGTGTGTGTCTGTGTTACTGGGTGTCAGTGCATGTCGTTGTTACTGGGTGTCAGTGTGTGCCTGTGTTACTTGGTGTAAGTGTGTGTCTTTGTTACTTGGTGTCCGTGTGTGTCTTTGTTACTGGGTGTCAGTGTATGTCTTTGTTACTTGGTGTAAGTGTGTGTCTGTGTTACTGGGTATCAGTGTCTGTCTTTGTTACTTGGTGTAAGTGTGTGTCTGTGTTACTTGGTATCTGTGCATGTCTTTGATACTTGTTGTCAGTGTATGTCTGTGTTACTTGGTGTAAGAGTGAGCCTGTTTTACTAGGTATCAGTGTATGTCTTTGTTACTTGGTGTCAGTGTATGTCTGTGTTACTTGATGTACGTGTGTGTCTGTGTTACGGGATGTCAGTGTGTGTCTGTGTTACTTGGTGTAAGTCTGTGTCTCTGTTACTTGGTGTCCGTGTGTGTCTGCGTTACTGGGTGTCAGTGTATGTCATTGTTACTGGGTGTCATTGTATGTCTTAGTTACTTGGTGTAAGTGTGTGTCTGTGTTACTGGGTATCAGTGTATGTCTTTGTTACTTGGTGTCAGTGTATGTCTGTGTTACTTGGTGTAAGTGTGTGTCTGTGTTACTGGGTGTCAGTGTGTGTCTGTGTTACTTGGTGTAAGTGTGTGTCTTTGTTACTTGGTGTCCGTGTGTGTCTGTGTTACTTGGTGTCAGTGTGTGTCTTTGCTACTGGGTGTCATTGTATGTCTTTGTTAGTTTGTGTAAGTGTGTGTCTGTGTTACTGGGTATCAGTTTCTGTCTTTGTTACTTGGTGTAAGTGTGTGTCTGTGTTACTTGGTGTAAGTGTGTGTCTTTGTTACTTGTTGTCCGTGTGTGTCTGTGTTACTGGGTGGCAGTGCATGTCTTTGTTACTGGGTGTCAGTGTGTGTCTGTGTTACTTGGTGTAAGTGTGTGTCTTTGTTACTTGGTGTCCGTGTGTGTCTTTGTTACTGGGTGTCAGTGTATGTCTTTGTTACTTGGTGTAAGTGTGTGTCTGTGTTACTGGATATCAGTGTCTGTCTTTGTTACTTTGTGTAAGTGTATGTCAGTGTACCTAGGTATCTGTGCATGTCTTTGTTACTTGGTGTAAGTGTATGTCTGTGTTACTTGGTGTAACTGTGTGCCTGTGTTTCTGGGTATCAGTGTATGTCTTTGTTACTTGGTGTCAGTGTATGTCTGTGTTACTTGGTGTAAGTTTGTGCCTGTGTTACAGGCTGTCAGTGCGTGTCTGTGTTACTTGGTGTAAGTCTGTGTCTTTGTTACTTCGTGTCAGTGTGTGTCTGCGTTACTGGGTGTCTGTGTATGTTTTTGTTACTGGGTGTCAGTGTATGTCTTTGTTACTTGGTGTCAGTGCATGTCTGTGTTACTTGGTGTAAGTGTGTGTCTGTGTTACTGGGTGTCAGTGTGTGTCTGTGTTACTTGGTGTAAGTGTGTGTCTTTGTTACTTGGTGTCCGTGTGTGTCTGTGTTACTTGGTGAAAGTGTATGTCTTTGTTACTGGGTGTCAGTGTATGTCTTTGTTACTTGGTGTAAGTGTGTGTCTGTGTTACTGGGTATCAGTGTCTGTCTTTGTTACTTGGTGTAAGTGTGTGTCTGTGTTACTTGGTGTAAGTGTGTGTCTTTGTTACTTGTTGTCAGTGTGTGTCTTTGTTACTGGGTGTCAGTGCATGTCTTTGTTACTGCGTGTCAGTGTGTGTCTGTGTTACATGGTGTAAGTGTGTGTCTTTGTTACTTGGTGTCCGTGTGTGTCTTTGTTACTGGGTGTCAGTGTATGTCTTTGTTACTGGGTGTCAGTGTATGTCTTTGTTACTTGGTGTAAGTGTGTGTCTGTGTTACTGGGTATCAGTGTCTGTCTTTGTTACTTGGTGTAAGTGTGTGTCTTTGTTACTGGGTGCCAGTGTATGTCTTTGTTACTTGGTGTAAATGTGTGTATGTGTTACTGGGTATCACTGTCTGTCTTTGTTACTTGCAGTAAGTGTGTGTCTGTGTTACTTGGTGTAAGTTTGTGTCTTTGTTACTTGGTGTCCGTGTGTGTCTGTGTTACTGGGTGTCAGTGCATGTCTTTGTTACTGGGTGTCAGTGTGTGCCTGTGTTACTAGGTGTAAGTGTGTGTATTTGTTACTTGGTGTCCGTGTGTGTCTTTGTTACTCGGTGTCAGTGTATGTCTTCGTTACTGGGTGTCAGTGTATGTCTTTGTTACTTGGTGTAAGTGTGTGTCTGTGTTACTGGGTATCAGTGTCTGTCTTTGTAACTTGGTGTAAGTGTGTGTCTGTGTTACTTGGTATCTGTGCATGTCTTTGTTACTTGGTGTCAGTGTCTGTCTGTGTTACTTGGTGTCAGTGTGTGCCTGTGTTACTGGGTATCAGTGTATGTCTTTGTTACTTGGTGTCAGTGTATGTCTGTGTTACTTGGTGTACGTGTGTGTCTCTGATACTTGGTGTCCGTGTGTGTCTGCGTTACTGCGTGTCAGTGTATGTCTTTGTTACTGGGTGTCAGTGTATGTATTTGTTACTTGGTGTAAGTGTGTGTCTGTGTTATTGGGTATCAGTGTATGTCTTTGTTACTTGGTGTCAGTGTATGTCTGTGTTACTTGGTGTAAGTGTTTGTCTGTGTTACTGGGTGTCAGTGTGTGTCTGTGTTACTTGGTGTAAGTGTGTGTCTTTGTTACTTGGTGTCCGTGTGTGTCTGTGTTACTTGGTGTAAGTGTGTGTCTTTGTTACTGGGTGTCAGTGTATGTCTTTGTTACTTTGTGTAAGTGTGTGTCTGTGTTACTGGGTATCAGTGTCTGTCTTTGTTACTTGGTGTAAGAGTGTGTCTGTGTTACTTGGTGTAAGTGTCTGTCTTTGTTACTTGGTGTCCGTGTGTGTCTGTGTTACTGGGTGTCAATGCATGTCTTTGTTACTGGGTGTCAGTGTGTGTCTGTGTTACTTGGTGTAAGTGTGTGTCTTTGTTACTTGGTGTCCGTGTGTGTCTTTGTTACTGGGTGTCAGTGTATGTATTTGTTACTGGGTGTCAGTGTATGTCTGTGATACTTGGTGTAAGTGTGTGTCTGTGTGACTGGGGATCAGTGTATGTCTTTGTTACTTGGTGTAAGTGTATGTCTTTGTTACTTGGTGTCAGTGTATGTCTTTGTTACTTGGTGTAAGTGTGTGTCTGTGTTACTGGGTGTCAGTGAGTGTCTGTGTTACTTGGTGTAAATGTGTGTCTTTGTTACTTGGTGTCCGTGTGTGTCTGTGTTACTGGGTATCAGTGTATGTCTGTGTTACTGGGGGTCAGTGTGTTTCTGTGTTCCTGGGGGTCAGTTTGTGTTTCTAACTGGGTGTCAGTTTGTGTCTGTGTTACTGGGTATCAGTGTATGTCTTTGTTACTTGGTGTAAGTGTATGTCTTTGTTACTTGGTGTCAGTGTATGTGTTTGTGACTTGGTGTCAGTGTGTGTCTTTGTTACTTGGTGTAAGTCGGTGTCTGTTTTACTTGGTATCAGTTTATGTCTTTGTTACTTGGTGTAAGTGTATGTCTTTGTTACTTGGTGTCAGTGTATGTCTTTGTTACTTGGTGTCCGTGTGTGTCTGTGTTACTGGGTGTCAGTTCATGTCTTTTTTACTGTGTATCAGTGTATGTCTTTGTGACTTGGTGTCAGTGTATGTCTTTGCTACTTGGTGTAAGTGTGTATCTGTGTTACTGGGTATCAGTGTATGTCTTTGTTACATGGTGTCAGTGTATTTCAAAATACATGGTGTAGGTGTAGGTCTTTGTTACTTGATGTAATTGTCTCTCTTTGTTACTTGGTGTCAGTGTATGCCTGTGTTACTTGGTGTAAGTGTGTGTCTTTGTTACTTGGTGTCCGTGTGTGTCTTTGTTACTGGGTGTCAGTGTATGTCTTTGTTACTTGGTGTAAGTGTGTGTCTGTGTTACTGGGTATCAGTGTCTGTCTTTGTTACTTGGTGTAAGTGTGTGTCTGTGTTACTTGGTATCTGTGCATGTCTTTGATACTTGTTGTCAGTGTATGTCTGTGTTACTTGGTGTAAGAGTGAGCCTGTGTTACTAGGTATCAGTGTATGTCTTTGTTACTTGGTGTCAGTGTATGACTGTGTTACTTGATGTACGTGTGTGTCTGTGTTACTGGCTGTCAGTGTGTGTCTGTGTTACTTGGTGTAAGTCTGTGTCTCTGTTACTTGGTGTCCGTGTGTGTCTGCGTTACTGGGTGTCAGAGTATGTCATTGTTACTGGGTGTCATTGTATGTCTTAGTTACTTGGTGTAAGTGTGTGTCTGTGTTACTGGGTATCAGTGTATGTCTTTGTTACTTGGTGTCAGTGTATGTCTGTGTTACTTGGTGTAAGTGTGTGTCTGTGTTACTGGGTGTCAGTGTGTGTCTGTGTTACTTGGTGTAAGTGTCTGTCTTTGTTACTTGGTGTCCGTGTGTGTCTGTGTTACTTGGTGTCAGTGTGTGTCTTTGCTACTGGGTGTCATTGTATGTCTTTGTTAGTTTGTGTAAGTGTGTGTCTGTGTTACTGGGTATCAGTTTCTGTCTTTGTTACTTGGTGTAAGTGTGTGTCTGTGTTACTTGGTGTAAGTGTGTGTCTTTGTTACTTGTTGTCCGTGTGTGTCTGTGTTACTGGGTGGCAGTGCATGTCTTTGTTACTGGGTGTCAGTGTGTGTCTGTGTTACTTGGTGTAAGTGTGTGTCTTTGTTACTTGGTGTCCGTGTGTGTCTTTGTTACTGGGTGTCAGTGTATGTCTTTGTTACTTGGTGTAAGTGTGTGTCTGTGTTACTGGATATCAGTGTCTGTCTTTGTTACTTTGTGTAAGTGTATGTCAGTGTACCTAGGTATCTGTGCATGTCTTTGTTACTTGGTGTCAGTGTATGTCTGTGTTACTTGGTGTAACTGTGTGCCTGTGTTTCTGGGTATCAGTGTATGTCTTTGTTACTTGGTGTCAGTGTATGTCTGTGTTACTTGGTGTAAGTTTGTGCCTGTGTTACTGGCTGTCAGTGCGTGTCTGTGTTACTTGGTGTAAGTCTGTGTCTTTGTTACTTCGTGTCAGTGTGTGTCCGCGTTACTGGGTGTCTGTGTATGTTTTTGTTACTGGGTGTCAGTGTATGTCTGTGTTGCTTGGTGTAAGTGTGTGTCTGTGTTACTGGGTGTCAGTGTGTGTCTGTGTTACTTGGTGTAAGTGTGTGTCTTTGTTACTTGATGTCCGTGTGTGTCTGTGTTACTTGGTGAAAGTGTATGTCTTTGTTACTGGGTGTCAGTGTATGTCTTTGTTACTTGGTGTAAGTGTGTGTCTGTGTTACTGGGTATCAGTGTCTGTCTTTGTTACTTGGTGTAAGTGTGTGTCTGTGTTACTTGGTGTAAGTGTGTGTCTTTGTTACTTGTTGTCAGTGTGTGTCTGTGTTGCTGGGTGTCAGTGCATGTCTTTGTTACTGCGTGTCAGTGTGTGTCTGTGTTACATGGTGTAAGTGTGTGTCTTTGTTACTTGGTGTCCGTGTGTGTCTTTGTTACTGGGTGTCAGTGTATGTCTTTGTTACTGGGTGTCAGTGTATGTCTTTGTTACTTGGTGTAAGTGTGTGTCTGTGTTACTGGGTATCAGTGTCTGTCTTTGTTACTTGGTGTAAGTGCGTGTCTTTGTTACTGGGTGCCAGTGTATGTCTTTGTTACTTGGTGTAAGTGTGTGTATGTGTTACTGGGTATCAGTGTCTGTCTTTGTTACTTGCAGTAAGTGTGTGTCTGTGTTACTTGGTGTAAGTGTGTGTCTTTGTTACTTGGTGTGTGTGTGTGTCTGTGTTACTGGGTGTCAGTGCATGTCTTTGTTACTGGGTGTCAGAGTGTGCCTGTGTTACTAGGTGTAAGTGTGTGTATTTGTTACTTGGTGTCCGTGTGTGTCTTTGTTACTCGGTGTCAGTGTATGTCTTCGTTACTGGGTGTCAGTGTATGTCTTTGTTACTTGGTGTAAGTGTGTGTCTGTGTTACTGGGTATCAGTGTCTGTCTTTGTAACTTGGTGTAAGTGTGTGTCTGTGTTGCTTGGTATCTGTGCATGTCTTTGTTACTTGGTGTCAGTGTCTGTCTGTGTTACTTGGTGTCAGAGTGTGCCTGTGTTTCTGGGTATCAGTGTATGTCTTTGTTACTTGGTGTCAGTTTATGTCTGTGTTACTTGGTGTACGTGTGTGTCTGTGTTACTGGCTGTCAGTGTGTGTCTGTGGTACTTGGTGTAAGTCTGTGTCTCTGTTACTTGGTGTCCGTGTGTGTCTGCGTTACTGCGTGTCAGTGTATGTCTTTGTTCCTGGGTGTCAGTGTAGGTATTTGTTACTTGGTGTAAGTGTGTGTCTGTGTTATTCGGTATCAGTGTATGTCTTTGTTACTTGGTGTCAGTGTATGTCTGTGTTACTTGGTGTAAGTGTTTGTCTGTGTTACTGGGTGTCAGTGTGTGTCTGTGTTACTTGGTGTAAGTGTGTGTCTTTGTTACTTGGTGTCCGTGTGTGTCTGTGTTACTTGGTGTAAGTGTGTGTCTTAGTTACTGGGTGTCAGTGTATGTCTTTGTTACTTTGTGTAAGTGTGTGTCTGTGTTACTGGGTATCAGTGTCTGTCTTTGTTACTTGGTGTAAGAGTGTGTCTGTGTTACTTGGTGTAAGTGTCTGTCTTTGTTACTTGGTGTCCGTGTGTGTCTGTGTTACTGGGTGTCAATGCATGTCTTTGTTACTGGGTGTCAGTGTGTGTCTGTGTTACTTGTTGTAAGTGTGTGTCTTTGTTACTTGGTGTCCGTCTGTGTCTTTGTTACTGGGTGTCAGTGTATGTATTTGTTACTGGGTGTCAGTGTATGTCTGTGTTAATTGGTGTAAGTGTGTGTCTGTGTTACTGGGGATCAGTGTATGTCTTTGTTACTTGGTGTAAGAGTATGTCTTTGTTACTTGGTGTCAGTGTATGTCTTTGTTACTTGGTGTAAGTGTGTGTCTGTGTTACTGGGTGTCAGTGAGTGTCTGTGTTACTTGGTGTAAATGTGTGTCTTTGTTACTTGGTGTCCGTGTGTGTCTGTGTTACTGGGTATCAGTGTATGTCTGTGTTACTGGGGGTCAGTGTGTTTCTGTGTTCCTGGGGGTCAGTTTGTGTTTCTAACTGGGTGTCAGTATGTGTCTGTGTTACTGGGTATCAGTGTATGTCTTTGTTACTTGGTGTAAGTGTATGTCTTTGTTACTTGGTGTCAGTGTATGTGTTTGTGACCTGGTGTCAGTGTGTGTCTTTGTTACTTGGTGTAAGTCGGTGTCTGTTTTACTGGGTATCAGTTTATGTCTTTGTTACTTGGTGTAAGTGTATGTCTTTGTTACTTGGTGTCAGTGTATGTCTTTGTTACTTGGTGTCCGTGTGTGTCTGTGTTACTGGGTGTCAGTTCATGTCTTTTTTACTGTGTATCAGTGTATGTCTTTGTGACTTGGTGTCAGTGTATGTCTTTGCAACTTGGTGTAAGTGTGTATCTGTGTTACTGGGTATCAGTGCATGTCTTTGTTACATGGTGTCAGTGTATTTCAAAATACATGGTGTAGGTGTAGGTCTTTGTTACTTGATGTAATTGTCTGTCTTTGTTACTTGGTGTCAGTGTATGTCTGTGTTACTTGTTGTAAGTGTGTGTCTTTGTTACTTTTTGTCAGTGTATGTCTTTGTTACATGGTGTAAGTGTGTGTCTTTGTTACTTGGTGTAAGTGTATGTCTTTGTTCACTGGTGTCATTGTATGTGTTTGTGAATTGTTGTCAGTGAATGTCTTTGTTACTGGGTGTCAGTGTGTGCCTGTGTTACTTGGTGTAAGTGTGTGTCTTTGTTACTTGGTGTCCGTGTGTGTCTTTGTTACTCGGTGTCAGTGTATGTCTTCGTTACTGGGTGTCAGTGTATGTCTGCGTTACTTGGTGTAAGTGTGTGTCTGTGTTACTGGGTATCAGTGTCTGTCTTTGTTACTTGGTGTACGTGTGTGTCTGTGTTACTGAGTGTCAATGCATGTCTTTGTTACTGGGTGTCAGTGTGTGTCTGTGTTACTTGGTGTAAGTGTGTGTCTTTGTTACTTGGTGTCCGTGTGTGGCTTTGTTACTGGGTGTCAGTGAATGTCTTTGTTACTGGGTGTCAGTGTATGTCTGTGTTACTTGGTGTAAGTGTGTGTCTGTGTTACTGGGTATCAGTGTCTGTCTGTGTTACTTGGTGTCAGTGAGTGTCTGTGTTACTTGGTGTAAATGTGTGTCTTTGTTACTTGGTGTCCGTGTGTGTCTGTGTTACTGGGTATCAGTGTATGTCTGTGTTACTGGGGGTCAGTGTGTTTCTGTGTTCCTGGGGGTCAGTGTGTGTTTCTAACTGGGTGTCAGTTTGTGTCTGTGTTACTGGGTATCAGTGTATGTCTTTGTTACTTGGTGTAAGTGTATGTCTTTGTTACTTGGTGTCAGTGTATGTGTTTGTGACTTGGTGTCAGTGTGTGTCTTTGTTACTTGGTGTAAGTCGGTGTCTGTTTTACTGGGTATCAGTTTATGTCTTTGTTACTTGGTGTAAGTGTATGTCTTTGTTACTTGGTGTCAGTGTATGTCTTTGTTACTTGGTGTCCGTGTGTGTCTGTGTTACTGGGTGTCAGTTCATGTCTTTTTTACTGTGTATCAGTGTATGTCTTTGTGACTTGGTGTCAGTGTATGTCTTTGCTACTTGGTGTAAGTGTGTCTCTGTGTTACTGGGTATCAGTGTATGTCTTTGTTACATGGTGTCAGTGTATTTCAAAATACATGGTGTAGGTGTAGGTCTTTGTTACTTGATGTAATTGTCTGTCTTTGTTACTTGGTGTCTGTTTTTGTCTGTGTTACTTGGTGTAAGTGTGTGTCTTTGTTACTTTTTGTCAGTGTATGTCTTTGTTACTTGGTGTAAGTGTGTGTCTTTGTTACTTGGTGTAAGTGTATGTCTTTGTTCACTGGTGTCATTGTATGTGTTTGTGAATTGTTGTCAGTGAATGTCTTTGTTACTGGGTGTCAGTGTGTGCCTGTTTTACTTGGTGTAAGTGTGTGTCTTTGTTACTTGGTGTCCGTGTGTGTCTTTGTTACTCGGTGTCAGTGTATGTCTTCGTTACTGGGTGTCAGTGTATGTCTGTGTTACTTGGTGTAAGTGTGTGTCTGTGTTACTGGGTATCAGTGTCTGTCTTTGTTACTTGGTGTACGTGTGTGTCTGTGTTACTGAGTGTCAATGCATGTCTTTGTTACTGGGTGTCAGTGTGTGTCTGTGTTACTTGGTGTAAGTGTGTGTCTTTGTTACTTGGTGTCCGTGTGTGGCTTTGTTACTGGGTGTCAGTGAATGTCTTTGTTACTGGGTGTCAGTGTATGTCTGTGTTACTTGGTGTAAGTGTGTGTTTGTGTTACTGGGTATCAGTGTCTGTCTGTGTTACTTGGTGTACGTGTGTGTCTGTGTTACTTGGTATCTGTGCATGTCTTTGTTACTTGGTGTCAGTGTCTGTCTGTGTTACTTGGTGTAAGAGTGTGCCTGTGTTACTGGGTATCAGTGTATGTCTTTGTTACTTGGTGTCAGAGTATGTCTGTGTTACTTGGTGTACGTGTGTGTCTGTGTTACTGGCTGTCAGTGTGTGTCTGTGTTACTTGGTGTAAGTCTGTGTCTCTGTTACTTGGTGTCCGTGTGTGTCTGCGTTACTGCGTGTCAGTGTATGTCTTTGTGACTGGGTGTCAGTGTATGTATTTGTTACTTGGTGTAAGTGTGTGTCTGTGTTACTGGGTATCGGTGTATGTCTTTGTTACTTGGTGTCAGTGTATGTCAAAATACATGGTGTAGGTGTAGGTCTTTGTTACTTGATGTAATTGTCTGTCTTTGTTACTTGGTGTCAGTGTATGTCTGTGTTACTTGGTGTAAGTGTGTGTCTTTGTTACTTGGTGTAAGTGTGTGTCTTTGTTACTTGGTGTAAGTATATGTCTTTGCTCACTGCTGTCATTGTATGTGTTTGTGAATTGTTGTCAGTGAATGTCTTTGTTACTGGGTGTCAGTGTGTGCCTGTGTTACTTGGTGTATGTGTGTGTCTTTGTTACTTGGTGTCCGTGTGTGTCTTTGTTACTCGGTGTCAGTGTATGTCTTCGTTACTGGGTGTCAGTGTATGTCTTTGTTACTTGGTGTAAGTATGTGTCTGTGTTACTGGGTATCAGTGTCTGTCTTTGTTACTTGGTGTAAGTGTGTGTCTGTGTTACTTGGTATCTGTGCATGTCTTTGTTACTTGGTGTCAGTGTCTGTCTGTGTTACTTGGTGTAAGTCTGTGTCTCTGTTACTTGGTGTCCGTGTGTGTCTGCGTTACTGCGTGTCAGTGTATGTCTTTGTTACTGGGTGTCAGTGTATGTATTTGTTACTTGGTGTAAGTGTGTGTCTGTGTTACTGGGTTTCAGTGTATGTCTTTGTTACTTGGTGTCAGTGTATGTCTGTGTTACTTGGTGTAAGTGTGTGTCTGTGTTACTGGGTGTCAGTGTGTGTCTGTGTTACTTGGTGTAAGTGTGTGTCTTTGTTACTTGGTGTCCGTGTGTGTCTGTGTTACTTGGTGTAAGTGTGTGTCCTTGTTACTGGGTGTCAGTGTATGTCTTTGTTACTTTGTGTTAGTGTGTGTCTGTGTTACTGGGTATCAGTGTCTGTCTTTGTTACTTGGTGTAAGTGTGTGTCTGTGTTACTTGGTGTAAGTGTGCGTCTTTGTTACTTGTTGTCCATGTGTGTCTGTGTTACTGGGTGTCAGTGCATGTCTTTGTTACTGGGTGTCAGAGTGTGTCTGTGTTACTTGGTGTAAGTGTGTGTCTTTGTTACTTGGTGTCCGTGTGTGTCTTTGTTACTGGGTGTCAGTGTATGTCATTGTTACTGGGTGTCAGTGTATGTCTGTGTTACTTGGTGTAAGAGTGTGTCTGTGTTACTGGGGATCAGTGTATGTCTTTGTTACTTGGTGTAAGTGTGTGTCTCTGTTACTGGTTATCAGTGTATGTCTTTGTTACTTTGTGTAAGTGTATGTCTTTGTTACTTGGTGTCAGTGTCTGTCTGTGTTACTTGGTGTAAGTCTGTGTCTCTGTTACTTGGTGTCCGTGTGTGTCTGCGTTACTGCGTGTCAGTGTATGTCTTTGTTACTGGGTGTCAGTGTATGTATTTGTTACTTGGTGTAAGTGTGTGTCTGTGTTACTGGGTATCAGTGTATGTCTTTGTTACTTGGTGTCAGTGTATGTCTGTGTTACTTGGTGTAAGTGTGTGTCTGTGTTACTGGGTGTCAGTGTGTGTCTGTGTTACTTGGTGTAAGTGTGTGTCTTTGTTACTTGGTGTCCGTGTGTGTCTGTGTTACTTGGTGTAAGTGTGTGTCCTTGTTACTGGGTGTCAGTGTATGTCTTTGTTACATTGTGTAAGTGTGTGTCTGTGTTACTGGGTATCAGTGTCTGTCTTTGTTACTTGGTGTAAGTGTGTGTCTGTGTTACTTGGTGTAAGTGTGCGTCTTTGTTACTTGTTGTCCATGTGTGTCTGTGTTACTGGGTGTCAGTGCATGTCTTTGTTACTGGGTGTCAGAGTGTGTCTGTGTTACTTGGTGTAAGTGTGTGTCTTTGTTACTTGGTGTCCGTGTGTGTCTTTGTTACTGGGTGTCAGTGTATGTCATTGTTACTGGGTGTCAGTGTATGTCTGTGTTACTTGATGTAAGAGTGTGTCTGTGTTACTGGGGATCAGTGTATGTCTTTGTTACTTGGTGTAAGTGTGTGTCTCTGTTACTGGTTATCAGTGTATGTCTTTGTTACTTTGTGTAAGTGTATGTCTTTGTAACTTGGTGTCAGTGTATGTCTTTGTTACTTGGTGTAAGTGTGTGTCTTTGTTACTGGGTGTCAGTGTGTGTCCGTGTTACTTGGTGTAAATGTGTGTCTTTGTTACTTGGTGTCCGTGTGTGTCTGTGTTACTGGGTATCAGTGTATGTCTGTGTTACTGGGGGTCAGTGTGTTTCTGTGTTCCTGGGGGTCAGTGTGTGTTTCTAACTCGGTGTCAGTGTGTGTCTGTGTTACTGGGTATCAGTGCATGTCTTTGTTACTTGGTGCATGTGTATGTCTTTGTTACTTGGTGTCAGTGTATGTGTTTGTGACTTGGTGTCAGTGTGTGTCTTTGTTACTTGGTGTAAGTCTGTGTCTGTTTTACTGGGTATCAGTTTATGTCTTTGTTACTTGGTGAAAGTGTATGTCTTTGTTACTTGGTGTCAGTGTATGTCTTTGTTACTTGGTGTCCGTGTGTGTCTGTGTTACTGGGTGCCAGTGCATGTCTTTGTTACTGGGTATCAGTGTATGTCTTTGTTACTTTGTTTCAGTGCATGTCTTTGTTACTGGGTGTCAGTGTGTGTCTTTGTGACTTGGTGTCAGTGTATGTCTTTGCTACTTGGTGTAAGTGTGTCTCTGTGTTACTGGGTATCAGTGTATGTCTTTGTTACATGGTGTCAGTGTATGTCAAAATACATGGTGTAGGTGTAGGTCTTTGTTACTTGATGTAATTGTCTGTCTTTGTTACTTGGTGTCAGTGTATGTCTGTGTTACTTGGTGTAAGTGTGTGTCTTTGTTACTTCTTGTCAGTGTATGTCTTTGTTACTTGGTGTCATTGTATGTGTTTGTGAATTGTTGTCAGTGAATGTCTTTGTTACTGGGTGTCAGTGTATGTCTTTGTTACTTGGTGTAAGTGTATGTCAAAATACCTGGTGTAAGTGTATGTCTGTGTTACTTGGTGTAAGTGTATGTCTTTGTTACTTGGTGTAAGTGTGCGTCTGTGTCACTGGGTATCAGTGTATGTCTTTGTTACTGGGTATCAGTGTTTGTCTTTGAGACTTGGTGTCAGTGTATGTCTTTGTTACTGGTTGTCAGTGTGTGTCTTTGTGACTTGGTGTCAGTGTGTGTCTTTGTTACTGGGTATCAGTGTATGTCTTGAATACTTGGTGTCATTGTATGACTTTGTTACTGTTTGTCACTGTGTGTCTTTGTGACTTGGTGTCAGTGTCTGCCTTTGTTACTTGGTGTAAGTGTGTGTCTGTGTTACTGGGTATCAGTGTATGTCTCTGTTACCTGGTGTCAGTGTATCTCTTTGTTACTGGGTGTCAGTGTATGTCTTTGTTACTTGGTGTAAGTGTGTGTCTGTGTTACTGGGTATCAGTGTATGTATTTGTTACTTGGAGACAGTGTATGTCAAAATAAATGGTGTAATTGTATGTCTTTGTTACTTGGTGTAATTGTCTGTCTTTGTTACTTGGTGTCAGTGTCTGTCTATGTTACTTGGTGTAAGTGTGTGTCTTTGTTACTTCTTGTCAGTGTATGTCTTTGTTACTTGGTGTAAGTGTATGTCTTTGTTACTTGGTGTCAGTGCATGTGTTTGTGACTTGTTGTCAGTGGATGTCTTTGTTACTGGGTCTCAGTGTGTGTCTTTGCTAGTTGGTGTAAGTGTATGTCAAAATACTTGGTGTAAGTGTATGTCTGTGTTACTTGGTGTAAGTGTATGTCTTTGTTACTTGGTGTAAGTTTGCGTCTGTGTTACTGGGTATCATTGTATGTCTTTGTTACTGGGTATCAGTGTATGTCTTTGGACTCGGTGTCTGTGTATGTCTTTGTTACGGGGTGTCAGTGTGTGTCTTTGTGACTTGGGGTCAGTGCATGTCTTTGTTACTTGGTGTAAGTTTGTGTCTGTGTTACTGGGTATCAGTGTATGTCTTTGTTACTTGGTGGCAGTGTATGTCAAAATACTTGGTGTAAGTGTATGTCTTTGTTACTTGGAGTAATGAGTGTCTTTGTTACTTGGTGTCAGTGTGTGTATGTGTTCCTGGGTGGCAGTGTATGTCTTTGTTACTTGGTGTCAGTGGATTTCTTTGTTACTGGGTGTCAGTGTATGTCTTTGTTACTTGGTGTAAGTGTGCGTCTGTGTTAATGAGTATCAGTGCATGTCTTTGTTACTTGGTGTCAGTGTATGTCTTTGTTACTTGGTGTACGTGTGTGTCTGTGTTACTGGGGGTCAGTCTGTGTCTGTGTTACTGGGGGTCATTGTGTGTTTCTAACTGGGTGTCAGTGTGTGTCTGTGTTACTGGGTATCAATGTATGTCTTTGTTACTTGGTGTAAGTGTATGTCTTTGTTACTTGGTGTCATTGTATGTCTTAGTTACCGGGTGTCTGTGTCTGTCTTTGTGACTTGGTGTCAGTGTATGTCTTTGTTACTTGATGTAAGTGTGTGTCAGTGTTACTGTGTATCAGTGTATGTCTTTGTTACTTGGTGGCAGTGTATGTCAAAATACTTGGTGTAAGTGTATGTCTTTGTTACTTGGAGTAAGTGAGTGTCTTTGTTACTTGGTGTCAGTGTATGTCTTTGTTACTGGGTGTAAGTGTGTGTCTTTGTGACTTGGTGTCCGTGAGTGTCTTTGTTACTTGGTGTAAGTGTGTGTCTGTGTTACTGGGGGTCAGTATGTGTCTGTGTTACTGGGGGTCATTGTGTGTTTCTAACTGGGTGTCAGTGTGTGTCTGTGTTACTGGGTATCAATGTATGTCTTTGTTACTTGGTGTATGTGTATGTGTTTGTGACTTGGTGTCATTGAATGTCTTAGTAACCGGGTGTCAGTGTATGTCTTTGTTACTTGGTGCAAGTGTATGTCAAAATACTTGTTGTAAGTGTATGTCTTTGTTACTTGGTGTAATTGTCTGTCTTTGTTTCTTGGTGTAAGTGTATGTCTTTGTTACTTGGTGTCAGTGTATGTCTGTGTTACTTGGTGTAAGTATGTGTCTTTGTTACTTGGTGTAAGTGTATGTCTCTGTTAATGGTTATCAGTGTATGTCTTTGTTACTTGGTGTCAGTATATGTCTTTGTTATTTGGTGTCCGTGTGTGTCTGTGTTACTGGGTGTCAGTGTATGTCTTTGTTACTGGGTGTCTGTGTATGTCTTTGTTACTTGGTGTGAGTGTGTGTCTGTGTTACTGGGTATCAGTGTGTGTCTTTGTTACTTGGTGTAAGTGTGTGTCTGTGCTACATGGTGTCAGTGTATGTCTTTGTTACTTGGTGTAAGTGTATGTCAAAATACTGGGTGTCAGTGTATGTCTTTGTTACTTGGTGTAAGTGTGTGTCTGTGTTACTGGGTATCAGTGTGTGTCTTTGTTACTTGGTGTAAGTGTGTGTCTGTGTTACTGGGTATCAGTGTGTGTCTTTGTTACTTGGTGTAAGTGTGTGTCTGTGTTACATGGTGTCAGTGTATGTCTTTGTTACTTGGTGTCAGTGTATGTCTGTGTTACTTGGTGTAAGTATGTGTCTTTGTTACTTGGTGTAAGTGTATGTCTGTGTTAATGGGTATCAGTGTATGTCTTTGTTACTTGGTGTCAGTATATGTCTTTGTTATTTGGTGTCCGTGTGTGTCTGTGTTACTGGGTGTCAGTGTATGTCTTTGTTACTGGGTGTCAGTGTGTGTTTGTGTTACTTGGTGTAAGTGTGTGTCTTTGTTACTTGGTGTCCGTGTGTGTCTGTGCTACTGGGTGTCAGTGTATGTCTTTGTTACTGGGTGTCAGTGTATGTCTTTGTTACTTGGTGTAAGTGTGTGTCTGTGTTACTGGGTATCAGTGTGTGTCTTTGTTACTTGGTGTAAGTGTGTGTCTGTGTTACATGGTGTCAGTGTATGTCTTTGTTACTTGGTGTAAGTGTATGTCAAAATACTTGGTGTCAGTGTGTGTCTGTGTTACTGGGTGTCAGTGTGTTTCTGGGTGTCAGTGTGTGTCTGTGACACTAGGTGTCAGTATTTAGTTTAGTTTGGAGATACAGCACTGAAACAGGCCCTCCGGCCCACCGAGTCTGTGCCGACCATCAACCAACCATTTATACTAATTCTACACGAATCCCGTATTCCAGTAACATCCCCACCGGTCCCTGTATATTTCCCTACCACCTACCTATACTAGGGGCAATTTATAATGGCCAATTAACCAATCAACCTGCAAGTCTTTGGCATGTGGGAGGAAACCGGAGCACACGGAGGAAATCCACGCAGACACAGGGAGAACTTGCAAACTCCGCACAGGCAGTACCCAGAATCGAACCCTGGTCCCTGGAGCTGTGAGGCTGCAGTGCTAACCACTGCGCCACTGTGCCGCCCAGTGTGTTTGCCTGTGTTACTGGGTGTCAGTGTATGTCTTTGTTACTTGGTGTCAGTGTGTGTCTGTGTTACTGGGTGTCAGTGTGTTTGTTTGTGTTACTGGGTGTCAGTGTGTCCGTGTTACTTGGTGTAAGTGTGTGTCTTTGTTACTTGGTGTCCGTGTGTGTCTGTGTTACTGGGTGTCAGTGTATGTCTTTGTCACTGGGTGTCAGTGTATGTCTTTGTTACTTGGTGTAAGTGTGTGTCTGTGTTACTGGGTATCAGTGTGTGTCTTTGTTACTTGGTGTAAGTGTGTATCTGTGTTACTGGGTATCAGTGTATGTCTTTGTTACTGGGTATCAGTGTATGTCTTTGTGACTTGGTGTCATTGTATGTCATTGTTACTGGGTGTCAATGTGTGTCTTTGTGACTTGGTGTCAGTGTATGGCTTTATTACTTGGTGTAAGTGTGTGTCTGTGTTACTGGGTATCAGTGTATGTCTTTGTTACCTGGTGTCAGTGTATCTCTTTGTTACTGGGTGTCAGTGTATGTCTTTGTTACTTGGTGTAAGTGTGTGTCTGTGTTACTGGGTATCAGTGTATGTATTTGTTACTTGGAGTCAGTGTATGTCAAAATAAATGGTGTAATTGTATGTCTTTGTTACGTGGTATAATTGTCTGTCTTTGTTACTTGGTGTCAGTGTATGTCTATGTTACTTGGTGTAAGTGTGTGTCTTTGTTACTTCTTGTCAGTGTATGTCTTTGTTACTTGGTGTAAGTGTATGTCTTTGTTACTTGGTGTCAGTGCATGTGTTTGTGACCTGTTGTCAGTGGATGTCTTTGTTACTGGGTGTCAGTGTGTGTCTTTGCTAGTTGGTGTAAGTGTATGTCAAAATACTTGGTGTAAGTGTATGTCTGTGTTACTTGGTGAAAGTGTATGTCTTTGTTACTTGGTGTAAGTTTGCGTCTGTGTTACTGGGTATCATTGTATGTCTTTGTTACTGGGTATCAGTGTATGTCTTTGTGACTTGGTGTCTGTGTATGTCTTTGTTACTGGGTGTCAGTGTGTGTCTTTGTGACTTGGGGTCAGTGCATGTCTTTGTTACTTGGTGTAAGTTTGTGTCTGTGTTACTGGGTATCAGTGTATGTCTTTGTTACTTGGTGGCAGTGTATGTCAAAATACTTGGTGTAAGTGTATGTCTTTGTTACTTGGATTAAGTGAGTGTCTTTGTTACTTGGTGTCAGTGTGTGTATGTGTTCCTGGGTGGCAGTGTATGTCTTTGTTACTTTGTGTCAGTGGATTTCTTTGTTACTGTGTGTCAGTGTATGTCTTTGTTACTTGGTGTAAGTGTGCGTCTGTGTTAATGGGTATCAGTGCATGTCTTTGATACTTGGTGTCATTGTATGTCTTTGTTACTTCGTGTAAGTGTGCGTCTGTGTTACTGGGTATCAGTTTATGTCTTTGTTACTTGGTGTCAGTGTATGTCTTTGTTACTTGGTGTACGTGTGTGTCTGTGTTACTGGGGGTCAGTGTGTGTCTGTGTTACTGGGGGTCATTGTGTATTTCTAACTGGGTGTCAGTGTGTGCCTGTGTTACTGGGTATCAATGTAAGTCTTTGTTACTTGGTGTAAGTGTATGTCTTTGTTACTTGGTGTCATTGTATGTCTTATTACCGGGTGTCTGTGTCTGTCTTTGTGACTAGGTGTCAGTGTATGTCTTTGTTACTTGATGTAAGTGTGTGTCTGTGTTACTGTGTATCAGTGTATGTCTTTGTTACTTGGTGGCAGTGTATGTCAAAATACTTGGTGTAAGTGTATGTCTTTGTTACTTGGAGTAAGTGAGTGTCTTTGTTACTTGGTGTCAGTGTATGTCTTTGTTACTGGGTGTAAGTGTGTGTCTTTGTGACTTGGTGTCAGTGTATGTCTTTGTTACTTGATGTAAGTGTGTGTCTGTGTTACTGTGTCAGTGTATGTCTTTGTTACTTGGTGGCAGTGTATGTCAAAATACTTGGTGTAAGTGGATGTCTTTGTTACTTGGAGTACGTGAGTGTCTTTGTTACTTGGTGTAAGTGTGTGTCTGTGTTACTGGGGGTCAGTGTGTGTCTGTGTTACTGGGTATCAATGTATGTCTTTGTTACTTGGTGTATGTGTATGTGTTTGTGACTTGGTGTCATTGAATGTCTTAGTTAACGGGTGTCAGTGTATGTCTTTGTTACTTGGTGCAAGTGTATGTCAAAATACTTGTTGTAAGTGTATGTCTTTGTTACTTGGTGTAATTATCTGTCTTTGTTTCTTGGTGTAAGTGTATGTCTTTGTTACTTGGTGTCAGTGTATGTCTGTGTTACTTGGTGTAAGTATGTGTCTTTGTTACTTGGTGTCAGTGTATGTCTGTGTTAATGGGTATCAGTGTATGTCTTTGTTACTTGGTGTCAGTATATGTCTTTGTTACTTGGTGTCCGTGTGTGTCTGTGTTACTGGGTGTCAGTGTATGTCTTTGTTACTGGGTGTCAGTGTGTGTTTGTGTTACTTGGTGTAAGTGTGTGTCTTTGTTACTTGGTGTCCGTGTGTGTCTGTGTTACTGGGTGTCAGTGTATGTCTTTGTTACTGGGTGTCAGTGTATGTCTTTGTTACTGGGTGTCAGTGTGTGTTTGTGTTACTTGGTGTAAGTGTGTGTCTTTGTTACTTGGTGTCCGTGTGTGTCTGTGTTACTGGGTGTCAGTGTATGTCTTTGTTACTGGGTGTCAGTGTATGTCTTTGTTACTTGGTGTAAGTGTGTGTCTGTGTTACTGGGTATCAGTGTGTGTCTTTGTTACTTGGTGTAAGTGTGTGTCTGTGTTACATGGTGTCAGTGTATGTCTTTGTTACTTGGTGTAAGTGTATGTCAAAATACTGGGTGTACGTGTATGTCTGTGTTACTTGGTGTATGTGTATGTCTTTGTTACTTGGTGTAAGTGTGCGTCTGTGTTACTGGGTATCAGTGTATGTCTTTGTTACTTGGTGTCAGTGTATGTCTTTGTTACTTGGTGTACGTGTGTGTCTGTGTTACTGGGGGTCAGTCTGTGTCTGTGTTACTGGGGGTCATTGTGTGTTTCTAACTGGGTGTCAGTGTGTGTCTGTGTTACTGGGTATCAATGTATGTCTTTGTTACTTGGTGTAAGTGTATGTCTTTGTTACTTGGTGTCATTGTATGTCTTAGTTACCGGGTGTCTGTGTCTGTCTTTGTGACTTGGTGTCAGTGTATGTCTTTGTTACTTGATGTAAGTGTGTGTCTGTGTTACTGTGTATCAGTGTATGTCTTTGTTACTTGGTGGCAGTGTATGTCAAAATACTTGGTGTAAGTGTATGTCTTTGTTACTTGGAGTAAGTGAGTGTCTTTGTTACTTGGTGTCAGTGTATGTCTTTGTTACTGGGTGTAAGTGTGTGTCTTTGTGACTTGGTGTCCGTGAGTGTCTTTGTTACTTGGTGTAAGTGTGTGTCTGTGTTACTGGGGGTCAGTATGTGTCTGTGTTACTGGGGGTCATTGTGTGTTTCTAACTGGGTGTCAGTGTGTGTCTGTGTTACTGGGTATCAATGTATGTCTTTGTTACTTGGTGTATGTGTATGTGTTTGTGACTTGGTGTCATTGAATGTCTTAGTAACCGGGTGTCAGTGTATGTCTTTGTTACTTGGTGCAAGTGTATGTCAAAATACTTGTTGTAAGTGTATGTCTTTGTTACTTGGTGTAATTGTCTGTCTTTGTTTCTTGGTGTAAGTGTATGTCTTTGTTACTTGGTGTCAGTGTATGTCTGTGTTACTTGGTGTAAGTATGTGTCTTTGTTACTTGGTGTAAGTGTATGTCTCTGTTAATGGGTATCAGTGTATGTCTTTGTTACTTGGTGTCAGTATATGTCTTTGTTATTTGGTGTCCGTGTGTGTCTGTGTTACTGGGTGTCAGTGTATGTCTTTGTTACTGGGTGTCTGTGTATGTCTTTGTTACTTGGTGTGAGTGTGTGTCTGTGTTACTGGGTATCAGTGTGTGTCTTTGTTACTTGGTGTAAGTGTGTGTCTGTGCTACATGGTGTCAGTGTATGTCTTTGTTACTTGGTGTAAGTGTATGTCAAAATACTGGGTGTCAGTGTATGTCTTTGTTACTTGGTGTAAGTGTGTGTCTGTGTTACTGGGTATCAGTGTGTGTCTTTGTTACTTGGTGTAAGTGTGTGTCTGTGTTACTGGGTATCAGTGTGTGTCTTTGTTACTTGGTGTAAGTGTGTGTCTGTGTTACTTGGTGTCAGTGTATGTCTTTGTTACTTGGTGTCAGTGTATGTCTGTGTTACTTGGTGTAAGTATGTGTCTTTGTTACTTGGTGTAAGTGTATGTCTGTGTTAATGGGTATCAGTGTATGTCTTTGTTACTTGGTGTCAGTATATGTCTTTGTTATTTGGTGTCCGTGTGTGTCTGTGTTACTGGGTGTCAGTGTATGTCTTTGTTACTGGGTGTCAGTGTGTGTTTGTGTTACTTGGTGTAAGTGTGTGTCTTTGTTACTTGGTGTCCGTGTGTGTCTGTGTTACTGGGTGTCAGTGTATGTCTTTGTTACTGGGTGTCAGTGTATGTCTTTGTTACTTGGTGTAAGTGTGTGTCTGTGTTACTGGGTATCAGTGTGTGTCTTTGTTACTTGGTGTAAGTGTGTGTCTGTGTTACATGGTGTCAGTGTATGTCTTTGTTACTTGGTGTAAGTGTATGTCAAAATACTTGGTGTCAGTGTGTGTCTGTGTTACTGGGTGTCAGTGTGTTTCTGGGTGTCAGTGTGTGTCTGTGACACTAGGTGTCAGTATTTAGTTTAGTTTGGAGATACAGCACTGAAACAGGCCCTCCGGCCCACCGAGTCTGTGCCGACCATCAACCAACCATTTATACTAATTCTACACGAATCCCGTATTCCAGTAACATCCCCACCGGTCCCTGTATATTTCCCTACCACCTACCTATACTAGGGGCAATTTATAATGGCCAATTAACCAATCAACCTGCAAGTCTTTGGCATGTGAGAGGAAACCGGAGCACACGGAGGAAATCCACGCAGACACAGGGAGAACTTGCAAACTCCGCACAGGCAGTACCCAGAATCGAACCCTGGTCCCTGGAGCTGTGAGGCTGCAGTGCTAACCACTGCGCCACTGTGCCGCCCAGTGTGTTTGCCTGTGTTACTGGGTGTCAGTGTATGTCTTTGTTACTTGGTGTCAGTGTGTGTCTGTGTTACTGGGTGTCAGTGTGTTTGTTTGTGTTACTGGGTGTCAGTGTGTCCGTGTTACTTGGTGTAAGTGTGTGTCTTTGTTACTTGGTGTCCGTGTGTGTCTGTGTTACTGGGTGTCAGTGTATGTCTTTGTCACTGGGTGTCAGTGTATGTCTTTGTTACTTGGTGTAAGTGTGTGTCTGTGTTACTGGGTATCAGTGTGTGTCTTTGTTACTTGGTGTAAGTGTGTATCTGTGTTACTGGGTATCAGTGTATGTCTTTGTTACTGGGTATCAGTGTATGTCTTTGTGACTTGGTGTCATTGTATGTCATTGTTACTGGGTGTCAATGTGTGTCTTTGTGACTTGGTGTCAGTGTATGGCTTTATTACTTGGTGTAAGTGTGTGTCTGTGTTACTGGGTATCAGTGTATGTCTTTGTTACCTGGTGTCAGTGTATCTCTTTGTTACTGGGTGTCAGTGTATGTCTTTGTTACTTGGTGTAAGTGTGTGTCTGTGTTACTGGGTATCAGTGTATGTATTTGTTACTTGGAGTCAGTGTATGTCAAAATAAATGGTGTAATTGTATGTCTTTGTTACGTGGTATAATTGTCTGTCTTTGTTACTTGGTGTCAGTGTATGTCTATGTTACTTGGTGTAAGTGTGTGTCTTTGTTACTTCTTGTCAGTGTATGTCTTTGTTACTTGGTGTAAGTGTATGTCTTTGTTACTTGGTGTCAGTGCATGTGTTTGTGACCTGTTGTCAGTGGATGTCTTTGTTACTGGGTGTCAGTGTGTGTCTTTGCTAGTTGGTGTAAGTGTATGTCAAAATACTTGGTGTAAGTGTATGTCTGTGTTACTTGGTGAAAGTGTATGTCTTTGTTACTTGGTGTAAGTTTGCGTCTGTGTTACTGGGTATCATTGTATGTCTTTGTTACTGGGTATCAGTGTATGTCTTTGTGACTTGGTGTCTGTGTATGTCTTTGTTACTGGGTGTCAGTGTGTGTCTTTGTGACTTGGGGTCAGTGCATGTCTTTGTTACTTGGTGTAAGTTTGTGTCTGTGTTACTGGGTATCAGTGTATGTCTTTGTTACTTGGTGGCAGTGTATGTCAAAATACTTGGTGTAAGTGTATGTCTTTGTTACTTGGATTAAGTGAGTGTCTTTGTTACTTGGTGTCAGTGTGTGTATGTGTTCCTGGGTGGCAGTGTATGTCTTTGTTACTTGGTGTCAGTGGATTTCTTTGTTACTGTGTGTCAGTGTATGTCTTTGTTACTTGGTGTAAGTGTGCGTCTGTGTTAATGGGTATCAGTGCATGTCTTTGATACTTGGTGTCATTGTATGTCTTTGTTACTTCGTGTAAGTGTGCGTCTGTGTTACTGGGTATCAGTTTATGTCTTTGTTACTTGGTGTCAGTGTATGTCTTTGTTACTTGGTGTACGTGTGTGTCTGTGTTACTGGGGGTCAGTGTGTGTCTGTGTTACTGGGGGTCATTGTGTGTTTCTAACTGGGTGTCAGTGTGTGCCTGTGTTACTGGGTATCAATGTAAGTCTTTGTTACTTGGTGTAAGTGTATGTCTTTGTTACTTGGTGTCATTGTATGTCTTATTACCGGGTGTCTGTGTCTGTCTTTGTGACTAGGTGTCAGTGTATGTCTTTGTTACTTGATGTAAGTGTGTGTCTGTGTTACTGTGTATCAGTGTATGTCTTTGTTACTTGGTGGCAGTGTATGTCAAAATACTTGGTGTAAGTGTATGTCTTTGTTACTTGGAGTAAGTGAGTGTCTTTGTTACTTGGTGTCAGTGTATGTCTTTGTTACTGGGTGTAAGTGTGTGTCTTTGTGACTTGGTGTCAGTGTATGTCTTTGTTACTTGATGTAAGTGTGTGTCTGTGTTACTGTGTCAGTGTATGTCTTTGTTACTTGGTGGCAGTGTATGTCAAAATACTTGGTGTAAGTGGATGTCTTTGTTACTTGGAGTACGTGAGTGTCTTTGTTACTTGGTGTAAGTGTGTGTCTGTGTTACTGGGGGTCAGTGTGTGTCTGTGTTACTGGGGGTTATTGTGTGTTTCTAACTGGGTGTCAGTGTGTGTCTGTGTTACTGGGTATCAATGTATGTCTTTGTTACTTGGTGTATGTGTATGTGTTTGTGACTTGGTGTCATTGAATGTCTTAGTTAACGGGTGTCAGTGTATGTCTTTGTTACTTGGTGCAAGTGTATGTCAAAATACTTGGTGTAAGTGTGTGTCTGTGTTACATGGTGTCAGTGTATGTCTTTGTTACTTGGTGTAAGTGTATGTCAAAATACTTGGTGTCAGTGTGTGTCTGTGTTACTGGGTGTCAGTGTGTTTCTGGGTGTCAGTGTGTGTCTGTGACACTAGGTGTCAGTATTTAGTTTAGTTTGGAGATACAGCACTGAAACAGGCCCTCCGGCCCACCGAGTCTGTGCCGACCATCAACCAACCATTTATACTAATTCTACACGAATCCCGTATTCCAGTAACATCCCCACCGGTCCCTGTATATTTCCCTACCACCTACCTATACTAGGGGCAATTTATAATGGCCAATTAACCAATCAACCTGCAAGTCTTTGGCATGTGGGAGGAAACCGGAGCACACGGAGGAAATCCACGCAGACACAGGGAGAACTTGCAAACTCCGCACAGGCAGTACCCAGAATCGAACCCTGGTCCCTGGAGCTGTGAGGCTGCAGTGCTAACCACTGCGCCACTGTGCCGCCCAGTGTGTTTGCCTGTGTTACTGGGTGTCAGTGTATGTCTTTGTTACTTGGTGTCAGTGTGTGTCTGTGTTACTGGGTGTCAGTGTGTTTGTTTGTGTTACTGGGTGTCAGTGTGTCCGTGTTACTTGGTGTAAGTGTGTGTCTTTGTTACTTGGTGTCCGTGTGTGTCTGTGTTACTGGGTGTCAGTGTATGTCTTTGTCACTGGGTGTCAGTGTATGTCTTTGTTACTTGGTGTAAGTGTGTGTCTGTGTTACTGGGTATCAGTGTGTGTCTTTGTTACTTGGTGTAAGTGTGTATCTGTGTTACTGGGTATCAGTGTATGTCTTTGTTACTGGGTATCAGTGTATGTCTTTGTGACTTGGTGTCATTGTATGTCATTGTTACTGGGTGTCAATGTGTGTCTTTGTGACTTGGTGTCAGTGTATGGCTTTATTACTTGGTGTAAGTGTGTGTCTGTGTTACTGGGTATCAGTGTATGTCTTTGTTACCTGGTGTCAGTGTATCTCTTTGTTACTGGGTGTCAGTGTATGTCTTTGTTACTTGGTGTAAGTGTGTGTCTGTGTTACTGGGTATCAGTGTATGTATTTGTTACTTGGAGTCAGTGTATGTCAAAATAAATGGTGTAATTGTATGTCTTTGTTACGTGGTATAATTGTCTGTCTTTGTTACTTGGTGTCAGTGTATGTCTATGTTACTTGGTGTAAGTGTGTGTCTTTGTTACTTCTTGTCAGTGTATGTCTTTGTTACTTGGTGTAAGTGTATGTCTTTGTTACTTGGTGTCAGTGCATGTGTTTGTGACCTGTTGTCAGTGGATGTCTTTGTTACTGGGTGTCAGTGTGTGTCTTTGCTAGTTGGTGTAAGTGTGTGTCAAAATACTTGGTGTAAGTGTATGTCTGTGTTACTTGGTGAAAGTGTATGTCTTTGTTACTTGGTGTAAGTTTGCGTCTGTGTTACTGGGTATCATTGTATGTCTTTGTTACTGGGTATCAGTGTATGTCTTTGTGACTTGGTGTCTGTGTATGTCTTTGTTACTGGGTGTCAGTGTGTGTCTTTGTGACTTGGGGTCAGTGCATGTCTTTGTTACTTGGTGTAAGTTTGTGTCTGTGTTACTGGGTATCAGTGTATGTCTTTGTTACTTGGTGGCAGTGTATGTCAAAATACTTGGTGTAAGTGTATGTCTTTGTTACTTGGATTAAGTGAGTGTCTTTGTTACTTGGTGTCAGTGTGTGTATGTGTTCCTGGGTGGCAGTGTATGTCTTTGTTACTTGGTGTCAGTGGATTTCTTTGTTACTGTGTGTCAGTGTATGTCTTTGTTACTTGGTGTAAGTGTGCGTCTGTGTTAATGGGTATCAGTGCATGTCTTTGATACTTGGTGTCATTGTATGTCTTTGTTACTTCGTGTAAGTGTGCGTCTGTGTTACTGGGTATCAGTTTATGTCTTTGTTACTTGGTGTCAGTGTATGTCTTTGTTACTTGGTGTACGTGTGTGTCTGTGTTACTGGGGGTCAGTGTGTGTCTGTGTTACTGGGGGTCATTGTGTGTTTCTAACTGGGTGTCAGTGTGTGCCTGTGTTACTGGGTATCAATGTAAGTCTTTGTTACTTGGTGTAAGTGTATGTCTTTGTTACTTGGTGTCATTGTATGTCTTATTACCGGGTGTCTGTGTCTGTCTTTGTGACTAGGTGTCAGTGTATGTCTTTGTTACTTGATGTAAGTGTGTGTCTGTGTTACTGTGTATCAGTGTATGTCTTTGTTACTTGGTGGCAGTGTATGTCAAAATACTTGGTGTAAGTGTATGTCTTTGTTACTTGGAGTAAGTGAGTGTCTTTGTTACTTGGTGTCAGTGTATGTCTTTGTTACTGGGTGTAAGTGTGTGTCTTTGTGACTTGGTGTCAGTGTATGTCTTTGTTACTTGATGTAAGTGTGTGTCTGTGTTACTGTGTCAGTGTATGTCTTTGTTACTTGGTGGCAGTGTATGTCAAAATACTTGGTGTAAGTGGATGTCTTTGTTACTTGGAGTACGTGAGTGTCTTTGTTACTTGGTGTAAGTGTGTGTCTGTGTTACTGGGGGTCAGTGTGTGTCTGTGTTACTGGGGGTTATTGTGTGTTTCTAACTGGGTGTCAGTGTGTGTCTGTGTTACTGGGTATCAATGTATGTCTTTGTTACTTGGTGTATGTGTATGTGTTTGTGACTTGGTGTCATTGAATGTCTTAGTTAACGGGTGTCAGTGTATGTCTTTGTTACTTGGTGCAAGTGTATGTCAAAATACTTGTTGTAAGTGTATGTCTTTGTTACTTGGTGTAATTATCTGTCTTTGTTTCTTGGTGTAAGTGTATGTCTTTGTTACTTGGTGTCAGTGTATGTCTGTGTTACTTGGTGTAAGTATGTGTCTTTGTTACTTGGTGTCAGTGTATGTCTGTGTTAATGGGTATCAGTGTATGTCTTTGTTACTTGGTGTCAGTATATGTCTTTGTTACTTGGTGTCCGTGTGTGTCTGTGTTACTGGGTGTCAGTGAATGTCTTTGTTACTGGGTGTCAGTGTGTGTTTGTGTTACTTGGTGTAAGTGTGTGTCTTTGTTACTTGGTGTCCGTGTGTGTCTGTGTTACTGGGTGTCAGTGTATGTCTTTGTTACTGGGTGTCAGTGTATGTCTTTGTTACTTGGTGTAAGTGTGTGTCTGTGTTACTGGGTATCAGTGTGTGTCTTTGTTACTTGGTGTAAGTGTGTGTCTGTGTTACATGGTGTCAGTGTATGTCTTTGTTACTTGGTGTAAGTGTATGTCAAAATACTGGGTGTACGTGTATGTCTGTGTTACTTGGTGTATGTGTATGTCTTTGTTACTTGGTGTAAGTGTGCGTCTGTGTTACTGGGTATCAGTGTATGTCTTTGTTGCATGGTGTAAGCGTATGTCTTTGTTACTTGGTGTATGTGTGCGTCTGTGTTACTGGGTATCAGTGTATGTCTTTGTTACTTGGTGTAAGTGTGTGTATGTGTTACTGGGTATCAGTGTGTGTCTTTGTTACTTGGTGGAAGTGTGTGTCTGTGTTACAGGGTGTCAGTGTATGGCTTTGTTACTTGGTGTAAGTGTATGTCAAAATATTTGATGTAAGTGTATGTCTGTGTTACTTGGTGTAAGTGTATGTCTTTGTTACTTGGTGTAAGTGTGCGTCTGTGTTACTGGGTATCAGTGTATGTCTTTGTTACTTGGTGTCAGCGTATGTCTTTGTTACTTGGTGTATGTGTGCGTCTGTGTTACTGGGTATCAGTGTATGTCTTTGTAACTTGGTGTCAGTGCATGTCAAATTACTTGGTGCAGGTGTATGTCTTTGTTACTTGGTGTAACTGTCTGTCTTTGTTACTTGGTGTCAGTGTATGTCTGTGTTACTTGGTGTAAGTGTGTGTCTTTGTTACTTGGTGTAAGTGTATGTCTTTGTGACTTGGTATCAGTGTATGCCTTTGTTACTGGATGTCAGTGTGTGTCTGTGTTACTGGGTATCAGTGTATGTCTTCGTGACTTGGTATCAGTGCATGTCTTTGTTACTGGGTGTCAGTGTGTGTCTGTGTTACTTGGTGTAAGTGTATGTCTGAGTTACTTGGTGCAAGTGTATGTCTTTGTTACTTGGTGTAAGTGTGCGTCTGTGTTGCTGGGTATCAGTGTATGTCTTTGTTACTGGTGATCAGTGTATGTCTTTGTGACTTGGTGTCAGTGTATGTCTTTGTTACTTGGTGTCCGTGTGTGTCTGTGTTTCTGGGTGTCAGTGCATGTCTTTGTTACTGGGTGTCAGTGTGTGTCTGTGTTACTTGGTGTAAGTGTATGTCTGAGTTACTTGGTGCAAGTGTATGTCTTTGTTACTTGGTGTAAGTTTGCGTCTGTGTTACTGGGTATCATTGTATGTCTTTGTTACTGGGTATCAGTGTATGTCTTTGTGACTCGGTGTCTGTGTATGTCTTTGTTACGGGGTGTCAGTGTGTGTCTTTGTGACTTGGGGTCAGTGCATGTCTTTGTTACTTGGTGTAAGTTTGTGTCTGTGTTACTGGGTATCAGTGTATGTCTTTGTTACTTGGTGGCAGTGTATGTCAAAATACTTGGTGTAAGTGTATGTCTTTGTTACTTGGAGTAATGAGTGTCTTTGTTACTTGGTGTCAGTGTGTGTATGTGTTCCTGGGTGGCAGTGTATGTCTTTGTTACTTGGTGTCAGTGGATTTCTTTGTTACTGGGTGTCAGTGTATGTCTTTGTTACTTGGTGTAAGTGTGCGTCTGTGTTAATGAGTATCAGTGCATGTCTTTGATACTTGGTGTCATTGTATGTCTTTGTTACTTGGTGTAAGTGTGCGTTGTGTTACTGGTATCAGTTTATGTCTTTGTTACTTGGTGTCAGTGTATGTCTTTGTTACTTGGTGTACGTGTGTGTCTGTGTTACTGGGGGTCAGTCTGTGTCTGTGTTACTGGGGGTCATTGTGTGTTTCTAACTGGGTGTCAGTGTGTGTCTGTGTTACTGGGTATCAATGTATGTCTTTGTTACTTGGTGTAAGTGTATGTCTTTGTTACTTGGTGTCATTGTATGTCTTAGTTACCGGGTGTCTGTGTCTGTCTTTGTGACTTGGTGTCAGTGTATGTCTTTGTTACTTGATGTAAGTGTGTGTCTGTGTTACTGTGTATCAGTGTATGTCTTTGTTACTTGGTGGCAGTGTATGTCAAAATACTTGGTGTAAGTGTATGTCTTTGTTACTTGGAGTAAGTGAGTGTCTTTGTTACTTGGTGTCAGTGTATGTCTTTGTTACTGGGTGTAAGTGTGTGTCTTTGTGACTTGGTGTCCGTGAGTGTCTTTGTTACTTGGTGTAAGTGTGTGTCTGTGTTACTGGGGGTCAGTATGTGTCTGTGTTACTGGGGGTCATTGTGTGTTTCTAACTGGGTGTCAGTGTGTGTCTGTGTTACTGGGTATCAATGTATGTCTTTGTTACTTGGTGTATGTGTATGTGTTTGTGACTTGGTGTCATTGAATGTCTTAGTAACCGGGTGTCAGTGTATGTCTTTGTTACTTGGTGCAAGTGTATGTCAAAATACTTGTTGTAAGTGTATGTCTTTGTTACTTGGTGTAATTGTCTGTCTTTGTTTCTTGGTGTAAGTGTATGTCTTTGTTACTTGGTGTCAGTGTATGTCTGTGTTACTTGGTGTAAGAGTATGTCTTTGTTACTTGGTGTAAGTGTATGTCTCTGTTAATGGGTATCAGTGTATGTCTTTGTTACTTGGTGTCAGTATATGTCTTTGTTATTTGGTGTCCGTGTGTGTCTGTGTTACTGGGTGTCAGTGTATGTCTTTGTTACTGGGTGTCTGTGTATGTCTTTGTTACTTGGTGTGAGTGTGTGTCTGTGTTACTGGGTATCAGTGTGTGTCTTTGTTACTTGGTGTAAGTGTGTGTCTGTGCTACATGGTGTCAGTGTATGTCTTTGTTACTTGGTGTAAGTGTATGTCAAAATACTGGGTGTCAGTGTATGTCTTTGTTACTTGGTGTAAGTGTATGTCTGTGTTACTGGGTATCAGTGTGTGTCTTTGTTACTTGGTGTAAGTGTGTGTCTGTGTTACTGGGTATCAGTGTGTGTCTTTGTTACTTGGTGTAAGTGTGTGTCTGTGTTACATGGTGTCAGTGTATGTCTTTGTTACTTGGTGTCAGTGTATGTCTGTGTTACTTGGTGTAAGTATGTGTCTTTGTTACTTGGTGTAAGTGTATGTCTGTGTTAATGGGTATCAGTGTATGTCTTTGTTACTTGGTGTCAGTATATGTCTTTGTTATTTGGTGTCCGTGTGTGTCTGTGTTACTGGGTGTCAGTGTATGTCTTTGTTACTGGGTGTCAGTGTGTGTTTGTGTTACTTGGTGTAAGTGTGTGTCTTTGTTACTTGGTGTCCGTGTGTGTCTGTGTTACTGGGTGTCAGTGTATGTCTTTGTTACTGGGTGTCAGTGTATGTCTTTGTTACTTGGTGTAAGTGTGTGTCTGTGTTACTGGGTATCAGTGTGTGTCTTTGTTACTTGGTGTAAGTGTGTGTCTGTGTTACATGGTGTCAGTGTATGTCTTTGTTACTTGGTGTAAGTGTATGTCAAAATACTTGGTGTCAGTGTGTGTCTGTGTTACTGGGTGTCAGTGTGTTTCTGGGTGTCAGTGTGTGTCTGTGACACTAGGTGTCAGTATTTAGTTTAGTTTGGAGATACAGCACTGAAACAGGCCCTCCGGCCCACCGAGTCTGTGCCGACCCTCAACCAACAATTTATACTAATCCTACACGAATCCCGTATTCCAATAACATCCCCACCGGTCCCTATATATTTCCCGACCACCAACCTATACTAGGGGCAATTTATAATGGCCAATTAACCTACCAAGCTGCAAGTCTTTGGCATGTGGGAGGAAACCGGAGCTCACGGAGGAAACCCACGCAGACACAGGGAGAACTTGCAAACTCCGCACAGGCAGTAACCAGAATCGAACCCGGGTCCCTGGAGCTGTGAGGCTGCAGTACTAACCACTGCGCCACTGTGCCACCCAGTGTGTATCTGTTTTACTGCGTGTCAGTGTATGTCTTTGTTACTTGGTGTCCGTGTGTGTCTGTGTTACTGGGTGTCAGTGCATCTCTTTGTTACTGGGTGTCAGTGTATGTCTTTGTTACTTGGTGTAAGTGTGTGTCTGTCTTACTGGGTATCAGTGTGTGTCTTTGTTACTTGGTGTAAGTGTGTGTCTGTGCTACTGGGTATCAGTGTATGTCTTTGTAACTGGGTATCAGTGCATGTCTTTGTGACTTGGTGTCAGTGTATGTCTTTGTTACTGGGTGTCAGTGTCTTTCTTTGTGACTTGGTGTCAGTGTATGTCTTTGTTACTTGGTGTAAGTGTGTGTCTGTCTTACTTGGTATCAGTGTATGTCTTTGTTACTTGGTGTCAGTGTATGTCTTTGTTACTGGGTGTCCGAGTGTGTCTTTGTGACTTGGTGTCAGTGTATGTCTTTGTTTCTTGGTGTAAGTGTGTGTCTGTGTTACTGGGTATCAGTGTATGTCTTTGATACTTGATGTCAGTGTATGTCAAAATTCTTTGTGTAAGTGTAGGTCTTTGTTACTTGGTGTTAGTGTCTGTCTCTTTTACTTGGTGTATATGTATGTCTTTGTTACTTGGTGTAATTGTATGTCTTTGTTACTTGGTGTCAGTGTATGTCTTTGTTACTTGGTGTCAGTGTGTGTCTGTGTTACTGCGTATCAGTGTATGTCTTTGTGAAATGGTATCAGTGTATGCCTTTGTTACTGGGTGTCAGTGTGTGTCTGTGTTACTGGGTATCAGTGTATGTCTTTGTGACTTGGTATCAGTGTATGTCTTTGTTACTGGGTGTCAGTGTGTGTCTGTGTTCCTGGGTATCAGTGTATGTCTTTGTGACTTGGTGTAAGTGTGTGTCTTTGTTACTTGGTGTAATTGTATGTCTTTGTTACTTGGTTTCAGTGTATGTCTTTGTTACTTGGTGTCAGTGTGTTTCTGTGTTACTGGGTATCAGCTTATGTCTTTGTGACTTGGTACCAGTGTATGTCTTTGTTACTGGGTGTCAGTGTGTGTCTGTGTTACTGGGTATCAGTGTATGTCTTTGTGACTTGGTATCAGTGTATGTCTTTGTTACTGGGTGTCAGTGTGCGTTTGTGTTCCTGCGTATCAGTGTATGTCTTTGTGACTTGGTGTCAGTGTATGTCTTTGTTACTGGGTGTCAGTGTGTGCCTTTGTGACTTGGTGTCAGTGTATGTCTTTGTTACTTGGTGTAAGTGTGTGTCTGTGATACTGGGCATCAGTGTATCACTTTGTTACTTGGTGTCAGTTTATGTCTTTGTTACTTGGTGTAAGTGTATGTCTCTGTTACTTGGTGTCAGTGTATGTGTTTGTGACTTGTTGTCAGTGGATGTCTTTGTTACTGGGTGTCAGTGTATGTCTTTGTTGCTTGGTGTAAGTGTATGTCTGTGTTACTTGGTGTAAGTGTATGTCTGTGTTACTTGGTGTAAGTGTATGTCTTTGTTCTTTGGTGTAAGTGTGCGTCTGTGTTACCTGGTATCAGTGTATGACATTGTTACTGGGTATCAGTGTATCTCTTTGTGTCTTGGTGTCAGTGTATGTCTTTTTTACTGGGTGTCTGTGTGTGTCTTTGTGACTTGGTGCCAGTGTACGTCTTTGTTACTTGGTGTAAGTGTGTGTCTGTGTTACTGGGTATCAGTGTATGTCATTGTTACTTGGTGTCAGTGTACGTCTTTGTTACTTGGTGTAAGTGTATGTCAAAATACTTGGTGTCAGTGTATGTCTGTGTTACTTGGTGTAAGTGTATGTCTTTGTTACTTGGTGTAAGTGTGCGTCTGTGTTACTGGGTGTTAGTGTATGTCTTTGTTACTTGGTGTCAGTGTATGTCTTTGTTACTTGGTGTACGTGTGCGTCTGTGTTAGTGGGTATCAGTGTATGTCTTTGTTACTTGGTGTCAGTGTATGTCTTTGTTACTTGGTGTAAGTGTGTGTCTGTGTTACTGGGGGTCAGTGTGTGTCTGTGTTACTGGGGGTCTTTGTGTGTTTCCAACTGGGTGTCAGTGTGTGTCTGTGTTACTGGGTATCAATGTATGTCTTTGTTACTGGGTGTAAGTGTGTGTCTTTGTTACTTGGTGTCAGTGTATGTGTTTGTGACTTGGTGTCATTGTATGTCTTTGTTACTGGGTGTCAGTGTATGTCTTTGTTACTTGGTGCAAGTGCATGTCAAAATACTTGGTGTAAGTGTATGTCTTTGTTACTTGGTGTAATTGTCTGTCTTTGTTACTTGGTGTGAGTGTATGTCTGTGTTACTTGGTGTAAGTATGTGTCTTTGTTACTTGGTGTAAGTGTATGTCTTTGTTACTGGGTATGAGTGTATATCTTTGTGACTTGGTGTCAGTGTATGTCTTTGTTACTGGGTGTCAGTGTGTGTCTTTGTGACTTGGTGTCAGTGCATGTCTTTGTTATTTGGTGTAAGTGTGTGTCTGTGTTACTGGGTATCAGTGTATGTCTTTGTTACTTGGTGGCAGTGTGTGTCTTTGTTACTTGGTGTCAGTGTGTGTCTGTGTTCCTGGTTGTCAGTCTATGTCTTTGTTACTTGGTGTCAGTGTGTGTCAAAATATTTGGTGTAAGTGTATGTCTTTGTTACTTGGTGTAATTATGTGTCTTTGTTACTTGGTGTAAGTGTATGTCTGTGTTACTGGGTATCAGCCTATGTCTTTGTGACTTGGTATCAGTGTTTGTCTTTGTTACTGGGTGTCAGTGTCTGTCTGTGTTACTGGGTATCAGTGTATGTCTTTGTGACTTGGTATCAGTGTATGCCTTTTTGACTGGGTGTCAGTGTGTGTCTGTGTTACTGGGTATCAGTGTATGTCTTTGTGACTTGGTATCAGTGTATGTCTTTGTTACTGGGTGTCAGTGTGTGTCTGTGTTCCTGGGTATCAGTGTGTGTCTTTGTGACTTGGTGTAAGTGTGTGTCTATGTTACTTGGTGTAATTGTATGTCTTTGTTACTTGGTGACAGTGTGTTTCTGTGTTACTGGGTATCAGCTTATGACTTTGTGACTTGGTATCAGTGTATGTCTTTGTTACTGGGTGTCAGTGTGTGTCTGTGTTACTGGGTATCAGTGCATGTCTGTGTTAATGTGTTTCAGAGCTTGTTACTGGGTGTTACTGTGTATCAGTGACACTAGGTGTCAGTATTTAGTTTAGTTTGGAGATCCAGCACTGAAACAGGGCCTTCGGCCCACCGAGTCTGTGCCGACCCTCAACCAACGATTTATACTAATCCTACACGAATCCCATATTCCAATAACATCCCCACCGGTCCCTATATATTTCCCGACCACCTACCTATACTAGGGGCAATTTATAATGGCCAATTAACCTACCAAGCTGCAAGTCTTTGGCAATAGGGAGGAAACCGGAGCTCACGGAGGAAACCCACGCAAACACAGGGAGAACTTGCAAACTCCGCACAGGCAGTACCCAGAATCGAACCCGGGTCCCTGGAGCTGTGAGGCTGCAGTACTAACCACTGCGCCACTGTGCCGCCCAGTGTGTATCTGTTTTACTGCGTGTCAGTGTATGTCTTTGTTACTTGGTGTCCGTGTGTGTCTGTGTTACTGGGTGTCAGTGCATGTCTTTGTTACTGGGTGTCAGTGTTTGTCTTTGTTACTTGGTGTAAGTGTGTGTCTGTCTTACTGGGTATCAGTGTGTGTCTTTGTTACTTGGTGTAAGTGTGTGTCTGTGCTACTGGGTATCAGTGTATGTCTTTGTAACTGGGTATCAGTGCATGTCTTTGTGACTTGGTGTCAGTGTATGTCTTTGTTACTGGGTG
This sequence comes from Heterodontus francisci, assembly GCF_036365525.1. NCBI lineage: Eukaryota > Metazoa > Chordata > Chondrichthyes > Heterodontiformes > Heterodontidae > Heterodontus > Heterodontus francisci. Next base: position 1,068,746 of record NW_027141364.1, on the reverse strand, counting down.
TCAGTGTCTGTCTTTGTGACTTGGTGTCAGTGTATGTCTTTGTTACTTGGTGTAAGTGTGTGTCTGTCTTACTTGGTATCAGTGTATGTCTTTGTTACTTGGTGTCAGTGTATGTCTTTGTTACTGGGTGTCCGAGTGTGTCTTTGTGACTTGGTGTCAGTGTATGTCTTTGTTTCTTGGTGTAAGTGTGTGTCTGTGTTACTGGGTATCAGTGTATGTCTTTGATACTTGGTGTCAGTGTATGTCAAAATTCTTTGTGTAAGTGTAGGTCTTTGTTACTTGGTGTTAGTGTCTGTCTCTTTTACTTGGTGTAAGTGTATGTCTTTGTTACTTGGTGTAATTGTATGTCTTTGTTACTTGGTGTCAGTGTATGTCTTTGTTACTTGGTGTCAGTGTGTGTCTGTGTTACTGCGTATCAGTGTATGTCTTTGTGACTTGGTATCAGTGTATGCCCTTGTTACAGGGTGTCAGTGTGTGTCTTTGTGACTTGGTATCAGTGTATGTCTTTGTTACTGGGTGTCAGTGTGTGTCTGTGTTCCTGGGTATCAGTGTATGTCTTTGTGACTTGGTGTAAGTGTGTGTCTTTGTTACTTGGTGTAATTGTATGTCTTTGTTACTTGGTGTCAGTGTATGTCTTTGTTACTTGGTGTCAGTGTGTTTCTGTGTTACTTGGTATCAGCTTATGTCTTTGTGACTTGGTACCAGTGTATGTCTTTGTTACTGGGTGTCAGTGTGTGTCTGTGTTACTGGGTATCAGTGTACGTCTTTGTGACTTGGTATCAGTGTATGTCTTTGTTACTGGGTGTCAGTGTGCGTTTGTGTTCCTGGGTATCAGTGTATGTCTTTGTGACTTGGTGTCAGTGTATGTCTTTGTTACTGGGTTTCAGTGTGTGCCTTTGTGACTTGGTGTCAGTGTATGTCTGTGTTACTTGGTGTAAGTGTGTGTCTGTGATACTGGGCATCAGTGTATGTCTTTGTTACTTGGTGTCAGTTTATGTCTTTGTTACTTGGTGTAAGTGTATGTCTCTGTTACTTGGTGTCAGTGTATGTGTTTGTGACTTGTTGTCAGTGGATGTCTTTGTTACTGGGTGTCAGTGTATGTCTTTGTTGCTTGGTGTAAGTGTATGTCTGTGTTACTTGGTGTAAGTGTATGTCTGTGTTACTTGGTGTAAGTGTATGTCTTTGTTCTTTGGTGTAAGTGTGCGTCTGTGTTACCTGGTATCAGTGTATGACATTGTTACTGGGTATCAGTGTATCTCTTTGTGTCTTGGTGTCAGTGTATGTCTTTGTTACTTGGTGTCAGTGTGTGTCTTTGTGACTTGGTGTCAGTGTATGTCTTTGTTACTTGGTGTAAGTGTGTGTCTGTGTTACTGGGTATCAGTGTATGTCTTTGATACTTGGTGTCAGTGTATGTCTTTTTACTGGGTGTCAGTGTGTGTCTTTGTGACTTGGTGCCAGTGTACGTCTTTGTTACTTGGTGTAAGTGTGTGTCTGTGTTACTGGGTATCAGTGTATGTCATTGTTACTTGGTGTCAGTGTACGTCTTTGTTACTTGGTGTAAGTGTATGTCAAAATACTTGGTGTCAGTGTATGTCTGTGTTACTTGGTGTAAGTGTATGTCTTTGTTACTTGGTGTAAGTGTGCGTCTGTGTTACTGGGTGTTAGTGTATGTCTTTGTTACTTGGTGTCAGTGTATGTCTTTGTTACTTGGTGTACGTGTGCGTCTGTGTTAGTGGGTATCAGTGTATGTCTTTGTTACTTGGTGTCAGTGTATGTCTTTGTTACTTGGTGTAAGTGTGTGTCTGTGTTACTGGGGGTCAGTGTGTGTCTGTGTTACTGGGGGTCTTTGTGTGTTTCCAACTGGGTGTCAGTGTGTGTCTGTGTTACTGGGTATCAATGTATGTCTTTGTTACTGGGTGTAAGTGTGTGTCTTTGTTACTTGGTGTCAGTGTATGTGTTTGTGACTTGGTGTCATTGTATGTCTTTGTTACTGGGTGTCAGTGTATGTCTTTGTTACTTGGTGCAAGTGCATGTCAAAATACTTGGTGTAAGTGTATGTCTTTGTTACTTGGTGTAATTGTCTGTCTTTGTTACTTGGTGTGAGTGTATGTCTGTGTTACTTGGTGTAAGTATGTGTCTTTGTTACTTGGTGTAGGTGTATGTCTTTGTTACTGGGTATCAGTGTATGTCTTTGTGACTTGGTGTCAGTGTATGTCTTTGTTACTGGGTGTCAGTGTGTGTCTTTGTGACTTGGTGTCAGTGCATGTCTTTGTTATATGGTGTAAGTGTGTGTCTGTGTTACTGGGTATCAGTGTATGTCTTTGTTACTTGGTGGCAGTGTGTGTCTTTGTTACTTGGTGTCAGTGTGTGTCTGTGTTCCTGGTTGTCAGTGTATGTCTTTGTTACTTGGTGTCAGTGTGTGTCAAAATATTTGGTGTAAGTGTATGTCTTTGTTACTTGGTGTAATTATGTGTCTTTGTTACTTGGTGTAAGTGTATGTCTGTGTTACTGGGTATCAGCTTATGTCTTTGTGACTTGGTATCAGTGTTTGTCTTTGTTACTGGGTGTCAGTGTCTGTCTGTGTTACTGGGTATCAGTGTATGTCTTTGTGACTTGGTATCAGTGTATGCCTTTTTGACTGGGTGTCAGTGTGTGTCTGTGTTACTGGGTATCAGTGTACGTCTTTGTGACTTGGTATCAGTGTATGTCTTTGTTACTGGGTGTCAGTGTGTGTCTGTGTTCCTGGGTATCAGTGTGTGTCTTTGTGACTTGGTGTAAGTGTGTGTCTATGTTACTTGGTGTAATTGTATGTCTTTGTTACTTGGTGACAGTGTGTTTCTGTGTTACTGGGTATCAGCTTATGACTTTGTGACTTGGTATCAGTGTATGTCTTTGTTACTGGGTGTTAGTGTGTGTCTGTGTTACTGGGTATCAGTGCATGTCTGTGTTAATGTGTTTCAGAGCTTGTTACTGCATGTTACTGTGTATCAGTGACACTAGGTGTCAGTATTTAGTTTAGTTTGGAGATCCAGCACTGAAACAGGGCCTTCGGCCCACCGAGTCTGTGCCGACCCTCAACCAACAATTTATACTAATCCTACACGAATCCCATATTCCAATAACATCCCCACCGGTCCCTATATATTTCCCGACCACCTACCTATACTAGGGGCAATTTATAATGGCCAATTAACCTACCAAGCTGCAAGTCTTTGGCATGTGGGAGGAAACCGGAGCTCACGGAGGAAACCCACGCAGACACAGGGAGAACTTGCAAACTCCGCACAGGCAGTACCCAGAATCAAACCCGGGTCCCTGGAGCTGTGAGGCTGCAGTACTAACCACTGCGCCACTGTGCCGCCCAGTGTGTATCTTTTTTCCTGCGTGTCAGTGTATGTCTTTGTTACTTGGTGTCCGTGTGTGTCTGTGTTACTGGGTGTCAGTGCATGTCTTTGTTACTGGGTGTCAGTGTATGTCTTTGTTACTTGGTGTAAGTGTGTGTCTGTCTTACTGGGTATCAGTGTGTGTCTTTGTTACTTGGTGTAAGTGTGTGTCTGTGCTACTGGGTATCAGTGTATGTCTTTGTTACTGGGTATCAGTGCATGTCTTTGTGACTTGGTGTCAGTGAATGTCTTTGTTACTGGGTGTCAGTGTCTGTCTTTGTGACTTGGTGTCAGTGTATGTCTTTGTTACTTGGTGTAAGTGTGTGTCTGTGTTACTTGGTATCAGTGTATGTCTTTGTTACTTGGTGTCAGTGTATGTCAAAATTCTTTGTGTAAGTGTAGGTCATTGTTAATTGGTGTTAGTGTCTGTCTCTTTTACTTGGTGTAAGTGTATGTCTTTGTTACTTGGTGTAATTGTATGTCTTTGTTGCTTGGTGTCAGTGTATGTCTTTGTTACTTGGTGTCAGTGTGTGTCTGTGTTACTGGGTATCAGCTTATGTCTTTGTGACTTGGTATCAGTGTCTGTCTTTGTTACTGGGTGTCAGTGTGTGTCTGTGTTACTGGGTATCAGTGTATGTCTTTGTGACTTGGTATCAGTGTATGCCTTTGTTACTGGGTGTCAGTGTGTGTCTGTGTTACTGGGTATCAGTGTATGTCTTTGTGACTTGGTATCAGTGTATGTCTTTGTTACTGGGTGTCAGTGTATGTCTTTGTTACTTGGTGTAAGTGTGTGTCTGTGTTACTGGGTATCAATGTATGTCTTTTTTACTGGGTGTCAGTGTGTGTCTTTGCGACTTGGTGCCAGTGTACGTCTTTGTTACTTGGTGTAAGTGTGTGTCTGTGTTACTGGGTATCAGTGTATGTCATTGTTACTTGGTGTCAGTGTACGTCTTTGTTACTTGGTGTAAGTGTATGTCAAAATACTTGGTGTCAGTGTATGTCTGTGTTACTTGGTGTAAGTGTATGTCTTTGTTACTTGGTGTAAGTGTGCGTCTGTGTTACTGGGTGTCAGTGTATGTCTTTGTTACTTGGTGTCAGTGTATGTCTTTGTTACTTGGTGTAAGTGTGCGTCTGTGTTAGTGGGTATCAGTGCATGTCTTTGTTACTTGGTGTCAGTGTATGTCTTTGTTACTTGGTGCAAGTGTGTGTCTGTGTTACTGGGGGTCAGTGTGTGTCTGTGTTACTGGGGGTCTTTGTGTGTTTCCAACTGGGTGTCAGTGTGTGTCTGTGTTACTGGGTATCAATGTATGTCTTTGTTACTGGGTGTAAGTGTATGTCTTTGTTACTTGGTGTCAGTGTATGTCTTTGTGACTTGGTGTCATTGTATGTCTTTGTTACTGGGTGTCAGTGTATGTCTTTGTTACTTGGTGCAAGTGCATGTCAAAATACTTGGTGTAAGTGTATGTCTTTGTTACTTGGTGTAATTGTCTGTCTTTGTTACTTGGTGTCAGTGTATGTCTGTGTTACTTGGTGTAAGTATGTGTCTTTGTTAATTGGTGTAAGTGTATGTCTTTGTTACTGGGTATCAGTGTATGTCTTTGTGACTTGGTGTCAGTGTATGTCTTTGTTACTGGGTGTCAGTGTGTGTCTTTGTGACCTGGTGTCAGTGCATGTCTTTGTTATTTGGTGTAAGTGTGTGTCTGTGTTACTGGGTATCAGTGTATGTCTTTGTTACTTGGTGGCAGTGTGTGTCTTTGTTACTTGGTGTCAGTGTGTGTCTGTGTTCCTGGTTGTCAGTGTTTGTCTTTGTTACTTGGTGTCAGTGTGTGTCAAAATACTTGGTGTAAGTGTATGTATTTGTTACTTGGTGTAATTATGTGTCTTTGTTACTGGGTGTCAGTGTGTGTCTGTGTTACTGGGTATCAGTGTATGTCTTTGTGACTTGGTATCAGTGTATGCCTTTGTTACTGGGTGTCAGTGTGTGTCTGTGTTACTGGGTATCAGTGTATGTCTTTGTGACTTGGTATCAGTGTATGTCTTTGTTACTGGGTGTCAGTGTGTGTCTGTGTTCCTGGGTATCAGTGTGTGTCTTTGTGACTTGGTGTAAGTGTGTGTCTATGTTACTTGGTGTAATTGTATGTCTTTGTTACTTGGTGTCAGTGTGTTTCTGTGTTACTGGGTATCAGCTTATGTCTTTGTGACTTGGTATCAGTGTATGTCTTTGTTACTGGGTGTCAGTGTGTGTCTGTGTTACTGGGTATCAGTGTATGTCTTTGTGACTTGGTATCAGTGCATGCCTTTGTTACTGGGTGTCAGTGTGTGTCTGTGTTACTGGGTATCAGTGTATGTCTTTGTGACTTGGTATCAGTGTATGTCTTTGTTACTGGGTGTCAGTGTGTGTCTGTGTTCCTGGGTATCAGTGTGTGTCTTTGTTACTTGGTGTAATTGTATGTCTTTGTTACTTGGTGTCAGTGTATGTCTTTGTTACTGGGTGTCAGTGTGTGTCTGTGTTACTGGGTATCAGTGCATGTCTGTGTTACTGGGTATCAGTGCATGTCTGTGTTAATGTGTTTCAGAGAGTGTTACTGGGTGTTACTGTGTATCAGTGACACTAGGTGTCAGTATTTAGTTTAGTTTGGAGATCCAGCACTGAAACAGGGCCTTCGGCCCACCGAGTCTGTGCCGACCCACAACCAACAATTTATACTAATCCTACACGAATCCCATATTCCAATAACATCCCCACCGGTCCCTATATATTTACCGACCACCGACCTATACCAGGGGCAATTTATAATGGCCAATTAACCTGCCAAGCAGCAAGTCTTTGGCATGTGGGAGGAAACAGGAGCTCACGGAGGATACACACGCAGACACAGGGAGAACTTGCAAACTCCGCACAGGCAGTACCAAGAATCGAACCCGCGTCCCTGGAGCTGTGAGGCTGCAGTACTAACCACTGCGCCACTGTGCCGCCCAGTGTGTATCTGTTTTACTGCGTGTCAGTGTATGTCTTTGTTACTTGGTGTCCGTGTGTGTCTGTGTTACTGGGTGTCAGTGCATGTCTTTGTTACTGGGTGTCAGTGTATGTCTTTGTTACTTGGTGTAAGTGTGTGTCTGTCTTACTGGGTATCAGTGTGTGTCTTTGTTACTTGGTGTAAGTGTGTGTCTGTGCTACTGGGTATCAGTGTATGTCTTTGTTACTGGGTATCAGTGCATGTCTTTGTGACTTGGTGTCAGTGTATGTCTTTGTTACTGGGTGTCAGTGTCTGTCTTTGTGACTTGGTGTCAGTGTATGTCTTTGTTACTTGGTGTAAGTGTGTGTCTGTGTTACTTGGTATCAGTGTATGTCTTTGTTACTTGGTGTCAGTGTATGTCTTTGTTACTGGGTGTAAGTGTGTGTCTGTGTTACTGGGTATCAGTGTATGTCTTTGATACTTGGTGTCAGTGTATGTCAAAATTCTTTGTGTAAGTGTAGGTCTTTGTCACTTGGTGTTAGTGTCTGTCTCTTTTACTTGGTGTAAGTGTATGTCTTTGTTACTTGGTGTAATTGTATGTCTTTGTTACTTGGTGTCAGTGTATGTCTTTGTTACTTGGTGTCAGTGTGTGTCTGTGTTACTGGGTATCAGCTTATGTCTTTGTGACTTGGTATCAGTGTATGTCTTTGTTACTGGGTGTCAGTGTGTGTCTGTGTTACTGGGTATCAGTGTATGTCTTTGTGACTTGGTATCAGTGTATGCCTTTGTTACTGGGTGTCAGTGTGTGTCTGTGTTACTGGGTATCAGTGTATGTCTTTGTGACTTGGTATCAGTGTATGTCTTTGTTACTGGGTGTCAGTGTGTGTCTGTGTTCCTGGGTATCAGTGTATGTCTTTGTGACTTGGTGTAAGTGTGTGTCTTTGTTACTTGGTGTAATTGTATGTCTTTGTTACTTGGTGTCAGTGTATGTCTTTGTTACTTGGTGTCAGTGTGTTTCTGTGTTACTGGGTATCAGCTTATGTCTTTGTGACTTGGTATCAGTGTATGTCTTTGTTACTGGGTGTCAGTGTGTGTCTGTGTTACTGGGTATCAGTGTATGTCTTTGTGACTTCGTATCAGTGTATGTCTTTGTTATTGGGTGTCAGTGTGCTTTTGTGTTCCTGGGTATCAGTGCATGTCTTTGTGACTTGGTGTCAGTGTACGTCTTTGTTACTGTGTGTCAGTGTGTGCCTTAGTGACTTGGTGTCAGTGTATGTCTTTGTTACTTGGTGTCAGTTTATGTCTTTGTTACTTGGTGTAAGTGTATGTCTTTGTTACTTGGTGTCAGTGTATGTGTTTGTGACTTGTTGTCAGTGGATGTCTTTGTTACTGGGTGTCACTGTATGTCTTTGTTGCTTGGTGTAAGTGTATGTCAAAATACTTGGTGTAAGTGTATGTCTGTGTTACTTGGTGAAAGTGTATGTCTTTGTTCTTTGGTGTAAGTGTGCGTCTGTGTTACTGGGTATCAGTGTATGACATTGTTACTGGGTATCAGTGTATCTCTTTGTGACTTGGTGTCAGTGTATGTCTTTGTTACTTGGTGTCAGTGTGTGTCTTTGTGACTTGGTGTCAGTGTATGTCTTTGTTACTTTTTGTAAGTGTGTGTCTGTGTTACTGGGTATCAGTGTATGTCTTTGATACTTGGTGTCAGTGTATGTCTTTTTTACTGGGTGTCAGTGTGTGTCTTTGTGACCTGGTGCCAGTGTACGTCTTTGTTATTTGGTGTAAGTGTGTGTCTGTGTTACTGGGTATCAGTGTATGTCATTGTTACTTGGTGTCAGTGTACGTCTTTGTTACTTGGTGTAAGTGTATGTCAAAATACTTGGTGTCAGTGTATGTCTGTGTCACTTGGTGTAAGTGTATGACTTTGTTACTTGGTGTAAGTGTGCGTCTGTGTTACTGGGTGTCAGTGTATGTCTTTGTTACTTGGTGTCAGTGTATGTCTTTGTTACTTGGTGTAAGTGTGCGTCTGTGTTAGTGGGTATCAGTGTATGTCTTTGTTACTTGGTGTCAGTGTATGTCTTTGTTACTTGGTGTAAGTGTGTGTCTGTGTTACTGGGGGTCTTTGTCTGCTTCCAACTGGGTGTAGGTGTGTGTCTGTGTTACTGGGTGTCAATGTATGTCTTTGTTACTGGGTGTAAGTGTATGTCTTTGTTACTTGGTGTCAGTGTATGTGTTTGTGACTTGGTGTCATTGTATGTCTTAGTTACTGGATGTCAGTGTATGTCTTTGTTACTTGGTGCAAGTGCATGTCAAAATACTTGGTGTAAGTGTATGTCTTTGTTACTTGGTGTAATTGTCTGTCTTTGTTACTTGGTGTCAGTGTATGTCTGTGTTACTTGGAGTAAGTATGTGTCTTTGTTACTTGGTGTAAGTGTATGTCTTTGTTACTGGGTATCAGTGTATGTCTTTGTGACTTGGTGTCAGTGTATGTCTTTGTTACTGGGTGTCAGTGTGTGTCTTTGTGACTTGGTGTCAGTGTATGTCTTTGTTATTTGGTGTAAGTGTGTGTCTGTGTTACTGGGTATCAGTGTATGTATTTGTTACTTGGTGTCAGTGTATGTCTTTGTTACTGGGTGTCAGTGTGTGTCTTTGTGACTTGGTGTCAGTGTCTGTCTTCGTTACTTGGTGTAAGTGTGTGTCTGTGTTACTGTGTTACTGTGTATGTCTTTGTTCCTGGGTATCAGTGTATGTCTTTGAGACTTGGTGTCAGTTTATGTCTTTGTTAGTGGGTGTCAGTGTGTGTCTGTTTTCCTGGGTGTCAGTGTATGTCTTTGTTACTTGGTGTCAGTGGATTTCTTTGTTACTGGGTGTCACTGTAAGTCTTTGTTACTTGGTGTAAGTGTATGTCAAAATACTTGGTGGAGGTGGATGTCTGTGTTACTTGGTGTAAGTGTATGTCTTTTTTACTTGGTGTAAGTGTGCGTCTGTGTTACTGGGTATCAGTGTATGTCTTTGTTACTTGTTGTAAGTGTATGTCTTTGTTACTTGGTGTCAGTGTGTGGCTGTGTTACTGGGTATCAGTGTCTGTCTGTGTTTCTGTGTATCAGTGCATGTCTGTGTTCCTGTGCTTCAGTGCGTGTTACTGGGTGTCAGTGTGTGTCTGTGACACTAGGTGTCAGTATTTAGTTTAGTTTAGAGATACAGCACTGAAACAGGCCCTTCGGTCCACCGAGTCTGTGCCGACCATCAACCAACAACTTATACTAATCCTACACGAATCCCATATTCCAATAACATCCCCACCGGTCCCTATACTAGGGGCAATTTATAATGGCCAATTAACCTACCAACCTGCAAGTCTTTGGCATGTGGGAGGAAACCAGAGCACACGGAGGAAACCCACGCAGACACAGAGAGAACTTGCAAACTCCGCACAGGCAGTACCCAGAATCGAACCGGTTCCCTGGAGCTGTGAGGCTTCAGTGCTGATCACTGCACCACTGTGCCGCCCAGTGTGTATCTGTGTTTCTGGGTGTCAGTGTATGTCTTTGTTACTAGGTGTCAGTGTGTGTCTGTGTTACTGGGTGTCAGTGTGTTTGTTTGTCTTACTTGGTGTCAGTGTGTGTCTGTGTTACTTGGTGTAAGTGTGTGTCTTTGTTACTTGGTGTCCGTGTGTGTCTGTGTTACTGGGTATCAGTGTATGTCTTTGTGACTTGGTGTCAGTGTATGTCTTTGTTACTGGGTGTCAGTGTCTCTCTTTGTGACTTGGTGTCAGTGTATGTCTTTGTTACTGGGTGTCAGTGTCTGTCTTTGTGACTTGGTATCAGTGTATGTCTTTGTTACTTGGTGTAAGTGTGTGTCTGTGTTCCTTGGTATCAGTGTATGTCTTTGTTACTTGGTGTCAGTGTATGTCTTTGTTACTGGGTGTCAGTGTGTGTCTTTGTGACTTGGTGTCAGTGTATGTCTTTGATACTTGGTTTCAGTGTATGTCAAAAGTCTTGGTGTAAGTGTATGTCTTTGTTACTTTGTGTAATTTTCTGTCTCTGTTACAGGGTGTAAGTGCATGTCTTTGTTACTGGGTGTCAGTGTGTGTCTGTGTTACTGAGTATCGGTGTATGTCTTTGTGACTTGGTATCAGTGTATGTCTTTGTTACTGGGTGTCAGTGTGTGTCTGTGTTCCTGGGTATCAGTGTATGTCTTTGTGACTTGGTGTCAGTGTATGTCTTTGTTACTGGGTGTCGGTGTGTGTCTTTGTGACTTGGTGTCAGTGTATGTTTTTGTTACTTGGTGTAAGTGTGTGTCTGTGATACTGGGTATCAGTGTATGTCTTTGTTACTTGGTGTCAGTTTATGTCTTTGTTACTTGGTGTAAGTGTATGTCTTTGTTACTCGGTGTCAGTGTATGTGTTTGTGACTTGTTGTTAGTGGATGTCTTTGTTACTGGGTGTCAGTGTATGTCTTTGTTACTTGGTGTAAGTGTATGTCAAAATACTTGGTGTAAGTGTATGTCTGCGTTACTTGGTGTTAGTGTATGTCTTTGTTACTTGGTGTAAGTGTGCGTCTGTGTTACTGGGTATCAGTGTATGTCTTTGTTACTGGCTGTCAGTGTATGTCTTTGCGACTTGGTGTCAGTGTATGTCTTTGTTACTTGGTGCAAGTGTGTGTCTGTATTACTGGGTATCAGTGTATGTCTTTGATACTTCGTGTCAGTTTATGTCTTTGTTCCTGGGTGTCAGTGTGTGTCTTTGTGACTTGGTGCCAGTGTACGTCTTTGTGACTTGGTGTCAGTGTGTGTCTGTGTTACTTGGTGTAAGTGTGTGTCTTTATAACTTGGTGTCCGTGTGTGTCTGTGTTACTGGGTGTCAGTGCATGTCTTTGTTACTGGGTGTCAGTGAATGTCTTTGTTACTTGGTGTAAGTGTGTGTCTGTGTTACTGGGTATCAGTGTGTGTCTTTGTTTCTTGGTGCAAGTGTGTGTCTGTCTTATTGGGTATCAGTGTATGTCTTTGTTAATGGGTAACAGTGTATGTCTTTGTGACTTGGTGTCAGTGTATGTCTTTGTTACTGGGTGTCAGTGTCTGTCTTTGTGACTTGGTGTCAGTGTATGTCTTTGTTACTTGGTGTAAGTGTGTGTCTGTGTTAATTGGTATCAGTGTATGTCTTTGTCACTTGGTGTCAGTGTATGTCTTTGTTACTGGGTGTCAGTGTGTGTTTTTGTGACTTGGTGTCAGTGTATGTCTTTGATACTTAGTGTCAGAGTATGTCAAAATTCTTGGTGTAAGTGTATGTCTTTGTTACTTCGTGTAATTGTCTGTCTCTGTTACTTGGTGTAAGTGTATGTCTTTGTTACTGGGTGTCAGTGTGTGTCTGTGTTACTGGGTATCAGTGTATGTCTTTGTGACTTGGTATCAGTGTATGTCTTGGTTACTGGGTGTCAGTGTGTGTCTGTGTTCCTGTGTATCAGTGTATGTCTTTGTGACTTGGTGTCAGTGTATGTCTTTGTTACTGGGTGTAAGTGTGTGTCTTTGTGACTTGGTGTCAGTGTATGTCTTTGTTACTTGGTGTAAGTGTGTGTCTGTGATACTGGGTATCAGTGTATGTCTTTGTTACTTGGTGTCAGTTTATGTCTTTGTTACTTGGTGGAAGTGTATGTCTTTGTTACTTGGTGTCAGTGTATGTGTTTGTGACTTGTTGTCAGTGGATGTCTTTGTTACTGGGTGTCAGTGTATGTCTTTGTTACTTGGTGTAAGTGTATGTCAAAATACTTGGTCTAAGTGTATGTCTGTGTTACCTGGAGCAAGTGTATGTCTTTGTTACTTGGTGTAAGTGTGCGTCTGTGTTACTGGGTATCAGTGTATGTCTTTGTTACTTGGTGTCAGTGTATGTCTTTGTTACTGGCTGTCAGTGTGTGTCTTTGTGACTTGGTGTCAGTGTATGTCTTTGTTACTTGGTGTAAGTGTGTGTCTGTATTACTGGGTATCAATGTATATCTTTGATACTTCGTGTCAGTGCATGTCTTTGTTACTGGGTGTCAGTGTGTGTCTTTGTGACTTGGTGCCAGTGTACGTCTTTGTTACTTGGTGTAAGTGTGTGTCTGTGTTACTGGGTATCAGTGCATGTCTTTGTTACTTGGTGTCAGTGTATGTCAAAATGCTTGGTGTAAGTGTATGTCTTTGTTACTTGTTGTAATTGCCTGTCTTTGTTACTTGGTGTCAGAGTATGTCTGTGTTACTTGGTGTAAGTGTGTGTCTTTGTTATTTCTTGTCAGTGTATGTTTTTGTTACTTGGTGTAATTATGTGTCTTTGTTACTTGGTGTCAGTGTGTGTTTGTGTTCCTGGGTGTCAGTGTTTGTCTTTGTTACTTGGTGTAAGTCTATGTCTTTGTCAGTTGGTGTCAGTGTAAATGTTTGTGAGTTGTTGTCAGTGGATTTCTTTGTTACTGGGTGTCAGTGTATGTCTTTGTTACTTGGTGTAAGTGTGCGTCTGTGTTCCTGGGTATCAGTGTATGTCTTTGTTACTTGTTGTAAGTGTATGTCTTTGTTCCTGGGTATCAGTGTTTGTCTTTGAGACTTGGTGTCAGTTTATGTCTTTGTTAGTGGGTGTCAGTGTGTGTCTGTTTTCCTGGGTGTCAGTGTATGTCTTTGTTAATTGGTGTCAGTGGATTTCTTTGTTACTGGGTGTCAGTGTATGTCTTTGTTACTTGGTGTAAGTGTATGTCAAAATACTTGGTGGAGGTGGATGTCTGTGTTACTTGGTGTAAGTGTATGTCTTTTTTACTTGGTGTAAGTGTGCGTCTGTGTTACTGGGTATCAGTGTATGTCTTTGTTACTTGTTGTAAGTGTATGTCTTTGTTACTTGGTGTCAGTGTGTGTCTGTGTTACTGGGTATCAGTGTCTGTCTGTGTTACTGTGTATCAGTGTATGTCTGTGTTCCTGTGCATCAGTGCGTGTTACTGGGTGTCAGTGTGTGTCTGTGACACTAGGTGTCAGTATTTAGTTTAGTTTAGAGATACAGCACTGAAACAGGCCCTTCGGTCCACCGAGTCAGTGCCGACCATCAACCAACAATTTATACTAATCCTACACGAATCCCATATTCCAATAACATCCCCACAGGTCCCTATATATTTCCCGACCACCTACCTATACTAGGGGCAATTTATAATGGCCAATTAACCTACCAACCTGCAAGTCTTTGGCATGTGGGAGGAAACCGGAGCACACGGAGGAAACCCACGCAGACACAGAGAGAACTTGCAAACTCCGCACAGGCAGTACCCAGAATCGAACCGGTTCCCTGGAGCTGTGAGGCTTCAGTGCTGATCACTGCACCACTGTGCCGCCCAGTGTGTATCTGTGTTTCTGGGTGTCAGTGTATGTCTTTGTTACTAGGTGTCAGTGTGTGTCTGTGTTACTGGGTGTCAGTGTGTTTGTTTGTCTTACTTGGTGTCAGTGTGTGTCTGTGTTACTTGGTGTAAGTGTGTGTCTTTGTTACTTGGTGTCCGTGTGTGTCTGTGTTACTGGGTATCAGTGTATGTCTTTGTGACTTGGAGTCAGTGTATGTCTTTGTTACTGGGTGTCAGTGTCTGTCTTTGTGACTTGGTGTCAGTGTATGTCTTTGTTACTGGGTGTCAGTGTCTGTCTTTGTGACTTGGTATCAGTGTATGTCTTTGTTACTTGGTGTAAGTGTGTGTCTGTGTTCCTTGGTATCAGTGTATGGCTTTGTTACTTGGTGTCAGTGTATGTCTTTGTTACTGGGTGTCAGTGTGTGTCTTTGTGACTTGGTGTCAGTGTATGTCTTTGATACTTGGTTTCAGTGTATGTCAAAAGTCTTGGTGTAAGTGTATGTCTTTGTTACTTTGTGTAATTGTCTGTCTCTGATACTGGGTGTAAGTGCATGTCTTTGTTACTGGGTGTCAGTGTGTGTCTGTGTTACTGGGTATCGGTGTATGTCTTTGTGACTTGGTATCAGTGTATGTCTTTGTTACTGGGTGTCAGTGTGTGTCTGTGTTCCTGGGTATCAGTGTATGTCTTTGTGACTTGGTGTCAGTGTATGTCTTTGTTACTGGGTGTCGGTGTGAGTCTTTGTGACTTGGTGTCAGTGTATGTCTTTGTTACTTGGTGTAAGTGTGTGTCTGTGATACTGGGTATCAGTGTATGTCTTTGTTACTTGGTGTCAGTTTATGTCTTTGTTACTTGGTGTAAGTGTATGTCTTTGTTACTCGGTGTCAGTGTATGTGTTTGTGACTTGTTGTCAGTGGATGTCTTTGTTACTGGGTGTCAGTGTATGTCTTTGTTACTTGGTGTAAGTGTATGTCAAAATACTTGGTGTAAGTGTATGTCTGTGTTACTTGGTGTTAGTGTATGTCTTTGTTACTTGGTGTAAGTGCGCGTCTGTGTTACTGGGTATCAGTGTATGTCTTTGTTAGTGGGTATCACTGTATGTCTTTGCGACTTGGTGTCAGTGTATGTCTTTGTTACTTGGTGCAAGTGTGTGTCTGTATTACTGGGTATCAGTGTATGTCTTTGATACTTCGTGTCAGTGTATGTCTTTGTTCCTGGGTGTCAGTGTGTGTCTGTGTTACTTGGTGTAAGTGTGTGTCTTTCTAACTTGGTGTCCGTGTGTGTCTGTGTTACTGGTTGTCAGTGCATGTCTTTGTTACTGGGTGTCAGTGTATGTCTTTGTTACTTGGTGTAAGTGTGTGTTTGTGTTACTGGGTATCAGTGTGTGTCTTTGTTACTTGGTGTAAGTGTGTGTCTGTCTTATTGGGTATCAGTGTATGTCTTTGTGACTTGGTGTCAGTCTGTGTCTGTGTTACTGGGTATCAGTGTGTGTCTTTGTTACTTGGTGTAAGTGTGTGTCTGTCTTATTGGGTATCAGAGTATGTCTTTGTGACTTGGTGTCAGTGTATGTCTTTGTTACTGGGTGTCAGTGTCTGTCTTTGTGACTTGGTGTCAGTGTATGTCTTTGTTACTTGGTGTAAGTGTCTGTCTGTGTTAATTGGTATCAGTGTATGTCTTTGTTACTTGGTGTCAATGTATGTCTTTGATAGGTAGTGTCAGTGTATGTCAAAATTCTTGGTGTAAGTGTATGTCTTTGTTACTTGGTGTAATTGTCTGTCTCTGTTACTTGTTGTAAGTGTATGTCTTTGTTACTGGGTGTCAGTGTTTGTCTGTGTTACTGGGTATCAGTGTATGTCTTTGTGACTTGGTATCAGTGTATGTCTTTGTTACTGGGTGTCAGTGTGTGTCTGTGTTCCTGTGTATCAGTGTATGTCTTTGTGACTTGGTGTCAGTGTATGTCTTTGTTACTGGGTGTCAGTGTATGTCTTTGTGACTTGGTGTCAGTGTATGTCTTTGTTACTGTGTGTCAGTGTCTGTCTTTGTGACTTGGTGTCAGTGTATGTCTTTGTTACTTGGTGTAAGAATGTGTCTGTGTTAATTGGTATCAGTGTATGTCTTTGTTACTTGGTGTCAGTGTATGTCTTTGTTACTGGGTGTCAGTGTGTGTTTTTGTGACTTGGTGTCAGTGTATGTCTTTGATACTTAGTGTCAGTGTATGTCAAAATTCTTGGTGTAAGTGTATGTCTTTGTTACTTGGTGTAATTGTCTGTCTCTGTTACTTGGTGTAAGTGTATGTCTTTGTTACTGGGTGTCAGTGTGTGTCTGTGTTACTGGGTATCAGTGTATGTCTTTGTGACTTGGTATCAGTGTATGTCTTTGTTACTGGGTGTCAGTGTGTGTCTGTGTTCCTGTGTATCAGTGTATGTCTTTGTGACTTGGTGTCAGTGTATGTCTTTGTTACTGGGTGTAAGTGTGTGTCTTTGTGACTTGCTGTCAGTGTATGTCTTTGTTACTTGGTGTAAGTGTGTGTCTGTGATACTGGGTATCAGTGTATGTCTTTGTTACTTGGTGTCAGTTTATGTCTTTGTTACTTGGTGGAAGTGTATGTCTTTGTTACTTGGTGTTAGTGTATGTGTTTGTGACTTGTTGTCAGTGGATGTCTTTGTTACTGGGTGTCAGTGTATGTCTTTGTTACTTGGTGTAAGTGTATGTCAAAATACTTGGTCTAAGTGTATGTCTGTGTTACCTGGTGTAAGTGTATGTCTTTGTTACTTGGTGTAAGTGTGCGTCTGTGTTACTGGGTATCAGTGTATGTCTTTGTTACTGGGTATCAGTGTATGTCGTTGTGACTTGGTGTCAGTGCATGTCTTTGTTACTGGCTGTCAGTGTGTGTCTTTGTGACTTGGTGTCAGTGTATGTCTTTGTTACTTGGTGTAAGTGTGTGTCTGTATTACTGGGTATCAGTGTATGTATTTGATACTTCGTGTCAGTGCATGTCTTTGTTACTGGGTGTCAGTGTGTGTCTTTGTGACTTGGTGCCAGTGTACGTCTTTGTTACTTGATGTAAGTGTATGTCTGTGTTACTGGGTATCAGTGTATGTCTTTGTTACTTGGTGTCAGTGTATGTCAAAATGCTTGTTGTAAGTGTATGTCTTTGTTACTTGTTGTAATTGCCTGTCTTTGTTACTTGGTGTCAGTGTATGTCTGTGTTACTTGGTGTAAGTGTGTGTCTTTGTTATTTCTTGTCAGTGTATGTTTTTGTTACTTGGTGTAATTATGTGTCTTTGTTACTTGGTGTCAGTGTGTGTCTGTGTTCCTGGGTGTCAGTGTTTGTCTTTGTTACTTGGTGGAAGTCTATGTCTTTGTCAGTTGGTGTCAGTGTATGTGTTTGTGACTTGTTGTCAGTGGATTTCTTTGTTCCTGGATGTCAGTGTATGTCTTTGTTACTTGGTGTAAGTGTATGTCAAAATACTTGGTGTAAGTGGATGTCTGTGTTACATGGTGTCAGTGTATGTCTTTGTTACTTGGTGTAAGTGTGCGTCTGTGTTACTGGGTATCAGTGTATGTCTTTGTTACTTGGTGTCAGTGCATGTCTTTGTTACTTGGTGTAAGTGTGTGTCTGTGTTACTGGGTATCAGTGTATGTCCTTGTTACTTGGTGGCAGTGTATGTCAAAATACTTGGTGTAAGTGCATGTCTTTGTTACTGGGTGTCAGTGTATGTCTTTGTTACTTGGTGTCAGTGGATTTCTTTGTTACTTGGTGTAAGTGTATGTCTTTGTTATTGGTGTCAGTGTCTGTCTGTGTTACTTGATGTAAGTATGTGTCTTTGTTACTTGGTGCAAGAGTATGTATTTGTTACTTGGTGTAAGTGTGCGTCTGTGTCACTGGGTATCAGTGTATGTCTTTGTTACTGGGTATCAGTGTATGTCTTTGTGACTTTGTGTCAGTTTATGTCTTTGTTACTGGGTGTCAGTGTGTGTCTTTGTGACTTGGTGTCAGTGTATGTCTTTGTTACTTGGTGTAAGTGTGTGTCTGTGTTACTGGGTATCAGTGTATGTCTTTGTTACTTGGTGTCAGTGTATGTCTTTGTTACTGGGTGTCAGTGTGTTTCTTTGTGACTTGGTGTCAGTGTATGTCTTTGTTACTTGGTGTAAGTGTGTGTCTGTGTTACTGTGTATCAGTGTATGTCCTTGTTACTTGGTGGCAGTGTATGTCAAAATACTTGGTGTAAGTGTATGTCTTTGTTACTTGGTGTAAGTGTATGTCTTTGTTACTTGGTGTAAGTGTGTGTCTTTGTTACTTGGTGTCAGTGTGTGTTTGTGTTCCTGGGTGTCAGTGTATGTCTTTGTTACTTGGTGTCAGTGGATTTCTTTGTTACTGGTTGTCAGTGTATGTCTTTGTTACTTGGTGTAAGTGTATGTCAAAATACTTGGTGTAGGTGTATGTCTGTGTTACTTGGTGTAAGTATATGTCTTTGTTACTTTGTGTAAGTGTGCGTCTGTGTTACTGGGTATCAGTGTATGTCTTTGTTACTTGGTGTCATTGTATGTATTTGTTACTTGGTATAAGTATGCGTCTGTGTTACTGGGTATCAGTGTATGTCTTTGTTACTTGGTGTCAGTGTATGCCTTTGTTACTTGGTGTAAGTGTGTGTCTGTGTTACTGGGTGTCAGTGTGTGTCTGTGTTACTGGGTGTCAGTGCATGTCTTTGTTACTTGGTGTCAGTGTATGTCTTTGTTACTTGGTGTAAGTGTGTGTCTGTGTTACTGGGTATCAGTGTGTGTCTTTGTTACTTGGTGTATGTGTGTGTCTGTCTTACTGGGTATCAGTGTATGTCTTTGTTACTGGGTATCAGTGTATGTCTTTGTGACTTGGTGTCAGTGTATGTCTTTGTTACTGGGTGTCAGTGTCTGTCTTTGTGACTTGGTGTCAGTGTATGTCTTTGTTACTTGGTGTCAGTGTATGTCTTTGTTACTTGGTGTAAGTGTGTGTCTGTCTTACTGGTTATCAGTGTATGTCTTTGTTACTGGGTATCAGTGTATGTCTTTGTGACTTGGTGTCAGTGTATGTCTTTGTTACTGGGTGTCAGTGTCTGTCTTTGTGACTTGGTGTCAGTGTATGTCTTTGTTACTTGGTGTAAGTTTGTGTCTGTGTTACTGGGTGTCAGTGTGTGTCTCTGTGACTTGGTGTCAGTGTATGTCTTTGTTACTTGGTGTAAGTGTGTGTCTGTGTTAATTGGTGTAATTGTCTGTCTCTGTTACTTGGTGTAAGTGTATGTCTTTGTTACTGGGTGTCAATGTCTATCTTTGTGGCTTGGTGTCAGTGTATGTCTTTGTTACTTTGTGTAAGTGTGTGTCTTTGTTACAGGGTATCAGTGTATGTCTTTGTGACTTGGAATCGTGTATGTCTTTGTTACTGGGTGTCTGTGTGTGTCTGTGTTACTGGGTATTAGTGTATGTCTTTGTTACTTGGTATCAGTGTATGTCTTTGTTACTGGGTGTCAGTGTGTGTCTGTGTTCCTGGGTATCAGTGTATGTCTTTGTGACTTGGTGTCAGTGTATGTCTTTGTTACTGGGTGTCGGTGTGTGTCAAAATGCTTGGTGTAAGTGTATGTCTTTGTTACTTGTTGTAATTGCCTGTCTTTGTTACTTGGCGTCAGTGTATGTCTGTGTTACTTGGTGTAAGTGTGTGTCTTTGTTATTTCTTGTCAGTGTATGTTTTTGTTACTTGGAGTAATTATGTGTCTTTGTTACTTGGTGTCAGTGTGTGTCTGTGTCCCTGGGTCAGTGTTTGTCTTTGTTACTTGGTGTAAGTGTATGTCTTTGTCAGTTGGTGTCAGTGTATGTGTTTGTGACTTGGTGTAAGTGTATGTCAAAATACTTGGTGTAAGTGGATGTCTGTGTCACATGGTGTAAGTGTATGTCTTTGTTACTTGGTGTAAGTGTGCGTCTGTGTTACTGGGTATCAGTGTATGTCTTTGTTACTTGGTGTCAGTGTATGTCTTTGTTACTTGGTGTAAGTGTGTGTCTGTGTTACTGGGTATCAGTGTATGTCCTTGTTACTTGGTGGCGGTGTATGTCAAAATACTTGGCGTAAGTGATTGTCTTTGTTCCTGGTTGTCAGTGTATGTCTTTGTTACTTGGTGTCAGTGGATTTCTTTGTTACTGCGTGTCAGTGTATGTCTTTGTTACTTGGTGTAAGTGTATGTCAAAATACTTGGTGTAGGTGTATGTCTGTGTTACTTGGTGTAAGTGTATGTCTTTGTTACTTTGTGTAAGTGTGCGTCAGTGTTACTGGGTATCAGTGTATGTCTTTGTTACTTGGTGTCAGTGTATGTCTTTGTTACTTGGTATAAGTGTGCGTCTGTGTTACTGGGTATCAGTGTATGTCTTTGTTACTTGGTGTCAGTGTATGTCTTTGTTACTTGGTATAAGTGTGCGTCTGTGTTACTGGGTATCAGTGTATGTCTTTGTTACTTGGTGTCAGTGTATGTCTTTGTTACTTGGTGTAAGTGTGTGTCTGTGTTAACGGGGGTCAGTGTGTGTCTGTGTTACTGGGTGTCAGTGCATGTCTTTGTTACTGGGTGTCAGTGTATGTCTTTGTTACTTGGTGTAAGTGTGTGTCTGTGTTACTGGGTATCAGTGTGTGTCTTTGTTACTTGGTGTATGTGTGTGTCTGTCTTACTGGGTATCAGTGTATGTCTTTGTTACTGGGTATCAGTGTATGCCTTTGTGACTTGGTGCCAGTGTATGTCTTTGTTACTGGGTGTCAGTGTCTGTCTTTGTGACTTGGTGTCAGTGTATGTCTTTGTGACTTGGTGCCAGTGTATGCCTTTGTTACTGGGTGTCAGTGTCTGTCTTTGTGACTTAGTGTCAGTGTATGTCTTTGTTACTTGGTGTCAGTGTATGTCTTTGTTACTTGGTGTATTTGTGTGTCTGTCTTACTGGGTATCAGTGTATGTCTTGGCTACTGGGTATCAGTGTATGTCTTTGTGACTTGGTGTCAGTGTATGTCTTTGTTACTGGGTGTCAGTGTCTGTCTTTGTGACTTGGTGTCAGTGTATGTCTTTGTTACTTGGTGTAAGTGTTTGTCTGTGTTACTGGGTGTCAGTGTGTGTCTCTTTGACTTGGTGACAGTGTATGTCTTTGTTACTTGGTGTAAGTGTGTGTCTGTGTTACTTGGTGTAATTATCTGTCCCTGTTACTTGGTGTTAGTGTATGTCTTTGTTACTGGGTGTCAGTGTGTGTCTTTGTGACTTGCTGTCAGTGTATGTCTTTGTTACTTGGTGTAAGTGTGTGTCTGTGTTACTGTGTATCAGTGTATGTCCTTGTTACTTGGTGGCAGTGTATGTCAAAATACTTGGTGTAGTTGGATGTCTTTGTTACTTGGTGTAAGTGTGTGTCTTTGTTACTTGGTGTCAGTGTGTGTCTGTGTTCCTGGGTGTCAGTGTATGTCTTTGTTACTTGTTGTCAGTGGATTTCTTTGTTACTGGGTGTCAGTGTATGTCTTTGTTACTTGGTGTAAGTGTATGTCAAAATACGTGGTGTAGGTTTATGTCTGTGTTACTTGGTGTAAGTATATGTCTTTGTTACTTTGTGTAAGTGTGCGTCTGTGTTACTGGGTATCAGTGTATGTCTTTGTTACTTGGTGTCATTGTATGTCTTTGTTACTTGGTATAAGGGTGCGTCTGTGTTACTGGGTATCAGTGCATGTCTTTGTTACTTGGTGTCAGTGTATGCCTTTGTTACTTGGTGTAAGTGTGTGTCTGTGTTACTGGGGGTCAGTGTGTGTCTGTGTTACTGGGTGTCAGTGCATGTCTTTGTTACTGGGTGTCAGTGCATGTCTTTGTTACTTGGTGTCAGTGTATGTCTTTGTTACTTGGTGTAAGTGTGTGTCAGTGTTACTGGGTATCAGTGTGTGTCTTTGTTACTTGGTGTATGTGTGTGTCTGTCTTACTGGGTATCAGTGTATGTCTTTGTTACTGGGTGTCAGTGTCTGTCTTTGTGACTTGGTGTCAGTGTATGTCTTTGTTTCTTGGTGTCAGTGTATGTC
The DNA here is from genome assembly GCF_036365525.1 of Heterodontus francisci. Classification (NCBI taxonomy): domain Eukaryota; kingdom Metazoa; phylum Chordata; class Chondrichthyes; order Heterodontiformes; family Heterodontidae; genus Heterodontus; species Heterodontus francisci. The sequence continues at coordinate 1,047,009 of NW_027141364.1, read as the reverse complement.
TTTGTTACTTGGTGTAAGTGTGTGTCTGTCTTACTGGGTATCAGTGTATGTCTTTGTTACTGGGTATCAGTGTATGTCTTTGTGACTTGGTGTCAGTGTATGTCTTTGTTACTGGGTGTCAGTGTCTGTCTTTGTGACTTGGTGTCAGTGTAAGTCTTTGTTACTTGGTGTAAGTTTGTGTCTGTGTTACTGGGTGTCAGTGTGTGTCTCTGTGACTTGGTGTCAGTGTATGTCTTTGTTACTTGGTGTAAGTGTGTGTCTGTGTTACTTGGTGTAATTGTCCGTCTCTGTTACTTGGTGTAAGTGTATGTCTTTGTTACTGGGTGTCAGTGTCTATCTTTGTGACTTGGTGTCAGTGTATGTCTTTGTTACTTGGTGTAAGTGTGTGTTTTTGTTACTGGGTATCAGTGTATGTCTTTGTGACTTGGTATCAGTGTATGTCTTTGTTACTGGGTGTCTGTGTGTGTCTGTGTTACTGGGTATTAGTGTATGTCTTTGTTACTTGGTATCAGTGTATGTCTTTGTTACTGGGTGTCAGTGTGTGTCTGTGTTCCTGGGTATCAGTGTATATCTTTGTGACTTGGTGTCAGTGTATGTCTTTGTTACTGGGTGTCGGTGTGTGCCTTTGTGACTTGCTGTCAGTGTATGTCTTTGTTACTTGGTGTAAGTGTGTGTCTGTGATACTGGGTATCAGTGTATGTCTTTGTTACTTGGTGTCAGTTTATGTCTTTGTTACTTGGTGTAAGTGTATGTCTTTGTTACTTGGTGTCAGTGTATGTGTTTGTGACTTGTTATCAGTGGATGTCTTTGTTACTGGGTGTCAGTGTATGTCTTTGTTACTTGGTGTAAGTGTATGTCAAAATACTTGGTGCAACTGTATGTCTGTGTTACTTGGTGTAAGTGTATGTCTTTGTTACTTGGTGTAAGTGTGCGTCTGTGTTACTGGGTATCAGTGTATGTCTTTGTTACTGGGTATCAGTGTATGTCTTTGTGACTTGGTGTCAGTGTATGTCTTTGTTACTGGCTGTCAGTGTGTGTCTTTGTGATTTGGTGTCAGTGTATGTCTTTGTTACTTGGTGTAAGTGTGTGTCTGTATTACTGGGTATCAGTGTATGTCTTTGATACTTCTTGTCATTGTATGTCTTTGTTACTTGGTATAAGGGTGCGTCTGTGTTACTGGGTATCAGTGCATGTCTTTTTTACTTGGTGTCAGTGTATGCCTTTGTTACTTGGTGTAAGTGTGTGTCTGTGTTACTGGGGGTCAGTGTGTGTCTGTGTTACTGGGTGTCAGTGCATGTCTTTGTTACTGGGTGTCAGTGTATGTCTTTGTTACTTGGTGTCAGTGTATGTCTTTGTTACTTGGTGTAAGTGTGTGTCTGTGTTACTGGGTATCAGTGTGTGTCTTTGTTACTTGGTGTATGTGTGTGTCTGTCTTACTGGGTATCAGTGTATGTCTTTGTTACTGGGTGTCAGTGTCTGTCTTTGTGACTTGGTGTCAGTGTATGTCTTTGTTTCTTGGTGTCAGTGTATGTCTTTGTTACTTGGTGTAAGTGTGTGTCTGTCTTACTGGGTATCAGTGTATGTCTTTGTTACTGGGTATCAGTGTATGTCTTTGTGACTTGGTGTCAGTGTATGTCTTTGTTACTGGGTGTCAGTGTCTGTCTTTGTGACTTGGTGTCAGTGTAAGTCTTTGTTACTTGGTGTAAGTTTGTGTCTGTGTCACTGGGTGTCAGTGTGTGTCTCTGTGACTTGGTGTCAGTGTATGTCTTTGTTACTTGGTGTAAGTGTGTGTCTGTGTTACTTGGTGTAATTGTCCGTCTCTGTTACTTGGTGTAAGTGTATGTCTTTGTTACTGGGTGTCAGTGTCTATCTTTGTGACTTGGTGTCAGTGTATGTCTTTATTACTTGGTGTAAGTGTGTGTTTTTGTTACTGGGTATCAGTGTATGTCTTTGTGACTTGGTATCAGTGTATGTCTTTGTTACTGGGTGTCTGTGTGTGTCTGTGTTACTGGGTATTAGTGTATTTCTTTGTTACTTGGTATCAGTGTATGTCTTTGTTACTGGGTGTCAGTGTGTGTCTGTGTTCCTGGGTATCAGTGTATATCTTTGTGACTTGGTGTCAGTGTATGTCTTTGTTACTGGGTGTCGGTGTGTGCCTTTGTGACTTGGTGTCAGTGTATGTCTTTGTTACTTGGTGTAAGTGTGTGTCTGTGATACTGGGTATCAGTGTATGTCTTTGTTACTTGGTGTCAGTTTATGTCTTTGTTACTTGGTGTAAGTGTATGTCTTTGTTACTTGGTGTCAGTGTATGTGTTTGTGACTTGTTATCAGTGGATGTCTTTGTTACTGGGTGTCAGTGTATGTCTTTGTTACTTGGTGTAAGTGTATGTCAAAATACTTGGTGCAACTGTATGTCTGTGTTACTTGGTGTAAGTGTATGTCTTTGTTACTTGGTGTAAGTGTGCGTCTGTGTTACTGGGTATCAGTGTATGTCTTTGTTACTGGGTATCAGTGTATGTCTTTGTGACTTGGTGTCAGTGTATGTCTTTGTTACTGGCTGTCAGTGTGTGTCTTTGTGATTTGGTGTCAGTGTATGTCTTTGTTACTTGGTGTAAGTGTGTGTCTGTATTACTGGGTTTCAGTGTATGTCTTTGATACTTCGTGTCAGTGTATGTCTTTGTTAATGGGTGTCAGTGTGTGTCTTTGTGACTTGGTGCCAGTGTACGTCTTTGTTACTTGGTGTAAGTGTGTGTCTGTGTTACTGGGTATCAATGTATGTCTTTGTTACTTGGTGTCAGTGTATGTCAAAATGCTTGGTGCAAGTGTATGTCTTTGTTACTTGTTGTAATTGCCTGTCTTTGTTACTTGGTGTCAGTGTATGTCTGTGTTACTTGGTGTAAGTGCGTGTCTTTGTTATTTCTTGTCAGTGTATGTTTTTGTTACTTGGTGTAATTATGTGTCTTTGTTACTTGGTGTCAGTGAGTGTCTGTGTTCCTGGGTGTCAGTGTTTGTCTTTGTTACTTGGTGTAAGTGTATGTCTTTGTCAGTAGGTGTCAGTGTATGTGTTTGTGACTTGTTGTCAGTGGATTTCTTTGTTACTGGGTATCAGTGTATGTCCTTGTTACTTGGTGGCAGTGTATGTCAAAGTACGTGGCGTAAGTGTCTGTCTTTGTTCCTGGGTGTCAGTGTATGTCTTTGTTACTTGGTGTCTGTGGATTTCTTTGTTACTGGGTGTCAGTGTATGTCTTTGTTACTTGGTGTAAGTGTATTTCAAAATACTTGGTGTAGGTGTATGTCTGTGTTACTTGGTGTAAGTGTATGTCTTTGTTACTTTGTGTAAGTATGCGTCTGTGTTACTGGGTATCAGTGTATGTCTTTGTTACTTGGTGTCATTGTATGTCTTTGTTACTTGGCATAAGTGTGCGTCTGTGTTACTGGGTATCAGTGTATGTCTTTGTTACTTGGTGTCAGTGTATGTCTTTGTTACTTGGTGTAAGTGTGTGTCTGTGTTACAGGGGGTCAGTGTGTGTCTGTGTTACTTGGTGTATGTGTGTGTGTCTGTCTTACTGGGTATCAGTGTATGTCTTTGTTAATGGGTATCAGTGTAAGTCTTTGTGACTTGGTGCCAGTGTATGTCTTTGTTACTGGGTGTCAGTGTCTGTCTTTGTGACTTGGTGTCAGTGTATGTCTTTGTTACTTGGTGTCAGTGTATGTCTTTGTTACTTGGTGTAAGTGTTTGTCTGTGTTACTGGGTGTCAGTGTGTGTCTCTGTGACTTGGTGTCAGTGTATGTCTTTGTTACTTGGTGTAAGTGTGTGTCTGTGTTACTTGGTGTAATTATCTGTCTCTGTTACTTGGTGTAAGTGTATGTCTTTGTTACTGGGTGTCAGAGTCTGTCTTTGTGACTTGGTGTCAGTGTATGTCTTTGTTACTTGGTGTAAGTATGTGTCTGTGTTACTGGGTATCAGTGTATGTCTTTGTGACTTGGTATCAGTGTATGTCTTTGTTACTGGGTGTCTGTGTGTGTCTGTGTTACTGGGTATTAGTGTATGTCTTTGTTACTTGGTTTCAGTGTATGTCTTTGTTACTGGGTGTCAGTGTGTGTCTGTGTTCCTGGGTATCGGTGTATATCTTTGTGACTTGGTGTCAGTGTATGTCTTTGTTACTGGGTGTCGGTGTGTGCCTTTGTGACTTGGTGTCAGTGTATGTCTTTGTTACTTGGTGTAAGTGTGTGTCTGTGATACTGGGTATCAGTGTATGTCTTTGTTACTTGGTGTCAGTTTATGTCTTTGTTACTTGGTGTAAGTGTATGTCTTTGTTACTTGGTGTCAGTGTATGTGTTTGTGACTTGTTATCAGTGGATGTCTTTGTTACTGGGTGTCAGTGTATGTCTTTGTTACTTGGTGTAAGTGTATGTCAAAATACTTGGTGCAACTGTATGTCTGTGTTACTTGGTGTAAGTGTATGTCTTTGTAACTTGGTGTAAGTGTGCGTCTGTGTTACTGGGTATCAGTGTATGTCTTTGTTACTGGGTATCAGTGTATGTCTTTGTGACTTGGTGTCAGTGTATGTCTTTGTTACTGGCTGTCAGTGTGTGTCTTTGTGATTTGGTGTCAGTGTATGTCTTTGTTACTTGGTGTAAGTGTGTGTCTGTATTACTGGGTATCAGTGTATGTCTTTGATACTTCGTGTCAGTGTATGTCTTTGTTAATGGGTGTCAGTGTGTGTCTTTGTGACTTGGTGCCAGTGTACGTCTTTGTTACTTGGTGTAAGTGTGTGTCTGTGTTACTGGGTATCAATGTATGTCTTTGTTACTTGGTGTCAGTGTATGTCAAAATGCTTGGTGTAAGTGTATGTCTTTGTTACTTGTTGTAATTGCCTGTCTTTGTTACTTGGTGTCAGTGTATGTCTGTGTTACTTGGTGTAAGTGCGTGTCTTTGTTATTTCTTGTCAGTGTATGTTTTTGTTACTTGGTGTAATTATGTGTCTTTGTTACTTGGTGTCAGTGTGTGTCTGTGTTCCTGGGTGTCAGTGTTTGTCTTTGTTACTTGGTGTAAGTGTATGTCTTTGTCAGTAGGTGTCAGTGTATGTGTTTGTGACTTGTTGTCAGTGGATTTCTTTGTTACTGGGTATCAGTGTATGTCCTTGTTACTTGGTGGCAGTGTATGTCAAAGTACGTGGCGTAAGTGTCTGTCTTTGTTCCTGGGTGTCAGTGTATGTCTTTGTTACTTGGTGCCTGTGGATTTCTTTGTTACTGGGTGTCAGTGTATGTCTTTGTTACTTGTTGTAAGTGTATGTCAAAATACTTGGTGTAGGTGTATGTCTGTGTTACTTGGTGTAAGTGTATGTCTTTGTTACTTTGTGTAAGTCTGCGTCTGTGTTACTGGGTATCAGTGTATGTCTTTGTTACTTGGTGTCATTGTATGTCTTTGTTACTTGGCATAAGTGTGCGTCTGTGTTACTGGGTATCAGTGTATGTCTTTGTTACTTGGTGTCAGTGTATGTCTTTGTTACTTGGTGTAAGTGTGTGTCTGTGTTACAGGGGGTCAGTGTGTGTCTGTGTTACTGGGTGTCAGTGCATGTCTTTGTTACTGGGTGTCAGTGTATGTCTCTGTTACTTGGTGTAAGTGTGTGTCTGTGTTACTGGGTATCAGTGTGTGTCTTTGTTCCTTGGTGTATGTGTGTGTGTCTGTCTTACTGGGTATCAGTGTATGTCTTTGTTACTGGGTATCAGTGTATGTCTTTGTGACTTGGTGCCAGTGTATGTCTTTGTTACTGGGTGTCAGTGTCTGTCTTTGTGACTTGGTGTCAGTGTATGTCTTTGTTACTTGGTGTCAGTGTATGTCTTTGTTACTTGGTGTAAGTGTGTGTCTGTCTTACTGGGTATCAGTGTATGTCTTTGTTACTGGGTATCAGTGTATGTCTTTGTGACTTGGTGTCAGTGTATGTCTTTGTTGCTGGGTGTCAGTGTCTGTCTTTGTGACTTGGTGTCAGTCTCTGTCTTTGTTACTTGGTGTAAGTGTTTGTCTGTGTTACTGGGTGTCAGTGTGTGTCTCTGTGACTTGGTGTCAGTGTATGTCTTTGTTACTTGGTGTAAGTGTGTGTCTGTGTTACTTGGTGTAATTATCTGTCTCTGTTACTTGGTGTAAGTGTATGTCTTTGTTACTGGGTGTCAGTGTCTGTCTTTGTGACTTAGTGTCAGTGTATGTCTTTGTTACTTGGTATCAGTGTATGTCTTTGTTACTGGGTATCAGTGTATGTCTTTGTTACTTGGTGTCAGTGTATGTCTTTGTTACTTGGTGTAAGTGTGTGTCTGTGTTACAGGGGGTCAGTGTGTGTCTGTGTTACTGGGTGTCAGTGCATGTCTTTGTTACTGGGTGTCAGTGTATGTCTCTGTTACTTGGTGTAAGTGTGTGTCTGTGTTACTGGGTATCAGTGTGTGTCTTTGTTCCTTGGTGTATGTGTGTGTGTCTGTCTTACTGGGTATCAGTGTATGTCTTTGTTACTGGGTATCAGTGTATGTCTTTGTGACTTGGTGCCAGTGTATGTCTTTGTTACTGGGTGTCAGTGTCTGTCTTTGTGACTTGGTGTCAGTGTATGTCTTTGTTACTTGGTGTCAGTGTATGTCTTTGTTACTTGGTGTAAGTGTGTGTCTGTCTTACTGGGTATCAGTGTATGTCTTTGTTACTGGGTATCAGTGTATGTCTTTGTGACTTGGTGTCAGTGTATGTCTTTGTTGCTGGGTGTCAGTGTCTGTCTTTGTGACTTGGTGTCAGTGTCTGTCTTTGTTACTGGGTGTCGGTGTGTGTCTTTGTGATTTGGTGTCAGTGTATGTCTTTGTTACTTGGTGTCAGTGTATGTCTTTGTTACTTGGTGTAAGTGTGTGCCTGTGATACTGGGTATCAGTGTATGTCTTTGTTACTTGGTGTCAGTTTATGTCTTTGTTACTTGGTGTAAGTGTATGTCTTTGTTACTTGGTGTCAGTGTATGTGTTTGTGACTTGTTGTCAGTGGATGTCTTTGTTACTGGGTATCAGTGTATGTCTTTGTTACTTGGTGTAAGTGTATGTCAAAATACTTGGTGTAAGTGTATGTCTGTGTTACTTGGTGTAAGTGTATGTCTTTGTTACTTGGTGTAAGTGTGCGTCTGTGTTACTGGGTATCAGTGTATGTCTTTGTTACTGGGTATCAGTGTATGTCTTTGTGACTTGGTGTCAGTGCAAGTCTTTGTTACTGGCTGTCAGTGTGTGTCTTTGTGACTTGGTGTCAGTGTATGTCTTTGTTACTTGGTGTAAGTGTGTGTCTGTATTACTGGGTATCAGTGTATGTCTTTGATACTTCGTGTCAGTGTATGTCTTTGTTACTGGGTGTCAGTGTGTGTCTTTGTGACTTGGTGCCAGTGTACGTCTTTGTTACTTGGTGTAAGTGTGTGTCTGTGTTACTGGGTATCAGTGTATGTCTTTGTTACTTGGTGTCAGTGTATGTCTTTGTTACTTGTTGTAATTGCCTGTCTTTGTTACTTGGTGTCAGTGTATGTCTGTGTTACTTGGTGTAAGTGTGTGTCTTTGTTATTTCTAGTCAGTGTATGTTTTTGTTCCTTGGTGTAATTATGTGTCTTTGTTACTTGGTGTCAGTGTGTGTCTGTGTTCCTGTGTGTCAGTGTTTGTCTTTGTTACTTGGTGTAAGTGTATGTCTTTGTCAGTTGGTGTCAGTGTATGTGTTTGTGACTTATTGTCAGTGGATTTCTTTGTTACTGGGTGTCAGTATGTCTTTGTTACTTGGTGTAAGTGTATGTCAAAATACTTGGTGTAAGTGTATGTCTCTGTTACATGGTGTAAGTGTATGTCTTTGTTACTTGGTGTAAGTGTGCGTCTGTGTTACTGGGTATCAGTGTATGTCTTTGTTACTTGGTGTCAGTGTAAGTCTTTGTTACTTGGTGTAAGTGTGTGTCTGTGTTACTGGGTATCAGTGTATGTCTGTGTTACTGGGGGTTATTGTGTGTTTCTAACTGGGTGTCAGTGTGTGTCTGTGTTACTGGGTATCAATGTATGTCTTTGTTACTTCGTGTAAGTGTATGTCTTTTTTACTTGTTGTCAGTTTATGTATTTGTGACTTGGTGTCATTGTATGTCTTAGTTACTGGGTGTCAGTGTATGTCTTAGTTACTGGGTGTCAGTTTGTGTCTGTGTTACTGGGTATCAGTGTATGTCTTTGTGACTTGGTATCAGTGCATGTCTTTTTTACTTGGTGTAAGTGTGTGTCTGTGTTACTGGGGGTCAGTGTGTGTCTGTGTTACTGGGTGTCAGTGCATGTCTTTGTTACTGGGTGTCAGTGTGTGTCTTTGTTACTTGGTGTATGTGTGTGTCTGTCTTACTGGGTATCAGTGTATGTCTTTGTTACTGGGTATCAGTGTATGTCTTTGTGACTTGGTGCCAGTGTTTGTCTTTGTTACTGGGTGTCAGTGTCTGTCTTTGTGACTTGGTGTCAGTGTATTTCTTTGTTACTTGGTGTCAGTGTATGTCTTTGTTACTTGGTGTAAGTGTGTGTCTGTCTTACTGGGTATCAGTGTATGTCTTTGTTACTGGATATCAGTGCATGTCTTTGTGACTTGGTGTCAGTGTCTGTCTTTGTTACTGGGTGTCAGTGTCTGTCTTTGTGACTTGGTGTCAGCGTATGTCTTTGTTACTTGGTGTAAGTATGTGTCTGTGTTACTGGGTATCAGTGTATGTCTTTGTGACTTGGTATCAGTGTATGTCTTTGTTACTAGGTGTCAGTGTGTGTCTGTGTTACTGGGTATCAGTGTATGTCTTTGTTACTTGGTATCAGTGTATGTCTTTGTTACTGGGTGTCAGTGTGTGTCTGTGTTCCTGGGTATCAGTGTATGTCTTTGTGACTTGGTGTCAGTGTATGTCTTTGTTACTGGGTGTCGGTGTGTGTCTTTGTGACTTGGTGTCAGTGTATGTCTTTGTTACTTGCTGTAAGTGTGTGTCTGTGATACTGGGTATCAGTGTATGTCTTTGTTACTTGGTGTCAGTTTATGTCTTTGTTACTTCGTGTAAGTGTATGTCTTTGTTACTTGGTGTCAGTGTATGTGTTTGTGACTTGCTGTCAGTGGATGTCTTTGTTACTGGGTGTCAGTGTATGTCTTTGTTACTTGGTGTAAGTGTATGTCAAAATACTTGGTGTAAGTGGATGTCTGTGTTACATGGTGTAAGTGTATGTCTTTGTTACTTGGTGTAAGTGGGCGTCTGTGTTACTGGGTATCAGTGTATGTCTTTGTTACATGGTGTCAGTGTCTGTCTTTGTTACTTGGTGTAAGTGAGTGTCTGTGTTACTGGGTATCAGTGTATGTCCTTGTTACTTGGTGGCAGTGTATGTCAAAATACTTGGCGGAAGTGTATGTCTTTGTTCCTGGGTGTCAGTGTATGTCTTTGTTACTTGGTGTCAGTGGATTTCTTTGTTACTGGGTGTCAGTGTATGTCTTTGTTACTTGGTGTAAGTGTATGTCAAAATACTTGGTGTAGGTGTATGTCTGTGTTACTTGGTGTAAGTGTATGTCTTTGTTACTTTGTGTAAGTGTGCGTCTGTGTTACTGGGTATCACTATATGTCTTTGTTACTTGGTGTCATTGTATGTCTTTGTTACTTGGTATAAGTGTGCGTCTGTGTTACTGGGTATCAGTGCATGTCTTTGTTACTTCGTGTCAGTGTATGTCTTTGTTACTTGGTGTAAGTGTGTGTCTGTGTTACTGGGGGTCAGTGTGTGTCTGTGTTACTGGGTGTCAGTGCATGTCTTTGTTACTGGGTGTCAGTGTAAGTCTTTGTTACTTGGTGTAAGTGTGTGTCCGTGTTACTGGGTATCAGTGTGTGTCTTTGTTACTTGGTGTATGTGTGTGTCTGTCTTACTGGGTATCAGTGTATGTCTTTGTTACTGGGTATCAGTGTATGTCTTTGTGACTTGCTGCCAGTGTATATCTTTGTTACTGGGTGTCAGTGTCTGTCTTTGTGACTTGGTGTCAGTGTATGTCTTTGTTACTTGATGTCAGTGTATGTCTTTGTTACTTGGTGTAAGTGTGTGTCTGTCTTACTGGGTATCAGAGTATGTCTTTGTAACTGGGTATCAGTGTATGTCTTTGTGACTTGGTGTCAGTGTATGTCTTTGTTACTGGGTGTCAGTGTCTGTCTTTGTGACTTGGTGTCAGTGTATGTCTTTGTTACTTGGTGTAAGTGTTTGTCTGTGTTACTGGGTGTCAGTGTGTGTCTCTGTGACTTGGTGTCAGTGTATGTTTTTGTTACTTGGTGTAAGTGTGTGTCTGTGTTACTTGGTGTAATTATCTGTCTCTGTTACTTGGTGTAAGTGTATGTCTTTGTTACTGGGTGTCAGAGTCTGTCTTTGTGACTTGGTGTCAGTGTATGTCTTTGTTACTTGGTGTAAGTATGTGTCTGTGTTACTGGGTATCAGTGTATGTCTTTGTGACTTGGTATCAATGTATGTCTTTGTTACTGGGTGTCAGTGTGTGTCTGTGTTACTGGGTATTAGTGTATGTCTTTGTTACTTGGTATCAGTGTATGTCTTTGTTACTGGGTGTCAGTGTGTGTCTGTGTTCCTGGGTATCAGTGTATGTCTTTGTGACTTGGTGTCAGTGTATGTCTTTGTTACTGGGTGTCGGTGTGTGTCTTTGTGACTTGGTGTCAGTGTATGTCTTTGTTACTTGGTGTAAGTGTGTGCCTGTGATACTGGGTATCAGTGTATGTCTTTGTTACTTGGTGTCAGTTTATGTCTTTGTTACTTGGTGTAAGTGTATGTCTTTGTTGCTTGGTGTCAGTGTATGTGTTTGTGACTTGTTGTCAGTGGATGTCTTTGTTACTGGTTGTCAGTGTATGTCTTTGTTACTTGGTGTAAGTGTATGTCAAAATACTTGGTGTAAGTGTATGTCTGTGTTACTTGGTGTAAGTGTATGTCTTTGTTACTTGGTGTAAGTGTGCGTCTGTGTTACTGGGTATCAGTGTATGTCTTTGTTACTGGGTATCAATGTATGTCTTTGTGACTTGGTATCAGTGCAAGTCTTTGTTACTGGCTGTCAGTGTGTGTCTTTGTGACTTGGTGTCAGTGTATGTCTTTGTTACTTGGTGTATGTGTGTCTCTGTATTACTGGGTATCAGTGTATGTCTTTGATACATCGTGTCAGTGTATGTCTTTGTTACTGGGTGTCAGTGTGTGTCTTTGTGACTTGGTGCCAGTGTACGTCTTTGTTACTTGGTGTAAGTGTGTGTCTGTGTTACTGGGTATCAGTGTATGTCTTTGTTACTTGGTGTCAGTGTATGTCTTTGTTACTTGTTGTAATTGCCTGACTTTGTTACTTGGTGTCAGTGTATGTCTGTGTTACTTGGTGTAAGTGTGTGTCTTTGTTATTTCTTGTCAGTGTATGTTTTTGTTACTTGGTGTAATTATGTGTCTTTGTTACTTGGTGTCAGTGTGTGTCTGTGTTCCTGGGTGTCAGTGTTTGTCTTTGTTACTTGGTGTAAGTGTATGTCTTTGTCAGTTGGTGTCAGTGTATGTGTTTGTGACTTATTGTCAGTGGATTTCTTTGTTACTTGGTGTAAGTGTATGTCAAAATACTTGGTGTAAGTGTATGTCTGTGTTACATGGTGTAAGTGTATGTCTTTGTTACTTGGTGTAAGTGTGCGTCTGTGTTACTGGGTATCAGTGTATGTCTTTGTTACTTGGTGTCAGTGTTTGTCTTTGTTACTTGGTGTAAGTGTGTGTCTGTGTTACTGGGTATCAGTGTATGTCTGTGTTACTGGGGGTTATTGTGTGTTTCTAACTGGGTGTCAGTGTGTGTCTGTGTTACTGGGTATCAACGTATGTCTTTGTTACTTCGTGTAAGTGTATGTCTTTTTTACTTGGTGTCAGTGTATGTATTTGTGACTTGGTGTCATTGTATGTCTTAGTTACTGGGTGTCAGTGTATGTCTTTGTTACTGGGTGTCAGTGTGTGTCTGTGTTACTGGGTATCAATGTATGTCTTTGTTACTTCGTGTAAGTGTATGTCTTTTTTACTTGGTGTCAGTGTATGTATTTGTGACATGGTGTCATTGTATGTCTTAGTTACTGGGTATCAGTGTATGTCTTTGTGACTTGGTATCAGTGTATGTCTTATTTACTTGGTGTAAGTGTGTGTCTGTGTTACTGGGGGTCAGTGTGTGTCTGTGTTACTGGGTGTCAGTGTCTGTCTTTGTGACTTGGTGTCAGTGTATGTCTTTGTTACTTGGTGTCAGTGTATGTCTTTGTTACTTGGTGTAAGTGTGTGTCTGTCTTACTGGGTATCAGTGTATGTCTTTGTTACTGGGTATCAGTGCATGTCTTTGTGTCTTGGTGTCAGTGTCTGTCTTTGTTACTGGGTGTCAGTGTCTGTCTTTGTGACTTGGTGTCAGTGTATGTCTTTGTTACTTGGTGTAAGTGTGTGTCTGTGTTACTGGGTGTCAGTGTGTGTCTGTGTTACTGGGTGTCAGTGTCTGTCTTTGTGACTTGGTGTCAGTGTATGTCTTTGTTACTTGGTGTCAGTGTATGTCTTTGTTACTTGGTGTAAGTGTGGGTCTGTCTTACTGGGTATCAGTGTATGTCTTTGTTACTGGGTATCAGTGTATGTCTTTGTGACTTGGTGTCAGTTTCTGTCTTTGTTACTGGGTGTCAGTGTCTGTCTTTGTGACTTGGTGTCAGTGTATGTCTTTGTTACTTGGTGTAAGTGTGTGTCTGTGTTACTGGGTGTCAGTGTGTGTCTCTGTGACTTGGTGTCAGTGTATGTCTTTGTTACTTGGTGTAAGTGTGTGTCTGTGTTACTTGGTGTAATTATCTGTTTCTGTTACTTGGTGTAAGTGTATGTCTTTGTTACTGGGTGTCAGTGTCTGTCTTTGTGACTTGGTGTCAGTGTATGTCTTTGTTACTTGGTGTAAGTATGTGTCTGTGTTACTGGGTATCAGTGTATGTCTTTGTGACTTGGTATCAGAGTATGTCTTTGTTACTAGGTGTCAGTGTGTGTCTGTGTTACTGGGTATCAGTGTATGTCTTTGTTACTTGGTATCAGTGTATGTCTTTGTTACTGGGTGTCAGTGTGTGTCTGTGTTCCTGGGTATCAGTGTATGTCTTTGTGACTTGGTGTCAGTGTATGTCTTTGTTACTGGGTGTCGGTGTGTGTCTTTGTGACTTGGTGTCAGTGTATGTCTTTGTTACTTGGTGTAAGTGTGTGTCTGTGTTACTTGGTGTAATTATCTGTCTCTGTTACTTGGTGTAAGTGTATGTCTTTGTTACTGGGTGTCAGTGTCTGTCTTTGTGACTTGGTGTCAGTGTATGTCTTTGTTACTTGGTGCAAGTATGTGTCTGTGTTACTGGGTATCAGTGTATGTCTTTGTGACTTGGTATCAGTGTTAGTCTTTGTTACTGGGTGTCAGTGTGTGTCTGTGTTACTGGGTATTGGTGTATGTCTTTGTTACTTGGTATCAGTGTATGTCTTTGTTTCTGGGTGTCAGTGTGTGTCTGTGTTCCTGGGTATCAGTGTATGTCTTTGTGACTTGGAGTCAGTGTATGTCTTTGTTACTGGGTGTCGGTGTGTGTCTTTGTGACTTGGTGTCAGTGTATGTCTTTGTTACTTGGTGTTAGTGTGTGTCTGTGATACTGGGTATCAGTGTATGTCTTTGTTACTTGGTGTCAGTTTATGTCTTTGTTACTTCGTGTAAGTGTATGTCTTTGTTACTTGGTGTCAGTGTATGTGTTTGTGACTTGTTGTCAGTGGATGTCTTTGTTACTGGGTGTCAGTATATGTCTTTGTGACTTGGTGTAAGTGTATGTCAAAATAATTGGTGTAAGTGTATGTCTTTGTTACTTGGTGGAAGTGTGCGTCTGTGTTACTGGGTATCAGTGTATGTCTTTGTTACATAGTGTCAGTGTATGTCTTTGTTACTTGGTGTAATGAGTGTCTGTGTTACTGGGTATCAGTGTATGTCCTTGTTACTTGGTGGCAGTGTATGTCAAAATACTTGGCGTAAGTGTATGTCTTTGTTCCTGGGTGTCGGTGTATGTCTTTGTTACTTGGTGTCAGTGGATTTCTTTGTTACTGGGTGTCAGTGTATGTCTTTGTTACTTGGTGTCAGTGTATGTCTGTGTTAGTTGGTGTAAGTGTATGTCTTTGTAACATGGTGTAAGTGTGTGTCTGTGTTACTTGGTGTAAGTGTGTGTCTGTGTTCCTGGGTATCATTGCATGACTTTGTGACTTGGTGTCAGTGTATGTCTTTGTTACTTGGTGTAAGTGTGTGTCTGTGTTACTGGGTATCAGTGTATGTCTTTGTTACTTGATGTCAGTGTGTGTCTGTGCTACTTGGTGTAAGTGTGTGTCTTTGTTACTTGGTGTAAGTGTGTGTCTGTGTTACTTGGTGTAAGTGTGTGTCTGTGTTCCTGGGTATCAGTGTATGTCTGTGTTACTTGGTGTAAGTGTGTGTCTTTGTTACTTGGTGTCAGTGTTTGTCTGTGTTACTTGGTGTAAGTGTATGTCTTTGTTACTTGGTGTAAGTGTGTGTCTGTGTTACTTGGTGTAAGTGTGTGTCTGTGTTCCTGGGTATCAGTGTATGTCTGTGTTACTTGGTGTAAGTGTGTATCTGTTTTACTGGGTGTCAGTGTCTGTCTTTGATACTTGGTGTCAGTGTATGTCTGTGTTACTTGGTGTAAGTGTGTGTCTGTGTTACTGGGTGTCAGTGTGTGTCTGTGTTACTTTTTGTAAGTGTGTGTCTTTGTTACTTGGTGTCCGTGTGTGTCTGTGTTACTGGGTGTCAGTGTATGTCTTTGTTACTGCGTGTCAGTGTATGTCTTTGTTACTTGGTGCAAGTGTGTGTCTGTGTTACTGGGTATCAGTGTCTGTCTTTGTTACTTGATGCAAGTCTGTGTCTGTGATACTGGGTATCAGTGTATATCTTTGTTACATGGTGTCAGTGTCTGTCTTTGTTACTTGGTGTAAGTGAGTGTCTGTGTTACTGGGTATCAGTGTATGTCCTTGTTACTTGGTGGCAGTGTATGTCAAAATACTTGGCGTAAGTGTATGTCTTTGTTCCTGGGTGTCAGTGTATGTCTTTGTTACTTGGTGTCAGTGGATTTCTTTGTTACTTGGTGTAAGTGTATGTCAAAATACTTGGTGTAGGTGTATGTCTGTGTTACTTGGTGTAAGTGTATGTCTTTGTTACTTTGTGTAAGTGTGCGTCTGTGTTACTGGGTATCACTGTATGTCTTTGTTACTTGGTGTCATTGTATGTCTTTGTTACTTGGTATAAGTGTGCGTCTGTGTTACTGGGTATCAGTGCATGTCTTTGTTACTTCGTGTCAGTGTATGTCTTTGTTACTTGGTGTAAGTGTGTGTCTGTGTTACTGGGGGTCAGTGTGTGTCTGTGTTACTGGGTGTCAGTGCATGTCTTTGTTACTGGGTGTCAGTGTAAGTCTTTGTTACTTGGTGTAAGTGTGTGTCCGTGTTACTGGGTATCAGTGTGTGTCTTTGTTACTTGGTGTATGTGTGTGTCTGTCTTACTGGGTATCAGTGTATGTCTTTGTTACTGGGTATCAGTGTATGTCTTTGTGACTTGCTGCCAGTGTATGTCTTTGTTACTGGGTGTCAGTGTCTGTCTTTGTGACTTGGTGTCAGTGTATGTCTTTGTTACTTGATGTCAGTGTATGTCTTTGTTACTTGGTGTAAGTGTGTGTCTGTCTTACTGGGTATCAGAGTATGTCTTTGTTACTGGGTATCAATGTATGTCTTTGTGACTTGGTGTCAGTGTATGTCTTTGTTACTGGGTGTCAGTGTCTGTCTTTGTGACTTGGTGTCAGTGTATGTCTTTGTTACTTGGTGTAAGTGTTTGTCTGTGTTACTGGGTGTCAGTGTGTGTCTCTGTGACTTGGTGTCAGTGTATGTTTTTGTTACTTGGTGTAAGTGTGTGTCTGTGTTACTTGGTGTAATTATCTGTCTCTGTTACTTGGTGTAAGTGTATGTCTTTGTTACTGGGTGTCAGAGTCTGTCTTTGTGACTTGGTGTCAGTGTATGTCTTTGTTACTTGGTGTAAGTATGTGTCAGTGTTACTGGGTATCAGTGTATGTCTTTGTGACTTGGTATCAATGTATGTCTTTGTTACTGGGTGTCAGTGTGTGTCTGTGTTACTGGGTATTAGTGTATGTCTTTGTTACTTGGTATCAGTGTATGTCTTTGTTACTGGGTGTCAGTGTGTGTCTGTGTTCCTGGGTATCAGTGTATGTCTTTGTGACTTGGTGTCAGTGTATGTCTTTGTTACTGGGTGTCGGTGTGTGTCTTTGTGACTTGGTGTCAGTGTATGTCTTTGTTACTTGGTGTAAGTGTGTGCCTGTGATACTGGGTATCAGTGTATGTCTTTGTTACTTGGTGTCAGTTTATGTCTTTGTTACTTGGTGTAAGTGTATGTCTTTGTTGCTTGGTGTCAGTGTATGTGTTTGTGACTTGTTGTCAGTGGATGTCTTTGTTACTGGTTGTCAGTGTATGTCTTTGTTACTTGGTGTAAGTGTATGTCAAAATACTTGGTGTAAGTGTATGTCTGTGTTACTTGGTGTAAGTGTATGTCTTTGTTACTTGGTGTAAGTGTGCGTCTGTGTTACTGGGTATCAGTGTATGTCTTTGTTACTGGGTATCAATGTATGTCTTTGTGACTTGGTATCAGTGCAAGTCTTTGTTACTGGCTGTCAGTGTGTGTCTTTGTGACTTGGTGTCAGTGTATGTCTTTGTTACTTGGTGTATGTGTGTGTCTGTATTACTGGGTATCAGTGTATGTCTTTGATACATCGTGTCAGTGTATGTCTTTGTTACTGGGTGTCAGTGTGTGTCTTTGTGACTTGGTGCCAGTGTACGTCTTTGTTACTTGGTGTAAGTGTGTGTCTGTGTTACTGGGTATCAGTGTATGTCTTTGTTACTTGGTGTCAGTGTATGTCTTTGTTACTTGTTGTAATTGCCTGCCTTTGTTACTTGGTGTCAGTGTATGTCTGTGTTACTTGGTGTAAGTGTGTGTCTTTGTTATTTCTTGTCAGTGTATGTTTTTGTTACTTGGTGTAATTATGTGTCTTTGTTACTTGGTGTCAGTGTGTGTCTGTGTTCCTGGGTGTCAGTGTTTGTCTTTGTTACTTGGTGTAAGTGTATGTCTTTGTCAGTTGGTGTCAGTGTATGTGTTTGTGACTTATTGTCAGTGGATTTCTTTGTTACTGGGTGTCAGTATGTCTTTGTTACTTGGTGTAAGTGTATGTCAAAATACTTGGTGTAATTGTATGTCTGTGTTACATGGTGTAAGTGTATGTCTTTGTTACTTGGTGTAAGTGTGCGTCTGTGTTACTGGGTATCAGTGTATGTCTTTGTTACTTGGTGTCAGTGTATGTCTTTGTTACTTGGTGTAAGTGTGTGTCTGTGTTACTGGGTATCAGTGTATGTCTGTGTTACTGGGGGTTATTGTGTGTTTCTAACTGGGTGTCAGTGTGTGTCTGTGTTACTGGGTATCAATGTATGTCTTTGTTACTTCGTGTAAGTGTATGTCTTTTTTACTTGGTGTCAGTGTATGTATTTGTGACTTGGTGTCATTGTATGTCTTAGTTACTGGGTGTCAGTGTATGTCTTTGTTACTGGGTGTCAGTGTGTGTCTGTGTTACTGGGTATCAATGTATGTCTTTGTTACTTCGTGTAAGTGTATGTCTTTTTTACTTGGTGTCAGTGTATGTATTTGTGACCTGGTGTCATTGTATGTCTTAGTTACTGGGTATCAGTGTATGTCTTTGTGACTTGGTATCAGTGTATGTCTTTTTTACTTGGTGTAAGTGTGTGTCTGTGTTACTGGGGGTCAGTGTGTGTCTGTGTTACTGGGTGTCAGTGTCTGTCTTTGTGACTTGGTGTCAGTGTATGTCTTTGTTACTTGGTGTCAGTGTATGTCTTTGTTACTTGGTGTAAGTGTGTGTCTGTCTTACTGGGTATCAGTGTATGTCTTTGTTACTGGGTATCAGTGCATGTCTTTGTGTCTTGGTGTCAGTGTCTGTCTTTGTTACTGGGTGTCAGTGTCTGTCTTTGTGACTTGGTGTCAGTGTATGTCTTTGTTACTTGGTGTAAGTGTGTGTCTGTGTTACTGGGTGTCAGTGTGTGTCTGTGTTACTGGGTGTCAGTGTCTGTCTTTGTGACTTGGTGTCAGTGTATGTCTTTGTTACTTGGTGTCAGTGTATGTCTTTGTTACTTGGTGTAAGTGTGGGTCTGTCTTACTGGGTATCAGTGTATGTCTTTGTTACTGGGTATCAGTGTATGTCTTTGTGACTTGGTGTCAGTGTCTGTCTTTGTTACTGGGTGTCAGTGTCTGTCTTTGTGACTTGGTGTCAGTGTATGTCTTTGTTACTTGGTGTAAGTGTGTGTCTGTGTTACTGGGTGTCAGTGTGTGTCTCTGTGACTTGGTGTCAGTGTATGTCTTTGTTACTTGGTGTAAGTGTGTGTCTGTGTTACTTGGTGTAATTATCTGTTTCTGTTACTTGGTGTAAGTGTATGTCTTTGTTACTGGGTGTCAGTGTCTGTCTTTGTGACTTGGTGTCAGTGTATGTCTTTGTTACTTGGTGTAAGTATATGTCTGTGTTACTGGGTATCAGTGTATGTCTTTGTGACTTGGTATCAGAGTATGTCTTTGTTACTAGGTGTCAGTGTGTGTCTGTGTTACTGGGTATCAGTGTATGTCTTTGTTACTTGGTATCAGTGTATGTCTTTGTTACTGGGTGTCAGTGTGTGTCTGTGTTCCTGGGTATCAGTGTATGTCTTTGTGACTTGGTGTCAGTGTATGTCTTTGTTACTGGGTGTCGGTGTGTGTCTTTGTGACTTGGTGTCAGTGTATGTCTTTGTTACTTGGTGTAAGTGTGTGTCTGTGTTACTTGGTGTAATTATCTGTCTCTGTTACTTGGTGTAAGTGTATGTCTTTGTTACTGGGTGTCAGTGTCTGTCTTTGTGACTTGGTGTCAGTGTATGTCTTTGTTACTTGGTGTAAGTATGTGTCTGTGTTACTGGGTATCAGTGTATGTCTTTGTGACTTGGTATCAGTGTTAGTCTTTGTTACTGGGTGTCAGTGTGTGTCTGTGTTACTGGGTATTGGTGTATGTCTTTGTTACTTGGTATCAGTGTATGTCTTTGTTTCTGGGTGTCAGTGTGTGTCTGTGTTCCTGGGTATCAGTGTATGTCTTTGTGACTTGGAGTCAGTGTATGTCTTTGTTACTGGGTGTCGGTGTGTGTCTTTGTGACTTGGTGTCAGTGTATGTCTTTGTTACTTGGTGTTAGTGTGTGTCTTTGATACTAGGTATCAGTGTATCTCTTTGTTACTTGGTGTCAGTTTATGTCTTTGTTACTTCGTGTAAGTGTATGTCTTTGTTACTTGGTGTCAGTGTATGTGTTTGTGACTTGTTGTCAGTGGATGTCTTTGTTACTGGGTGTCAGTATATGTCTTTGTGACTTGGTGTAAGTGTATGTCAAAATAATTGGTGTAAGTGTATGTCTTTGTTACTTGGTGGAAGTGTGCGTCTGTGTTACTGGGTATCAGTGTATGTCTTTGTTACATGGTGTCAGTGTATGTCTTTGTTACTTCGTGTAAGTGAGTGTCTGTGTTACTGGGTATCAGTGTATGTCCTTGTTACTTGGTGTCAGTGTATGTCAAAATACTTGGCGTAAGTGTATGTCGTTGTTCCTGGGTGTCGGTGTATGTCTTTGTTACTTGGTGTCAGTGGATTTCTTTGTTACTGGGTGTCAGTGTATGTCTTTGTTACTTGGTGTCAGTGTATGTCTGTGTTAGTTGGTGTAAGTGTATGTCTTTGTAACATGGTGTAAGTGTGTGTCTGTGTTACTTGGTGTAAGTGTGTGTCTGTGTTCCTGGGTATCATTGCATGACTTTGTTACTTGATGTCAGTGTGTGTCTGTGCTACTTGGTGTAAGTGTGTGTCTTTGTTACTTGGTGTAAGTGTGTGTCTGTGTTACTTGGTGTAAGTGTGTGTCTGTGTTCCTGGGTATCAGTGTATGTCTGTGTTACTTGGTGTAAGTGTGTGTCTTTGTTACTTGGTGTCAGTGTTTGTCTGTGTTACTTGGTGTAAGTGTATGTCTTTGTTACTTGGTGTAAGTGTGTGTCTGTGTTACTTGGTGTAAGTGTGTGTCTGTGTTCCTGGGTATCAGTGTATGTCTGTGTTACTTGGTGTAAGTGTGTATCTGTTTTACTGGGTGTCAGTGTCTGTCTTTGATACTTGGTGTCAGTGTATGTCTGTGTTACTTGGTGTAAGTGTGTGTCTGTGTTACTGGGTGTCAGTGTGTGTCTGTGTTACTTGTTGTAAGTGTGTGTCTTTGTTACTTGGTGTCCGTGTGTGTCTGTGTTACTGGGTGTCAGTGTATGTCTTTGTTACTGGGTGTCAGTGTATGTCTTTGTTACTTGGTGCAAGTGTGTGTCTGTGTTACTGGGTATCAGTGTCTGTCTTTGTTACTTGGTGCAAGTCTGTGTCTGTGATACTGGGTATCAGTGTATATCTTTGTTACTTGGTGTCAGTGTATGTCAGTGTTACTTGGTGTAAGTGTGTGTATGTGTTACGGGGTATCAGTGTATGTCTTTGTTACTTGGTGTCAGTGTATGTCTGTGTTAGTTGGTGTAAGTGTCTGTCTTTGTTTCATGGTGTAAGTGTGTGTCTGGGTTACTTGGTGGATGTGTGTGTCTGTGTTCCTGGGTATCATTGTATGACTTTGTGACTTGGTGTCAGTGTATGTCTGTGTTACTTGGTGTAAGTGTGTGTCTGTGTTACTGGGTATCATTGTATGTCTTTGTTACTTGACATCAGTGTGTGGCTGTGTTACTTGTTGTAAGTGTGTGTCTTTGTTACGTGGTACCAGTGTATATCTGTGTTACTTGGTGCAGGTGTGTGTCTTTGTTACTTGGTGTAATTGTATGTCTTTGTTACTTGGTGTCAGTGTATGTCTTTGTTACTTGGTGTAAGTGTATGTCTTTGTTACTTGGTGTAAGTGTGTGTCTGTGTTACTTGGTGTAAGTGTGTGTCTGTGTTCCTGGGTTTCAGTGTATGTCTGTGTTACTTGGTGTAAGTGTGTGTCTGTTTTACTGGGCATCAGTGTCTGTCTTTGATACTTGGTGTCAGTGTATGTCTGTGTTACTTGGTGTAAGTGTGTGTCTGTGTTACTGGGTGTCAGTGTGTGACTGTGTTACTTGGTGTAAGTGTGTGTCTTTGTTACTTGCTGTCCGTGTGTGTCTGTGTTACTGGTTGTCAGTGTATGTCTTTGTTACTGGGTGTCAGTGTTTGTCTTTGTTACTTGGTGCAAGTGTGTGTCTGTGTTACTGGGTATCAGTGTCTGTCTTTGTTACTTGGTGCAAGTGTGTGTCTGTGTTACTGGGTATCAGTGTATGTCTTTGTGACTTGGTGTCAGTGTATGTCTTTGTTACTTGGTGTAACTGTGTGTCTTTGTTACTGGGTGTCAGTGTGTGCCTTTGTGACTTGGTGTCAGTGTATGTCTTTGTTACTTGGTGTCAGTGTATGTCTGTGTTACTTGGTGTAAGTGTGTGTATGTGTTACTGGGTATCAGTGTATGTCTTTGTGACTTGGTGTCAGTGTATGTCTTTGTGACTTGGTTTCATTGCATGTCTTTGTTACTTGGTGTAAATGTGTGTCTGCGTTACTGGGTATCACTGTATGTCTGAGTTAC
The DNA here is from genome assembly GCF_036365525.1 of Heterodontus francisci. NCBI lineage: Eukaryota > Metazoa > Chordata > Chondrichthyes > Heterodontiformes > Heterodontidae > Heterodontus > Heterodontus francisci. Next base: position 1,025,268 of record NW_027141364.1, on the reverse strand, counting down.
TTGGTGTAAGTGTGTCTGTTTTACTGGGTATCAGTGTATGTCTTTGTGACTTGGTGATAGTGTATGTCTTTGTTACTATGTGTCAGTGTGTTTCTTTGTGACTTGGTGTCAGTGTATGTCTTTGTTACTTGGTGTAAGTGTGTGTCTGTGTTACTGGGTATCAGTGTATGTCTTTGTTACTTGGTGTCAGTGTAGATCAAAATACTTGGTGTAAGCGTATGTCTTTGTTACTTGGTGTAATTGTCTGTCTTTGTTACTTGGTGTATGTGTATGTCTTTGTTACTTGGTGTCAGTGTATGTCTTTGTTACTTGGTGTCAGTGTGTGTCTGTGTTACTGGGTATCAGTGTTTGTCTTTGTGACTTGGTGTCAGTGTATGTCTGTGTTACTTGGTGTAAGTGTGTGTCTGTGTTACTGGGTATCAGTGTTTGTCTTTGTGACTTGGTGGCAGTGTATGTCTGTGTTACTTGGTGTAAGTGTGTGTCTTTGTTACTTGGTACCAGTGTATATCTGTGTTACTTGGTGCAGGTGTGTGTCTTTGTTACTTGGTGTAATTGTATGTCTTTGTTACTTGGTGTCAGTGTATGTCTGTGTTACTTGGTGTATGTGTATGTCTTTGTTACTTGGTGTAAGTGTGTGTCTGTGTTACTTGGTGTAAGTGTGTGTCTGTGTTCCTGGGTTTCAGTGTTTGTCTGTGTTACTTGGTGTAAGTGTGTGTCTGTTTTACTGGGCATCAGTGTCTGTCTTTGATACTTGGTGTCAGTGTATGTCTGTGTTACTTGGTGTAAGTGTGTGTCTGTGTTACTGGGTGTCAGTGTGTGACTGTGTTACTTGGTGTAAGTGTGTGTCTTTGTTACTTGCTGTCCGTGTGTGTCTGTGTTACTGGTTGTCAGTGTATGTCTTTGTTACTGGGTGTCAGTGTTTGTCTTTGTTACTTGGTGCAAGTGTGTGTCTGTGTTACTGGGTATCAGTGTCTGTCTTTGTTACTTGGTGCAAGTGTGTGTCTGTGTTACTGGGTATCAGTGTATGTCTTTGTTACTTGGTGTCAGTGTATGTCTGTGTTACTTGGTGTAAGTGTGTGTATGTGTTACTGGGTATCAGTGTATGTCTTTGTGACTTGGTGTCAGTGTATGTCTTTGTTACCTGGTGTAAGTGTGTGTCTTTGTTACTGGGTGTCAGTGTGTGTCTTTGTGACTTGGTATCAGTGCATGTCTTTGTTACTTGGTGTCAGTGTATGTCTGTGTTACTTGGTGTAAGTGTGTTTCTGTGTTAACGGGTATCAGTGTCTGTCTTTGTTACTTGGTGTAAGTGTGTGTCTGTGTTCCTGGGTATCAGTGTATGTCTTTGTGACTTGGTGTCAGTGTGTGTCTTTGTGACTGGGTATCAGTGCATGACTTTGTTACTTGGTGGAAGTGTATGTCTTTGTTACATGGTGTCCGTGTGTGTCTGTGTTACTGGGTGTCAGTGTATGTCTTTGTTACTGGGTGTCAGTGCATGTCTTAGTTACTTGGTGTATTTGTGTGTCTGTGTTACTGGGTGTCAGTGTATGTCTGTGTTACTTGGTGTCAGTCTTTGTCTGTGTTCCTGGGTATCAGTGTATGTCTTTGTGACTTGGTGTCAGTGTATGTCTTTGTTACTGGGTGTCAGTGTGTGTCTTTGTGACTTGGTGTCAGTGTATTTCTTTGTTACTTGGTGTCAGTGTGTGCCTGTGTTACTGGGTATCAGTGTGTGTCTTTGTTACTTGGTGTCAGTGTATGTCAAAATACATGGTGTAAGTGTTTGTCTTTGTTACTTGGTGTAATTGTCTGTCTTTGTTACTTGGTGTCTGTGTATGTCTTTGTTACTTGGTGTAAGTGTGTGTATTTGTTACTGGGCATCAGTCTATGTCTTTGTGACTTGGTATCAGTGTATGTCTTTGTGACTTGCTGTCAGTGCATGTCTTTTTTACTGGGTGTCAGTGTATGTCTTTGTTACTTGGTGTAAGTGTGTGTCTGTGTTACTGGGCATCAGTGTCTGTCTTTGTTACTTGGTGGAAGTGTGTGTCTGTGTTACTGGGTATCAGTGCATGTCTTTGTTACTTGGTGTCAGTGTATGTCTGTGTTACTTGGTGTAAGTGTGTGTCTGTGTTACTGGGTATCAGTGTATGCCTTTGTGACTTGGTATCAGTGTATGTCTTTGTTACTTGGTGTCAGTGTGTTTGTTTGTGTTACTGGGTGTCAGTGTGTGTCTGTGGTACTTGGTGTAAGTGTGTGTCTTTGTTACTTGGTGTCAGTGTATGTCTGTGTTACTTGGTGTAAGTGTGTGTCTGTGTTACTTGATATCAGTGTATGTCTTTGTGACTTGGTGTCAGTGTATGTCTTTGTTCCTGGGTGTCAGTATTTGTCTTTGTGACTTGGTGTCAGTGTATGTCTTTGTTACTTGGTGTAAGTGTGTGTCTGTGTTACTGGGTATCAGTGTATGTCTTTGTTACTTAGTGTCAGTGTATGTCAAAATACTTGGTGTAAGTGTATGTTTTTGTTACTTGGTGTAATTGTCTGTCTTTGTTACTTGGTGTCAGTGTGTGTCTTTGTTATTGGGCATCACTGTATGTCTTTGTGACTTGGTGTCTGTGTGTGTCTGTGTGACTGGGTATCAGTGTATGTCCTTGTTACTTGGTGGCAGTGTATGTCAAAATACTTGGCGTAAGTGTATGTCTTTGTTCCTGGGTGTCGGTGTATGTCTTTGTTACTTGGTGTCAGTGGATTTCTTTGTTACTGGGTGTCAGTGTATGTCTTTGTTACTTGGTGTCAGTGTATGTCTGTGTTAGTTGGTGTAAGTGTATGTCTTTGTAACATGGTGTAAGTGTGTGTCTGTGTTACTTGGTGTAAGTGTGTGTCTGTGTTCCTGGGTATCATTGCATGACTTTGTGACTTGGTGTCAGTGTATGTCTGTGTTACTTGGTGTAAGTGTGTGTCTGTGTTACTGGGTATCAGTGTATGTCTTTGTTACTTGATGTCAGTGTGTGTCTGTGCTACTTGGTGTAAGTGTGTGTCTTTGTTACTTGGTGTAAGTGTGTGTCTGTGTTACTTGGTGTAAGTGTGTGTCTGTGTTCCTGGGTATCAGTGTATGTCTGTGTTACTTGGTGTAAGTGTGTGTCTTTGTTACTTGGTGTCAGTGTTTGTCTGTGTTACTTGGTGTAAGTGTATGTCTTTGTTACTTGGTGTAAGTGTGTGTCTGTGTTACTTGGTGTAAGTGTGTGTCTGTGTTCCTGGGTATCAGTGTATGTCTGTGTTACTTGGTGTAAGTGTGTATCTGTTTTACTGGGTATCAGTGTCTGTCTTTGATACTTGGTGTCAGTGTATGTCTGTGTTACTTGGTGTAAGTGTGTGTCTGTGTTACTGGGTGTCAGTGTGTGTCTGTGTTACTTGTTGTAAGTGTGTGTCTTTGTTACTTGGTGTCCGTGTGTGTCTGTGTTACTGGGTGTCAGTGTATGTCTTTGTTACTGGGTGTCAGTGTATGTCTTTGTTACTTGGTGCAAGTGTGTGTCTGTGTTACTGGGTATCAGTGTCTGTCGTTGTTACTTGGTGCAAGTCTGTGTCTGTGATACTGGGTATCAGTGTATATCTTTGTTACTTGGTGTCAGTGTATGTCAGTGTTACTTGGTGTAAGTGTGTGTATGTGTTACGGGGTATCAGTGTATGTCTTTGTTACTTGGAACCAGTGTATGTCTGTGTTAGTTGGTGTAAGTGTCTGTCTTTGTTTCATGGTGTAAGTGTGTGTCTGGGTTACTTGGTGGATGTGTGTGTCTGTGTTCCTGGGTATCATTGTATGACTTTGTGACTTGGTGTCAGTGTATGTCTGTGTTACTTGGTGTAAGTGTGTGTCTTTGTTACTTGGTGTAAGTGTGTGTCTGTGTTACTTGGTGTAAGTGTGTTTCTGTGTTCCTGGGTTTCAGTGTTTGTCTGTGTTACTTGGTGTAAGTGTGTGTCTGTTTTACTGGGCATCAGTGTCTGTCTTTGATACTTGGTGTCAGTGTATGTCTGTGTTACTTGGTGTAAGTGTGTGTCTGTGTTACTGGGTGTCAGTGTGTGACTGTGTTACTTGGTGTAAGTGTATGTTTTTGTTACTTGGTGTAATTGTCTGTCTTTGTTACTTGGTGTCAGTGTGTGTCTTTGTTATTGGGCATCACTGTATGTCTTTGTGACTTGGTGTCTGTGTGTGTCTGTGTGACTGGGCATCAGTGTATGTCTTTGTGACTTGGTATCAGTGTATGTCTTTGTGACTTGGTGTCAGTGTATGTCTTTTTTACTGGGTGTCAGTGTGTGTCTGTGTTACTTGATGTCAGTGTATGTCTTTGTTACTGTGTACCAGTGTTTCTCTGTGTTACTGGATGTCAGTGTGTGTTTGTCTGTGTTACTTGGTGTAAGTGTGTGTCTGTGTTACTGGGTATCAGTGCATGCCTTTGTTACTTGGTGTGAGTGTGTGTCTGTGTTACTGGGAATCAGTGTATGTCTTTGTTACTTGGTGTCAGTGTATGTCAAAACACTTGGTGTCAGTGCATGTCTGTGTTACTTGGTGTACGTTTGTGACCTTGTTACTTGGTGTCAGCGTATGCCTTTGTTACTTGGTGTCAGTGTGTGTCTGTGTTACTGGTTATCAGTGTATGTCTTTGTGACTTGCTATCATTGTATGTCTTTGTGACTTGGTGTCAGTGTATGTCTTTGTTTCTGTGCATCAGTGGTTCTTTGTGTTACTGGGTGTCAGTGTGTGTCTGTGACACTAGGTGTCAGCATTTAGTTTAGTTTCGATCAAAAGCACTTAAACAGGCCCTTCGGCCCACCGAGTCTGTGCCGACCATCAACCACCCACTTATACTAATCTTGCACTAATCCCGTATTCCAATCACATCCCCACCTGTCCCTATATATTTCCCTACCACCTACCTACACTAGGGGCAATTTATGATAGCCAATTAACCTATCAACCTGCAAGTCTTTGGCATGTGGGAGGAAACCGGAGCACCCGGAGGAAACCCACGCAGACACAGGGAGAACTTGCAAACTCCGCACAGGCAGTCCCCAGAATTAAAATACTTGGTGTAAGTGTATGTCTTCGTTACTTGGTGTAATTGCATGTCTTTGTTCATTGGTGTAAGTGTATGTCAAAATACTTGGTGCAAGTGTATGTCTGAGTTACTTGGTGTAAGTGTATGTCTTTGTTACTTGGTGTAAGTGTGTGTCTGTGTTACTGGGTATCAGTGTCTGTCTTTGTTACTTGGTGTAAGTGTGTGTCTGTGTTACTGGGTATCAGTGCATGTCTGTGTTACTTGGTGTAAGTGTGTGCCTGTGTTACTGGGTATCAGTGTTTGTCTTTGTGACTTGGTATCAGTGTATGTCTTTGTGACTTGATGTCAGTGTATGTCTTTGTTACTGGGTGTCAGTGTGTGTCTGTGTTACTTGGTGTCAGTGTATGTCTTTGTTGCTGTGTTTCAGTGGTTCTCTGTGTTACTGGGTGTCAGTGTGTGTTTGTTTGTCAGTGCGTGTCTGTGACACTAGGTGTCAGTATTTAGTTTCGTTTCGAGATAGAGCACATAAACAGGCCCTTCGGCCCACCGAGTCTGTGCCGACCATCAACCTCCCATTTATACTAATCCTGCACTTATCCCGTATTCCTATCACATCCCCACCTGTCCCTACATATTTCCCTACCACCTACCTATACTAGGGGCAATTTATGATAGCCAATTAACCTATCAACCTGCAAGTCTTTGGCATGTGGGAGGAAACCGCAGCACCCGGAGGAAACTCACGCAGACACAGGGAGAAACTGCAAACTCCGCACAGGCAGTACCCAGAATCGAACCCGGGTCCCGGGAGCTGTGAGGCTGCGGTGCTAACCACTGCGCCAATGTGCACCCCCCACCCCAACCCCAGAGTGTGCCTGTGTTACTGGGTATCAGTGTATGTCTTTGTTACTTGATGTCAGTGTATGTCTGTGTTAGTTGGTGTAAGTGTGTGTCTGTGTTACTGGGTATCAGTGTATGTCTTTGTTACTTGGTGTGAGTGAGTGTCTATGTTACTTGGTTTAAGTGTGTTTCTGTGTTACTGGGGGTCAGTGTGTGTTTCCAGCTGGGTGTCAGTGTGTGTGTTACTGGGAGTAATTGTGTGTCTGCGTTACTGGGTATCAGTGTATGTCTTTGTTACTTGGTGTCAGTGTATGTCTTTGTTACTGGGTGTCAGTGCATGTCTTTGTTACTTGGTGTAAGTGTATGTCTTTGTTACTTGGTGTAAGTGTATGTCTTTGTTACTTGGTGTAAGTGTGTGTCTTTGTTACTTTGTGTCAGTGTATGTCTTTGTTACTTGTTGTATGTGTGTGTCTTTGTTACTTGGTGTCAGTGTGTGTCTGTGTTCCTGGGTGTCAGTGTATGTCTTTGTTAATTGGTGTCAGTATGTGTCTGTTTTCCTGGGTGTCAGTATGTTTGTTTGTGTTACTGGGTGTCAGTGTGTCTCTGTGTTACTTGGTGTAAGTGTTTGTCTTTGTTACTTGGTGTCCGTGTGTGTCTGTGTTACTGGGTGTCAGTGTCTGTCTTTGTTACTGGGTGTCAGTTTATGTCTGTGACACTAGGTGTCAGTACTTAGTTTAGTTTAGAGATATAGCACTGAAAAAGGCCCTTCGGCCCACTGAGTCTGTGCCGACCATCAACCACTCATTTATTCTAATCCTACACTAATCCCGTATTCCTATCAACAACTTTGCTTCCAATTGCCACCCTTCTCTCACCTTTATATGGTCCATCTCTGACACATCCCTTCCCTTCCTCGACTTCTCTGTCTCCATCTCTGGGGATAGGTTGTCTACCAATATCCATTACAAGCCCACTGACTCCCACAGCTACCTCGACTACACTTCTTCACACCCTACCTCCTGTAAGAACTCCATTCCATTCTCCCAGTTTCTCCGTCTCCGACGCATCTGCTCTGATGATGCTACCTTCCATGACGGTGCTTATGATATGACCTCCTTTTTCCTCAACCGAGGATTTCCCCCCACTGTGGTTGACAGGGCCCTCAACCGTGTCCGACCCATTCCCCGCACCTCTACGCTCACCCTTCCCTTCCCTCCCAGAACCGTGACAGGGTTTTCCTTGTCCTCACTTTTCATCCCTCCAGTTTACACATCCAAAGGATCATCCTCCGCCATTTTCGCCACCTCCAGCGTGATGCCACTACCTGTCGCATCTTCCCCTCCCTTCCCCTGTCAGCATTCCGAAGGGATCGTTCCCTCCGCGACACCCTGGTCCACTCCTCCATTACCCCCACCACCTCGTCCCCGTCCCAGGGCACCTTCCCTTGCAATCGCAGGAGGTGTAGTACCTGCCCATTTACCTCCTCTCTCCTCACTATCCCAGGCCCCAAACACTCCTTTCAGGTGAAGCAGCGATTTACTTGTACTTCTTTCACTGTAGTATACTGTATTCGCTGCTCACAGTGTGGTCTCCTCTACATTGGGGAGACCAAGTGCAGACTGGGTGACCGCTTTGCGGAACATCTCCGCTCAGTCCGCAAGCAGGACCCTGAGCTTCCGGTTGCTTGCCATTTCAACACTCCCCCCTGCTCTCATGCTCACATCTCTGTCCTGGGATTGCTGCAGTGTTCCAGTGAACATCAACGCAAGCTCGAGGAACAGCATCTCATCTGTCGATTCGGGACACTACAGCCTGCCGGACTGAATATTGAGTTCAATAATTTCAGAGCATGAAAGCCCCCCACTTTACTTTCATTTTTAGTCATTTTTAGTTATTTTTTCTTCCTTTTTTTTGCATTCCTTTTTACATTTTTTACAATCTTTTTTTGCATTTATTTCATTTCATCTTAGTTTGTTCAGTTTGCTTACCCACTGTTTTTTTCAGGTTGTTCTTCTTCAGGTTTGCACTTGCTGATGTTCAATATTCAGTATATTCACACCTAATCTGTACTAATGCTTTGTCTTTCAACACACCATTAACAGATTGTTTGCCTTTGCTCCGTGACCTTTTGGTCAGCTATGTGGCCTGGTCCAATCTTTACCATCTCCTTTGTTATCTCTTGCCCAACCCCCACCTCACTTGTTTATAATCTGTGACTTTTCTAATATTTGTCAGTCCCGAAGAAGGGTCACTGACCCGAAACGTTAACTCTGCTTCTCTTTCCACAGATGCTGCCAAACCTGTTGAGTGAATCCGGTATTTCTTGTTTTTGTTTCAGATTTCCAGCGTCCGCAGTATTTTGCTTTTATTTTATTGTTTAATTCACTGCCACTTCTCTTCCAGGAATGCCTACCTTGAAGAAGTTGTGCTCTTCTCTCCGACGGAATTTTCGTTTGTCTCTTTTACTTTGTTCACCTTCATCGCCAACTTTAAGGGCATTTCAGTGGACATTGGATAGACACATGGATGAAAATGGAATAGTGTAGGTAAGATGTTTTCACAGGTCGGCGCAACATCGAGGGCCGAAGGTCCTGTACTGCGCTGTAATGTTCTAATTCTAATTGCTTTCTATTTCCCGCCTGTTGTTACATAAGGTATCTGCCAAAACTCGTTTTCACAGCCACATCTCCTTCCTCAGTGACTGTCTCCGGCTCCGACTGATTCCACCTGGATTCCAACTGCAGTTTCACCCATCATGCTTTGAAACCACCCAGGATCACAGGTATCTCCGAGAAATACAACGTTCCTCGGACTGCTACTCTCGCCGCATCCTGAGATCCACACTCAATGCTATGCGCCGCCATATGCACACACTGGACCTCTCTCTCCAGCAGCACCGTCTCACCTTATCTCAAATCTGTTCTACTCCGCGGTTTCATCTCATCTTACCTCTCATCCAACGCATTAACAACAAACTTTTTATCTTCCTTTCAGCTGTTAAGGAACGCAAGCTCCAGCAGCTGATGGGGACTAATGCCCCTCCAGATCCTCCTTCCGCTTCACTTCCCTCTGACCCTACCCCTTCTGATCTGACCCCTTGCCGTGTATTCACTATACCCTCTGATCTCCCCCTCTCTGATGCTGAGCGTTCTGTACTCAGCAAAGGTCTCAGTTTTATCCCCTTACGCCCCCACCTCAATGAATTTCGCGCTCGGCATGACGTTGAGCTCTTCTTCCGTCGCCTCCGCCTCCGGGCTCACTTCTTCGACCAGGAGTCCTCCCCCCGACCAGCAGACCCATTCACCCGCCTCCAGCATTCTCCCTCTACCAGGACCCCTCACCCTGGCCTCTTACCCGCTCTTGATCTCTTCATTGAAAACTGTCGGCGAGACATTGGTCGTCTCAATTTCTCTGCCCCCCTCACTCACTCTAACCTGTCCTCCTCTGAACTTGAGGCACTGCGTTCTCTCAGGTCTAACCCCGACATGGTCATCAAACCTGCAGACAAGGGTGGTGCTGTTGTTGGATGGCGTACCGACCTCTACCTTGCAGAAGCTCATCGCCAACTCACAGACACCTCTTCCTACCTCCCTCTGGACCATGACACCACCACAGAACATCAAGCCACCGTCCAAAGGATTGTCACTGACCTCATCTCCTCTGGACATCTTCCCTCTACAGCTTCCAAACTCATAGTCCCGCAACCCCGGACAGCCCGCTTCTACCTCCTTCCCAAAATCCACAAACGGGACTGTCCCGGCAGACCCATTGTGTCAGCCTGCTCCTGCCCAACTGAACTTATTTCTTCCTATCTAGACTCTATCTTTTCTCCGCTGGTCCAGTCTCTTCCCACCTACATCCGTGACTATTCTGACGCCCTACGTCATTTTGACAATTTCCAGTTTCCTGGTCCCAACCGCCTCCTCTTCATAATGGACGTCCAATCGCTCTACACCTCCATCCCCCACCAGGATGGTTTGAGGGCTCTCCGCTTCTTCCTGGAACAGAGGCCCAACCAGTCCCCATCCACCAACACCCTCCTCCGCCTGGCTGAACTTGTTCTCACATTGAACAACTTCTCCTTCAACTCCATGCATTTCCTTCAAGTAAAAGGTGTCGCTCTGGCTACCCGCATGGGTCCCAGTTATGCTTGTCTTTTTGTGGGATATGTCGAGCATTCTTTGTTCCAGTCCTACTCAGGCCCCCTCCCCCAACTCTTTTTCCGGTACATTGATGACTGTATCGGTGCCCTTTCCTGCTCCCGCACCGAACTAGAAAACTTTATCAACTTTGCTTCCAATTTCCACCCTTCTCTCACCTTTACATGGTCCATCTCTGACACTTCCCTTCCCTTCCTAGACATCTCTGTCTCCATCTCTGGGGATAGGTTGTCTACCAATATCCATTATAAGCCCACTGACTCCCACAGCTACCTCGACTACACTTCTTCACACCCTACCTCCTGTAAGTACTCCATTCCATTCTCCCAGTTTCTCCGTCTCCGACGCATCTGCTCTGATGATGCTACCTTCCATGACGGTGCTTCTGATATGACCTCCTTTTTCCTCAACCGAGGATTTCCCCCCACTGTGGTTGACAGGGCCCTCAACCGTGTCCGACTCATTCCCCGCACCTCTACGCTCACCGCTTCCCCTCCCTCCCAGAACCGTGACAGGGTTCCCCTTGTCCTCACTTTTCATCCCTCCAGTTTACACATCCAAAGGATCATCCTCCGCCATTTTCGCCACCTCCCGCGTGATGCCACTACCAGTCGCATCTTCCCCTCCCTTCCCCTGTCAGCATTCCGAAGGGATCGTTCCCTCCGCGACACCCTGGTCCACTCCTCCATTACCCCCACCACCTCGTCCCCGTCCCAGGGCACCTTCCCTTGCAATCGCAGGAGGTGTAATACCTGCCAATTTACCTCCTCTCTCCTCACTATCCCAGGCCCCAAACACTCCTTTCAGGTGAAGCAGCGATTTACTTGTACTTCTTTCAATGTAGTGTACTGTATTCGCTGCTCACAGTGTGGACTCCTCTACATTAGGGAGACCAAGCGCAGACTGGGTGACCGCTTTGCGGAACATCTCCGCTCAGTCCGCAAGCAGGACCCTGAGCTTCCGGTTGCTTGCCATTTCAACACTCCCCCCTGCTCTCATGCTCACATCTCTTTCCTGGGATTGCTGCAGTGTTCCAGTGAACATCAACGCAAGCTCGAGGAACAGCATCTCATCTACCGATTAGGCACACTACAGCCTGCAAGACTGAACATTGAGTTCAATAATTTCAGAGCATGACAGCCCCCCACTTTACTTTCATTTTTAGTCATTTTTAGTTATTTTTTCTTCCTTTTTTTTGCATTCCTTTTTACATTTTTTACAATCTTTTTTTGCATTTATTTCATTTCATCTTAGTTTGTTCAGTTTGCTTACCCATTGTTTTTTTCAGGTTGTTCTTCTTCAGGTTTGCACTTGCTGATGTTCAATATTCGTATATTCACACCGAATCTGTACTAATGCTTTGTCTTTCAACACACCATTAACAGATTGTTTGCCTTTGCTCCGTGACCTTTTGGTCAGCTATGTGGACTGGTCCAATCTGCACCTTCTCCTTTGTTATCTCTTGCCCAACCCCCACCTCACTTGTTTATAATCTGTGACTTTTCTAATATTTGTCAGTTCCGAAGAAGTGTCACTGACCCGAAACGTTAACTCTGCTTCTCTTGCCACAGATGCTGCCAGACCTGCTGAGTGAATCCGGCATTTCCTGTTTTTGTTTCAGATTTCTAGCATCCGCAGTATTTTGCTTTTATTCCCGTATTCCTATCACATCCATTCCTGTCCCTATATATTTCCCTACCAGCTACCTATACCAGGGGCAATTTATGATGGCCAATTAACCTATCAACCTGCAAGTCTTTGGCATGTGGGAGGAAATCGGAGCACCCGGAGTAAAGCCACGCTGACACAGGGAGAACTTGCAAACTCCGCACAGGAAGCACCCAGAATCGAACCCGGGTCCCTGGAGCTGTGAGGCTGCGGTGCTATCCACAGCGCCGTTGTGACCCCACTCCCCGCCCACAGCGTGTGCCTGTGTTACTGGGTATCAGTGTATGTCTGTGTTCCTGGGTGTCAGTGTATGTCTTTGTTACTGGGTGTCAGTGTATGTCTTTGTTACTTGGTGTAAGTGTGTGTCTGTGTTACTGGGTATCAGTGTATGTCTTTGTTACTTGGTGTCATTGTGTGTCTTTGTTACTGGGTGTCAGTGCGTGTCTGTGTTCCTGGGTGTCAGTGTATGTCTTTGTTACTGGGTGTCAGTGTATGTCTTTGTTACTTGGTGTAAGTGTGTGTCTGTGTTACTGGGTATCAGTGTATGTCTTTGTTACTTGGTGTCAGTGTATGTCTGTGTTAATTGGTGGAAGTGTGTGTCTGTGTTACTGGGTGTCAGTGTGTTTCTGTGTTCCTGGGTGTCAGTGTATGTCTTTGTTACTGGGTGTCAGTGTATGTCTTTGTTACTTGGTGTAAGTGTGTGTCTGTGTTACTGGGTATCAGTGTATGTCTTTGTTACTTGGTGTCAGTGTATGTCTGTGTTAATTGGTGTAAGTGTGTGTCTGTGTTACTGGGTATCAGTGTATGTCTTTGTGACTTGGTGTCAGTGCATGTCTTTGTTACTGGGTGTCAGTATGTGTCTTTGTGACTTGGTGTCAGTGGATGTCTTTGTTACTTGGTGTAAGTGTGTGGCTGTGTTACTGGGTATCAGTGTAAGTCTTTGTGACTTGGTATCAGTGTATGTCTTTGTTACTGGGTGTCAGTGTATGTCTGTGTTACTTGGTGTCAGTGTATGTCTTTGTGACAGTGTATCAGTGTTTCTCTGTGTTAATGGGTGTCAGTGTGTGTTTGTTTGTGTTACTGGGAGTCAGTGACACTAGGTCTCAGTATTTAGTTTAGTTTAGAGATACAGCAATAAAACAGGCCCTTCGGCCCACCGAGTCTGTGCCGACCATCAACCACCCATTTATACTAATCCTACACTAATCCCGTATTCCTATCACATCCCCACCTGTCCCTATATATTTCCCTACCACCTACCAATAATAGGGGCAATTTATGATGGCCAATTAACCTATCAACCGCAAAACATTGGCATGTGGGAGGACCCGGAGCACCCGGAGGAAAACAACGTAGACACAGGGAGAACATGCAAACTCCGCACAGGCAGTACCCAGAATCGAACCCGGGTCCCTGGGTATCAGTGTATATCTTTGTTACTTGGCGCAAGTGTGTGTCTGTGTTACTGGGTATCAGTGTATGTCTTTGTTACTTGGTGTCAGTGTATGTCTGTGTTACTTGGTGCAAGTGTGTGTCTGTGTTACTGGGTATCAGTGTCTGTCTCTGTTACTTGGTGTAAGTGTGTGTCTGTGTTACTGTGTCTCAGTGTATGTCTTTGTTCCTGGGTGTCAGTGTATGTCTTTGTTACTGGGTGTCAGTGTATGTCTTTGTTACTTGGTGTAAGTGTGTGTCTGTGTTACTGGGTATCAGTGTATGTCTTTGTTACTTGGTGTCAGTATATGTCTGTGTTAATTGGTGTAAGTGTGTGTCTGTGTTACTGGGTATCAGTGTATGTCTTTGTGACTTGATGTCAGTGTATGACTTTGTTACTGGGTGTCAGTGTGTGTCTTTGCGACTTGGTGTCAGTGTATGTCTTTGTTACTTGGTGTAAGTGTGTGTCTGTGTTACTGGGTATCAGTGTATGTCTTTGTTACTTGGTGTCAGTGTATGTCAAAATACTTGGTGTAAATGTGTGTCTTTGTTACTTGGTGTAATTGTCTGTCTTTGTTACTTGGTGTCAGTGTATGTCTGTGTTACTTGGTGTAAGTGTGTGTCTTTGTTACTTGGTGTAAGCGTATGTCTTTGTTACTTGGTGTCAGTGCATGTCTTTGTTACTTGGTGTCAGTTTGTGTCTGTGTTATTCGGTGTAAGAGTGTGCCTGTGTTACTGGGTATCAGTGTATGTCTTTGTTACTTGGTGTCAGTGTATTTCTGTGTTACTTGGTGTCAGTGTGTTTTTTTGTGTTCCTGGGTGTCAGTGTGAGTCTGTGTTACTTGGTGTAAGTGTGTGTCTTTGTGACTTGGTGTCCGTGTGTGTCTGTGTTACTGGGTGTCAGTGTGTGTCTTTGTTACTGGGTGTCAGTGTATTTCTTTGTTACTTGGTGTAAGTGTGTGTCTGTGTTACTGGGTATCAGTGTCTGTCTTTGTTACTTGGTGTAAGTGTGTGTCTGTGTTACTGGGTATCAGTGTTTGTCTTTGTTTCTTGGTGTCAGTGTATGTCTGTGTTACTTGGTGTAAGTGTATGTCTTTGTTACTTGGTGTCAGTGTATGTCTTTGTGACGTGGTGTCATTGTCTGTCTTTGTTACTGGGTGTCAGTGTCTGTCTTCGTTACTTGGTGTCAGTGTTTTTCTTTGTTACTGGGTGTCAGTTTCTGTCTTTGTGACTTGGTGTCAGTGTATGTCTTTGTTACTTGGTGTCAGTGTATGTCTTTGTTACTTGGTATCATTGTATGTCTTTGTGACTTGGTGTCAGTGTATGTCTTTTTTACTGGGTGTCAGTGTTGTCTGTGTTACTTGGTGTCAGTGTATGTCTTTGTTACTTGGTGTCAGTGTGTGTCTGTGTTACTTGGTGTAAGTGTGTGTCTTTGTTACTTGGTGTAATTGTATGTCTTTGTTACGGGGTGTCAGTGTGTGTCTGTGTTACTTGGTGTCAATGTACGTTTTTGTCACTGTGTAGCAGTGGTTCTCTGTGTTACTGGGTGTCAGTGTGTGTTTGTTTGTGTTACTGGGTGTCAGTGTGTGTCTGTGACACTAGGTGTCAGTATTTAGTTTAGTTTTGAGATACAGCACTTAAACAGTGTGTGTTTAAACAGGGTGCACTTAAGCAGGGTGTCAGTGTGTGTTTGTTTGTGTTACTGGGTGTAAGTGTATGTCTTTGTTACTTGGTGTCAGTGTATGTCAAAATACTTGGTGTAAGTGTATGTCCTTGTTACTTGGTGTCAGTGTATGTCTGTGTTACTTGGTGTAAGAGTGTGTCTTTGTTACTTGGTGTAAGTGTATGCCTCTGTTACTTGGTGTCAGTGTATGTCTTTGTTACTTGGTGTCAGTGTGTGTCTGTGTTACTGGGTATCAGTGTATGTCTTTGTTACATGGTGTCAGTGTCTGTCTTTGTTACTTGGTGTAAGTGTATGTCTTTGTTACTTGGTGTCAGTGTGTGTCGTTGTTACTGGGTGTCAGTGTGTGTCTTTGTTACTTGGTGACTGTGTGTGTCTGTGTGTCAGTGTATGACTTTGTTACTGTGTATCAGTGTTTCATATGTTACTGGGTGTCAGTGTGTGTTTGTTTGTGTTACTGGGTGTCAGTATTTAGTTTAGTGAAAGAGCACTGAAGCAGGCCCTTCGGACAACCGAGTCTGTGCCGACCATCAACCACCCATTTATACTAATCCTACACTACTCCCGTATTCCTGTCACATCCCCACCTGTCCCTATATATTTCGCTACCACCTACCGATGCTAGGGTCAATTAATAATGGCCAATTAACCTATCAACCTTTAAGTCTTTGGCATGTGGGAGGAAACCGGAGCACCCGGAGGAAACAGACGCAGACACAGGGAGAACTTGCAAACTCCGCACAGGCAGTACCCAGAATCGAGCCCGGGTCCCTGGAACTGTGAGGCTGCTAACCACTGTGCCAATGTGCCGCCTGTTTGTCTGTGTTACTGGGTATCAGTGCATGTCTGTGTTATTTGGTGTAAGTGTGTGTCTTTGTTACTTGGTGTAATTGTACGACTTTGTTCCTTGTTGTCAGTGTATGTCTTTGTTACTTGGTGTCAGTGTATGTCTTAGTGACGTGGTGCCATTGTCTGTCTTCGTTACTTGGTGTCAGTGTTTGTCTTTGTTACTGGGTGTCAGTGTCTGTCTTTGTGACTTGGTGTCAGTGTATGTCTTTGTTACTTGGTGCCAGTGTATGTCTTTGTTACTTGGTGTCAGTGTATGTCTGTGTTACGGGGTATCAGTGTATATCTTTGTTACTTGGTGTAAGTGTGTGTCTTTGTTACTTGGTGTAATTGTACGACTTTGTTCCTTGTTGTCAGTGTATGTCTTTGTTACTTGGTGTCAGTGTATGTCTTTGTTACTGGGTGTCAGTGTCTGTCTTTGTGACTTGGTGTCAGTGTATGTCTTTGTTACTTGGTGCCAGTGCATGTCTTTGTTACTGGGTGTCAGTGTCTGTCTTTGTGACTTGGTGTCAGTGTATGTCTTTGTTACTTGGTGCCAGTGCATGTCTTTGCTACATGGTGACAGTGTATGTCTGTGTTACTTGTTGTAAGTGTGTGTCTTTGTTACTTGGTGTAAGTGTGTGTCTGTGTTACTTGGTATCAGTGTATGTCTTGGTTACTGGGTGTCAGTGTATGTCTGTGTTACTTGGTGTAAGTTTGTGTCTTTGTTATTTTGTGTCAGTGAATGTCATTGTTACTTGGTGTAAGTGTGTGTCTTTGTTACTTGGTGTCAGTGTGTGTCTGTGTTCCTGGGGGTCAGTGTGTGTCTGTGTTACTGGGGGTCAGTGTGTGTTTCTAACTGTGTGTCAGTGTGTGCCTGTGTTACTGGGTATCAGTGTATGTCTTTGTTACTTGGTGTCAGTTTATGTCTGTTTTACTTGGTGACAGTGTATTTGTTTGTGTTGCTGGGTGTCAGGGTGTGTCTGTGTTACTTGGTGTAAGTGTGTGTCTTTGTTACTTGGTGTCCGTGTGTGTCTGTGTTACTGGGTGTCAGTGTATGTCTCTGTTACTGGGTGTCAGTGTATGTCTTTGTTACTTGGTGTAAGTGTGTGACTGTGTTACTGGGTATCAGTGTCTGTCTTTGTTACTTTGTGTAAGTGTGCGTCTGTGTTACTGGGTATCAGTGTCTGTCTTTGTTACTTGGTGTCAGGGTCTGTCTGTGTTACTTGGTGTAAGTGTGTGTCTGTGTTACTGCGTGTCAGTGTATGTCTTTGTGACTTGGTGTCAGTGTATGTCTTTGTTACTGGTTGTCAGTTTCTGTCCTTGTGACTTGGTGTCAGTGTCTGTCTTTGTTACTTGGTGTAAGTGTGTGTCTTTGTTACTTGGTGTAAGTGTATGTCTTTTTTACTTGGTGTCAGTGTATTTCTGTGTTACGTGGTGTAAGTGTGTGTCTTTGTTACTTGGTGTAATTGTATGTCTTTGTTACTTGGTGTCAGTGTATTTCTTTGTTTCTTGGTGTAAGTGAGTGTTTGTGTTACTTGGTGTAAGTGTTTGTCTGTGTCACTGGGTATCAGTGTATGTCTTTGTGACTTGGTATCAATGTATGTCTTTGTTACTTGGTGTCAGTGTATGTCTTTGTTACTGGGTGTCAATGTGTGTCTGTGTTACTTGGTGTCTTTGCATGTCTTTGTTACTTGGTGTCAGTGTATGTCTTTGTTACTGGGTGTCAGTGTATGTCTTTGTGACTTGGTGTCAGTTTATGTCTTTGTTACCGGGTGTCAGTTTATGTCTTTGTTACTTGGTGTCAGTGCATGTCTTTGTTACTTGGTATCAGTGTATGTCTGTGTTACTTGGTGTGAGGGTGTGTCTGTGTTACTGGGTATCAGCGTATGTATTTGTTACTTGGTGTCAGTGAATGTCTTTGTTACTTAGTGTAAGTGTGTGTCTGTGTTACTGTGTATCAGTGTCTGTCTTTGTGACTTGCTGTCAGTGTATGTCTTTGTTACTGGGTGTCAGTGTGTGTCTGTGTTACTTGGTGTCAGTGTCTGTCTTTGTTACTGTGTATCAGTGGTTCTCTGTGTTACTGGGTGTCAGTGTGTGTTTGCTTGTGTTACTGGGTGTCAGTGTATGTCTTTGTGACTTGGTGTCAGTGTATGTCTTTGTTACCGGGTGTCAGTTTCTGTCTTTGTGACTTGGTGTCAGGGTATGTCTTTGTTACTTGGTGTAAGTGTGTGTCTGCGGTACTGGGTATCAGTGTATGTCTTTGTTACTTGGTGTAAGTGTGTGTCTTTGTTACTTGGTGTAAGTGTATGTCTTTTTTACTTGGTGTCAGTGTATGCCTGTGTTACGTGGTGTAAGTGTTTGTCTTTGTTACTTGGTGTAATTGAATGTCTTTGTTACTTGGTGTCAGTGTATTTGTTTGTTACTTGGTGTAAGTGAGTGTTTGTGTTACTTGGTGTAAGTGTGTGTCTGTGTTCCTGGGGGTCAGTGTGTGTCTGTGTTACTGGGGGTCAGTGTGTGTTTCAAACTGGGTGTCAGTGTGTGCCTGTGTTACTGGGTATCAGTGTATGTCTTTGTTACTTGGTGTCGGTTTATGTCTGTGTTACTTGGTGTCAGTGTGTTTGTTTGTGTTGCTGGGTGTCAATGTGTGTCTGTGTTACTTGGTGTCAGTGCATGTCTTTGTTACTTGGTGTCAGTGTATGTCTTTGTTACTGGGTGTCAGTGTATGTCTTTGTTACTGGGTGTAAGCGTGTATCTGTGTTACTGGGTATCAGTGTATGTCTTTGTTACTTGGTGTCAGTGTATGTCTTTGTGACTTGGTGTCAGTGTGTGTCTGTGTTACTTGGTGTAGGTTTGTGTCTGTGTTACTTGGTATCAGTGTATGTGTTTGTTACTTGGTGTAATTGTGTGTCTGTGTTACTGGGTAACAGTGTATGTCTTTGTTACTTGGTGTCAGTGTGTGTCTATGTTACTGGGTATCAGCGAATGCCTTTGTTACTTGGTGTGAGTGTGTGTCTGTGTTACTGGGTATCAGGGTATGTCTTTGTGACTTGGTATCAGTGTATGTCTTTGTTACTTGGTGTCAGTGCATGTCTTTGTTACTGGGTGTCAGTGTGTGTCTTTGTTACTTGGTGTAATTGTATGTCTTTGTTCCTTGGTGTCAGTGTACGTCTGTGTTACTTGGTGTAAGTGTATGTCTTTCTTACTTGGTGTCAGTGGATGACTTTGTTACTTGGTGTAAGTGTGTGTCTGTGTTACTTGGTGTAAGTGTGTGTCTGTGTCACTTGGTATCAGTGTTTGTCTGTGTTACTTGGTGTAAGTGTATGTCTTTGTTACTTGGTGTCAGTGTATGTCTGTGTTACTTGGTGTAAGTGTTTGTCTATGTTACTGGGTATCAGTGAATGCCTTTGTTACTTGGTGTGAGTGTGTGTCTGTGTTACTGGGTATCAGTGTATGTCTTTGTGACTTGGTATCAGTGTATGTCTTTGTTACTTGGTGTCAGTGCATGTCTTTGTTACTGGGTGTCAGTGTGTGTCTGTGTTACTTGGTGTAAGTGTGTGTCTTTGTTACTTGGTGTAATTGTATGTCTTTCTTCCTTGGTGTCAGTGTACGTCTGTGTTACTTGGTGTAAGTGTATGTCTTTGTTACTTGGTGTCAGTGTATGACTTTGTTACTTGGTGTAAGTGTGTGTCTGTGTTACTTGATGTAAGTTTGTGTCTTTGTTACTTGGTATCAGAGTATGTCTTTGTTACTTGGTGTAATTGTGTGTCTGTGTTACTGGGTAACAGTGTATGTCTTTGTTACTTGGTGTCAGTGTATGTCTGTGTTACTTGGTGTAAGTGTGTGTCTTTGTTACTTGGTGTAATTGTATGTCTTTGTTTCTTGGTGTCAGTGTATGTCTTTGTTACTTGGTGTAATTGAGTGTTTGTGTTACTTGGGGTAAGTGTGTGTCAGTGTCACTTGGTATCAGTGTTTGTCTGTGTTACTTGGTGTAAGTGTATGTCTTTGTTACTTGGTGCCAGTGTATGTCTGTGTTACTTGGTGCAAGTGTATGTCTTTGTTACTTGATGTCAGTGTATGTCTTTGTTACTTGGTGTAAGTGTGTGTATGTCTTACTGGGTATCAATGTATGTCTTTGTTACATGGTGTCAGTGCATGTCTTTGTGACTTGGTGTCAGTGTATGTCTTTGTTACTGGGTGTCAGTGTATGTCTTTGTGACTGTGTGTCAGTGTATGTCTTTGTTACTGGGTGTCAGTTTATGTCTTTGTTACTTGGTGTCAGTGTATGTCTGTGTTACTTGGTGTAAGTGTGTGTCTTTGTTACTTGGTGTAAGTGTATGACTTTGTTACTTGGTGTAAGTGTGTGTCTGTGTTACTTGATGTAAGTTTGTGTCTGTGTTACTTGGTATCAGTGTATGTCTTTGTTACTTGGTGTAATTGTGTGTCTGTGTTGCTGGGTAACAGTGTATGTCTTCGTTACTTGGTGTCAGTGTTTGTCTTTGTTACTTTGTGGAAGTGTGTGTCTGTGTTACTGGGTATCAGTGTATGTCTTTGTGACTTGGTGTCAGTGTATGTCTTTGTTACCGGGTGTCAGTTTCTGTCTTTGTGACTTGGTGTCAGGGTATGTCTTTGTTACTTGGTGTAAGTGTGTGTCTGTGTTACTGGGTATCAGTGTATATATTTGTTACTTAGTGTCAGTGTCTGTCTGTGTTACTTGGTGTAAGTGTGTGTCTGTGTTATTGCGTGTCAGTTTGTGTCTTTGTGACTTGGTGTCACTGTATGTCTTTGTTACTTCGTGTTTGTTTATGTCAAAATACTTGTTGTCGGTGTATGTCTTTGTTACTTGGTGCAATTGTCTGTCTTTGTTACTTGGTGTCAGTGTATGTCAGTGTTACTTGGTGTAAGTGTGTGTCTTTGTTATTGGTGTAAGTGTATGCCTTTGTTACTTGGTGTCAGTGTATGTGTTTGTTACTTGGTGTCAGTGTGTGTCTGTGTTGATGGGTATCAGTGTATGTCTTTGTGACTTGGTATCAGTGTATGTCTTTTTTACTGGGTGTCAGTGTGTGTCTGTGTTAATTGGTGTCAGTGTATGTCTTTGTTACTGTGTATCAGTGTTTCTCTGTGTTACTGGGTGTCAGAGTGTGTTTGTTTATGTTACTGGGTGTCAGTGTGTTTCTGTGACACTAGGTGTCAGTATTTAGTTTAGTTTAGAGATACAGCACTTAAACAGGCCCTTCGGCCCACCGAGTCTGTGCCGACCTTCATCCACCCATTTATACTAATCCAACACTAATCCCCTATTCCTATCACATACCCAACTCTCCCTACATATTTCCCGACAACCTACCTACACAAGGGGCCATTTATGATGGCCAATTAACCTATCTACCTGCAAGTCTTTGGCATGTGGGAGGAAACCGGAGCACCCGGAAGAAACTCACGCAGACAGATGGAGAACTTGCAAACTCCGCACAGGCAGTACCCAGAATCGAACCCGGGTCCCTGGAGCTGTGAGGCTGCGGTGCTAACCACTGCGCCAATGTGTGTGCCTGCGTTCCTGGGTATCAGTGTATGTCTTTGTTAATTGGTGTCTGTGTATGTCTGTGTTACTTGGTGTAAGTGTGTGTCTGTGTTAGTGGGTATCAGTGTATGTCTTTGTTACTTGGTGTTAGTGTGTGTCTGTGTTACTGGGTATCAGTGTATGTCTTTGTTACTTGGTGTCTGTGTATGTCTGTGTTACTTGGTGTAAGTGCGTGTCTTTGTTACTTGGTGTAATTGTATGTCTGTGTTACTTGGTGCAAGTGTGTGTCTGTGTTACTTGGTGCAAGTGTGTGTCTTTGTTACTTGGTTTAATTGTATGTCTTTGTTTCTTGGTGTCAGTGTATGTCTTTGTTACTTGGTGTAATTGAGTGTTTGTGTTACTTGGTGTAAGTGTGTGTCTGTGTCACTTGGTATCAGTGTTTGTCTGTGTTACTTGGTGTAAGTGTATGTCTGTGTTACTTGGTGTAAGTGTTTGTCTATGTTACTGGGTATCAGTGAATGCCTTTGTTACTTGGTGTGAGTGTGTGTCTGTGTTACTGGGTATCAGTGTATGTCTTTGTGACTTGGTATCAGTGTATGTCTTTGTTACTTGGTGTCAGTGCATGTCTTTGTTACTGGGTGTCAGTGTGTGTCTGTGTTACTTGGTGTAAGTGTGTGTCTTTGTTACTTGGTGTAATTGTATGTCTTTGTTCCTTGGTGTCAGTGTACGTCTGTGTTACTTGGTGTAAGTGTATGTCTTTGTTACTTGGTGTCAGTGTATGACTTTGTTACTTGGTGTAAGTGTGTGTCTGTGTTACTTGATGTAAGTTTGTGTCTGTGTTACTTGGTATCAGAGTATGTCTTTGTTACTTGGTGTAATTGTGTGTCTGTGTTACTGGGTAACAGTGTATGTCTTTGTTACTTGGTGTCAGTGCATGTCTTTGTTACTGGGTGTCAGTGTGTGTCTTTGTTACTTGGTGTAATTGTATGTCTTTGTTCCTTGGTGTCAGTGTACGTCTGTGTTACTTGGTGTAAGTGTATGTCTTTCTTACTTGGTGTCAGTGGATGACTTTGTTACTTGGTGTAAGTGTGTGTCTGTGTTACTTGGTGTAAGTTTGTGTCTGTGTTACTTGGTATCAGTGTATGTCTTTGTTACTTGGTGTAATTGTGTGTCTGTGTTACTGGGTAACAGTGTATGTCTTTGTTACTTGGTGTCAATGCATGTCTGTGTTACTTGGTGCAAGTGTGTGTCTTTGTTACTTGGTGTAATTGTATGTCTTTGTTTCTTGGTGTCAGTGTATGTCTTTGTTACCTGGTGTAATTGAGTGTTTGTGTTACTTGGTGTAAGTGTGTGTCTGTGTCACTTGGTATCAGTGTTTGTCTGTGTTACTTGGTGTAAGTGTATGTCTTTGTTACTTGGTGTCAGTGTATGTCTGTGTTACTTGGTGTAAGTGTTTGTCTATGTTACTGGGTATCAGTGAATGCCTTTGTTACTTGGTGTGAGTGTGTGTCTGTGTTACTGGGTATCAGTGTATGTCTTTGTGACTTGGTATCAGTGTATGTCTTTGTTACTTGGTGTCAGTGCATGTCTTTGTTACTGGGTGTCAGTGTGTGTCTGTGTTACTTGGTGTAAGTGTGTGTCTTTGTTACTTGGTGTAATTGTATGTCTTTGTTCCTTGGTGTCAGTGTACGTCTGTGTTACTTGGTGTAAGTGTATGTCTTTGTTACTTGGTGTCAGTGTATGACTTTGTTACTTGGTGTAAGTGTGTGTCTGTGTTACTTGATGTAAGTTTGTGTCTGTGTTACTTGGTATCAGAGTATGTCTGTGTTACTTGGTGTAAGTGTGTGTCTTTGTTACTTGGTGTAATTGTATGTCTTTGTTTCTTGGTGTCAGTGTATGTCTTTGTTACTTGGTGTAATTGAGTGTTTGTGTTACTTGGGGTAAGTGTGTGTCAGTGTCACTTGGTATCCTTGTTTGTCTGTGTTACTTGGTGTAAGTGTATGTCTTTGTTACTTGGTGCCAGTGTATGTCTGTGTTACTTGGTGCAAGTGTATGTCTTTGTTACTTGATGTCAGTGTATGTCTTTGTTACATGGTGTCAGTGCATGTCTTTGTGACTTGGTGTCAGTGTATGTCTTTGTTACTGGGTGTCAGTGTATGTCTTTTTGACTTGGTGTCAGTGTATGTCTTTGTTACTGGGTGTCAGTTTATGTCTTTGTTACTTGGTGTCAGTGTATGTCTTTTTTACTTGGTGTCAGTGTATGTCTGTGTTACTTGGTGTAAGTGTATGACTTTGTTACTTGGTGTAAGTGTGTGTCTGTGTTACTTGATGTAAGTTTGTGTCTGTGTTACTTGGTATCAGTGTATGTCTTTGTTACTTGGTGTAATTGTGTGTCTGTGTTACTGGGCAACAGTGTATGTCTTTGTTACTTGGTGTCAGTGTATGTCTGTGTTACTTGGTGTAAGTGTGTGTCTTTGTTACTTGGTGTAATTGTATGTCTTTGTTTCTTGGTGTCAGTGTATGTCTTTATTACTTGGTGTAATTGAGTGTTTGTGTTACTTGGGGTAAGTGTGTGTCAGTGTCACTTGGTATCAGTGTTTGTCTGTGTTACTTGGTGTAAGTGTATGTCTTTGTTACTTGGTGCCAGTGTATGTCTGTGTTACTTGGTGCAAGTGTATGTCTTTGTTACTTGATGTCAGTGTATGTCTTTGTTACTTGGTGTAAGTGTGTGTATGTCTTACTGGGTATCAATGTATGTCTTTGTTACATGGTGTCAGTGCATGTCTTTGTGACTTGGAGTCAGTGTATGTCTTTGTTACTGGGTGTCAGTGTATGTCTTTTTGACTTGGTGTCAGTGTATGTCTTTGTTACTGGGTGTCAGTTTACGTCTTTGTTACTTGGTGTCAGTGTATGTCTTTTTTACTTGGTGTCAGTGTATGTCTGTGTTACTTGGTGTAAGTGTGTGTCTTTGTTACTTGGTGTATGTGTGTGTCTTTGTTACTGGGTATCAGTGTATGCCTTTGTTACTTGGTGTCAGTGTATGTCTTTGTTACTTGTTGTATGTGTGTGTCTGTGTTACTGGGTGTCAGTGTATGTCTTCGTTACTTGGTGTCAGTGTTTGTCTTTGTTACTTTGTGGAAGTGTGTGTCTGTGTTACTGGGTATCAGTGTATGTCTTTGTGACTTGGTGTCAGTGTATGTCTTTGTTACTTGGTGACAGTGTGTGCCTGTGTTAGTATTTGTTACTTGCTGTCAGTGTGTGTCTGAGTATGTGTTTGTTACTGTGTGTCATTGTTTCTCTATGTTACTGGGTGTCAGTGTGTGTTTGTTTGTGTTGCTGGGTGTCAATGTGTGTCTGTGTTGCTTGGTGTAAGTGTGTGTCTGTGTTAGTGGGTATCAGTGTATGTCTTTGTTACTTGGTGGAAGTGTGTGCCTGCCTTCCTGGGTATCAGTGTATGTCTTTGTTAATTGGTGTCAGTGTATGTCTGTGTTACTTGGTGTAAGTGTATGTCTGTGTTAGTGGGTATCAGTGTATGTCTTTGTTACTTGGTGTAAGTGTGTGTCTGTGTTAGTGGGTATCAGTGTATGTCTTTGTTACTTGGTGGAAGTGTGTGTCTGTGTTACTGGGTATCAGTGTATGTCTTTGTTACTTGGTGTCAGTGTATGTCTTTGCGACTTGGTGTCAGTGTATGTCTTTGTTACTTGGTGTAAGTGTGTGTCTGTGTTACTGGGTATCAGTCTATGTCTTTGTGACATGGTGTCAGTGTATGTCTTTGTTACTGGGTGTCAGTTTATGTCTTTGTTACTTGGTATCAGAGTATGTCTTTGTTACTTGGTGTCAGTGTATGTCTGTGTTACTGGGTATCAGTCTATGTCTTTGTGACATGGTGTCAGTGTATGTCTTTGTTACTGGGTGTCAGTTTATGTCTTTGTTACTTGGTATCAGAGTATGTCTTTGTTACTTGGTGTCAGTGTATGTCTGTGCTACTTGGTGTATGTCTGTGTCTTTGTTACTTTGTGTAAGTGTGTATCTGTGTTCCTGGGTATCAGGGTATGTCTTTGTTACTTGGTGTCAGTGTCTGTCTTTGTTACTTGGTGTAAGTGTGTGTCTGTGTTACTGGGTATCAGTGTATGTCTTTGTTACTTGGTGTCAGTGTATGTCTGTGTTAATTGGTGTAATTGTGTGTCTTTGTTATTTGGTGTCAGTGTATGCCTGTGTTACATGGTTTCAGTGTGTGTCTTTGTTACTGGGTGTCAGTGTAGGTCTTTGTTACTTGGTGTAAGTGTGTGTCTGTGTTTCTGGGGATCAGTGTATGTCTTTGTTACTTGGTGTCAGTGTATGTCTGTGTTACTTGGTGTAAGTGTCTGCCTTTGTGACTTGATGTAAGTGTATGTCTTTGTTACTTGGTGTCAGTATATGTCTGTGTTACTTCGTGTAAATGTATGTCTTTGTTACTTGGTATCAGTGTATGTCTTTGTTACTTTGTGTACGTGTGTGTCTGTGATACTGGGTAACAGTGTATGTCTTTGTTACTTGGTGTCAGTGTATGTCTGTGTTACTTGGTGTAATCGTATGCATTTGCTACTTGGTGTCAGTGTATGTCTTCGCTACTTGGTGTAAGTGAGTGTTTGTGTTACTTGGTGTAAGTGTGTGTCTGTGTCACTTGGTATCAGTGTATGTCTTTGTTACTTGGTGTAAGTGTGTGTCTGTGTTACTGGGTAACAGTGTATGTCTTTGTGACTTGGTATCAGTGTATGTCTTTGTTACTTGGTGTCAGTGTATGTCAAAATACTTGGTGCAAGTGTATGTCTTTGTTACTTGGTGTAATTGTATGTCTTTGTTACCTGGTGTCAGTGTGTTTGTTTGTGTTACTGGGTGTCAGTGTGTGTGTGTCACTTGTTGTAAGTGTATGTCTTTGTTACTTGCTGTAATTTTATGTCTTTGTTACTTGGTGTCAGTGTATGTCTGTGTTACTTGGTGTAAGTATATGTCTTTGTTACTTGGTGTCAGTGTATGTCTTTGTTACTTGGTGCAAGTGTGTGTCTGTGTTACTGGGTATCAGTGTATGTCTTTGTTACTTGGTGTCAGTGTATGTCTTTGTGACTTGGTGTCAGTGTATGTCTTGGTTACTGGGTGTCAGTGTATGTCTTTGTGACTTGGTGTCAGTGTATGTCTTTGTTAATGGGTGTCAGTTTATGTCTTTGTTACTTGGTGTCAGTGTATGTCTTTGTTACTTGGTGTCAGTGTATGTCTGTGTTACTTGGTGTAATTGTGTGTCTTTGTTACTTGGTGGAAGTGTGTGTCTGTGTTAGTGAGTATCAGTGTATGTCTTTGTTACTTGGTGTCAGTGTATGTCTTTGTCACTTGGTGTAGTGTGTGTCTGTGTTACTGGGTGTCAGTAGATGTCTTTGTGACTTGGTGTCATTGTTTCTCTTTGTTACATTGTGGAAGTGTGTGTCTGTGTTACTTGGTATCAGTTTTATGTCTTTGTGAATATGTGTCAGTGTATGTCTTTGTTACTGGGTGTCAGTGTATGTCTTTGTTACTTGGTGAAAGTGTGTGTCTGTGTTAGTCTTTGTTACTTGGTGTCAGTGTATGTCAAAATAGTTGGTGTAGGTGTATGTCTTTGTTACTTGGTGTAATTGTCTGTCTTTGTTACTTGTGTCAGTGTGTGTCTGTGTTACTTGGTGTAAGTGTGTGTCTTTGTTACTTGGTGTCAGTGTATGTCTTTGTTACTTGGTGTCAGTGTGTGTCTGTGTTACTGGGTATCAGTGTATGTCTTTGTGACTTGGTATCAGTGTCTGTCTTTGTTACTTGGTGTCAGTGTATGTCAAAATACTTGGTGTAAGTGTATGTCTTTGTTACTTGGTGTAATTGTCTGTCTTTGTTACTTGGTGTCAGTGTGTTTGTTTGTGTTACTGGGTGTCAGTGTGTGTCTGTGTCACTTGTTGTAAGTGTATGTCTTTGTTACTTCGCGTCAGTCTATGTCTTTGTTACTTGGTGTAAGTGTCTGTCTTTGTTACTTGGTGTAAGTGTGTGTCTGTGTTACTGGGTATCAGTGTATGTCTTTGTTACTTGGTGTCAGTGTATGTCTGTGTTACTTGCTGTAAGTGTGTGTCTGTGTTACTGGGTATCAGTGTATGTCTTTGCTACTTGGTGTAAGTGAGTGTTTGTGTTACTTGGTGTAAGTGTGTGTCTGTGTCACTTGGTATCAGTGTATGACTTTGTTACTTGGTGTAAGTGTGTGTCTGTGTTACTGGGTAACAGTGTATTTCTTTGTTACTTGGTGTCAGTATCTGGCTGTGTTATTTGGTGTAAGTGTGTGTCTTTGTTACTTGGTGTAATTGTATGTCTTTGTTACTTGGTGTCAGTGTGTGTCTGTGTTACTTGGTGTAAGTGTATGTCTTTGTTACTTGGTGTCAGTGTATGTCTTTGTTACTTGGTGTAAGTGTATGTCTGTGTTACTGGGTATCAGTGTATGTCTTTGTTACTTGGTGTCAGTGTATGTCTTTGTGACTTGGTGTCAGTGTATGTCTTGGTTACTGGGTGTCAGTGTATGTCTTTGTGACTTGGTGTCAGTGTATGTCTTTTTTTCTGGGTGTCAGTTTATGTCTTTGTTACTTGGTGTCAGTGTATGTCTTTGTTACTTGGTGTCAGTGTATGTCTGTGTTACTTGGTGTAATTGTACGTCTTTGTTACTTGGTGGAAGTGTATGTCTGTGTTACTGGGTATCAGTGCATGTCTTTGTTACTTGGTGTCAGTGTATGTCTTTGTCACTTGGTGCAAGTGTGTGTCTGTGTTACTGGGTGTCAGTTTTATGTCTTTGTGACTATGTGTCAGTGTATGTCTTTGTTACTGGGTGTCAGTGTATGTCTTTGTTACTTGGTGACAGTGTGTGTCTGTGTTAGTCTTTGTTGCTTGGTGTCAGTGTGTGTCTGTGTCTGTCTTTGTTACTGTGTGTCAGTGTTTCTCTATGTTACTGGGTGTCAGTGTGTTTCTTTGTTACTTGGTGTAATTGTATGTCTTTGTTACTTGGTGTCAGTGTGTGTCTTTGGTACTTGGTGTCAGTGTATGTCTTTGTTACTTGGTGTAAGTGTGTGTCTGTGTTTCTGGGGATCAGTGTATGTCTTTGTGACTTGGTGTCAGTGTATGTCTTTGTTATTGGGTGTCAGTGTATGTCTTTGTTACTTGGTGTAAGTGTGTGTCTGTGTTACTGGGTAACAGTGTATGTCTTTGTGACTTGGTATCAGTGTATGTCTTTGTTACTTGGTGTCAGTGTATGTCAAAATACTTGGTGCAAGTGTATGTCTTTGTTACTTGGTGTAATTGTATGTCTTTGTTACCTGGTGTCAGTGTGTTTGTTTGTGTTACTGGGTGTCAGTGTGTGTGTGTCACTTGTTGTAAGTGTATGTCTTTGTTACTTGCTGTAATTTTATGTCTTTGTTACTTGGTGTCAGTGTATGTCTGTGTTACTTGGTGTAAGTATATGTCTTTGTTACTTGGTGTCAGTGTATGTCTTTGTTACTTGGTGCAAGTGTGTGTCTGTGTTACTGGGTATCAGTGTATGTCTTTGTTACTTGGTGTCAGTGTATGTCTTTGTGACTTGGTGTCAGTGTATGTCTTGGTTACTGGGTGTCAGTGTATGTCTTTGTGACTTGGTGTCAGTGTATGTCTTTGTTAATGGGTGTCAGTTTATGTCTTTGTTACTTGGTGTCAGTGTATGTCTTTGTTACTTGGTGTCAGTGTATGTCTGTGTTACTTGGTGTAATTGTGTGTCTTTGTTACTTGGTGGAAGTGTGTGTCTGTGTTAGTGAGTATCAGTGTATGTCTTTGTTACTTGGTGTCAGTGTATGTCTTTGTCACTTGGTGTAGTGTGTGTCTGTGTTACTGGGTGTCAGTAGATGTCTTTGTGACTTGGTGTCATTGTTTCTCTTTGTTACATTGTGGAAGTGTGTGTCTGTGTTACTTGGTATCAGTTTTATGTCTTTGTGAATATGTGTCAGTGTATGTCTTTGTTACTGGGTGTCAGTGTATGTCTTTGTTACTTGGTGAAAGTGTGTGTCTGTGTTAGTCTTTGTTACTTGGTGTCAGTGTATGTCAAAATAGTTGGTGTAGGTGTATGTCTTTGTTACTTGGTGTAATTGTCTGTCTTTGTTACTTGTGTCAGTGTGTGTCTGTGTTACTTGGTGTAAGTGTGTGTCTTTGTTACTTGGTGTCAGTGTATGTCTTTGTTACTTGGTGTCAGTGTGTGTCTGTGTTACTGGGTATCAGTGTATGTCTTTGTGACTTGGTATCAGTGTCTGTCTTTGTTACTTGGTGTCAGTGTATGTCAAAATACTTGGTGTAAGTGTATGTCTTTGTTACTTGGTGTAATTGTCTGTCTTTGTTACTTGGTGTCAGTGTGTTTGTTTGTGTTACTGGGTGTCAGTGTGTGTCTGTGTCACTTGTTGTAAGTGTATGTCTTTGTTACTTCGCGTCAGTCTATGTCTTTGTTACTTGGTGTAAGTGTCTGTCTTTGTTACTTGGTGTAAGTGTGTGTCTGTGTTACTGGGTATCAGTGTATGTCTTTGTTACTTGGTGTCAGTGTATGTCTGTGTTACTTGCTGTAAGTGTGTGTCTGTGTTACTGGGTATCAGTGTATGTCTTTGCTACTTGGTGTAAGTGAGTGTTTGTGTTACTTGGTGTAAGTGTGTGTCTGTGTCACTTGGTATCAGTGTATGACTTTGTTACTTGGTGTAAGTGTGTGTCTGTGTTACTGGGTAACAGTGTATTTCTTTGTTACTTGGTGTCAGTATCTGGCTGTGTTATTTGGTGTAAGTGTGTGTCTTTGTTACTTGGTGTAATTGTATGTCTTTGTTACTTGGTGTCAGTGTGTGTCTGTGTTACTTGGTGTAAGTGTATGTCTTTGTTACTTGGTGTCAGTGTATGTCTTTGTTACTTGGTGTAAGTGTATGTCTGTGTTACTGGGTATCAGTGTATGTCTTTGTTACTTGGTGTCAGTGTATGTCTTTGTGACTTGGTGTCAGTGTATGTCTTGGTTACTGGGTGTCAGTGTATGTCTTTGTGACTTGGTGTCAGTGTATGTCTTTTTTTCTGGGTGTCAGTTTATGTCTTTGTTACTTGGTGTCAGTGTATGTCTTTGTTACTTGGTGTCAGTGTATGTCTGTGTTACTTGGTGTAATTGTACGTCTTTGTTACTTGGTGGAAGTGTATGTCTGTGTTACTGGGTATCAGTGCATGTCTTTGTTACTTGGTGTCAGTGTATGTCTTTGTCACTTGGTGCAAGTGTGTGTCTGTGTTACTGGGTGTCAGTTTTATGTCTTTGTGACTATGTGTCAGTGTATGTCTTTGTTACTGGGTGTCAGTGTATGTCTTTGTTACTTGGTGACAGTGTGTGTCTGTGTTAGTCTTTGTTGCTTGGTGTCAGTGTGTGTCTGTGTCTGTCTTTGTTACTGTGTGTCAGTGTTTCTCTATGTTACTGGGTGTCAGTGTGTTTCTTTGTTACTTGGTGTAATTGTATGTCTTTGTTACTTGGTGTCAGTGTGTGTCTTTGGTACTTGGTGTCAGTGTATGTCTTTGTTACTTGGTGTAAGTGTGTGTCTGTGTTTCTGGGGATCAGTGTATGTCTTTGTGACTTGGTGTCAGTGTATGTCTTTGTTATTGGGTGTCAGTGTGTGTATTTGGTACTTGGTGTCAGTGTATGCCTTTGTTACTTGGTGTAAGTGTGTGTCTGTGTTACTGGGTATCAGTGTATGTCTTTGTTACTTGGTGTCAGTGTTTATCAAAATACTTGGTGTAGGTGTATGTCTTTGTTACTTGGTGTAATTGTATGTCTTTGTTACTTGGTGTCAGTGTGTGTCTGTGTTACTTGGTGTAAGTGTATGTCTTTGTTACTTGGTGTCAGTGTCTGTCTTTGTTACTTGGTGTAAGTGTATGTCTGTGTTACTGGGTATCAGTGTATGTCTTTGTTACTTGGTGTAATTGTATGTCTTTGTTACTTGGTGTCAGTGTGTGTCTGTGTTACTTGGTGTAAGTGTATGTCTTTGTTACTTGGTGTCAGTGTATGTCTTTGTTACTTGGTGTAAGTGTATGTCTGTGTTACTGGGTATCAGTGTATGTCTTTGTTACTTGGTGTCAGTGTATGTCTTTGTGACTTGGTGTCAGTGTATGTCTTGGTTACTGGGTGTCAGTGTATGTCTTTGTGACTTGGTGTCAGTGTATGTCTTTTTTTCTGGGTGTCAGTTTATGTCTTTGTTACTTGGTGTCAGTGTGTGTCTTTGTTGCTTGGTGTCAGTGTGTGTCTGTGTTACTTGGTGTAAGTGCGTGTCTTTGATACTTGGTGTCAGTGTATGTCTTTGTGACTTGGTGTCAGTGTGTGTCTGTGTTACTGGGTGTCAGTGTATGTCAAAATACTTGGTGTAAGTGTATGTCTTTGTTACTTGGTGTAATTGTCTGTCTTTGTTACTTGGTGTCAGTGTGTTTGTTTGTGTTACTGGGTGTCAGTGTGTGTCTGTGTCACTTGTTGTAAGTGCATGTTTTTGTTACTTGGTGTAAGTGTCTGTCTTTGTTACTTGGTGTAAGTGTGTGTCTGTGTTACTGGGTATCAGTGTAAGTCTTTGTTACTTGGTGTCAGTGCATGACTGTGTTACTTGCTGTAAGTGTGTGTCTGTGTTACTGGGTATCAGTGTATGTCTTTGTGACTTAGTGTAAGTGTATGTCTTTGTTACTGGGTGTCAGTGTGTGTCTTTGTGACTTGGTGTCAGTGTATGTCTTTGTTACTTGGTGCAAGTGTATGTCTCTGTTACTTGGTGTAATTGTCTGTCTTTGTTACTTGGTGTAATTGTATGCATTTGTTACTTGGTGTCAGCGTATGTCTTTGTTACTGGGTGACACTGTATGTCTTTGTTACTTGGTGTCAGTGTGTGTCTGTGTTACTGGGTGTCAGTGTGTTTGTTTGTCTTACTGGGTGTGAGTCTGTGTCTGTGTGACTTGGTGTCAGTGTGTGTCTTTGTTACTTGGTGTCCGTGTGGGTCTGTGTTACTGGGTGTCCGTGCATGCCTTTGTTCCTGTGTGTCAGTGTATGTCTTTGCTTCTTGGTGTAAGTGTGTGTCTGTGTTACTGGGTATCAGTGTGTGTCTTTATGACTTGGTGTCAGTGTATGTCTTTGTTACTTGGTGCAAGCGTAGGTATTTGTTACTTGGTGTAATTGTCTGTCTTTGTTACTTGGTGTAAGTGTCTGCATTTGTTACTTGGTGTCAGTGTATGTCTTTGTTACTGGGTGACACTGTATGTCTTTGTTGCTTGGTGTCAGTGTGTGTCTGTGTTACTGGGTAACAGTGTATTTCTTTGTTACTTGGTGTCAGTATCTGGCTGTGTTATTTGGTGTAAGTGTGTGTCTTTGTTACTTGGTGTAATTGTATGTCTTTGTTACTTGGTGTCAGTGTGTGTCTGTGTTACTTGGTGTAAGTGTATGTCTTTGTTACTTGGTGTCAGTGTATGTCTTTGTTACTTGGTGTAAGTGTATGTCTGTGTTACTGGGTATCAGTGTATGTCTTTGTTACTTGGTGTCAGTGTATGTCTTTGTGACTTGGTGTCAGTGTATGTCTTGGTTACTGGGTGTCAGTGTATGTCTTTGTGACTTGGTGTCAGTGTATGTCTTTTTTTCTGGGTGTCAGTTTATGTCTTTGTTACTTGGTGTCAGTGTATGTCTTTGTTACTTGGTGTCAGTGTATGTCTGTGTTACTTGGTGTAATTGTACGTCTTTGTTACTTGGTGGAAGTGTGTGTCTGTGTTACTGGGTATCAGTGCATGTCTTTGTTACTTGGTGTCAGTGTATGTCTTTGTCACTTGGTGCAAGTGTGTGTCTGTGTTACTGGGTGTCAGTTTTATGTCTTTGTGACTATGTGTCAGTGTATGTCTTTGTTACTGGGTGTCAGTGTATGTCTTTGTTACTTGGTGACAGTGTGTGTCTGTGTTAGTCTTTGTTACTTGGTGTCAGTGTGTGTCTGTGTCTGTCTTTGTTACTGTGTGTCAGTGTTTCTCTATGTTACTGGGTGTCAGTGTGTTTCTTTGTTACTTGGTGTAATTGTATGTCTTTGTTACTTGGTGTCAGTGTGTGTCTTTGGTACTTGGTGTCAGTGTATGTCTTTGTTACTTGGTGTAAGTGTGTGTCTGTGTTTCTGGGGATCAGTGTATGTCTTTGTGACTTGGTGTCAGTGTATGTCTTTGTTATTGGGTGTCAGTGTGTGTATTTGGTACTTGGTGTCAGTGTATGCCTTTGTTACTTGGTGTAAGTGTGTGTCTGTGTTACTGGGTATCAGTGTATGTCTTTGTTACTTGGTGTCAGTGTTTATCAAAATACTTGGTGTAGGTGTATGTCTTTGTTACTTGGTGTAATTGTATGTCTTTGTTACTTGGTGTCAGTGTGTGTCTGTGTTACTTGGTGTAAGTGTATGTCTTTGTTACTTGGTGTCAGTGTCTGTCTTTGTTACTTGGTGTAAGTGTATGTCTGTGTTACTGGGTATCAGTGTATGTCTTTGTTACTTGGTGTAATTGTATGTCTTTGTTACTTGGTGTCAGTGTGTGTCTGTGTTACTTGGTGTAAGTGTATGTCTTTGTTACTTGGTGTCAGTGTGTGTCTGTGTTACTGGGTATCAGTGTATGTCTTTGTGACTTGGTATCAGTGTATGTCTTTGTTACTTGGTGTCAGTGTATGTCAAAATACTTGGTGTAAGTGTATGTCTTTGTTACTTGGTGTAATTGTCTGTCTTTGTTACTTCGTGTCAGTGTGTTTGTTTGTGTTACTGGGTGTCAGTGTGTGTCTGTGTCACTTGTTGTAAGTGCATGTTTTTGTTACTTGGTGTAAGTGTCTGTCTTTGTTACTTGGTGTAAGTGTGTGTCTGTGTTACTGGGTATCAGTGTAAGTCTTTGTTACTTGGTGTCAGTGCATGACTGTGTTACTTGCTGTAAGTGTGTGTCTGTGTTACTGGGTATCAGTGTATGTCTTTGTGACTTAGTGTAAGTGTATGTCTTTGTTACTGGGTGTCAGTGTGTGTCTTTGTGACTTGGTGTCAGTGTATGTCTTTGTTACTTGGTGCAAGTGTATGTCTCTGTTACTTGGTGTAATTGTCTGTCTTTGTTACTTGGTGTAATTGTATGCATTTGTTACTTGGTGTCAGCGTATGTCTTTGTTACTGGGTGACACTGTATGTCTTTGTTACTTGGTGTCAGTGTGTGTCTGTGTTACTGGGTGTCAGTGTGTTTGTTTGTCTTACTGGGTGTGAGTCTGTGTCTGTGTGACTTGGTGTCAGTGTGTGTCTTTGTTACTTGGTGTCCGTGTGGGTCTGTGTTACTGGGTGTCCGTGCATGCCTTTGTTCCTGTGTGTCAGTGTATGTCTTTGCTTCTTGGTGTAAGTGTGTGTCTGTGTTACTGGGTATCAGTGTGTGTCTTTATGACTTGGTGTCAGTGTATGTCTTTGTTACTTGGTGCAAGCGTAGGTATTTGTTACTTGGTGTAAGTGTCTGTCTTTGTTACTTGGTGTAAGTGTCTGCATTTGTTACTTGGTGTCAGTGTATGTCTTTGTTACTGGGTGACACTGTATGTCTTTGTTGCTTGGTGTCAGTGTGTGTCTGTGTTACAGGGTGTCAGTGTGTGTCTGTGTTACTTGGTGTAAGTGTGTGTCTTTGTTACTTGGTGTCCGTATGTGTCTGTGTTACTGGGTGTCAGTGTATGTGTTTGTTACTGGGTGTCAGTGTATGTCTTTGTTATTTGGTGTAAGTGTGTGTCTGTGTTAGTGGGTAACAGTGTATGTCTTTGTTACTTGGTGTCAGTGTATGTCTGTGTT
Source organism: Heterodontus francisci (assembly GCF_036365525.1). Taxonomy (NCBI): domain Eukaryota; kingdom Metazoa; phylum Chordata; class Chondrichthyes; order Heterodontiformes; family Heterodontidae; genus Heterodontus; species Heterodontus francisci. The sequence goes on along the minus strand of NW_027141364.1, from coordinate 990,256 downwards.
ACTTGGTGTGTGTGTGTTTGTGTTGCTGGTTGTCAGTGTGTGTCTGTGTTCCTGGGTGTAAGTGTGTGTCTGTGTTACTGGGTATCAGTGCATGTCTTTGTTACTTGGTGTCAGTGTATGTCTGAGTTACTTGGTGCAAGTGCGTGTCTGTGTTACTGGGTATCAGTGTATGTCTTTGTGACTTGGTGTCAGTGTATGTCTTTGTTACTGGGTGTCAGTGTGTGTCTTTGTGACTTGGTGTCATTGTATGTCTTTGTTACTTGGTCTAAGTGTATGTCTTTGTTACTTGGTGTAATTGTCTGTCTTTGTTACTTGGTATAAGTGTATGTATTTGTTACTTGGTGTCAGTTTATGTCTGTGTTACTTGGTGTAAGTGTGTGTCTTTGTTACCTGGTGTCAGTGTCTGTCTTTGTTACTTGGTGTCAGTGTGTGTCTGTGACACTAGGTGTCAGTATTTAGTTTAGTTTCGAGATACAGCACTGAAACAGGCCCTCCGGCCCACCGAGTCTGTGCCGACCATCAACCAAACATTTATACTAATCCTACACGAATCCCATATTCCAACAACATCCCCACCGGTCCCTATATATTTCTTTACCACGTACCTATACTAGGGGCAATTTATAATGGCCAATTAACCTATCAACCTGCAAGTCTTTGGCATGTGGGAGGAAACCGGAGCACCCGGAGGAAACCCACGCAGACACAGGGAGAACTTGCAAACTCCGCACAGGCAGTACCCAGAATCGAAATCGTGTCCCCGGAGCTGTGAGGCTGCAGTGCTAACCACTGTGCCACTGTGCCTCCCAGTGTGTGTCTGTGTTTCTGGGTGTCAGTGTATGTCTTTGTTACTTGGTGTAAGTGTGTGTCTGTGTTACTGGGTGTCAGTGTGTTTGTTTGTGTTACTGGGTGTCAGTGTGTGACTGTGTTACTTGGTGTCAGCGTGTCTCTTTGTTACTTGGTGTCCGTGTGTGTCTGTGTTACTGGGTATCAGTGTATATCTTTGTTACTTGGTGTCAGTGTGAGTCTTTGTCACTTGGTATCAGTGTATGTCTTTGTTACTTGGTGTCAGTGTGTGTCTTTGTCACTTGGTATCAGTGTATGTCTTTGTTACTTGGTGTAAGTGTGTGTCTGTGTCACTGGGTGTCAGTGTGTGTCTGTGTTACTGGGTGTAAGTGTGTGTCTGTGTTTCTGGGTATCAGTGCATGTCTTTGTTACTTGGTGTCAGTGTATGTCTGTGTTACTTGGTGTAAGTTTGTGTCTGTGTTACTGGGTATCATTGTATGTCTTTGTGACTTGGTGACAGTGTATGTCTTTGTTACTGGGTGTCAGTGTGTGTCTTTGTGACTTGGTGTCAGTGTATGTCTTTGTTACTTGGTGTAAGTGTGTGTCTTTGTTACTTGGTGTAAGTGTGTGACTTTGTTACTTGGTGTAAGTGTATGTTTTTGTTACTTGGTGTCAGTGTGTATGTGACACTAGGTGTCAGTATTTAGCTTAGTTTAGAGATACAGCACTGAAACAGGCCCTTCGGCCCAGCGAGTCTGTGCCGACCTTAAACCACCCATTTATACTAATCCTACACGAATCCCATATTCCAATAACATCCCCACCGGTCCCTATATATTTCTTTACCACGTACCTATACTAGGGGCAATTTATAATGGCCAATTAACCTATCAACCTGCAAGTCTTTGGCATGTGGGAGGAAACCGGAGCACCCGGAGAAAACCCACGCAGACACAGGGAGAACTTGCAAACTCCGCACAGGCAGTACCCAGAATCGAAATCGGGTCCCAGGAGCTGTGAGGCTGCACGGCTAACCACTGTGCCACTGTGCCTCCCAGTGTGTGTCTGTGTTACTGGGTGTCAGTGTATGCCTTTGTTACTTGGTGTCAGTGTGTGTCTGTGTTACTGGGTGTCAGCGTGTTTGTTTGTGTTTCTGGGTGTCAGTGTGTGACTGTGTTACTTGGTGTAAGTGTGTCTCTTTGTTACTTGGTGTCCGTGTGTGTCTGTGTTACTTGGTGTAAGTGTGTGTCTGCGTTAAAGGTGTCAGTGTGTGTTTGTGTTACTGGGTATCAGTGTATGTCTTTGTTACTTGGTGTCAGTGTGTGTCTGTGTTACTGGGTATCAGTGTATGTCTTTGTGACTTGGTGTCAGTGTATGTCTTTGTTACTGGGTGTCAGTGTGTGTCTTTGTGACTTGGTGTCGTTGTATGTCTTTGTTACTTGGTGTAAGTGTGTGTCTGTGACACTGGGTATAAGAGTATGTCTTTGTTTCTTGGTGTCAGTGTATGTCTGTGTTACTTGGTGTAAGTGCGTGTCTGTGTATCTGTGTATGTCTTTTTGACTTGGTGTCAGTGTATGTCTTTGTTACTTGGTGTAATTGTATGTCTTTGTTACTTGGTGTCAGTGTGTGTCTGTGTTACTTGGTGTAAGTGTATGTCTTTGTTACTTGGTGTCAGTGTATGTCTTTGTTACTTGGTGTAAGTGTATGTCTGTGTTACTGGGTATCAGTGTATGTCTTTGTTACTTGGTGTCAGTGTATGTCTTTGTGACTTGGTGTCAGTGTATGTCTTGGTTACTGGGTGTCAGTGTATGTCTTTGTGACTTGGTGTCAGTGTATGTCTTTTTTTCTGGGTGTCAGTTTATGTCTTTGTTACTTGGTGTCAGTGTGTGTCTTTGTTGCTTGGTGTCAGTGTGTGTCTGTGTTACTTGGTGTAAGTGCGTGTCTTTGATACTTGGTGTCAGTGTATGTCTTTGTGACTTGGTGTCAGTGTGTGTCTGTGTTACTGGGTGTCAGTGTATGTCAAAATACTTGGTGTAAGTGTATGTCTTTGTTACTTGGTGTAATTGTCTGTCTTTGTTACTTGGTGTCAGTGTGTTTGTTTGTGTTACTGGGTGTCAGTGTGTGTCTGTGTCACTTGTTGTAAGTGCATGTTTTTGTTACTTGGTGTAAGTGTCTGTCTTTGTTACTTGGTGTAAGTGTGTGTCTGTGTTACTGGGTATCAGTGTAAGTCTTTGTTACTTGGTGTCAGTGCATGACTGTGTTACTTGCTGTAAGTGTGTGTCTGTGTTACTGGGTATCAGTGTATGTCTTTGTGACTTAGTGTAAGTGTATGTCTTTGTTACTGGGTGTCAGTGTGTGTCTTTGTGACTTGGTGTCAGTGTATGTCTTTGTTACTTGGTGCAAGTGTATGTCTCTGTTACTTGGTGTAATTGTCTGTCTTTGTTACTTGGTGTAATTGTATGCATTTGTTACTTGGTGTCAGCGTATGTCTTTGTTACTGGGTGACACTGTATGTCTTTGTTACTTGGTGTCAGTGTGTGTCTGTGTTACTGGGTGTCAGTGTGTTTGTTTGTCTTACTGGGTGTGAGTCTGTGTCTGTGTGACTTGGTGTCAGTGTGTGTCTTTGTTACTTGGTGTCCGTGTGGGTCTGTGTTACTGGGTGTCCGTGCATGCCTTTGTTCCTGTGTGTCAGTGTATGTCTTTGCTTCTTGGTGTAAGTGTGTGTCTGTGTTACTGGGTATCAGTGTGTGTCTTTATGACTTGGTGTCAGTGTATGTCTTTGTTACTTGGTGCAAGCGTAGGTATTTGTTACTTGGTGTAATTGTCTGTCTTTGTTACTTGGTGTAAGTGTCTGCATTTGTTACTTGGTGTCAGTGTATGTCTTTGTTACTGGGTGACACTGTATGTCTTTGTTGCTTGGTGTCAGTGTGTGTCTGTGTTACTGGGTAACAGTGTATTTCTTTGTTACTTGGTGTCAGTATCTGGCTGTGTTATTTGGTGTAAGTGTGTGTCTTTGTTACTTGGTGTAATTGTATGTCTTTGTTACTTGGTGTCAGTGTGTGTCTGTGTTACTTGGTGTAAGTGTATGTCTTTGTTACTTGGTGTCAGTGTATGTCTTTGTTACTTGGTGTAAGTGTATGTCTGTGTTACTGGGTATCAGTGTATGTCTTTGTTACTTGGTGTCAGTGTATGTCTTTGTGACTTGGTGTCAGTGTATGTCTTGGTTACTGGGTGTCAGTGTATGTCTTTGTGACTTGGTGTCAGTGTATGTCTTTTTTTCTGGGTGTCAGTTTATGTCTTTGTTACTTGGTGTCAGTGTATGTCTTTGTTACTTGGTGTCAGTGTATGTCTGTGTTACTTGGTGTAATTGTACGTCTTTGTTACTTGGTGGAAGTGTGTGTCTGTGTTACTGGGTATCAGTGCATGTCTTTGTTACTTGGTGTCAGTGTATGTCTTTGTCACTTGTTGCAAGTGTGTGTCTGTGTTACTGGGTGTCAGTTTTATGTCTTTGTGACTATGTGTCAGTGTATGTCTTTGTTACTGGGTGTCAGTGTATGTCTTTGTTACTTGGTGACAGTGTGTGTCTGTGTTAGTCTTTGTTACTTGGTGTCAGTGTGTGTCTGTGTCTGTCTTTGTTACTGTGTGTCAGTGTTTCTCTATGTTACTGGGTGTCAGTGTGTTTCTTTGTTACTTGGTGTAATTGTATGTCTTTGTTACTTGGTGTCAGTGTGTGTCTTTGGTACTTGGTGTCAGTGTATGTCTTTGTTACTTGGTGTAAGTGTGTGTCTGTGTTTCTGGGGATCAGTGTATGTCTTTGTGACTTGGTGTCAGTGTATGTCTTTGTTATTGGGTGTCAGTGTGTGTATTTGGTACTTGGTGTCAGTGTATGCCTTTGTTACTTGGTGTAAGTGTGTGTCTGTGTTACTGGGTATCAGTGTATGTCTTTGTTACTTGGTGTCAGTGTTTATCAAAATACTTGGTGTAGGTGTATGTCTTTGTTACTTGGTGTAATTGTATGTCTTTGTTACTTGGTGTCAGTGTGTGTCTGTGTTACTTGGTGTAAGTGTATGTCTTTGTTACTTGGTGTCAGTGTCTGTCTTTGTTACTTGGTGTAAGTGTATGTCTGTGTTACTGGGTATCAGTGTATGTCTTTGTTACTTGGTGTAATTGTATGTCTTTGTTACTTGGTGTCAGTGTGTGTCTGTGTTACTTGGTGTAAGTGTATGTCTTTGTTACTTGGTGTCAGTGTGTGTCTGTGTTACTGGGTATCAGTGTATGTCTTTGTGACTTGGTATCAGTGTATGTCTTTGTTACTTGGTGTCAGTGTATGTCAAAATACTTGGTGTAAGTGTATGTCTTTGTTACTTGGTGTAATTGTCTGTCTTTGTTACTTGGTGTCAGTGTGTTTGTTTGTGTTACTGGGTGTCAGTGTGTGTCTGTGTCACTTGTTGTAAGTGCATGTTTTTGTTACTTGGTGTAAGTGTCTGTCTTTGTTACTTGGTGTAAGTGTGTGTCTGTGTTACTGGGTATCAGTGTAAGTCTTTGTTACTTGGTGTCAGTGCATGACTGTGTTACTTGCTGTAAGTGTGTGTCTGTGTTACTGGGTATCAGTGTATGTCTTTGTGACTTAGTGTAAGTGTATGTCTTTGTTACTGGGTGTCAGTGTGTGTCTTTGTGACTTGGTGTCAGTGTATGTCTTTGTTACTTGGTGCAAGTGTATGTCTCTGTTACTTGGTGTAATTGTCTGTCTTTGTTACTTGGTGTAATTGTATGCATTTGTTACTTGGTGTCAGCGTATGTCTTTGTTACTGGGTGACACTGTATGTCTTTGTTACTTGGTTTCAGTGTGTGTCTGTGTTACTGGGTGTCAGTGTGTTTGTTTGTCTTACTGGGTGTGAGTCTGTGTCTGTGTGACTTGGTGTCAGTGTGTGTCTTTGTTACTTGGTGTCCGTGTGGGTCTGTGTTACTGGGTGTCCGTGCATGCCTTTGTTCCTGTGTGTCAGTGTATGTCTTTGCTTCTTGGTGTAAGTGTGTGTCTGTGTTACTGGGTATCAGTGTGTGTCTTTATGACTTGGTGTCAGTGTATGTCTTTGTTACTTGGTGCAAGCGTAGGTATTTGTTACTTGGTGTAAGTGTCTGTCTTTGTTACTTGGTGTAAGTGTCTGCATTTGTTACTTGGTGTCAGTGTATGTCTTTGTTACTGGGTGACACTGTATGTCTTTGTTGCTTGGTGTCAGTGTGTGTCTGTGTTACAGGGTGTCAGTGTGTGTCTGTGTTACTTGGTGTAAGTGTGTGTCTTTGTTACTTGGTGTCCGTATGTGTCTGTGTTACTGGGTGTCAGTGTATGTGTTTGTTACTGGGTGTCAGTGTATGTCTTTGTTATTTGGTGTAAGTGTGTGTCTGTGTTAGTGGGTAACAGTGTATGTCTTTGTTACTTGGTGTCAGTGTATGTCTGTGTTACTTGGTGTGTGTGTGTTTGTGTTGCTGGTTGTCAGTGTGTGTCTGTGTTCCTGGGTGTAAGTGTGTGTCTGTGTTACTGGGTATCAGTGCATGTCTTTGTTACTTGGTGTCAGTGTATGTCTGAGTTACTTGGTGCAAGTGCGTGTCTGTGTTACTGGGTATCAGTGTATGTCTTTGTGACTTGGTGTCAGTGTATGTCTGTGTTACTTGGTGTCAGTGTCTGTCTTTGTTACTTGGTGTAAGTGTATGTCTGTGTTACTGGGTATCAGTGTATGTCTTTGTTACTTGGTGTAATTGTATGTCTTTGTTACTTGGTGTCAGTGTGTGTCTGTGTTACTTGGTGTAAGTGTATGTCTTTGTTACTTGGTGTCAGTGTGTGTCTGTGTTACTGGGTATCAGTGTATGTCTTTGTGACTTGGTATCAGTGTATGTCTTTGTTACTTGGTGTCAGTGTATGTCAAAATACTTGGTGTAAGTGTATGTCTTTGTTACTTGGTGTAATTGTCTGTCTTTGTTACTTGGTGTCAGTGTGTTTGTTTGTGTTACTGGGTGTCAGTGTGTGTCTGTGTCACTTGTTGTAAGTGCATGTTTTTGTTACTTGATGTAAGTGTCTGTCTTTGTTACTTGGTGTAAGTGTGTGTCTGTGTTACTGGGTATCAGTGTAAGTCTTTGTTACTTGGTGTCAGTGCATGACTGTGTTACTTGCTGTAAGTGTGTGTCTGTGTTACTGGGTATCAGTGTATGTCTTTGTGACTTAGTGTAAGTGTATGTCTTTGTTACTGGGTGTCAGTGTGTGTCTTTGTGACTTGGTGTCAGTGTATGTCTTTGTTACTTGGTGCAAGTGTATGTCTCTGTTACTTGGTGTAATTGTCTGTCTTTGTTACTTGGTGTAATTGTATGCATTTGTTACTTGGTGTCAGCGTATGTCTTTGTTACTGGGTGACACTGTATGTCTTTGTTACTTGGTGTCAGTGTGTGTCTGTGTTACTGGGTGTCAGTGTGTTTGTTTGTCTTACTGGGTGTGAGTCTGTGTCTGTGTGACTTGGTGTCAGTGTGTGTCTTTGTTACTTGGTGTCCGTGTGGGTCTGTGTTACTGGGTGTCCGTGCATGCCTTTGTTCCTGTGTGTCAGTGTATGTCTTTGCTTCTTGGTGTAAGTGTGTGTCTGTGTTACTGGGTATCAGTGTGTGTCTTTATGACTTGGTGTCAGTGTATGTCTTTGTTACTTGGTGCAAGCGTAGGTATTTGTTACTTGGTGTAAGTGTCTGTCTTTGTTACTTGGTGTAAGTGTCTGCATTTGTTACTTGGTGTCAGTGTATGTCTTTGTTACTGGGTGACACTGTATGTCTTTGTTGCTTGGTGTCAGTGTGTGTCTGTGTTACAGGGTGTCAGTGTGTGTCTGTGTTACTTGGTGTAAGTGTGTGTCTTTGTTACTTGGTGTCCGTATGTGTCTGTGTTACTGGGTGTCAGTGTATGTGTTTGTTACTGGGTGTCAGTGTATGTCTTTGTTATTTGGTGTAAGTGTGTGTCTGTGTTAGTGGGTAACAGTGTATGTCTTTGTTACTTGGTGTCAGTGTATGTCTGTGTTACTTGGTGTGTGTGTGTTTGTGTTGCTGGTTGTCAGTGTGTGTCTGTGTTCCTGGGTGTAAGTGTGTGTCTGTGTTACTGGGTATCAGTGCATGTCTTTGTTACTTGGTGTCAGTGTATGTCTGAGTTACTTGGTGCAAGTGCGTGTCTGTGTTACTGGGTATCAGTGTATGTCTTTGTGACTTGGTGTCAGTGTATGTCTTTGTTACTGGGTGTCAGTGTGTGTCTTTGTGACTTGGTGTCATTGTATGTCTTTGTTACTTGGTCTAAGTGTATGTCTTTGTTACTTGGTGTAATTGTCTGTCTTTGTTACTTGGTATAAGTGTATGTATTTGTTACTTGGTGTCAGTTTATGTCTGTGTTACTTGGTGTAAGTGTGTGTCTTTGTTACCTGGTGTCAGTGTCTGTCTTTGTTACTTGGTGTCAGTGTGTGTCTGTGACACTAGGTGTCAGTATTTAGTTTAGTTTCGAGATACAGCACTGAAACAGGCCCTCCGGCCCACCGAGTCTGTGCCGACCATCAACCAAACATTTATACTAATCCTACACGAATCCCATATTCCAACAACATCCCCACCGGTCCCTATATATTTCTTTACCACGTACCTATACTAGGGGCAATTTATAATGGCCAATTAACCTATCAACCTGCAAGTCTTTGGCATGTGGGAGGAAACCGGAGCACCCGGAGGAAACCCACGCAGACACAGGGAGAACTTGCAAACTCCGCACAGGCAGTACCCAGAATCGAAATCGTGTCCCCGGAGCTGTGAGGCTGCAGTGCTAACCACTGTGCCACTGTGCCTCCCAGTGTGTGTCTGTGTTTCTGGGTGTCAGTGTATGTCTTTGTTACTTGGTGTAAGTGTGTGTCTGTGTTACTGGGTGTCAGTGTGTTTGTTTGTGTTACTGGGTGTCAGTGTGTGACTGTGTTACTTGGTGTCAGCGTGTCTCTTTGTTACTTGGTGTCCGTGTGTGTCTGTGTTACTGGGTATCAGTGTATATCTTTGTTACTTGGTGTCAGTGTGAGTCTTTGTCACTTGGTATCAGTGTATGTCTTTGTTACTTGGTGTCAGTGTGTGTCTTTGTCACTTGGTATCAGTGTATGTCTTTGTTACTTGGTGTAAGTGTGTGTCTGTGTCACTGGGTGTCAGTGTGTGTCTGTGTTACTGGGTGTAAGTGTGTGTCTGTGTTTCTGGGTATCAGTGCATGTCTTTGTTACTTGGTGTCATTGTATGTCTTTGTGACTTGGTGACAGTGTATGTCTTTGTTACTGGGTGTCAGTGTGTGTCTTTGTGACTTGGTGTCAGTGTATGTCTTTGTTACTTGGTGTAAGTGTGTGTCTTTGTTACTTGGTGTAAGTGTGTGACTTTGTTACTTGGTGTAAGTGTATGTTTTTGTTACTTGGTGTCAGTGTGTATGTGACACTAGGTGTCAGTATTTAGCTTAGTTTAGAGATACAGCACTGAAACAGGCCCTTCGGCCCAGCGAGTCTGTGCCGACCTTAAACCACCCATTTATACTAATCCTACACGAATCCCATATTCCAATAACATCCCCACCGGTCCCTATATATTTCTTTACCACGTACCTATACTAGGGGCAATTTATAATGGCCAATTAACCTATCAACCTGCAAGTCTTTGGCATGTGGGAGGAAACCGGAGCACCCGGAGAAAACCCACGCAGACACAGGGAGAACTTGCAAACTCCGCACAGGCAGTACCCAGAATCGAAATCGGGTCCCAGGAGCTGTGAGGCTGCACGGCTAACCACTGTGCCACTGTGCCTCCCAGTGTGTGTCTGTGTTACTGGGTGTCAGTGTATGCCTTTGTTACTTGGTGTCAGTGTGTGTCTGTGTTACTGGGTGTCAGCGTGTTTGTTTGTGTTTCTGGGTGTCAGTGTGTGACTGTGTTACTTGGTGTAAGTGTGTCTCTTTGTTACTTGGTGTCCGTGTGTGTCTGTGTTACTTGGTGTAAGTGTGTGTCTGCGTTAAAGGTGTCAGTGTGTGTTTGTGTTACTGGGTATCAGTGTATGTCTTTGTTACTTGGTGTCAGTGTGTGTCTGTGTTACTGGGTATCAGTGTATGTCTTTGTGACTTGGTGTCAGTGTATGTCTTTGTTACTGGGTGTCAGTGTGTGTCTTTGTGACTTGGTGTCGTTGTATGTCTTTGTTACTTGGTGTAAGTGTGTGCCTGTGTTACTGGTTGTCAGTGTGTGACTGTGTTACTTGGTGTAAGTGTGTCTCTTTGTTACTTGGTGTCCGTGTGTGTCTGTGTTACTGGGTATCAGTGTATGTCTTTGTTACTTTGTGTCAGTGTGTGTCTTTGTCACTTGGTATCTGTGTATGACTTTGTACTTGGTGTCAGTGTATGTCTGTGTTACTTGGTGTAAGTGTGTGTCTGCGTTACTGGGTGCAAGTGTATGTCTGTGTTACTGTGTATCAGTGTATGTCTTTGTTACTTGGTGTCAGTGTATGTCTGTTTTACTTGGTGTAACTGTGTGTCTGTGTTGCTGGATATCAGTGTATGTCTTTGTGACATGGTGTCAGTGTATGTCTTTGTTACTTGGTGTCAGTGTGTGTCTGTGTAACTGGGTATCAGTATATGTCTTTGTGACTTGGTGTCATTGTATGTCTTTGTTACTTGGTGTAAGTGTGTGCCTGTGTTACTGGGTATAAGTGTATGTCTTTGTTACTTGGTGTCAGTGTATGTATTTGTTACTTGGAGTAAGTGTATTTCTTTGTTACTTGGTGTAATTGTCTGTCTTTGTTTCTTGGTGTAAGTGTATGTCTTTGTTACTTGGTGTAAGTGTCTGTCTTTGTTAATTGGTGTAAGTGTGTGTCTGTGTTACTGGGTATCAGTGTATGTCTTTGTTACTTGGTGTCAGTGTATGTCTGTGTTACTTGGTGTAAGTGTGTCTCTGTGTCACTGGGTATCAGTGTATGTCTTTTTGACTTGGTGTCAGTGTGTGTCTTTGTGACTTGGTGTCAGTGTATGTCTTTGTTACTTGGTGTAAGCGCATGTATTTGTTACTTGGTCTCATTATTTAGTTTAGTTTAGAGATAAAGCACTGAAACAGGCCCTTCGACCCACCGAGTCTGCGCCGACCATCAACCACCCATTTATACTAATCATAAACGAATCCCATATTCCAATAACATCCCCACCGGTCCCTATATATTTTTTACCACCTACCGATACTAGGGGCAATTTATAATGGCCAATTAACCTATCAACCTGCAAGTCTTTGGCATGTGGGAGGAAACAGGAGCACCCGGAGGAAACCCACGCAGACACAGGGAGAACTTGCAAACTCCGCACAGGCAGTACCCAGAATCGAACCAGGTTCCCTGGAGCTTTGAGGCTGCAGTGCAAACCACTGCGCCACTGTGCCTCCCAGAGTGTGTCTGTGTTACTGGGTGTCAGTGTATGTCTCTGTTACTTGGTGTCAGTGTGTGACTTTGTTACTTGGTGTCCGTGTGAGTCTGTGTTACTGGGTGTCAGTGTATGTCTTTGTTACTTGTTGTAAGTGTATGTCTGTGTTACTTGGTGTAAGTGTGTGTCTGTGTTACTGGGTAACAGTGTATGTCTGTGTTACTTGGAGTAAGTGTGTGTCTGTGTTGCTGGGTATCAGTGTATGTCTTTGTGACTGGGTGTCAGTGTATGTGTTTATGACTTGGTGTCAGTGTATGTCTTTGTTACTGGGTGTCAGTGTATGTCTTTGTTACTTGGTGTAAGTGTGTGTCTGTGTTAATGGGTATCAGTGTATGTCTTTGTTACTTGGTGTCAGTGTATGTCTTTGTTACTTAGTGTAAGTGTATGTCTTTGTTACTTGGTGTAAGTGTGTGTCTTTGTTACTTGGTGTCAGTGTATGTCTTTGTTACTTTGTGTAAGTGTGTGTCATTGTTACTTGGTGTCAGTGTGTGTCTGTGTTCCTGGGTGTCAGTGTGTGTCTGTGTTACTTGGTGTAAGTGAGTGTCTTTGTTACTTGGTGTAAGTGTGTGTCTGTGTTACTGGGTGTCAGTGTATGTCTTTATTACTGGATGTCAGTGCATGACTTTCTTACTGGGTGGAAGTGTGTGTCTTTGTCACTTGGTGTAAGTGTGTGTCTGTGTTACTGGGTGTCAGTAGATGTCTTTGTTACTTGTTGTCAGTGTTTGTCTTTGTTACATTGTCGAAGTGTGTGTCTGTGTTACCTGGTATCAGTTTTATATCTTTGTGACTATGTGTCAGTGTATGTCTTTGTTACTGGGTGTCAGTGTATGTCTTTGTTACTTGGTGACAGTGTGTGTCTGTGTTAGTCTTTGTTACTTGGTGTCAGTGTGTGTCTGTGTCTGTCTTTGTTATTGTGTGTCAGTGTTTCTCTATGTTACTGGGTGTCAGTGTGTGTCTTTGTTTCTTGGTGTAATTGTATGTCTTTGTTACTTGGTGTCAGTGCATGTCTTTGTTACTTGGTGTAAGTGTGTGTTTGTGTTACTTGGTGTAATTGTATGTCTGTGTTACTGGGTGTAAGTGTGTGTCTGTGTTTCTGGGTATCAGTGTATGTCTTTGTGACTTGATGTCAGTGTATGTCTTTGTTATTGGGTGTCAGTGTGTGTCTTTGCTACTTGGTGTCAGTGTATGTCTTTGTTACTTGGTGTAAGTGTGTGTCTGTGTTACTGGGTGTCAATGTATGTCATTGTTACTTGGTGTCTGTGTATGTCTGTGTTACTTGGTGTAAGTGTGTGTCTGTGTTAGTGGGTATCAGTGTATGTCTTTGTTACTTGGTGTTAGTGTGTGTCTGTGTTACTGGGTATCAGTGTATGTCTTTGTTACTTGGTGTCTGTGTATGTCTGTGTTACTTGGTGTAAGTGCGTGTCTTTGTTACTTGGTGTAATTGTATGTCTTTGTTACTTGGTGTCAGTGTATGCCTGTGTTACTTGGTGTACGTGTATGTCTTTGTTACTTGGTTTCAGTGTATGTCTTTGTTACTTGGTGGAAGTGGGTGTCTGTGTTACTGGGTATCAGTGTATGTCTTTGTTACTTGGTGTCAGTGTATGTCTTTGCGACTTCGTGTCAGTGTATGTCTTTGTTACTTGGTGTAAGTGTGTGTCTGTGTTACTGGGTATCAGTGTATGTCTTTGTGACTTGGTGTCAGTGTATGTCTTTGTTACTGGGTGTCAGTTTATGTCTTTGTTACTTGGTGTCAGTGTATGTCTGTGCTACTTGGTGCATGTCTGTGTCTTTGTTACTTTGTGTAAGTGTGTGTCTGTGTTCCTGGGTATCAGGGTATGTCTTGTTACTTGGTGTCAGGGTCTGTCTTTGTTACTTGCTGTAAGTGTGTGTCTGTGTTACTGGGTATCAGTGTATGTCTTTGTTACTTGGTGTCAGTGTATGTCTTTGTTACTTGGTGTAAGTGTGTGTTTGTGTTACTTGGTGTAAGTGTATGTCTTTGTTACTTGGTGTAAATGTGTGTCTGTGTTACTTGGTGTCAGTGTATGTCTTTGTTACTTGGTGTAAGTGTGTGTTTGTGTTACTTGGTGTAAGTGTATGTCTTTGTTACTTGGTGTCAGTGTTTGTCTTTGTTACTTGGTGGGAGTGTGTGTCTGTGTTACTGGGTATCAGTGTATGTCTGTGTTACTTGGTGTAAGTGTGTGTCTTTGTTACTTGGTGTAATTGCATGTCTTTGTTACTAGGTGTCACTGTATGTGTTTGTTACTTGGTGTAAGTATGTGTTTGTGATCCTTGGTGTAAGTGTCAGTCTTTGTTACTTGGTGCAAGTGTGTGTCAGTGTTACTGGGTGTCAGTGTCCGTCTTTGTTACTTGGTTGAAGTGTGTGTCTGTGTTACTGGGTATCAGTGTATATATTTGTTACTTGGTGTCAGTGTCTGTCTGTGTTACTTGGTGTAAGTGTGTGTCTGTGTTATTGCGTGTCAGTTTGTGTCTTTGTGACTTGGTGTCACTGTATGTCTTTGTTACTTCGTGTCAGTTTATGTCAAAATACTTGTTGTCGGTGTATGTCTTTGTTACTTGGTGCAATTGTCTGTCTTTGTTACTTGGTGTCAGTGTATGTCAGTGTTACTTGGTGTAAGTGTGTGTCTTTGTTATTGGTGTAAGTGTATGCCTTTGTTACTTGGTGTCAGTGTATGTGTTTGTTACTTGGTGTCAGTGTGTGTCTGTGTTGCTGGGTATCAGTGTATGTCTTTGTGACTTGGTATCAGTGTATGTCTTTGTGACTTGGTGTCAGTGTATGTCTTTTTTACTGGGTGTCAGTGTGTGTCTGTGTTAATTGGTGTCAGTGTATGTCTTTGTTACTGTGTATCAGTGTTTCTCTGTGTTACTGGGTGTCAGTGTGTGTTTGTTTATGTTACTGGGTGTCAGTGTGTTTCTGTGACACTAGGTGTCAGTATTTAGTTTAGTTTAGAGATACAGCACTTAAACAGGCCCTTCGGCCCACCGAGTCTGTGCCGACCTTCATTCACCCATTTATACTAATCCAACACTAATCCCCTATTCCTATCACATACCCAACTGTCCCTATATATTTCCCTACAACCTACCTACACAAGGGGCCATTTATGATGGCCAATTAATGGGTGTCAGTGCATGTCTTTGTTACTGGGTGTCAGTGCATGTCTTTGTTACTTGGTGTAAGTGTGTGTCTGTGTTACTGGGTATCAGTGTCTGTCTTTGTGACTTGGTGTCAGTGTATGTCTGTGTTACTGGGTGTCAGTGTGTTTGTTTGTGTTACTGGGTGTAAGTGTGTGTCTGTGTTGCTGGGTCTCAGTGTATGTCTTTGTTACTTGGTGTCAGTGTATGTCAAAATACTTGGTGTAAGTGTCTGTCTGTGTTACTTGGTGTAATTGTCTGTCTTTGTTACTTGGTGTAAGTGTATGTCTTTGTTACTTGGTGTCAGTGTATGTCTTTGTTACTTGGTGTCAGTGTCTGTCTTTGTTTCCTGGTGCAAGTGTGTGTCTGTGTTACTGGTTATCAGTGTATGTCTTTGTTACTTGGTGTCAGTGTATTTCTGTGTTATTTGGTGTAAGTGTGTGTCTGTGTTACTAGGTATCAGTGTATGTCTTTGTGACTTGGTGTCAGTGTATGTCTTTGTTACTGGGTGTCAATGTGTGTCTTTGTGACTTGGTGTCAGTGTATGTCTTTGTTACTTGGTGTAAGTGTATGTCTTTGTTACTTGGTGTAATTGTCTGTCTTTGTTACTTGGTGTAAGTGTATGTATTTGTTACTTGGTGTCAGTGTATGTCTTTGTTACTTGGTGTCAGTGTATGTCTGTGTTACTTGGTGTCAGTGTGTGTCTGTGACACTAGGTGTCATTATTTAGTTTAGTTTCGAGATACAGCACTGAAACAGGCCCTTCGGCCCACCGAGTCTGTGCAGACCATCAACCACCCATTTATACTAATCCTACACTAATCCCGTATTCCTATCACATCCCCACCTGTCCCTATATATTTCCTTACCACCTACCTATACCAGGGGCAATTTATGATGTCCAATTAACCTATCAACCTGCAAGTCTTTGGCATGTGGGAGGAAACCGGAGCACCCGGAGGAAACTCACGCAGACACAGGGAGAACTTGCAAACTCCGCACTGGCTGTACCCAGAATCAAACCCGGGTCCCTGGAGCTGTGCGGCTGCGGTGCGAACAACTGCGCCAATGTGCCCCAACCCACCCCCCCCGTGTGTGCCTTTGTGACTGGGTATCAGTGTATGTATTTGTTACTTGGTGACTGTGTATTTCTTTGTTACTTTGTGTCAGTGTATGTCTGTGTTACTTGGTTTAAGTGTGTGTCTGTGTTACTGGGAGTCAGTGTGTGTTTCGAACTGGGTGTCAGTGTGTGTGTTACTGGGTGCAAGTGTGTGTCTGTCTTACTGGGTATCAGTGTATGACTTTGTTACTTGGTGTCAGTATATCTCTTTGTTACTTGGTGTCAGTGTGTGTCTTTGTTACTTGGTGTCAGTGTATGTGTTTGTTACTTGGTGCAAGTGTGTGTCTTTGTTACTTGGTTTCAATGTGTGTCTGTGTTACTGGGTGTCAGATTCTGTCTTTGTTATTTGGTGTCAGTGTGTGTCTGTGTTCCTGGGTGTCAGTGTGTTTGTTTGTGTTACTGGGTCTCAGTGTATGTCTGTGTTACATGGTGTAAGTGTGTGTCTTTGTTTCTTGGAGTCCGTGTGTGTCTGTGTTACTGGGTGTCAGTGTGTGTGTTACTGGGTGTAAGTTTGTGTCTGTGTTACTGGGTATCAGTGTATGTCTTTGTTACTTGGTGTCAGAGTATGTCTGTGTTACTGGGTGTCAGTGTACGTCTTTGTTACTTGGTGTCAGTGTGTGTCTGTGTTACTGGGTGTCAGTGTGTTTGTTTGTGTTACTGGGTGTCAGTGTGTGTCTATGTTGCTTGGTGTAAGTGTGCGTCTTTGTTACTTGGTGTCCGTGTGTGTCTGTGTTACTGGGTGTCAGTGCATGTCTTTGTTACTGGGTGTCAGTGCATGTCTTTGTTACTTGGTGTAAGTGTGTGTCTGTGTTACTGGGTATCAGTGTCTGTCTTTGTGACTTGGTGTCAGTGTATGTCTGTGTTACTGGGTGTCAGTGTGTTTGTTTGTGTTACTGGGTGTAAGTGTGTGTCTGTGTTGCTGGGTCTCAGTGTATGTCTTTGTTACTTGGTGTAAGTGTGTGTCTGTGTTACTGGGTATCAGTGTCTGTCTTTGTGACTTGGTGTCAGTGTATGTCTGTGTTACTGGGTGTCAGTGTGTTTGTTTGTGTTACTGGGTGTAAGTGTGTGTCTGTGTTGCTGGGTCTCAGTGTATGTCTTTGTTACTTGGTGTCAGTGTATGTCAAAATACTTGGTGTAAGTGTCTGTCTGTGTTACTTGGTGTAATTGTCTGTCTTTGTTACTTGGTGTCAGTGTATGTCTTTGTTACTTGGTGTCAGTGTCTGTCTTTGTTTCCTGGTGCAAGTGTGTGTCTGTGTTACTGGTTATCAGTGTATGTCTTTGTTACTTGGTGTCAGATTATGTCTGCGTTATTTGGTGTAAGTGTGTGTCTGTGTTACTAGGTATCAGTATATGTCTTTGTGACTTGGTGTCAGTGTATGTCTTTGTTACTGGGTGTCAATGTGTGTCTTTGTGACTTGGTGTCAGTGTATGTCTTTGTTACTTGGTGTAAGTGTATGTCTTTGTTACTTGGTGTAATTGTCTGTCTTTGTTACTTGGTGTAAGTGTATGTATTTGTTACTTGGTGTCAGTGTATGTCTTTGTTACTTGGTGTCAGTGTATGTCTGTGTTACTTGGTGTCAGTGTGTGTCTGTGACACTAGGTGTCATTATTTAGTTTAGTTTCGAGATACAGCACTGAAACAGGTCATTCGGCCCACCGAGTCTGTGCAGACCATCAACCACCCATTTATACTAATCCTACACTAATCTCGTATTCCTATCACATCCCCACCTGTCCCTATATATTTCCTTACCACCTACCTATACCAGGGGCAATTTATGATGTCCAATTAACCTATCAACCTGCAAGTCTTTGGCATGTGGGAGGAAACCGGAGCACCCGGAGGAAACTCACGCAGACACAGGGAGAACTTGCAAACTCCGCACAGGCTGTACCCAGAATCGAACCCGGGTCCCTAGAGCTGTGCGGCTGCGGTGCTAACAACTGCGCCAATGTGCCCCACCCCACCCCCCAGTGTGTGCCTTTGTGACTGGGTATCAGTGTATGTATGTGTTACTTGGTGACTGTGTATTTCTTTGTTACTTTGTGTCAGTGTATGTCAGTGTTACTTGGTTTAAGTGTGTGTCTGTGTTACTGGGGGTCAGTGTGTGTTTCGAACTGGGTGTCAGTGTGTGTGTTACTGGGTGCAAGTGTGTGTCTGTCTTACTGGGTATCAGTGTATGACTTTGTTACTTGGTGTCAGTATATCTCTTTGTTACTTGGTGTCAGTGTGTGTCTTTGTTACTTGGTGTCAGTGTATGTGTTTGTTACTTGGTGCAAGTGTGTGTCTTTGTTACTTGGTTTCAATGTGTGTCTGTGTTACTGGGTGTCAGATTCTGTCTTTGTTATTTGGTGTCAGTTTGTGTCTGTGTTCCTGGGTGTCAGTGTGTTTGTTTGTGTTACTGGGTCTCAGTGTATGTCTGTGTTACATGGTGTAAGTGTGTGTCTTTGTTTCTTGGAGTCCGTGTGTGTCTGTGTTACTGGGTGTCAGTGTGTGTGTTACTGGGTGTAAGTGTGTGTCTGTGTTACTGGGTATCAGTGTATGTCTTTGTTACTTGGTGTCAGTGTATGTCTGTGTTACTGGGTGTCAGTGTACGTCTTTGTTACTTGGTGTCAGTGTGTGTCTGTGTTACTGGGTGTCAGTGTGTTTGTTTGTGTTACTGGGTGTCAGTGTGTGTCTATGTTGCTTGGTGTAAGTGTGCATCTTTGTTACTTGGTGTCCGTGTGTGTCTGTGTTACTGGGTGTCAGTGCATGTCTTTGTTACTGGGTGTCAGTGCATGTCTTTGTTACTTGGTGTAAGTGTGTGTCTGTGTTACTGGGTATCAGTGTCTTTCTTTGTGACTTGGTGTCAGTGTATGTCTGTGTTACTGGGTGTCAGTGTGTTTGTTTGTGTTACTGGGTGTAAGTGTGTGCCTGTGTTGCAGGGTCTCAGTGTATGTCTTTGTTACTTGGTGTCAGTGTATGTCAAAATACTTGGTGTAAGTGTCTGTCTGTGTTACTTGGTGTAATTGACTGTCTTTGTTACTTGGTGTAAGTGTATGTCTTTGTTACTTGGTGTCAGTGTATGTCTTTGTTACTTGGTGTCAGTGTCTGTCTTTGTTTCTTGGTGCAAGTGTGTGTCTGTGTTACTGGTTATCAGTGTATGTCTTTGTTACTTGGTGTCAGTGTATGTCTGTGTTATTTGGTGTAAGTGTGTGTCTGTGTTTCTGGGTATCAGTGTATGTCTTTGTGACTTGGTGTCAGTGTATGTCTTTGTTACTGGGTGTCAGTGTGTGTCTTTGTGACTTGGTGTCAGTGTATGTCTTTGTTACTTGGTGTAAGTGTATGTCTTTGTTACTTGGTGTAATTGTCTGTCTTTGTTACTTGGTGTAAGTGTATGTCTTTGTTACTTGGTGTCAGTGTGTGTCTGTGTTACTTGGTGTCAGTGTGTGTCTGTGACACAAGGTGTCATTATTTAGTTTAGTTTCGAGATACAGCACTGAAACAGGCCCTTCGGCCCACCGAGTCTGTGCAGACCATCAACCACCCATTTATACTAATCCTACACTAATCCCGTAATCCTATCACATCCCCACCTGTCCCTATATATTTCCCTCCCACCTACCTATACCAGGGGCAATTTATGATGGCCAATTAACCTATCAACCTGCAAGTCTTTGGCATGTGGGAGGAAACCGGAGCACCCGGAGGAAACTCACGCAGACACAGGGAGAACTTGCAAACTCCGCACAGGCTGTACCCAGAATCGAACCCGGGTCCCTGGAGCTGTGCGGCTGCAGTGCTAACAACTGCGCCAATGTGCCCCACCCCACCCCCCAGTGTGTGCCTTTGAGACTGGGTATCAGTGTATGTATTTGTTACTTGGTGACTGTGTATTTCTTTGTTACTTGGTGTCAGTGTATGTGTTTGTGACTTGGTGTAAGTGTATGTCTTTATTACTGGGTGTCAGTGTATGTCTTTGTTACTTGGTGTAAGTATATCTCTTTGTTACTTGGTGTCAGTGTGTGTCTTTGTTACTTGGTGTCAGTGTATGTGTTTGTTACTTGGTGCAAGTGTGTGTCATTGTTACTTGGTGTCAATGTGTGTCTGTGTTCCTGGGTTTCAGTGTATGTCTTTGTTACTTGGTGTCAGTGAGTGTCTGTGTTACTGGGTGTAAGTGTGTGTCTTTGTTACTTGGTGTCAGTGTCTGTCATTGTTACTTGGTGTAAGTGTATGTCTGTGACACTAGGTGTCAGTATTTAATTTAGTTTAGAGATACAGCACTGAAGCAGGCCCTTCGGCCCACTGAGTCTGTGCCCACCGGTCCCTATATATTTCTTTACCACCTACCTATACTAGGGGCTTTTCATCATGGCCAATTAACCTATCAACCTGCAAGTCTTTGGCATGTGGGAGGAAACCGGAGCACCCGGAGGAAACCCACGCAGACACAGGGAGAACTTGCAAACTCCGCACAGGCACGACCCAGAATCGAACCCGGGTCCCTGGAGCTGTGAGGCTGCAGTGCTAACCACTGAGCCACTGTGCCTCCCAGTGTGTGTCTGTGTTACTGGGTGTCAGTGTATGTCTTTGATACTTGGTGTCAGTGTGTGTCTGTGTTCCTGGGTGTCAGTGTGTGTCTGTGTTACTTGGTGTAAGTGTCTGTCATTGTTACTTGGTGTCCGTGTGTGTCTTTGATACTTGTTGTCAGTGTGCGTCTGTGTTCCTGGGTGTCAGTGTGTGTCTGTGTTACTTGGTGAAAGTGTGTGTCTTTGTCATTGGTGTCCGTGTGTGTCTGTGTTACTGAGTGTCAGTGTATGTCTTTGTTACTGGGTGTCAGTATATGTCTTTGTTACTTGGTGTAAGTGTGTGTCTGTGTTATTGGGTAATATTGTATCTCTTTGTTACTTGCTGTCAGTGTATGTCTGTGTTACTTGGTGTAAGTGTGTGTCTGTGTTACTGGGTATCAGTGTATGTCTTTGTGACTTGGTGTCAGTGTATGTGTTTGTGACATGGTGTAAGTGTATGTCTTTGTTACTTGGTGTCAGTGTATGTCTTTGTTACTTGGTGTAAGTGTGTGTCTGTGTTACTGGATATCAGTGTATGTCTTTAGTACTTGGTGTCAGTTTATGTCTTTGTTACTTGGTTTAAGAGTGTGTCTGTGTTGCAGGGTATCAGTGTATGTCTTTGTTACTTGGTGTCAGTGTAGGACTCTGTTACTTGGTGTAAGTGTGTGTCTTTCTTAACTTGGTGTAAGTGCATGTCTTTGTGACTTGGTGTAAGTGTATCTCTTTGTTACTTGGTGTCAGTGTATGTCTTTGTGACTTGGTATCAGTGTATGTATTTGTTACTTGGTGTCAGTGTATGTCTGTGTTACTTGGTGTCAGTGTATGTCTGTGTTACTTGGTGTCAGTGTGTGTCTGTGTTACTGGGTGTCCGTGTGTGTCTGTCTTACTGGGTGTAAGTGTCTGTCTGTGTTACTGGGTATCAGTGGATGTATTTGTTACTTGATGTCAGTGTATGTCTTTGATACTTGGTGTAAGTTTGTGTCTTTGTTACTTGGTGTCAGTGTATGTATTTGTTACTTGGTGTCAGTGTATGTCTGTGTTACTTGGTGCAAGTGTATGTCTTTGTTACTTGGTGTAAGTGCGTGTCTGTGTTACTTGGTGTAAGTGTATTTCTTTGTTACTTGGTGTAAGTGCGTGTCTGTGTTACTTGGTGTAGGTGTGTGTCTGTGTTACTGGGTATCAGTGTATGTCTTTGTTGCTTGGTGTCAGGGTATGTCTTTGTTACTTGGTGTAAGTGTGTGTCTGTGTTACTGGGAGTCAGTGTGTGTCTGTGTTATTTGGTGCAAGTGTGTGTCTTTGTTACTTGGTGTCCGTGTGTGTCTGTGTTACTGGGTGTCAGTGCATTTCTTTGTTACTTGGTGCCAGTGTATATCTGTGTTACTTGGTGTAAGTGTATGTCTTTGTTACTTGGTGTAAGTGTGTGTCTGTGTTACTTGGTGTAAGTGTGTGTCTGATTTCCTGGGTATCATTGTATGTCTGTGTTACTTGGTGTAAGTGTGTGTCTGTGTTACTGGGTATCAGTGTATGTCTTTGTTGCTTGGTGTCAGGGTATGTCTGTGTTACTTGGTGTAAGTGTGTGTCTGTGTTACTGGGAGTCAGTGTGTGTCTGTGTTACTGGGTGTCAGTGCATGTCTTTGTTACTTGGTGCCAGTGTATATCTGTGTTACTTGGTGTAAGTGTGTGTCTTTGTTACTTGGTGTAAGTATGTGTCTGTGTTACTTGGTGCAAGTGTGTGTCTTTGTTACTTGGTGTCAATTTGTTTCTCTGTTCCTGGGTTTCAGTGTATGTCTTTGTTACTTGGTGTCAGTGAGTGTGTGTGTTACTGGGTGTAAGTGTGTGTCTGTGTTACTGGGTCTCAGTGTATGTCTTTGTTACTTGATGTCAGTGTATGTCAAAATACTTGGTGTAAGTGTCTGTCTTTGTTACTTGGCGTAAGTGTGTGTCTGTGTTACTGGGAATCAGTTTATGTCTTTGTTACTTGGTGTAATTGTCTGTCTTTGTTACTTCGTGTAAGTGTGTGTCTTTGTTACTTGGTGTAAGTGTATGTCTTTGTTACTTTGTGTAATTGTCTGTCTTTGTTACCTGGTGTCAGTGTGTGTCTGTGTTACTTGGTGTAAGTGTGTGTCTTTGTTACTTGGTGTCCGTGTGTGTCTGTGTTAGTGGGTGTCAGTGTATGTCTTTGTTACTGGGTATCAGTGTCTGTCTTTGTTACTTGGTGTAAGTGTGTGTCTGTGTTACTGGGTATCAGTGTACGACTTTGTTACTTGGTGTCAGTGTATGCCTGTGTTACTTGGTGTCAGTGTATGTCTTTGTTACTTGGTGTCAGTGTATGTCTTTGTTACTTGGTGTCAGTGTGTGTCTGTGTTACGGGGTGTCAGATTCTGTCTTTTTTAGTTGGTGTCAGTGTGTGTCTGTGTTCCTTGGTGTCAGTGTGTTTGTTTGTGTTACTGGGTCTCAGTGTATGTCTGTGTTACATGGTGTAAGTGTGTGTCTTTATTTCTTGGAGTCCGTGTGTGTCTGTGTTACTGGGTGTCAGTGTGTGTGTTACTGGGTGTAAGTGTGTGTCTGTGTTACTGGGTATCAGTGTATGTCTTTGTTACTTGGTGTCAGTGTATGTCTGTGTTACTGGGTGTCAGTGTACGTCTTTGTAACTTGGTGTCAGTGTGTGTCTGTGTTACTGGCTGTCAGTGTATTTGTTTGTTTTACTGGGTGTCAGTGTGTGTCTGTGTTGCTTGGTGTAAGTGTGTGTCTTTGTTACTTGGTGTCCGTGTGTGTCTGTGTTACTGGGTGTCAGTGCATGTCTTTGTTACTGGGTGTCAGTGCATGTCTTTGTGACTTGGTGTCAGTGTATGTCTGTGTTACTGGGTGTCAGTGTACGTCTTTGTTACTTGGTGTCAGTGTGTGTCTGTGTTACTGGGTGTCAGTGTGTTTGTTTGTGTTACTGGGTGTCAGTGTGTGTCTATGTTGCTTGGTGTAAGTGTGTGTCTTTGTTACTTGGTGTCCGTGTGTGTCTGTGTTACTTGGTGTAAGTGTGTGTCTGTGTTACTGGGTATCAGTGTATGTCTTTGTGACTTGGTGTCAGTGTATGTCTTTGTTACTGGGTGTCAGTGTGTTTGTTTGTGTTACTGGGTGTAAGTGTGTGTCTGTGTTGCCTGGTCTCAGTGTATGTCTTTGTTACTTGGTGTCAGTGCATGTCAAAATACTTGGTGTAAGTGTCTGTCTGTGTTACTTGGTGTAATTGTCTGTCTTTGTTACTTGGTGTAAGTGTATGTCTTTGTTACTTGGTGTCAGTGTATGTCTTTGTTACTTGGTGTCAGTGTCTGTCTTTGTTTCCTGGTGCAAGTGTGTGTCTGTGTTACTGGTTATCAGTGTATGTCTTTGTTACTTGGTGTCAGTGTATGTCTGTGTTATTTGGTGTAAGTGTGTGTCTGTGTTACTGGGTATCAGTGTATGTCTTTGTGACTTGGTGTCAGTGTGTGTCTTTGTTACTGGGTGTCAGTGTGTGTCTTTGTGACTTGGTGTCAGTGTATGTCTTTGTTACTTGGTGTAAGTGTATGTCTTTGTTACTTGGTGTAATTGTCTGTCTTTGTTACTTGGTGTAAGTGTATGTATTTGTTACTTGGTGTCAGTGTATGTCTTTGTTACTTGGTGTCAGTGTATGTCTGTGTTACTTGGTGTCAGTGTGTGTCTGTGACACTATGTGTCATTATTTAGTTTAGTTTCGAGATACAGCACTGAAACAGGCCCTTCGGCCCACCGAGTCTTTGCAGACCATCAACCACCCATTTATACTAATCCTACACTAATCCCGTATTCCTATCACATCCCCACCTGTCCCTCTATGTTTCCCTACCACCTACCTATACCAGGGGCAATTTATGATGTCCAATTAACCTATCAACCTGCAAGTCTTTGGCATGTGGGAGGAAACCGGAGCACCCGGAGGAAACTCACGCAGACACAGGGAGAACTTGCAAACTCCGCACAGGCTGTACCCAGAATCGAACCCGGGTCCCTGGAGCTGTGCGGCTGCGGTGCTAACAACTGCGCCAATGTGCCCCACCCCACCCCCCAGTGTGTGCCTTTGTGACTGGGTATCAGTGTATGTATTTGTTACTTGGTGACTGTGTATTTCTTTGTTACTTTGTGTCAGTGTATGTCTGTGTTACTTGGTTTAAGTGTGTGTCTGTGTTACTGGGGGTCAGTGTGTGTTTCGAACTGGGTGTCAGTGTGTGTGTTACTGGGTGCAAGTGTGTGTCTGTGTTACTTGGTGTAAGTGTCTGTCATTGTTACTTGGTGTCCGTGTGTGTCTTTGTTACTGGGTGACACTGTATGTCTTTGATACTTGTTGTCAGTGTGTGTCTGTGTTCCTGGGTGTCAGTGTGTGTCTGTGTTACTTGGTGAAAGTGTGTGTCTTTGTCATTGGTGTCCGTGTGTGTCTGTGTTACTGAGTGTCAGTGTATGTCTTTGTTACTGGGTGTCAGTATATGTCTTTGTTACTTGGTGTAAGTGTGTGTCTGTGTTATTGGGTAATATTGTATCTCTTTGTTACTTGCTGTCAGTGTATGTCTGTGTTACTTGGTGTAAGTGTGTGTCTGTGTTACTGGGTATCAGTGTATGTCTTTGTGACTTGGTGTCAGTGTATGTCTTTGTGACATGGTGTAAGTGTATGTCTTTGTTACTTGGTGTCAGTGTATGTCTTTGTTACTTGGTGTAAGTGTGTGTCTGTGTTACTGGATATCAGTGTATGTCTTTGGTACTTGGTGTCAGTGTATGTCTTTGTTACTTGGTGTAAGAGTGTGTCTGTGTTGCAGGGTATCAGTGTATGTCTTTGTTACTTGGTGTCAGTGTAGGACTCTGTTACTTGGTGTAAGTGTGTGTCTTTCTTAACTTGGTGTAAGTGCATGTCTTTGTGACTTGGTGTAAGTGTATGTCTTTGTTACTTGGTGTCAGTGTATGTCTTTGTGACTTGGTATCAGTGTATGTATTTGTTACTTGGTGTCAGTGTATGTCTGTGTTACTTGGTGTCAGTGTGTGTCTGTGTTACTGGGTGTCAGTGTGTGTCTGTCTTACTGGGTGTAAGTGTCTGTCTGTGTTACTGGGTATCAGTGGATGTATTTGTTACTTGATGTCAGTGTATGTCTTTGATACTTGGTGTAAGTTTGTGTCTTTGTTACTTGGTGTCAGTGTATGTATTTGTTACTTGGTGTCTGTGTATGTCTGTGTTACTTTGTGTAAGTGTACGTCTTTGTTAATTGGTGTCAGTGTATGTCTTTGTTACTCGGTGTAAGTGTGTGTCTGTGATACTGGGTATCAGTGTATGTCTTTGTTACTTGGTGTCAGTGTATGTCTGTGTTACTAGGTGTAAGTGTGTGTCTTTGTATCAGTGTATGTCTTTGTGACTTGGTGTCAGTGTATGTCTTTGTTACTGGGGGCCAGTGTGTGCCTGTGTTACTGGGGGTCAGTGTGTGTTTCTAACTGGGTGTCAGTGTGTGTCTGTGTTACTGGGTATCAGTGTATGTCTTTGTTACTTGGTGTAAGTGCGTGTCTGTGTTACTTGGTGTAAGTGTGTGTCTGTGTTACTGGGTATCACTGTATGTCTTTGTTGCTTGGTGTCAGGGTATGTCTGTGTTACTTGGTGTAAGTGTGTGTCTGTGTTACTGGGAGTCAGTGTGTGTCTGTGTTATTTGGTGCAAGTGTGTGTCTTTGTTACTTGGTGTCCGTGTGTGTCTGTGTTATTGGGTGTCAGTGCATTTCTTTGTTACTTGGTGCCAGTGTATATCTGTGTTACTTGGTGTAAGTGTATGTCTTTGTTACTTGGTGTAAGTGTGTGTCTGTGTTACTTGGTGTAAGTGTGTGTCTGTGTTCCTGGGTATCATTGTATGTCTGTGTTACTTGGTGTAAGTGTGTGTCTGTGTTACTGGGTATCAGTGTATGTCTTTGTTGCTTGGTGTCAGGGTATGTCTGTGTTACTTGGTGTAAGTGTGTGTCTGTGTTACTGGGAGTCAGTGTGTGTCTGTGTTACTGGGTGTCAGTGCATGTCTTTGTTACTTGGTGCCAGTGTATATCTGTGTTACTTGGTGTAAGTGTGTGTCTTTGTTACTTGGTGTAAGTATGTGTCTGTGTTACTTGGTGCAAGTGTATGTCTTTGTTACTTGGTGTCAATGTGTTTCTCTGTTCCTGGGTTTCAGTGTATGTCTTTGTTACTTGGTGTCAGTGAGTGTGTGTGTTACTGGGTGTAAGTGTGTGTCTGTGTTACTGGGTCTCAGTGTATGTCTTTGTTACTTGGTGTCAGTGTATCTCAAAATACTTGGTGTAAGTTTCTGTCTTTGTTACTTGGCGTAAGTGTGTGTCTGTGTTACTGGGAATCAGTTTATGTCTTTGTTACTTGGTGTAATTGTCTGTCTTTGTTACTTCGTGTAAGTGTGTGTCTTTGTTACTTGGTGTAAGTGTATGTCTTTGTTACTTTGTGTAATTGTCTGTCTTTGTTACCTGGTGTCAGTGTGTGTCTGTGTTACTTGGTGTAAGTGTGTGTCTTTGTTACTTGGTGTCCGTGTGTGTCTGTGTTAGTGGGTGTCAGTGTATGTCTTTGTTACTGGGTATCAGTGTCTGTCTTTGTTACTTGGTGTAAGTGTGTGTCTGTGTTACTGGGTATCAGTGTACGACTTTGTTACTTGGTGTCAGTGTATGCCTGTGTTACTTGGTGTCAGTGTATGTCTTTGTTACTTGGTGTCAGTGTATGTCTTTGTTACTTGGTGTCAGTGTGTGTCTGTGTTACTGGGTGTCAGATTCTGTCTTTTTTATTTGGTGTCAGTGTGTGTCTGTGTTCCTTGGTGTCAGTGTGTTTGTTTGTGTTACTGGGTCTCAGTGTATGTCTGTGTTACATGGTGTAAGTGTGTGTCTTTATTTCTTGGAGTCCGTGTGTGTCTGTGTTACTGGGTGTCAGTGTGTGTGTTAATGGGTGTAAGTGTGTGTCTGTGTTACTGGGTATCAGTGTATGTCTTTGTTACTTGGTGTCAGTGTATGTCTGTGTTACTGGGTGTCAGTGTACGTCTTTGTAACTTGGTGTCAGTGTGTGTCTGTGTTACTGGGTGTCAGTGTATTTGTTTGTGTTACTGGGTGTCAGTGTGTGTCTGTGTTGCTTGGTGTAAGTGTGTGTCTTTGTTACTTGGTGTCCGTGTGTGTCTGTGTTACTGGGTGTCAGTGCATGTCTTTGTTACTGGGTGTCAGTGCATGTCTTTGTTACTTGGTGTAAGTGTGTGTCTGTGTTACTGGGTATCAGTGTCTGTCTTTGTGACTTGGTGTCAGTGTATGTCTGTGTTACTGGGTGTCAGTGTGTTTGTTTGTGTTACTGGGTGTAAGTGTGTGTCTGTGTTGCTGGGTCTCAGTGTATGTCTTTGTTACTTGGTGTCAGTGTATGTCAAAATACTTGGTGTAAGTGTCTGTCTGTGTTACTTGGTGTAATTGTCTGTCTTTGTTACTTGGTGTAAGTGTATGTCTTTGTTACTTGGTGTCAGTGTATGTCTTTGTTACTAGGTGTCAGTGTCTGTCTTTGTTTCCTGGTGCAAGTGTGTGTCTGTGTTACTGGTTATCAGTGTATGTCTTTGTTACTTGGTGTCAGTGTATGTCTGTGTTATTTGGTGTAAGTGTGTGTCTGTGTTACTGGGTATCAGTGTATGTCTTTGTGACTAGGTGTCAGTGTATGTCTTTGTTACTGGGTGTCAGTGTGTGTCTTTGTGACTTGGTGTCAGTGTATGTCTTTGTTACTTGGTGTAAGTGTATGTCTTTGTTACTTGGTGTAATTGTCTGTCTTTGTTACTTGGTGTAAGTGTATGTATTTGTTACTTGGTGTCAGTGTATGTCTTTGTTACTTGGTGTCAGTGTATGTCTGTGTTACTTGGTGTCAGTGTGTGTCTGTGACACTAGGTGTCATTATTTAGTTTAGTTTCGAGATACAGCACTGAAACAGGCCCTTCGGCCCACCGAGTCTGTGCAGACCATCAACCACCCATTTATACTAATCCTACACTAATCCCGTATTCCTATCACATCCCCACCTGTCCCTATATATTTCCCTACCACCTACCTATACCAGGGGCAATTTATGATGTCCAATTAACCTATCAACCTGCAAGTCTTTGGCATGTGGGAGGAAACCGGAGCACCTGGAGGAAACTCACGCAGACACAGGGAGAACTTGCAAACTCCGCACAGGCTGTACCCAGAATCGAACCCGGGTCCCTGGAGCTGTGCGGCTGCGGTGCTAACAACTGCGCCAATGTGCCCCACCCCACCCCCCAGTGTGTGCCTTTGTGACTGGGTATCAGTGTATGTATTTGTTACTTGGTGACTGTGTATTTCTTTGTTACTTTGTGTCAGTGTATGTCTGTGTTACTTGGTTTAAGTGTGTGTCTGTGTTACTGGGGGTCAGTGTGTGTTTCGAACTGGGTGTCAGTGTGTGTGTTACTGGGTGCAAGTGTGTGTCTGTGTTACTTGGTGTAAGTGTCTGTCATTGTTACTTGGTGTCCGTGTGTGTCTTTGTTACTGGGTGACACTGTATGTCTTTGATACTTGTTGTCAGTGTGTGTCTGTGTTCCTGGGTGTCAGTGTGTGTCTGTGTTACTTGGTGAAAGTGTGTGTCTTTGTCATTGGTGTCCGTGTGTGTCTGTGTTACTGAGTGTCAGTGTATGTCTTTGTTACTGGGTGTCAGTATATGTCTTTGTTACTTGGTGTAAGTGTGTGTCTGTGTTATTGGGTAATATTGTATCTCTTTGTTACTTGCTGTCAGTGTATGTCTGTGTTACTTGGTGTAAGTGTGTGTCTGTGTTACTGGGTATCAGTGCATGTCTTTGTGACTTGGTGTCAGTGTATGTGTTTGTGACATGGTGTAAGTGTATGTCTTTGTTACTTGGTGTCAGTGTATGTCTTTGTTACTTGGTGTAAGTGTGTGTCTGTGTTACTGGATATCAGTGTATGTCTTTGGTACTTGGTGTCAGTGTATGTCTTTGTTACTTGGTGTAAGAGTGTGTCTGTGTTGCAGAGTATCAGTGTATGTCTTTGTTACTTGGTGTCAGTGTAGGACTCTGTTACTTGGTGTAAGTGTGTGTCTTTCTTAACTTGGTGTAAGTGCATGTCTTTGTGACTTGGTGTAAGTGTATGTCTTTGTTACTTGGTGTCAGTGTATGTCTTTGTGACTTGGTATCAGTGTATGTATTTGTTACTTGGTGTCAGTGTATGTCTGTGTTACTTGGTGTCAGTGTATGTCTGTGTTACTTGGTGTCAGTGTGTGTCTGTGTTACTGGGTGTCAGTGTGTGTCTGTCTTACTGGGTGTAAGTGTCTGTCTGTGTTACTGGGTATCAGTGGATGTATTTGTTACTTGATGTCAGTGTATGTCTTTGATACTTGGTGTCAGTGTATGTCTGTGTTACTTGGTGTAAGTTTGTGTCTTTGTTACTTGGTGTCAGTGTATGTATTTGTTACTTGGTGTCAGTGTATGTCTGTGTGACTTGGTGTATGTGTACGTCTTTGTTAATTGGTGTCAGTGTATGTCTTTGTTACTTGGTGTAAGTGTGTGTCTTTGTTACTTGGTGTAAGTGTATGTCTTTGTTACTGGGTGTCAGTGCATGTCTTTGTGACTTTGTGTAAGTGTGTGTCTGTGTTACTGGGTATAAGTGTCTGTCTTAGTTACTGGGTGAAAGTGTGAGTCTTTGTGACAGGGCTAAATTGTGGCGAGTCGAAGAGACTCAGTAGTTGGCAGGAAAAAAGACAGAGGCGCAAGGGGAGAGCCAACTGTGCAACAGCCCCAACAAACAAATTTCTCTGCAGCACCTGTGGAAGAGCCTGTCACTCCAGAATTGGCCTTTATAGCCACTCCAGGCGCTGCTTCATAAACCACTGACCACCTCCAGGCGCGTATCCATTGTCTCTCGAGATAAGGAGGCCCAAAAGAACGTCTTTGTTAATTGGTGTCAGTGTATGTCTTTGTTACTTGGTGTAAGTGTGTGTCTTTGTTACTTGGTGTAAGTGTATGTCTTTGTTACTGGGTGTCAGTGCATGTCTTTGTGACTTTGTGTAAGTGTGTGTCTGTGTTACTGAGTGTCAGTGTCTGTCTTAGTTACTGGGTGAAAGTGTGAGTCTTTGTGAGCTGGTGTAAGTGTGTGTCTGTGTTACTGGCAATCAGTGTCTGTCTTTGTTACTTGGTGTAAGTGTGTGTCTGTGTTACTGGTTTTCAATGTATGTCTTTGTTACTTGGTGTCAGTGTATGTCTGTGTTACTTGGTGTCAGTGCATGTTTTTGTGACTTGGTGTAAGTGTATGTCTTTGTTACTTGGTGTCAGTGTATGTCTTTGATACTTGGTGTAATTGTGTGTCTGTGTTACTGTGTATCAGTGTCTGTCTTTGTTACTTGGTGTAAGAGTGTGTCTGTGTTGCTGGGTATCAGTGTATGTCTTTGTTACTTGGTGTCAGTGTAGGTCTGTGTTACTTGGTGTAAGTGTGTGTCTTTCTTACTTGGTGTAAGTGCATGTCTTTGTGACTTGGTGTACGTGTATGTCTTTGTTACTTGGTGTCAGTGTATGCTTTTGTTGCTTGATTTAAGTGTATGTCTTTGTTACTTTGTGTCAGTGTATGTCTTTGATACTTGGCTTAAGTGTGTGTCTGTGTTACTGGGCATCAGTGTCTGTCTTTGTTACTTGGTGTAAGTGTGTGTCTGTGTTACTGGGTATCAGTGTATGTCTTTGTTACTTGGTGTAAGTGCATGTCTTTATTACTTGGTGTCAGTGTATGTCTTTGTACTTGGTGTAAGTGGATGTCTTTGTTAATTGGTGTCAGTATATGTCTGTGTTACTTGGTGTCAGCGTGTGTCTTTGTTACTTGGTGTCAGTGTTTCTCTGTGTTACTGGGTGTCAGTGTGTATCTGTGTTCCTGGGTGTCAGTATATATCTTTGTTAGTTGGTGTCAGTGTATGGCTGTGTTACTTGGTGTAAGTGTGTGTCTGTGTTACTGGGTATCAGTGTATGTCTTTGTCATTGGTGTCCGTGTGTGTCAGTGTTACTGGGTGTTAGTGCATGTCTTTGTTACTTGTTGCCATTGTATATCTGTGTTACTTGGTGTAAGTGTGTGTCTTTGCTACTTGCTGTAAGTGTATGTCTTTGTTACTTGGTGTCAGTGTATGTCTTTGTTACTTGGTGTAAGTGTATGTCTTTGTTAATTGGTGTCAGTGCATGTCTTTGTTACTTGGTGTCAGTGTGTGTCTGTGTTAGTGGGTATCAGTGTATGTCTTTGTGACTTGGTATCAGTGTATGTCTTTGTTCCTGGGTGTCCGTGTGTGTCTGTGTTACTGGGTATCAGTGTATGGCTTTGTGACTTGGTATCAGTGTATGTCTTTGTTACTGGGTGTCAGTGTGTTTCTGTGTTACTGGGTATCAGTGTATGTCTTTGTGACTTGGCATCAGTGTATGTCATTGTTACTGGGTGGCAGTGTGTGTCTGTGTTCCTGGGAATCAGTGTATGTCTTTGTGACTTGGTGTCAGTGTATGTCTTTGTTACTGGGTGTCAGTGTGTGTCTTTGTGACTTGCTGTCAGTGCATGTCTTTGTTACTTGATGTAAGTGTGTGCCTGTGATACTGGTTATCAGTGTATGTCTTTGTTACTTGGTGTCAGTGTATGTCTGTGTTACTTGGTGTAAGTGTTGTGTGTGTTACTGGGTGGCAGTGTGTGTCTGTGTTACTTTGTGTAAGTGTGTGTCTTTGTTACTTGGTGTCCGTGTGTGTCAGTGTTACTGGGTGTTAGTGCATGTCTTTGTTACTTGTTGCCATTGTATATCTGTGTTACTTGGTGTAAGTGTGTGTCTTTGTTACTTGGTGTAATTGTATGTCTTTGTTACTTGGTGTCAGTGTATGTCTGTGTTACTTGGTGTAAGTGTATGTCTTTGTTACTTGGTGTAAGTGTGTGTCTGTGTTACTTGGTTTAAGTGTGTGTCTGTGTTCCTGGGTATCAGTGTATGTCTTTGTTACTTGGTGTAAGTGTGTGTCTGTGTTACTTGGTGTAAGTGTGTGTCTTTTTTACTTGATGGAAGTGTATGACTTTGTTACTTGGTGTCTGTGCATGTCTTTGTAACATGGTGACAGGGTGTGTCTTTGTTACTGGGTATCAGTGTATGTCTTTGTGACTTGGTGTCAGTGTATGTCTATGTTACTTGGTGTAAGTGTTGTGTGTGTTACTTGGTGGCAGTGTGTGTCTGTGTTACTTTGTGTAAGTGTGTGTCTTTGTTACTTGGTGTCCGTGTGTGTCAGTGTTACTGGGTGTTAGTGCATGTCTTTGTTACTTGTTGCCATTGTATATCTGTGTTACTTGGTGTAAGTGTGTGTCTTTGTTACTTGGTGTAATTGTATGTCTTTGTTACTTGGTGTCAGTGTATGTCTGTGTTACTTGGTATAAGTGTATGTCTTTGTTACTTGGTATAAGTGTGTGTCTGTGTTACTTGGTTTAAGTGTGTGTCTGTGTTCCTGGGTATCAGTGTATGTCTTTGTTACTTGGTGTAAGTGTGTGTCTGTGTTACTTGGTGTAAGTGTGTGTGTTTGTTACTTGGTGTAAGTGTGTGACTTTGTTACTTGGTGACTGTGTATGTCTTTGTTACTTGGTGACAGGGTGTGTCTTTGTTACTGGATCTCAGTGTATGTCTTTGTGACTTGGTATCAGTGTATGTCTTTGTTACTGGGTGTCAGTGTGTGTCTGAGTTACTTGGCGTAAGTGTGTGTCTTTGTTACTTGGTGTCCGTGCGTGCCTGTGTTACTTGGTGTCAGTGTATGTCTTTGTTACTGGGTGTCATTGTATGTCTTTGTTACTTGGTGTAAGTGTGTGTCTGTGTTACTGGGTATCAGTGTCTGTCTTTGTTAATCGGTGTAAGTGTGTGTCTGTGTAACTTGGTGTAAGTGTGTGTCTTTGTTACTTGGTGTAAGTGTATGTCTTTGTTACTTGGTGTCTGTGTATGTCTTTGTTACTGGGTGTCAGTGTGTGTCTGTGTTACTGGTTATCAGTGTATGTCTTTGTGACTTGGTAACAGTGTATGTCTTTGTTCCTGGGTGTCAGTGTGTGTCTGTGTTACTGGGTATCAGTGTATGTCTGTGTGACTTGGTATCAGTGTATGTCTTTGTTACTAGGTGTCAGTGTGTGTCTGTGTTCCTGGGTATCAGTGGATGTCTTTGTGACTTGGTGTCAGTGTATGTCTTTGTTACTGGGTGTCAGTGTGTGTCTTTGTGATTGGTGTAAGTGTATGTCTGTGTTACTTGGTGCAAGTGTGTGTCTGTGTTACTGGGTGTCAGTGTATGTCTTTGTTACTAGGTGTCAGTGAATGTCTGCGTTACTTGGGGTAAGTATGTGTCTGTGTTACTGGGTGTCAGTGTGTGCCTGTGTTTCTTGGTGTAAGTCTATGTCTTTGTTACTTGGCGACCGTGTGTGTCTGTGTTACTGGGTGTCAGTGTATGTCTTTGTTACTGGGTGTCAGTGTGTTTCTGTGTTACTGGGTATCAGTGTATGTCTTTGTGACTTGGTATCAGTGTATTTCATTGTTACTGGGTGTCAGTGTGTGTCTGTGTTCCTGGGAATCAGTGTATGTCTTTGTGAATTGGTGTCAGTGTACGTCTTTGTTACTGGGTGTCAGTGTGTGTCTTTGTGACTTGGTGTCAGTGTATGTCTTTGTTACTTGATGTAAGTGTCTGTCTGTGATACTGGGTATCAGTGTATGTCTTTGTTAATTGATGTCAGTGTATGTCTGTGTTACCTGGTGTAAGTGTGTGTCTGTGTTACTGGGTATTTTGTATGTTTTTGTTACTTGGTGTCAGTGTATGTCTGTGTTACTTGGTGTAAGGGTGTGTCTGTGTTGCTGGGTGGCAGTGGGTGTCTGTGTTACTAGGTGTAAGTGTGTGTCTTTGTATCAGTGTATGTCTTTGTGACTTGGTGTCAGTGTATGTCTTTGTTACTGGGGGCCAGTGTGTGCCTGTGTTACTGGGGGTCAGTGTGTGTTTCTAACTGGGTGTCAGTGTGTGTCTGTGTTACTGGGTATCAGTGTATGTCTTTGTTACTTGGTGTAAGTGCGTGTCTGTGTTACTTGGTGTAAGTGTGTGTCTGTGTTCCTGGGTATCATTGTATGTCTGTGTTACTTGGTGTAAGTGTGTGTCTGTGTTACTGGGTATCACTGTATGTCTTTGTTGCTTGGTGTCAGGGTATGTCTGTGTTACTTGGTGTAAGTGTGTGTCTGTGTTACTGGGAGTCAGTGTGTGTCTGTGTTATTTGGTGCAAGTGTGTGTCTTTGTTACTTGGTGTCCGTGTGTGTCTGTGTTATTGGGTGTCAGTGCATTTCTTTGTTACTTGGTGCCAGTGTATATCTGTGTTACTTGGTGTAAGTGTATGTCTTTGTTACTTGGTGTAAGTGTGTGTCTGTGTTACTTGGTGTAAGTGTGTGTCTGTGTTCCTGGGTATCATTGTATGTCTGTGTTACTTGGTGTAAGTGTGTGTCTGTGTTACTGGGTATCAGTGTATGTCTTTGTTGCTTGGTGTCAGGGTATGTCTGTGTTACTTGGTGTAAGTGTGTGTCTGTGTTACTGGGAGTCAGTGTGTGTCTGTGTTACTGGGTGTCAGTGCATGTCTTTGTTACTTGGTGCCAGTGTATATCTGTGTTACTTGGTGTAAGTGTGTGTCTTTGTTACTTGGTGTAAGTATGTGTCTGTGTTACTTGGTGCAAGTGTATGTCTTTGTTACTTGGTGTCAATGTGTTTCTCTGTTCCTGGGTTTCAGTGTATGTCTTTGTTACTTGGTGTCAGTGAGTGTGTGTGTTACTGGGTGTAAGTGTGTGTCTGTGTTACTGGGTCTCAGTGTATGTCTTTGTTACTTGGTGTCAGTGTATCTCAAAATACTTGGTGTAAGTGTCTGTCTTTGTTACTTGGCGTAAGTGTGTGTCTGTGTTACTGGGAATCAGTTTATGTCTTTGTTACTTGGTGTAATTGTCTGTCTTTGTTACTTCGTGTAAGTGTGTGTCTTTGTTACTTGGTGTAAGTGTATGTCTTTGTTACTTTGTGTAATTGTCTGTCTTTGTTACCTGGTGTCAGTGTGTGTCTGTGTTACTTGGTGTAAGTGTGTGTCTTTGTTACTTGGTGTCCGTGTGTGTCTGTGTTAGTGGGTGTCAGTGTATGTCTTTGTTACTGGGTATCAGTGTCTGTCTTTGTTACTTGGTGTAAGTGTGTGTCTGTGTTACTGGGTATCAGTGTACGACTTTGTTACTTGGTGTCAGTGTATGCCTGTGTTACTTGGTGTCAGTGTATGTCTTTGTTACTTGGTGTCAGTGTATGTCTTTGTTACTTGGTGTCAGTGTGTGTCTGTGTTACTGGGTGTCAGATTCTGTCTTTTTTATTTGGTGTCAGTGTGTGTCTGTGTTCCTTGGTGTCAGTGTGTTTGTTTGTGTTACTGGGTCTCAGTGTATGTCTGTGTTACATGGTGTAAGTGTGTGTCTTTATTTCTTGGAGTCCGTGTGTGTCTGTGTTACTGGGTGTCAGTGTGTGTGTTAATGGGTGTAAGTGTGTGTCTGTGTTACTGGGTATCAGTGTATGTCTTTGTTACTTGGTGTCAGTGTATGTCTGTGTTACTGGGTGTCAGTGTACGTCTTTGTAACTTGGTGTCAGTGTGTGTCTGTGTTACTGGGTGTCAGTGTATTTGTTTGTGTTACTGGGTGTCAGTGTGTGTCTGTGTTGCTTGGTGTAAGTGTGTGTCTTTGTTACTTGGTGTCCGTGTGTGTCTGTGTTACTGGGTGTCAGTGCATGTCTTTGTTACTGGGTGTCAGTGCATGTCTTTGTTACTTGGTGTAAGTGTGTGTCTGTGTTACTGGGTATCAGTGTCTGTCTTTGTGACTTGGTGTCAGTGTATGTCTGTGTTACTGGGTGTCAGTGTGTTTGTTTGTGTTACTGGGTGTAAGTGTGTGTCTGTGTTGCTGGGTCTCAGTGTATGTCTTTGTTACTTGGTGTCAGTGTATGTCAAAATACTTGGTGTAAGTGTCTGTCTGTGTTACTTGGTGTAATTGTCTGTCTTTGTTACTTGGTGTAAGTGTATGTCTTTGTTACTTGGTGTCAGTGTATGTCTTTGTTACTTGGTGTCAGTGTCTGTCTTTGTTTCCTGGTGCAAGTGTGTGTCTGTGTTACTGGTTATCAGTGTATGTCTTTGTTACTTGGTGTCAGTGTATGTCTGTGTTATTTGGTGTAAGTGTGTGTCTGTGTTACTGGGTATCAGTGTATGTCTTTGTGACTAGGTGTCAGTGTATGTCTTTGTTACTGGGTGTCAGTGTGTGTCTTTGTGACTTGGTGTCAGTGTATGTCTTTGTTACTTGGTGTAAGTGTATGTCTTTGTTACTTGGTGTAATTGTCTGTCTTTGTTACTTGGTGTAAGTGTATGTATTTGTTACTTGGTGTCAGTGTATGTCTTTGTTACTTGGTGTCAGTGTATGTCTGTGTTACTTGGTGTCAGTGTGTGTCTGTGACACTAGGTGTCATTATTTAGTTTAGTTTCGAGATACAGCACTGAAACAGGCCCTTCGGCCCACCGAGTCTGTGCAGACCATCAACCACCCATTTATACTAATCCTACACTAATCCCGTATTCCTATCACATCCCCACCTGTCCCTATATATTTCCCTACCACCTACCTATACCAGGGGCAATTTATGATGTCCAATTAACCTATCAACCTGCAAGTCTTTGGCATGTGGGAGGAAACCGGAGCACCCGGAGGAAACTCACGCAGACACAGGGAGAACTTGCAAACTCCGCACAGGCTGTACCCAGAATCGAACCCGGGTCCCTGGAGCTGTGCGGCTGCGGTGCTAACAACTGCGCCAATGTGCCCCACCCCACCCCCCAGTGTGTGCCTTTGTGACTGGGTATCAGTGTATGTATTTGTTACTTGGTGACTGTGTATTTCTTTGTTACTTTGTGTCAGTGTATGTCTGTGTTACTTGGTTTAAGTGTGTGTCTGTGTTACTGGGGGTCAGTGTGTGTTTCGAACTGGGTGTCAGTGTGTGTGTTACTGGGTGCAAGTGTGTGTCTGTGTTACTTGGTGTAAGTGTCTGTCATTGTTACTTGGTGTCCGTGTGTGTCTTTGTTACTGGGTGACACTGTATGTCTTTGTTACTGGGTGTCAGTGTGTTTCTGTGTTACTGGGTATCAGTGTATGTCTTTGTGACTTGGTATCAGTGTATTTCATTGTTACTGGGTGTCAGTGTGTGTCTGTGTTCCTGGGAATCAGTGTATGTCTTTGTGAATTGGTGTCAGTGTACGTCTTTGTTACTGGGTGTCAGTGTGTGTCTTTGTGACTTGGTGTCAGTGTATGTCTTTGTTACTTGATGTAAGTGTCTGTCTGTGATACTGGGTATCAGTGTATGTCTTTGTTAATTGATGTCAGTGTATGTCTGTGTTACCTGGTGTAAGTGTGTGTCTGTGTTACTGGGTATTTTGTATGTTTTTGTTACTTGGTGTCAGTGTATGTCTGTGTTACTTGGTGTAAGGGTGTGTCTGTGTTGCTGGGTGGCAGTGGGTGTCTGTGTTACTAGGTGTAAGTGTGTGTCTTTGTATCAGTGTATGTCTTTGTGACTTGGTGTCAGTGTATGTCTTTGTTACTGGGGGCCAGTGTGTGCCTGTGTTACTGGGGGTCAGTGTGTGTTTCTAACTGGGTGTCAGTGTGTGTCTGTGTTACTGGGTATCAGTGTATGTCTTTGTTACTTGGTGTAAGTGCGTGTCTGTGTTACTTGGTGTAAGTGTGTGTCTGTGTTCCTGGGTATCATTGTATGTCTGTGTTACTTGGTGTAAGTGTGTGTCTGTGTTACTGGGTATCACTGTATGTCTTTGTTGCTTGGTGTCAGGGTATGTCTGTGTTACTTGGTGTAAGTGTGTGTCTGTGTTACTGGGAGTCAGTGTGTGTCTGTGTTATTTGGTGCAAGTGTGTGTCTTTGTTACTTGGTGTCCGTGTGTGTCTGTGTTATTGGGTGTCAGTGCATTTCTTTGTTACTTGGTGCCAGTGTATATCTGTGTTACTTGGTGTAAGTGTATGTCTTTGTTACTTGGTGTAAGTGTGTGTCTGTGTTACTTGGTGTAAGTGTGTGTCTGTGTTCCTGGGTATCATTGTATGTCTGTGTTACTTGGTGTAAGTGTGTGTCTGTGTTACTGGGTATCAGTGTATGTCTTTGTTGCTTGGTGTCAGGGTATGTCTGTGTTACTTGGTGTAAGTGTGTGTCTGTGTTACTGGGAGTCAGTGTGTGTCTGTGTTACTGGGTGTCAGTGCATGTCTTTGTTACTTGGTGCCAGTGTATATCTGTGTTACTTGGTGTAAGTGTGTGTCTTTGTTACTTGGTGTAAGTATGTGTCTGTGTTACTTGGTGCAAGTGTATGTCTTTGTTACTTGGTGTCAATGTGTTTCTCTGTTCCTGGGTTTCAGTGTATGTCTTTGTTACTTGGTGTCAGTGAGTGTGTGTGTTACTGGGTGTAAGTGTGTGTCTGTGTTACTGGGTCTCAGTGTATGTCTTTGTTACTTGGTGTCAGTGTATCTCAAAATACTTGGTGTAAGTGTCTGTCTTTGTTACTTGGCGTAAGTGTGTGTCTGTGTTACTGGGAATCAGTTTATGTCTTTGTTACTTGGTGTAATTGTCTGTCTTTGTTACTTCGTGTAAGTGTGTGTCTTTGTTACTTGGTGTAAGTGTATGTCTTTGTTACTTTGTGTAATTGTCTGTCTTTGTTACCTGGTGTCAGTGTGTGTCTGTGTTACTTGGTGTAAGTGTGTGTCTTTGTTACTTGGTGTCCGTGTGTGTCTGTGTTAGTGGGTGTCAGTGTATGTCTTTGTTACTGGGTATCAGTGTCTGTCTTTGTTACTTGGTGTAAGTGTGTGTCTGTGTTACTGGGTATCAGTGTACGACTTTGTTACTTGGTGTCAGTGTATGCCTGTGTTACTTGGTGTCAGTGTATGTCTTTGTTACTTGGTGTCAGTGTATGTCTTTGTTACTTGGTGTCAGTGTGTGTCTGTGTTACTGGGTGTCAGATTCTGTCTTTTTTATTTGGTGTCAGTGTGTGTCTGTGTTCCTTGGTGTCAGTGTGTTTGTTTGTGTTACTGGGTCTCAGTGTATGTCTGTGTTACATGGTGTAAGTGTGTGTCTTTATTTCTTGGAGTCCGTGTGTGTCTGTGTTACTGGGTGTCAGTGTGTGTGTTAATGGGTGTAAGTGTGTGTCTGTGTTACTGGGTATCAGTGTATGTCTTTGTTACTTGGTGTCAGTGTATGTCTGTGTTACTGGGTGTCAGTGTACGTCTTTGTAACTTGGTGTCAGTGTGTGTCTGTGTTACTGGGTGTCAGTGTATTTGTTTGTGTTACTGGGTGTCAGTGTGTGTCTGTGTTGCTTGGTGTAAGTGTGTGTCTTTGTTACTTGGTGTCCGTGTGTGTCTGTGTTACTGGGTGTCAGTGCATGTCTTTGTTACTGGGTGTCAGTGCATGTCTTTGTTACTTGGTGTAAGTGTGTGTCTGTGTTACTGGGTATCAGTGTCTGTCTTTGTGACTTGGTGTCAGTGTATGTCTGTGTTACTGGGTGTCAGTGTGTTTGTTTGTGTTACTGGGTGTAAGTGTGTGTCTGTGTTGCTGGGTCTCAGTGTATGTCTTTGTTACTTGGTGTCAGTGTATGTCAAAATACTTGGTGTAAGTGTCTGTCTGTGTTACTTGGTGTAATTGTCTGTCTTTGTTACTTGGTGTAAGTGTATGTCTTTGTTACTTGGTGTCAGTGTATGTCTTTGTTACTTGGTGTCAGTGTCTGTCTTTGTTTCCTGGTGCAAGTGTGTGTCTGTGTTACTGGTTATCAGTGTATGTCTTTGTTACTTGGTGTCAGTGTATGTCTGTGTTATTTGGTGTAAGTGTGTGTCTGTGTTACTGGGTATCAGTGTATGTCTTTGTGACTAGGTGTCAGTGTATGTCTTTGTTACTGGGTGTCAGTGTGTGTCTTTGTGACTTGGTGTCAGTGTATGTCTTTGTTACTTGGTGTAAGTGTATGTCTTTGTTACTTGGTGTAATTGTCTGTCTTTGTTACTTGGTGTAAGTGTATGTATTTGTTACTTGGTGTCAGTGTATGTCTTTGTTACTTGGTGTCAGTGTATGTCTGTGTTACTTGGTGTCAGTGTGTGTCTGTGACACTAGGTGTCATTATTTAGTTTAGTTTCGAGATACAGCACTGAAACAGGCCCTTCGGCCCACCGAGTCTGTGCAGACCATCAACCACCCATTTATACTAATCCTACACTAATCCCGTATTCCTATCACATCCCCACCTGTCCCTATATATTTCCCTACCACCTACCTATACCAGGGGCAATTTATGATGTCCAATTAACCTATCAACCTGCAAGTCTTTGGCATGTGGGAGGAAACCGGAGCACCCGGAGGAAACTCACGCAGACACAGGGAGAACTTGCAAACTCCGCACAGGCTGTACCCAGAATCGAACCCGGGTCCCTGGAGCTGTGCGGCTGCGGTGCTAACAACTGCGCCAATGTGCCCCACCCCACCCCCCAGTGTGTGCCTTTGTGACTGGGTATCAGTGTATGTATTTGTTACTTGGTGACTGTGTATTTCTTTGTTACTTTGTGTCAGTGTATGTCTGTGTTACTTGGTTTAAGTGTGTGTCTGTGTTACTGGGGGTCAGTGTGTGTTTCGAACTGGGTGTCAGTGTGTGTGTTACTGGGTGCAAGTGTGTGTCTGTGTTACTTGGTGTAAGTGTCTGTCATTGTTACTTGGTGTCCGTGTGTGTCTTTGTTACTGGGTGACACTGTATGTCTTTGATACTTGTTGTCAGTGTGTGTCTGTCTTCCTGGGTGTCAGTGTGTGTCTGTGTTACTTGGTGAAAGTGTGTGTCTTTGTCATTGGTGTCCGTGTGTGTCTGTGTTACTGAGTGTCAGTGTATGTCTTTGTTACTGGGTGTCAGTATATGTCTTTGTTACTTGGTGTAAGTGTGTGTCTGTGTTATTGGGTAATATTGTATCTCTTTGTTACTTGCTGTCAGTGTATGTCTGTGTTACTTGGTGTAAGTGTGTGTCTGTGTTACTGGGTATCAGTGCATGTCTTTGTGACTTGGTGTCAGTGTATGTGTTTGTGACATGGTGTAAGTGTATGTCTTTGTTACTTGGTGTCAGTGTATGTCTTTGTTACTTGGTGTAAGTGTGTGTCTGTGTTACTGGATATCAGTGTATGTCTTTGGTACTTGGTGTCAGTGTATGTCTTTGTTACTTGGTGTAAGAGTGTGTCTGTGTTGCAGAGTATCAGTGTATGTCTTTGTTACTTGGTGTCAGTGTAGGACTCTGTTACTTGGTGTAAGTGTGTGTCTTTCTTAACTTGGTGTAAGTGCATGTCTTTGTGACTTGGTGTAAGTGTATGTCTTTGTTACTTGGTGTCAGTGTATGTCTTTGTGACTTGGTATCAGTGTATGTATTTGTTACTTGGTGTCAGTGTATGTCTGTGTTACTTGGTGTCAGTGTATGTCTGTGTTACTTGGTGTCAGTGTGTGTCTGTGTTACTGGGTGTCAGTGTGTGTCTGTCTTACTGGGTGTAAGTGTCTGTCTGTGTTACTGGGTATCAGTGGATGTATTTGTTACTTGATGTCAGTGTATGTCTTTGATACTTGGTGTCAGTGTATGTCTGTGTTACTTGGTGTAAGTTTGTGTCTTTGTTACTTGGTGTCAGTGTATGTATTTGTTACTTGGTGTCAGTGTATGTCTGTGTGACTTGGTGTATGTGTACGTCTTTGTTAATTGGTGTCAGTGTATGTCTTTGTTACTGGGTGTCAGTGCATGTCTTTGTGACTTTGTGTAAGTGTGTGTCTGTGTTACTGGGTATAAGTGTCTGTCTTAGTTACTGGGTGAAAGTGTGAGTCTTTGTGACAGGGCTAAATTGTGGCGAGTCGAAGAGACTCAGTAGTTGGCAGGAAAAAAGACAGAGGCGCAAGGGGAGAGCCAACTGTGCAACAGCCCCAACAAACAAATTTCTCTGCAGCACCTGTGGAAGAGCCTGTCACTCCAGAATTGGCCTTTATAGCCACTCCAGGCGCTGCTTCATAAACCACTGACCACGTCCAGGCGCGTATCCATTGTCTCTCGAGATAAGGAGGCCCAAAAGAACGTCTTTGTTAATTGGTGTCAGTGTATGTCTTTGTTACTTGGTGTAAGTGTGTGTCTTTGTTACTTGGTGTAAGTGTATGTCTTTGTTACTGGGTGTCAGTGCATGTCTTTGTGACTTTGTGTAAGTGTGTGTCTGTGTTACTGAGTGTCAGTGTCTGTCTTAGTTACTGGGTGAAAGTGTGAGTCTTTGTGAGCTGGTGTAAGTGTGTGTCTGTGTTACTGGCAATCAGTGTCTGTCTTTGTTACTTGGTGTAAGTGTGTGTCTGTGTTACTGGTTTTCAATGTATGTCTTTGTTACTTGGTGTCAGTGTATGTCTGTGTTACTTGGTGTCAGTGCATGTTTTTGTGACTTGGTGTAAGTGTATGTCTTTGTTACTTGGTGTCAGTGTATGTCTTTGATACTTGGTGTAATTGTGTGTCTGTGTTACTGTGTATCAGTGTCTGTCTTTGTTACTTGGTGTAAGAGTGTGTCTGTGTTGCTGGGTATCAGTGTATGTCTTTGTTACTTGGTGTCAGTGTAGGTCTGTGTTACTTGGTGTAAGTGTGTGTCTTTCTTACTTGGTGTAAGTGCATGTCTTTGTGACTTGGTGTACGTGTATGTCTTTGTTACTTGGTGTCAGTGTATGCTTTTGTTGCTTGATTTAAGTGTATGTCTTTGTTACTTTGTGTCAGTGTATGTCTTTGATACTTGGCTTAAGTGTGTGTCTGTGTTACTGGGCATCAGTGTCTGTCTTTGTTACTTGGTGAAAGTGTGTGTCTGTGTTACTGGGTATCAGTGTATGTCTTTG
Organism: Heterodontus francisci; assembly: GCF_036365525.1. Classification (NCBI taxonomy): domain Eukaryota; kingdom Metazoa; phylum Chordata; class Chondrichthyes; order Heterodontiformes; family Heterodontidae; genus Heterodontus; species Heterodontus francisci. Next base: position 947,203 of record NW_027141364.1, on the reverse strand, counting down.
TTACTTGGTGTAAGTGCATGTCTTTATTACTTGGTGTCAGTGTATGTCTTTGTACTTGGTGTAAGTGGATGTCTTTGTTAATTGGTGTCAGTATATGTCTGTGTTACTTGGTGTCAGCGTGTGTCTTTGTTACTTGGTGTCAGTGTTTCTCTGTGTTACTGGGTGTCAGTGTGTATCTGTGTTCCTGGGTGTCAGTATATATCTTTGTTAGTTGGTGTCAGTGTATGGCTGTGTTACTTGGTGTAAGTGTGTGTCTGTGTTACTGGGTATCAGTGTATGTCTTTGTCATTGGTGTCCGTGTGTGTCAGTGTTACTGGGTGTTAGTGCATGTCTTTGTTACTTGTTGCCATTGTATATCTGTGTTACTTGGTGTAAGTGTGTGTCTTTGCTACTTGCTGTAAGTGTATGTCTTTGTTACTTGGTGTCAGTGTATGTCTTTGTTACTTGGTGTAAGTGTATGTCTTTGTTAATTGGTGTCAGTGCATGTCTTTGTTACTTGGTGTCAGTGTGTGTCTGTGTTAGTGGGCTTCAGTGTATGTCTTTGTGACTTGGTATCAGTGTATGTCTTTGTTCCTGGGTGTCCGTGTGTGTCTGTGTTACTGGGTATCAGTGTATGGCTTTGTGACTTGGTATCAGTGTATGTCTTTGTTACTGGGTGTCAGTGTGTTTCTGTGTTACTGGGTATCAGTGTATGTCTTTGTGACTTGGCATCAGTGTATGTCATTGTTACTGGGTGGCAGTGTGTGTCTGTGTTCCTGGGAATCAGTGTATGTCTTTGTGACTTGGTGTCAGTGTATGTCTTTGTTACTGGGTGTCAGTGTGTGTCTTTGTGACTTGCTGTCAGTGCATGTCTTTGTTACTTGATGTAAGTGTGTGCCTGTGATACTGGTTATCAGTGTATGTCTTTGTTACTTGGTGTCAGTGTATGTCTGTGTTACTTGGTGTAAGTGTTGTGTGTGTTACTGGGTGGCAGTGTGTGTCTGTGTTACTTTGTGTAAGTGTGTGTCTTTGTTACTTGGTGTCCGTGTGTGTCAGTGTTACTGGGTGTTAGTGCATGTCTTTGTTACTTGTTGCCATTGTATATCTGTGTTACTTGGTGTAAGTGTGTGTCTTTGTTACTTGGTGTAATTGTATGTCTTTGTTACTTGGTGTCAGTGTATGTCTGTGTTACTTGGTGTAAGTGTATGTCTTTGTTACTTGGTGTAAGTGTGTGTCTGTGTTACTTGGTTTAAGTGTGTGTCTGTGTTCCTGGGTATCAGTGTATGTCTTTGTTACTTGGTGTAAGTGTGTGTCTGTGTTACTTGGTGTAAGTGTGTGTCTTTTTTACTTGATGGAAGTGTATGACTTTGTTACTTGGTGTCTGTGCATGTCTTTGTAACATGGTGACAGGGTGTGTCTTTGTTACTGGGTATCAGTGTATGTCTTTGTGACTTGGTGTCAGTGTATGTCTGTGTTACTTGGTGTAAGTGTTGTGTGTGTTACTTGGTGGCAGTGTGTGTCTGTGTTACTTTGTGTAAGTGTGTGTCTTTGTTACTTGGTGTCCGTGTGTGTCAGTGTTACTGGGTGTAAGTGTGTGTGTTTGTTACTTGGTGTAAGTGTGTGACTTTGTTACTTGGTGACTGTGTATGTCTTTGTTACTTGGTGACAGGGTGTGTCTTTGTTACTGGATCTCAGTATATGTCTTTGTGACTTGGTATCAGTGTATGTCTTTGTTACTGGGTGTCAGTGTGTGTCTGAGTTACTTGGCGTAAGTGTGTGTCTTTGTTACTTGGTGTCCGTGCGTGCCTGTGTTACTTGGTGTCAGTGTATGTCTTTGTTACTGGGTGTCATTGTATGTCTTTGTTACTTGGTGTAAGTGTGTGTCTGTGTTACTGGGTATCAGTGTCTGTCTTTGTTAATCGGTGTAAGTGTGTGTCTGTGTAACTTGGTGTAAGTGTGTGTCTTTGTTACTTGGTGTAAGTGTATGTCTTTGTTACTTGGTGTCTGTGTATGTCTTTGTTACTGGGTGTCAGTGTGTGTCTGTGTTACTGGTTATCAGTGTATGTCTTTGTGACTTGGTAACAGTGTATGTCTTTGTTCCTGGGTGTCAGTGTGTGTCTGTGTTACTGGGTATCAGTGTATGTCTGTGTGACTTGGTATCAGTGTATGTCTTTGTTACTAGGTGTCAGTGTGTGTCTGTGTTCCTGGGTATCAGTGGATGTCTTTGTGACTTGGTGTCAGTGTATGTCTTTGTTACTGGGTGTCAGTGTGTGTCTTTGTGATTGGTGTAAGTGTATGTCTGTGTTACTTGGTGCAAGTGTGTGTCTGTGTTACTGGGTGTCAGTGTATGTCTTTGTTACTAGGTGTCAGTGAATGTCTGCGTTACTTGGGGTAAGTATGTGTCTGTGTTACTGGGTGTCAGTGTGTGCCTGTGTTTCTTGGTGTAAGTCTATGTCTTTGTTACTTGGCGACCGTGTGTGTCTGTGTTACTGGGTGTCAGTGTATGTCTTTGTTACTGGGTGTCAGTGTGTTTCTGTGTTACTGGGTATCAGTGTATGTCTTTGTGACTTGGTATCAGTGTATTTCATTGTTACTGGGTGTCAGTGTGTGTCTGTGTTCCTGGGAATCAGTGTATGTCTTTGTGAATTGGTGTCAGTGTACGTCTTTGTTACTGGGTGTCAGTGTGTGTCTTTGTGACTTGGTGTCAGTGTATGTCTTTGTTACTTGATGTAAGTGTCTGTCTGTGATACTGGGTATCAGTGTATGTCTTTGTTAATTGATGTCAGTGTATGTCTGTGTTACCTGGTGTAAGTGTGTGTCTGTGTTACTGGGTATTTTGTATGTTTTTGTTACTTGGTGTCAGTGTATGTCTGTGTTACTTGGTGTAAGGGTGTGTCTGTGTTGCTGGGTGGCAGTGGGTGTCTGTGTTACTTTGTGTAAGTGTGTGTCTTTGTTACTTGGTGTCCGTTTGTGTCTGTGGTACTGGGTGTTAGTGCATGTCTTTGTTCCTTGTTGCCATTGTATATCTGTGTTACTTGGTGTAAGTGTGTGTTTTTGTTACTTGGTGTAATTGTATGTCTTTGATACTTGGTTTAAGTGTGTGTCTGTGTTACTTGGTGTAAGTGTGTGTCTGTGTTCGTGGGTATCAGTGCATGTCTTTGTTACTTGGTGTCAGTGTATGTCTGTGTTACTTGGTGTAAGTGTGTGTCTGTGTTACTGGGTATCAGTGTATGTCTTTGTTACTTGGTGTCAGTGTATGTCTGTGTTACTTGTTGTAAGTGTGTGTCTGTGTTACTGGGTGTTTGTGTGTGTTTGTGTTACTTGGTGTAAGTGTGTGTCTTTGTCACTTGGTGTCCGCGTGTGCCTGTGTTCCTGGGTGTCAGTGTATGTTTTTGATACTGGGTGTCAGTGTATGTCTTTGTTACTTGGTGTAAGTGTGTGTCTGTGTTACTGGGTATCAGTGTCTCTCTTTGTTACTTGGTGTAAGTGTGTGTCTGTGTTCCTTGGTGTAAGTGTGTGTCCTTGTTACTTGGTGTAAGTGTATGTCTTTGTTACTTGGTGTCTGTGTATGTCTTTGTTACTTGGTGACACGGTGTGTCTCTGTTACTGTGTATCAGTGTATGTCTTTGTTACTGGGTGTCAGTGTGTGTCTGTCTTACTGGGTGTAAGTGTCTGTCTGTGTTACTGGGTATCAGTGGATGTATTTGTTACTTGATGTCAGTGTATGTCTTTGATACTTGGTGTCAGTGTATGTCTGTGTTGCTTGGTGAAAGTTTGTGTCTTTGTTACTTGGTGTCAGTGTATGTATTTGTTACTTCGTGTCAGTGTATGTCTGTGTGACTTGGTGTATGTGTACGTCTTTGTTAATTGGTGTCAGTGTATGTCTTTGTTACTTGGTGTAAGTGTGTGTCTTTGTTACTTGGTGTAAGTGTATGTCTTTGTTACTGGGTGTCAGTGCATGACTTTGTGACTTTGTGTAAGTGTGTGTCTGTGTTACTGGGTATCAGTGTCTGTCTTAGTTACTGGGTGAAAGTGTGAGTCTTTGTGAGCTGGTGTAAGTGTGTGTCTGTGTTACTGGTTTTCAATGTATGTCTTTGTTACTTGGTGTCAGTGTATGTCTGTGTTACTTGGTGTAAGTGTGTGTCTTTGTTACTTGGTGTAAGTGTATGTCTGTGTTACTTGGTGTCAGTGCATGTCTTTGTGACTTGGTGTAAGTGTATGTCTTTGTTCCTTGGTGTCAGTGTATGTCTTTGATACTTGGTGAAATTGTGTGTCTGTGTTCCTGGGTATCAGTGTCTGTCTTTGTTACTTGGTGTAAGAGTGTGTCTGTGTTGCTGGGTATCAGTGTATGTCTTTGTTACTTGGTGTCAGTGTAGGTCTGTGTTACTTGGTGTAAGTGTATGTCTTTCTTACTTGGTGTCAGTGCATGTCTTTGTGACTTGGTGTACGTGTATGTCTTTTTTACTTGGTGTCAGTGTATGCCTTTGTTGCTTGATGTAAGTGTATGTCTTTGTTACTTGGTGTCAGTGTCTGTCTTTGTTAATTGGTGAAAGTGTGTGTCTGAGTTACTGGGTATCAGTGTATGTCTTTGTTACTTGGTGTAAGTGCATGTCTTTGTTACTTGGTGTCAGTGTATGTCTTTGTACTTGGTGTAAGTGGATCTCTTTGTTAATTGGTGTCAGTGTATGTCTGTGTTACTTGGTGTCAGTGTGTGTCTTTGTTACTTGGTGTCAGTGTTTCTCTGTGTTACTGGGTGTCAGTGTGTATCTGTGTTCCTGGGTGTCATGATATATCTTTGTTAGTTGGTGTCAGTGTATGTCTGTGTTACTTGGTGTAAGTGAGTGTCTGTGTTACTGGGTATCAGTGTATGACTTTGTTACTTGGTGTTGGTGTGTGCCTGTGTTACTGGGTATCAGTGTATGTCTTTGTTACTTTTTGTCAGTGTATGTCTTTGCTATTTGGTGCAAGTGTGTGTCTTTGTTACTTGGTGTAAGTGTGTGTCTTTGTTACTTGGTGTAAGTGTATGTCTTTGTGAGTTGGTATCAGTGTATGTCTTTGTTACTTGGTGTCAGTGTATGTCTTTGATACTTGGTGTAAGTGTGTGTCTGTGTTACTGGGTATCAGAGTCTGTCTTTGTTACTTGGTGTAAGAGTGTGTCTGTGTTGCAGGGTATCTGTGTATGTCTTTGTTACTTGGTGTCAGTGTAGGACTCTGTTACTTGGTGTAAGTGTGTGTCTTTCATAACTTGGTGTAAGTGCATGTCTTTGTGACTTGGTGTAAGTGTATGTCTTTGTTACTTGGTGTCAGTGTATGTCTTTTTGACTTGGTATCAGTGTATGTATTTGTTACTTGGTGTCAGTGTATGTCTGTGTTACTTGGTGTCAGTGTATGTCTGTGTTACTGGGTGTCAGTGTGTGTCTGTCTTACTGGGTGTAAGTGTGTGTCTGTGTTACTGTATATCAGTGTATGTATTTGTTACTTGGTGTCAGTGTATGTCTTTGATACTTGGTGTCAGTGTATGTCTGTGTTACTTGGTGTAAGTTTGTGTCTTTGTTACTTGGTGTCAGTGTATGTATTTGTTAAATGGTGTCAGTGTATGTCTGTGTTACTTTGTGTAAGTGTACGTCTTTGTTAATTGGTGTCAGTGTATGTCTTTGTTACTTGGTGTAAGTGTGTGTCTTTGTTACTTGCTGTAAGTGTATGTCTTTGTTACTGGGTGTCAGTGCATGTCTTTGTGACTTTGTGTAAGTGTGTGTCTGTGTTACTGAGCATCAGTGTCTGTCTTAGTTACTGGGTGAAAGTGTGAGTCTTTGTGAGCTGGTGTAAGTGTGTGTCTGTGTTACTGGCAATCAGTGTCTGTCTTTGTTACTTGGTGTAAGTGTGTGTCTGTGTTACTGGTTTTCAATGTCTGTCTTTGTTACTTGGTGTCAGTGTATGTCTGTGTTACTTGGTGTCAGTGCATGTCTTTGATACTTGGTGTAATTGTGTGTCTGTGTTACTGGGTATCAGTGTCTGTCTTTGTTACTTGGTGTAAGAGTGTGTCTGTGTTGCTGGGTATCAGTGTATGTCTTTGTTACTTGGTGTCAGTGTCGGTCTGTGTTACTTGGAGTAAGTGTGTGTCTTTCTTACTTGGTGTAAGTGCATGTCTTTGTGACTTGGTGTACGTGTATGTCTTTGTTACTTGATGTCAGTGTATGCCTTTGTTGCTTGATTTAAGTGTATGTCTTTGTTACTTGGTGTCAGTGTATGTCTTTGATACTTGTGGTAAGTGTGTGTCTGTGTTACTGGGCATCAGTGTCTGTCTTTGTTACTTGGTGAAAGTGTGTGTCTGTGTTACTGCGTATCAGTGTATGTCTTTGTTACTTGGTGTAAGTGCATGTCTTTATTACTTGGTGTCAGTGTATGTCTTTGTACTTGGTGTAAGTGGATGTCTTTGTTAATTGGTGTCAGTGTATGTCTGTGTTACTTGGTGTCAGCGTGTGTCTTTGCTACTTGGTGTCAGTGTTTCTCTGTGTTACTGGGTGTCAGTGTTTATCTGTGTTCCTGGGTGTCAGTATATATCTTTGTTAGTTGGTGTCAGTGTATGGCTGTGTTACTTGGTGTAAGTGTGTGTCTGTGTTACTGGGTATCAGTGTATGTCTTTGTTATTGGTGTAGGTGTGTGCCTGTGTTACTGGGTATCAGTGTATGTCTTTGTTACTTTTTGTCAGTGTGTGTCTTTGCTACTTGGTGTAAGTGTATGTCTTTGCTACTTGGTGTAAGTGTATGTCTTTGTTACTTGGTGTCAGTGTATGTCTTTGTTAATTGGTGTAAGTGTATGTATTTGTTAATTGGTGTCAGTGCATGTCTTTGTTACTTGGTGTCAGTGTGTGTCTGTGTTAGTGGGCATCAGTGTATGTCTTTGTGACTTGGTATCAGTGTATGTCTTTGTTCCTGGGTGTCAGTGTGTGTCTGTGTTACTGGGTATCAGTGTATGTCTTTGTGACTTGGTATCAGTGTATGTCTTTGTTACTGGGTGTCAGTGTGTTTCTGTGTTACTGGGTATCAGTGTATGTCTTTGTGACTTGGCATCAGTGTATGTCATTGTTACTGGGTGGCAGTGTGTGTCTGTGTTCCTGGGAATCAGTGTATGTCTTTGTGACTTGGTGTCAGTGTATGTCTTTGTTACTGGGTGTCAGTGTGTGTCTGTGTTACTTGGTTTAAGTGTGTGTCTGTGTTCCTGGGTATCAGTGTATGTCTTTGTTACTTGGTGTAAGTGTGTGTCTGTGTTACTTGGTGTAAGTGTGTGTCTTTTTTACTTGGTGGAAGTGTATGACTTTGTTACTTGGTGTCTGTGTATGTCTTTGTTACTTGGTGACAGGGTGTGTCTTTGTTACTGGGTATCAGTGTATGTCTTTGTGACTTGGTGTCAGTGTATGTCTGTGTTACTTGGTGTATGTGTTGTGTGTGTTACTGGGTGGCAGTGTGTGTCTGTGTTACTTTGTGTAAGTGTGTGTCTTTGTTACTTGGTGTCCGTGTGTGTCAGTGTTACTGGGTGTTAGTGCATGTCTTTGTTACTTGTTGCCATTGTATATCTGTGTTACTTGGTGTAAGTGTGTGTCTTTGTTACTTTGTGTAATTGTATGTCTTTGTTACTTGGTGTCAGTGTATGTCTGTGTTACTTGGTGTAAGTGTATGTCTTTGTTACTTGGTATAAGTGTGTGTCTGTGTTACTTGGTTTAAGTGTGTGTCTGTGTTCCTGGGTATCAGTGTATGTCTTTGTTACTTGGTGTAAGTGTGTGTCTGTATTACTTGGTGTAAGTGTGTGTCTTTGTTACTTGGTGTAAGTGTGTGACTTTGTTACTTGGTGACTGTGTATGTCTTTGTTACTTGGTGACAGGGTGTGTCTTTGTTACTGGGTCTCAGTGTATGTCTTTGTGACTTGGTATCAGTGTATGTCTTTGTTACTGGGTGTCAGTGTGTGTCTGTGTTACTGGGTGTCAGTGTGTGTCTGAGTTACTTGGCGTAAGTGTGTGTCTTTGTTACTTGGTGTCCGCGTGTGCCTGTGTTACTTGGTGTCAGTGTATGTCTTTGTCACTGGGTGTCATTGTATGTCTTTGTTACTTGGTGTAAGTGTGTGTCTGTGTTACAGGGTATCAGTGTCTGTCTTTGTTAATCGGTGTAAGTGTGTGTCTGTGTAACTTGGTGTAAGTGTGTGTCTTTGTTACTTGGTGTAAGTGTATGTCTTTGTTACTTGGTGTCTGTGTATGTCTTTGTTACTGGGTGTCAGTGTGTGTCTGTGTTACTGGGTATCAGTGTATGTCTTTGTGACTTGGTAACAGTGTATGTCTTTGTTCCTGGGTGTCAGTGTGTGTCTGTGTTACTGGGTATCAGTGTATGTCTGTGTGACTTGGTATCAGTGTATGTCTTTGTTACTGGGTGTCAGTGTGTGTCTTTGTGATTGGTGTAAGTGTATGTCTGTGTTACTTGGTGCAAGTGTGTGTCTGTGTTACTGGGTGTCAGTGTATGTCTTTGTTACTTGGTGTCAGTGAATGTCTGCGTTACTTGGGGTAAGTATGTGTCTGTGTTACTTTGTGTCAGTGTGTGCCTGTGCTACTTGGTGTAAGTCTATGTCTTTGTTACTTGGTGACCGTGTGTGTCTGTGTTACTGGGTGTCAGTGTATGTCTTTGTTACTGGGTGTCAGTGTGTTTCTGTGTTACTGGGTATCAGTGTATGTCTTTGTGACTTGGTATCAGTGTATTTCATTGTTACTGGGTGTCAGTGTGTGTCTGTGTTCCTGGGAATCAGTGTATGTCTTTGTGACTTGGTGTCAGTGTACGTCTTTGTTACTGGGTGTCAGTGTGTGTCTTTGTGACTTGGTGTCAGTGTATGTCTTTGTTACTTGATGTAAGTGTCTGTCTGTGATACTGGGTATCAGTGTATGTCTTTGTTACTTGATGTCAGTGTATGTCTGTGTTACCTGGTGTAAGTGTGTGTCTGTGTTAGTGGGTATCAGTGTATGTTTTCGTTACTTGGTGTCAGTGTATGTCTTTGTTACTTGGTGTAAGGGTGTGTCTGTGTTACTGGGTGGCAGTGTGTGTCTGTGTTACTTAGTGTAAGTGTGTGTCTTTGTTACTTGGTGTCCGTGTGTGTCTGTGGTACTGGGTGTTAGTGCATGTCTTTGTTCCTTGTTGCCATTGTATATCTGTGTTACTTGGTGTAAGTTTGTGTTTTTGTTACTTGGTGTAATTGTATGTCTTTGTTACTTGGTGTCAGTGTATGACTGTGTTACTTGGTGTAAGTGTATGTCTTTGTTACTTGGTTTAAGTGTGTGTCTGTGTTACTTGGTGTAAGTGTGTGTCTGTGTTCCTGGGTATCAGTGTATGTCTTTGTAACTTGGTGTCCGTGTATGTCTGTGTTACTTGGTGTAAGTGTGTGTCTGTGTTACTGGGTGTCAGTGTGTGTTTGTGTTACTTGGTGTAAGTGTGTGTCTTTGTCACTTGGTGTCCGCGTGTGCCTGTGTTCCTGGGTGTCAGTGTATGTTTTTGATACTGGGTGTCAGTGTATGTCTTTGTTACTTGGTGTAAGTGGTGTCTGTGTTACTGGGTATCAGTGTCTCTCTTTGTTACTTGGTGTAAGTGTGTGTCTGTGTTCCTTGGTGTAAGTGTGTGTCTTTGTTACTTGGTGTAAGTGTATGTCTTTGTTACTTGGTGTCTGTGTATGTCTTTGTTACATGGTGACACGGTGTGTCTGTGTTACTGGGTATCAGTGTATGTCTTTGTGACTTGGAATCAGTGTATGTCTTTGTTACTGGGTGTCAGTGTGTGTCTGTGATACTGGGTATCAGTGTATGTCTTTGTTACTTGGTAACAGTGTATGTCTTTGTTACTGGGTCTCAGTGTATGTCTTTGTGACTTGGTATCAGTGTATGTCTTTGTTACTGGGTGTCAGTGTGTGTCTGTGTTACTGGGTGTCAGTGTGTGTCTGAGTTACTTGGCGTAAGTGTGTGTCTTTGTTACTTGGTGTCCGCGTGTGCCTGTGTTACTTGGTGTCAGTGTATGTCTTTGTCACTGGGTGTCATTGTATGTCTTTGTTACTTGGTGTAAGTGTGTGTCTGTGTTACAGGGTATCAGTGTCTGTCTTTGTTAATCGGTGTAAGTGTGTGTCTGTGTAACTTGGTGTAAGTGTGTGTCTTTGTTACTTGGTGTAAGTGTATGTCTTTGTTACTTGGTGTCTGTGTATGTCTTTGTTACTGGGTGTCAGTGTGTGTCTGTGTTACTGGGTATCAGTGTATGTCTTTGTGACTTGGTAACAGTGTATGTCTTTGTTCCTGGGTGTCAGTGTGTGTCTGTGTTACTGGGTATCAGTGTATGTCTGTGTGACTTGGTATCAGTGTATGTCTTTGTTACTGGGTGTCAGTGTGTGTCTTTGTGATTGGTGTAAGTGTATGTCTGTGTTACTTGGTGCAAGTGTGTGTCTGTGTTACTGGGTGTCAGTGTATGTCTTTGTTACTTGGTGTCAGTGAATGTCTGCGTTACTTGGGGTAAGTATGTGTCTGTGTTACTTTGTGTCAGTGTGTGCCTGTGCTACTTGGTGTAAGTCTATGTCTTTGTTACTTGGTGACCGTGTGTGTCTGTGTTACTGGGTGTCAGTGTATGTCTTTGTTACTGGGTGTCAGTGTGTTTCTGTGTTACTGGGTATCAGTGTATGTCTTTGTGACTTGGTATCAGTGTATTTCATTGTTACTGGGTGTCAGTGTGTGTCTGTGTTCCTGGGAATCAGTGTATGTCTTTGTGACTTGGTGTCAGTGTACGTCTTTGTTACTGGGTGTCAGTGTGTGTCTTTGTGACTTGGTGTCAGTGTATGTCTTTGTTACTTGATGTAAGTGTCTGTCTGTGATACTGGGTATCAGTGTATGTCTTTGTTACTTGATGTCAGTGTATGTCTGTGTTACCTGGTGTAAGTGTGTGTCTGTGTTAGTGGGTATCAGTGTATGTTTTCGTTACTTGGTGTCAGTGTATGTCTTTGTTACTTGGTGTAAGGGTGTGTCTGTGTTACTGGGTGGCAGTGTGTGTCTGTGTTACTTAGTGTAAGTGTGTGTCTTTGTTACTTGGTGTCCGTGTGTGTCTGTGGTACTGGGTGTTAGTGCATGTCTTTGTTCCTTGTTGCCATTGTATATCTGTGTTACTTGGTGTAAGTTTGTGTTTTTGTTACTTGGTGTAATTGTATGTCTTTGTTACTTGGTGTCAGTGTATGACTGTGTTACTTGGTGTAAGTGTATGTCTTTGTTACTTGGTTTAAGTGTGTGTCTGTGTTACTTGGTGTAAGTGTGTGTCTGTGTTCCTGGGTATCAGTGTATGTCTTTGTAACTTGGTGTCCGTGTATGTCTGTGTTACTTGGTGTAAGTGTGTGTCTGTGTTACTGGGTGTCAGTGTGTGTTTGTGTTACTTGGTGTAAGTGTGTGTCTTTGTCACTTGGTGTCCGCGTGTGCCTGTGTTCCTGGGTGTCAGTGTATGTTTTTGATACTGGGTGTCAGTGTATGTCTTTGTTACTTGGTGTAAGTGGTGTCTGTGTTACTGGGTATCAGTGTCTCTCTTTGTTACTTGGTGTAAGTGTGTGTCTGTGTTCCTTGGTGTAAGTGTGTGTCTTTGTTACTTGGTGTAAGTGTATGTCTTTGTTACTTGGTGTCTGTGTATGTCTTTGTTACATGGTGACACGGTGTGTCTGTGTTACTGGGTATCAGTGTATGTCTTTGTGACTTGGAATCAGTGTATGTCTTTGTTACTGGGTGTCAGTGTGTGTCTGTGATACTGGGTATCAGTGTATGTCTTTGTTACTTGGTAACAGTGTATGTCTTTGTTACTGGGTGTCAGTGTGTGTCTGTGTTACTGGGTATCAGTGTATGTCATTGTGACTTGGCATCAGTGTATGTCTTGGTTACTAGGTGTCAGTGTGTGTCTGTGTTCCTGGGTATCAGTGTATGTCTTTGTTACTTGGTGTAAGTGTGTGTCTGTGTTACTTGGTGTAAGTGTGTGTCTTTGTTACTTGGTGTAAGTGTGTGACTTTGTTACTTGGTGACTGTGTATGTCTTTGTTACTTGGTGACAGGGTGTGTCTTTGTTACTGGGTCTCAGTGTATGTCTTTGTGACTTGGTATCAGTGTATGTCTTTGTTACTGGGTGTCAGTGTGTGTCTGAGTTACTTGGCGTAAGTGTGTGTCTGTGTTACTTGGTGTAAGTGTGTGTCTGTGTTCCTGGGTATCAGTGTATGTCTTTGTAACTTGGTGTCAGTGTATGTCTGTGTTACTTGGTGTAAGTGTGTGTCTGTGTTACTGGGTATCAGTGTATTTCTTTGTTACTTGGTGTCAGTGTATGTCTGTGTTACTTGTTGTAAGTGTGTGTCTGTGTTACTGGGTGCCAGTGTGTGTTTGTGTTACTTGGTGTAAGTGTGTGTCTTTGTCACTTGGTGTCCGCGTGTGCCTGTGTTCCTGCGTGTCAGTGTATGTTTTTGATAGTGGGTGTCAGTGTATGTCTTTGTGACTTGGTGTCAGTGTATGTCTTTGTTACTGGGTGTCAGCGTGTGTCTTTGTGATTGGTGTCAGTGTATGTCTGTGTTACTTGGTGTAAGTGTGTGTCTGTGTTACTGGGTGTCAGTGTATGTCTTTGTTACTTGGTGTCAGTGTATGTCTGCGTTACTTGGGGTAAGTATGTGTCTGTGTTACTGGGTGTCAGTGTGTGTCTGTGTTACTTGATGTAAGTCTATGTCTTTGTTACTTGGTGTCTGTGTGTGTCTGTGTTACTGGGTGTCAGTGCATGTCTTTGTTACTGGGTGTCAGTGTGTGTCTGTGTTACTGGGTATCAGTGTATGTCTTTGTTACTTGGAGTCAGTGTATGTCTGTGTTACTTGGTGTAAGTGTGTGTCTGTGTATCAGTGTATGTCTTAGTGACTTGGTGTCAGTGTGTGTCTTTGTTACTGGGTGTCAGTGTATGTCTTTGTGACTTGGTGTCAGTGTATGTCTGTGTTACTGGGTGTCAGTGTGCGTTTCTAACTGGATGTCAGTGTGTGTCTGTGTTACTGGGTATCAGTGTATGTCTTTGTTACTTGGTGTCAGTGTATATCTGTGTTACTTTGTGCTAGTGTATGTCTTTGTGACTTGGTGTAAGTGTGTGTCTGTGTTACTTGGTGTAAGTGTGTGTCTGTGTTCCTGGGTATCATTGTATTTCTTTGTTACTTAGTGTCAGTGTATGTCTGTGTTACTTTGTGCAAGTGTATGTCTTTGTTAATTGGTTTCCGTGCGTGTCTGTGTTACTCGGTGTCAGTGTATGTCATTGTTACTTGGTGTAAGTGTGTGTCTGTGATGCCGGGTATCAGTGTCTGTCTTTGTTACTTGGTGTAAGTGTGTGTCTGTGTTACTGGGTATCAGTGTATGTCTTTGTTACTTGGTGTCAGTGTATGTCTGTGTTACTTGGTGTAAGTGTGTGTCTGTGTTACTGGGTGTCAGTGTGTGTCTTTGTGACTTGGTGTCAGTCTATGTCTTTGTTACTTGGTGTAAGTGTGTGTCTGTGTTACTGGGTTTCAGTGTTTGTCTTTGTTACTTGGTGTCAGTGTATGTCAAAATACTTGGTGTAAGTGTGTGTCTGTGTTATTGGGTATCAGTGTATGTCTTTGTTACTTGGTGTCAGTGTATGTCTGTGTTACTTGGTGTAAGTGTGTGTCTGTGTTACTGGGGGTCAGTGTGTGTCTGTGTTACTGGGGGTCAGTGTGTGTTTCTAACTGGGTGTCAGTGTGTGTCTGTGTTACTGGGTATCAGTGTATGTCTTTGTTACTTGGTGTCAGTGTATGTCTGTGTTACCTGGTGTCAGTGTATGTCTGTGTTACTTGGTGTAAGTGTGTGTCTGTGTTATTGGGTATCAGTGTTTGTCTTTGTTACTTGGTGTCAGTGTATGTCTGTGTTACTTGGTGTAAGTGTGTGTCTGTGTTACTGGGTATCAGTGTATGTCTTTGTTACTTGGTGTCAGTTTATGTCTTTGTTACTGGGTGACAGTGTGTGTCTTTGTGACTTGGTGTCAGTGTATGTCTTTGTTACTTGTTGTAATTGTCTGTCTTTGTTACTTGGTGTAAGTGTATGTCTTTGATACTTGATGTCAGTGTATGCCTTTGTTACTTGGTGTCAGTGTATGTCTGTGTTACTTGGTGTAAGTGTGTGTCTTTGTTACTTGTTTTAAGTGTATGTCTTTGTTACTTGGTGTCAGTGCATGTCTTTGTAACTTGGTGTCAGTGTGTGTCTGTGTTACTGGGTATCAGTGTATGTCTTTGTGACTTGGTATCAGTGTATGTCTTTGTTCCTGGGTGTTATTGTGTGCCTGTGTTACTAGGTATCAGTGTATGTCTTTGTGACTTGGTATCAGTGTATGTCTTTGTTACTGGCTGTCAGTGTGTTTCTGTGTTACTGGGTATCAGTGTATGTCTTTGTGACTTTTTATCAGTGTATGTCATTGTTACTGGGTGTCAGTGTGTGTCTGTGTTCCTGGGTATCAGTGTATGTCTTTGTGACTTGGTGTCGGTGTATGTCTTTGTTACTGGGTGTCAGTGTGTGCCTTTGTGACTTTGTGTCAGTTTATGTCTTTGTTACTTGATGTAAGTGTGTGTCTGTGACACTGGGTATAAGAGTATGTCTTTGTTTCTTGGTGTCAGTGTATGTCTGTGTTACTTGGTGTAAGTGCGTGTCTGTGTATCTGTGTATGTCTTTGTGACTTGGTGTCAGTGTATGTGTTTGTTACTGGGTGTCAGTGTGTGTCTTTGTGACTTGGTGTCAGTGTATGTCTGTGTTACTGGGGGTCAGTGTGTGTCTGTGTTACTGGGGGTCAGTGTGTGTTTCTAACTGGGTGTCAGTGTGTGTCTGTGTTACTGGGTATCAGTGTATGTCTTTGTTACTTGGTGTCAGTGTATGTCTGTGTTACCTGGTGTAAGTGTATGTCTTTGTTACTTGGTGTAAGTGTGTGTCTGTGTTCCTGGGTATCATTGTATGTCTTTGTTACTTGTTGTCAGAGTATGTCTGTGTTACTTGGTGTCCGTGTGTTTGTTTGTGTTACTTGGTGTCAGTGTATGTCTTTGTTACTTGGTGTCAGTGTATGTCTTTGTTACTTGGTGTCAGTGTGTGTCTGTGTTACTGGGTGTCAGATTCTGTCTTTTTTATTTGGTGTCAGTGTGTGTCTGTGTTCCTTGGTGTCAGTGTGTTTGTTTGTGTTACTGGGTCTCAGTGTATGTCTGTGTTACATGGTGTAAGTGTGTGTCTTTATTTCTTGGAGTCCGTGTGTGTCTGTGTTACTGGGTGTCAGTGTGTGAGTTACTGGGTGTAAGTGTGTGTCTGTGTTACTGGGTATCAGTGTATGTCTTTGTTACTTGGTGTCAGTGTATGTCTGTGTTACTGGGTGTCAGTGTACGTCTTTGTAACTTGGTGTCAGTGTGTGTCTGTGTTACTGGGTGTCAGTGTATTAGTTTGTGTTACTGGGTGTCAGTGTGTGTCTGTGTTGCTTGGTGTAAGTGTGTGTCTTTGTTACTTGGTGTCCGCATGTGTCTGTGTTACTGGGTGTCAGTGCATGTCTTTGTTACTGGGTGTCAGTGCATGTCTTTGTTACTTGGTGTAAGTGTGTGTCTGTGTTACTGGGTATCAGTGTCTGTCTTTGTGACTTGGTGTCAGTGTATGTCTTTGTTACTGGGTGTCAGTGTGTTTGTTTGTGTTACTGGGTGTAAGTGTGTGTCTGTGTTGCTGGGTCTCAGTGTATGTCTTTGTTACTTGGTGTCAGTGTATGTCAAAATACTTGGTGTAAGTGTCTGTCTGTGTTACTTGGTGTAATTGTCTGTCTTTGTTACTTGGTGTAAGTGTATGTCTTTGTTACTTGGTGTCAGTGTATGTCTTTGTTACTTGGTGTCAGTGTCTGTCTTTGTTTCCTGGTGCAAGTGTGTGTCTGTGTTACTGGTTATCAGTGTATGTCTTTGTTACTTGGTGTCAGTGTATGTCTGTGTTATTTGGTGTAAGTGTGTGTCTGTGTTACTGGGTATCAGTGTATGTCTTTGTGACTAGGTGTCAGTGTATGTCTTTGTTACTGGGTGTCAGTGTGTGTCTTTGTGACTTGGTGTCAGTGTATGTCTTTGTTACTTGGTGTAATTGTCTGTCTTTGTTACTTGGTGTAAGTGTATGTATTTGTTACTTGGTGTCAGTGTATGTCTTTGTTACTTGGTGTCAGTGTATGTCTGTGTTACTTGGTGTCAGTGTGTGTCTGTGACACTAGGTGTCATTATTTAGTTTAGTTTCGAGATACAGCACTGAAACAGGCCCTTCGGCCCACCGAGTCTGTGCAGACCATCAACCACCCATTTATACTAATCCTGCACTAATCCCGTATTCCTATCACATCCCCACCTGTCCCTATATATTTCCCTACCACCTACCTATACCAGGGGCAATTTATGATGGCCAATTAACCTATCAACCTGCAAGTCTTTGGCATGTGGGAGGAAACCGGAGCACCCGGAGGAAACTCACGCAGACACAGGGAGAACTTGCAAACTCCGCACAGGCTGTACCCAGAATCGAACCCGGGTCCCTGGAGCTGTGCGGCTGCGGTGCTAACAACTGCGCCAATGTGCCCCACCCCACCCCCCAGTGTGTGCCTTTGTGACTGGGTATCAGTGTATGTATTTGTTACTTGGTGACTGTGTATTTCTTTGTTACTTTGTGTCAGTGTATGTCTGTGTTACTTGGTTTAAGTGTGTGTCTGTGTTACTGGGGGTCAGTGTGTGTTTCGAACTGGGTGTCAGTGTGTGTGTTACTGGGTGCAAGTGTGTGTCTGTGTTACTTGGTGTAAGTGTCTGTCATTGTTACTTGGTGTCCGTGTGTGTCTTTGTTACTGGGTGACACTGTATGTCTTTGATACTTGTTGTCAGTGTGTGTCTGTGTTCCTGGGTGTCAGTGTGTGTCTGTGTTACTTGGTGAAAGTGTGTGTCTTTGTCATTGGTGTCCGTGTGTGTCTGTGTTACTGAGTGTCAGTGTATGTCTTTGTTACTGGGTGTCAGTATATGTCTTTGTTACTTGGTGTAAGTGTGTGTCTGTGTTACTGGGTATCAGTGTATGTCTTTGTGACTTGGTGTCAGTGTATGTGTTTGTGACATGGTGTAAGTGTATGTCTTTGTTACTTGGTGTCAGTGTATGTCTTTGTTACTTGGTGTAAGTGTGTGTCTGCGTTACTGGATATCAGTGTATGTCTTTGGTACTTGGTGTCAGTGTATGTCTTTGTTACTTGGTGCAAGAGTGTGTCTGTGTTGCAGAGTATCAGTGTATGTCTTTGTTACTTGGTGTCAGTGTAGGACTCTGTTACTTGGTGTAAGTGTGTGTCTTTCTTAACTTGGTGTAAGTGCATGTCTTTGTGACTTGGTGTAAGTGTATGTCTTTGTTACTTGGTGTCAGTGTATGTCTTTGTGACTTGGTATCAGTGTATGTATTTGTTACTTGGTGTCAGTGTATGTCTGTGTTACTTGGTGTCAGTGTGTGTCTGTGTTACTGGGTGTCAGTGTGTGTCTGTCTTACTGGGTGTAAGTGTCTGTCTGTGTTACTGGGTATCAGTGGATGTATTTGTTACTTGATGTCAGTGTATGTCTTTGATACTTGGTGTCAGTGTATGTCTGTGTTACTTGGTGTAAGTTTGTGTCTTTGTTACTTGGTGTCAGTGTATGTATTTGTTACTTGGTGTCAGTGTGTGTCTTTGTTACTTGGTGTAAGTGTATGTCTTTGTTACTGGGTGTCAGTGCATGTCTTTGTGACTTTGTGTAAGTGTGTGTCTGTGTTACTGGGTATAAGTGTCTGTCTTAGTTACTGGGTGAAAGTGTGAGTCTTTGTGACAGGGCTAAATTGTGGCGAGTCGAAGAGACTCAGTAGTTGGCAGGAAAAAAGACAGAGGCGCAAGGGGAGAGCCAACTGTGCAACAGCCCCAACAAACAAATTTCTCTGCAGCACCTGTGGAAGAGCCTGTCACTCCAGAATTGGCCTTTATAGCCACTCCAGGCGCTGCTTCACAAACCACTGACCACCTCCAGGCGCGTATCCATTGTCTCTCGAGATAAGGAGGCCCAAAAGAACGTCTTTGTTAATTGGTGTCAGTGTATGTCTTTGTTACTTGGTGTAAGTGTGTGTCTTTGTTACTTGGTGTAAGTGTATGTCTTTGTTACTGGGTGTCAGTGCATGTCTTTGTGACTTTGTGTAAGTGTGTGTCTGTGTTACTGAGTATCAGTGTCTGTCTTAGTTACTGGGTGAAAGTGTGAGTCTTTGTGAGCTGGTGTAAGTGTGTGTCTGTGTTACTGGCAATCAGTGTCTGTCTTTGTTACTTGGTGTAAGTGTGTGTCTGTGTTACTGGTTTTCAATGTATGTCTTTGTTACTTGGTGTCAGTGTATGTCTGTGTTACTTGGTGTCAGTGCATGTTTTTGTGACTTGGTGTAAGTGTATGTCTTTGTTACTTGGTGTCAGTGTATGTCTTTGATACTTGGTGTATTTGTGTGTCTGTGTTACTGTGTATCAGTGTCTGTCTTTGTTACTTGGTGTAAGAGTGTGTCTGTGTTGCTGGGTATCAGTGTATGTCTTTGTTACTTGGTGTCAGTGTAGGTCTGTGTTACTTGGTGTAAGTGTGTGTCTTTCTTACTTGGTGTAAGTGCATGTCTTTGTGACTTGGTGTACGTGTATGTCTTTGTTACTTGGTGTCAGTGTATGCTTTTGTTGCTTGATTTAAGTGTATGTCTTTGTTACTTGGTGTCAGTGTATGTCTTTGATACTTGGGGTAAGTGTGTGTCTGTGTTACTGGGCATCAGTGTCTGTCTTTGTTACTTGGTGAAAGTGTGTGTCTGTGTTACTGGGTATCAGTGTATGTCTTTGTTACTTGGTGTAAGTGCATGTCTTTATTACTTGGTGTCAGTGTATGTCTTTGTACTTGGTGTAAGTGGATGTCTTTGTTAATTGGTGTCAGTATATGTCTGTGTTACTTGGTGTCAGCGTGTGTCTTTGTTACTTGGTGTCAGTGTGTCTCTGTGTTACTGGGTGTCAGTGTGTATCTGTGTTCCTGGGTGTCAGTATATATCTTTGTTAGTTGGTGTCAGTGTATGGCTGTGTTACTTGGTGTAAGTGTGTGTCTGTGTTACTGGGTATCAGTGTATGTCTTTGTTATTGGTGTAGGTGTGTGCCTGTGTTACTGGGTATCAGTGTATGTCTTTGTTACTTTTTGTCAGTGTATGTCTTTGCTACTTGGTGTAAGTGTATGTCTTTGCTACTTGGTGTAAGTGTATGTCTTTGTTACTTGGTGTCAGTGTATGTCTTTGTTACTTGGTGTAAGTGAATGTCTTTGTTAATTGGTGTCAGTGCATGTCTTTGTTACTTGGTGTCAGTGTGTGTCTGTGTTAGTGGGTATCAGTGTATGTCTTTGTGACTTGGTATCAGTGTATGTCTTTGTTCCTGGGTGTCCGTGTGTGTCTGTGTTACTGGGTATCAGTGTATGGCTTTGTGACTTGGTATCAGTGTATGTCTTTGTTACTGGGTGTCAGTGTGTTTCTGTGTTACTGGGTATCAGTGTATGTCTTTGTGACTTGGCATCAGTGTATGTCATTGTTACTGGGTGGCAGTGTGTGTCTGTGTTCCTGGGAATCAGTGTATGTCTTTGTGACTTGGTGTCAGTGTATGTCTTTGTTACTGGGTGTCAGTGTGTGTCTTTGTGACTTGCTGTCAGTGCATGTCTTTGTTACTTGATGTAAGTGTGTGTCTGTGATACTGGTTATCAGTGTATGTCTTTGTTACTAGGTGTCAGTGTATGTCTGTGTTACTTGGTGTAAGTGTTGTGTGTGTTGCTGGGTGGCAGTGTGTGTCTGTGTTACTTTGTGTAAGTGTGTGTCTTTGTTACTTGGTGTCCGTGTGTGTCAGTGTTACTGGGTGTTAGTGCATGTCTTTGTTACTTGTTGCCATTGTATATCTGTGTTACTTGGTGTAAGTGTGTGTCTTTGTTACCTGGTGTAATTGTATGTCTTTGTTACTTGGTGTCAGTGTATGTCTGTGTTACTTGGTGTAAGTGTATGTCTTTGTTACTTGGTGTAAGTGTGTGTCTGTGTTACTTGGTTTAAGTGTGTGTCTGTGTTCCTGGGTATCAGTGTATGTCTTTGTTACTTGGTGTAAGTGTGTGTCTGTGTTACTTGGTGTAAGTGTGTGTCTTTTTTACTTGGTGGAAGTGTATGACTTTGTTACTTGGTGTCTGTGCATGTCTTTGTAACTTGGTGACAGGGTGTGTCTTTGTTACTGGGTATCAGTGTATGTCTTTGTGACTTGGTGTCAGTGTATGTCTGTGTTACTTGGTGTAAGTGTTGTGTGTGTTACTTGGTGGCAGTGTGTGTCTGTGTTACTTTGTGTAAGTGTGTGTCTTTGTTACTTGGTGTCCGTGTGTGTCAGTGTTACTGGGTGTTAGTGCATGTCTTTGTTACTTGTTGCCATTGTATATCTGTGTTACTTGGTGTAAGTGTGTGTCTTTGTTACTTGGTGTAATTGTATGTCTTTGTTACTTGGTGTCAGTGTATGTCTGTGTTACTTGGTGTAAGTGTATGTCTTTGTTACTTGGTATAAGTGTGTGTCTGTGTTACTTGGTTTAAGTGTGTGTCTGTGTTCCTGGGTATCAGTGTATGTCTTTGTTACTTGGTGTAAGTGTGTGTCTGTGTTACTTGGTGTAAGTGTGTGTCTTTGTTACTTGGTGTAAGTGTGTGACTTTGTTACTTGGTGACTGTGTATGTCTTTGTTACTTGGTGACAGGGTGTGTCTTTGTTACTGGGTCTCAGTGTATGTCTTTGTGACTTGGTATCAGTGTATGTCTTTGTTACTGGGTGTCAGTGTGTGTCTGAGTTACTTGGCGTAAGTGTGTGTCTGTGTTACTTGGTGTAAGTGTGTGTCTGTGTTCCTGGGTATCAGTGTATGTCTTTGTAACTTGGTGTCAGTGTATGTCTGTGTTACTTGGTGTAAGTGTGTGTCTGTGTTACTGGGTATCAGTGTATGTCTTTGTTACTTGGTGTCAGTGTATGTCTGTGTTACTTGTTGTAAGTGTGTGTCTGTGTTACTGGGTGTCAGTGTGTGTTTGTGTTACTTGGTGTAAGTGTGTGTCTTTGTCACTTGGTGTCCGCGTGTGCCTGTGTTCCTGGGTGTCAGTGTATGTCTTTGATACTGGGTGTCAGTGTACGTCTTTGTTACTTGGTGTAAGTGGTGTCTGTGTTACTGGGTATCAGTGTCTCTCTTTGTTACTTGGTGTAAGTGTGTGTCTGTGTTCCTTGGTGTAAGTGTGTGTCTTTGTTACTTGGTGCAAGTGTATGTCTTTGTTACTTGGTGTCTGTGTATGTCTTTGTTACTTGGTGACACGATGTGTCTGTGTTACTGGGTATCAGTGTATGTCTTTGTGACTTGGAATCAGTGTATGTCTTTGTTACTGGGTGTCAGTGTGTGTCTGTGATACTGGGTATCAGTGTATGTCTTTGTTACTTGGTAACAGTGTATGTCTTTGTTACTGGGTGTCAGTGTGTGTCTGTGTTACTGGGTATCAGTGTATGTCATTGTGACTTGGCATCACTGTATGTCTTGGTTACTAGGTGTCAGTGTGTGCCTGTGTTCCTGGGTATCAGTGTATGTCTTTGTGACTTGGTGTCAGTGTATGTCTTTGTTACTGGGTGTCAGCGTGTGTCTTTGTGATTGGTGTCAGTGTATGTCTGTGTTACTTGGTGTAAGTATGTGTCTGTGTTACTGGGTGTCAGTGTATGTCTTTGTTACTTGGTGTCAATGTATGTCTGCGTTACTTGGGGTAAGTATGTGTCTGTGTTACTGGGTGTCAGTGTGTGTCTGTGTTACTTGATGTAAGTCTATGTCTTTGTTACTTGGTGTCCGTGTGTGTCTGTGTTACTGGGTGTCAGTGCATGTCTTTGTTACTGGGTGTCAGTGTGTGTCTGTGTTACTGGGTATCAGTGTATGTCTTTGTTACTTGGAGTCAGTGTATGTCTGTGTTACTTGGTGTAGGTGTGTGTCTGTGTATCAGTGTATGTCTTAGTGACTTGGTGTCAGTGTGTGTCTTTGTTACTGGGTGTCAGTGTATGTCTTTGTGACTTGGTGTCAGTGTATGTCTGTGTTACTGGGGGTCAGTGTGCGTTTCTAACTGGATGTCAGTGTGTGTCTGTGTTACTGGGTATCAGTGTATGTCTTTGTTACTTGGTGTCAGTGTATATCTGTGTTACTTTGTGCAAGTGTATGTCTTTGTTACTTGGTGTCAGTGTATGTCTGTGTTACTTTGTGCAAGTGTATGTCTTTGTTAATTGGTTTCCGTGCGTGTCTGTGTTACTCGGTGTCAGTGTATGTCATTGTTACTTGGTGTAAGTGTGTGTCTGTGATGCCGGGTATCAGTGTCTGTCTTTGTTACTTGGTGTAAGTGTGTGTCTGTGTTACTGGGTATCAGTGTATGTCTTTGTTACTTGGTGTCAGTGTATGTCTGTGTTACTTGGTGTAAGTGTGTGTCTGTGTTACTGGGTATCAGTGTATGTCTTTGTGACTTGGTGTCAGTCTATGTCTTTGTTACTTGGTGTAAGTGTGTGTCTGTGTTACTGGGTTTCAGTGTTTGTCTTTGTTACTTGGTGTCAGTGTATGTCAAAATACTTGGTGGAAGTGTGTGTCTGTGATGCCGGGTATCAGTGTCTGTCTTTGTTACTTGGTGTAAATGTGTGTCTGTGTTATTGGGTATCAGTGTATGTCTTTGTTACTTGGTGTCAGTGTATGTCTGTGTTACTTGGTGTAAGTGTGTGTCTGTGTTACTGGGGGTCAGTGTGTGTCTGTGTTACTGGGGGTCAGTGTGTGTTTCTAACTGGGTGTCAGTGTGTGTCTGTGTTACTGGGTATCAGTGTATGTCTTTGTTACTTGGTGTCAGTGTATGTCTGTGTTACCTGGTGTCAGTGTATGTCTGTGTTACTTGGTGTAAGTGTGTGTCTGTGTTATTGGGTATCAGTGTTTGTCTTTGTTACTTGGTGTCAGTGTATGTCTGTGTTACTTGGTGTAAGTGTGTGTCTGTGTTACTGGGTATCAGTGTATGTCTTTGTTACTTGGTGTCAGTTTATGTCTTTGTTACTGGGTGACAGTGTGTGTCTTTGTGACTTGGTGTCAGTGTATGTCTTTGTTACTTGTTGTAATTGTCTGTCTTTGTTACTTGGTGTAAGTGTATGTCTTTGATACTTGATGTCAGTGTATGCCTTTGTTACTTGGTGTCAGTGCATGTCTTTGTAACTTGGTGTCAGTCTGTGTCTGTGTTACTGGGTATCAGTGTATGTCTTTGTGACTTGGTATCAGTGTATGTCTTTGTTCCTGGGTGTCAGTGTGTGCCTGTGTTACTAGGTATCAGTGTATGTCTTTGTGACTTGGTATCAGTGTATGTCTTTGTTACTGGCTGTCAGTGTGTTTCTGTGTTACTGGGTATCAGTGTATGTCTTTGTGACTTTTTATCAGTGTATGTCATTGTTACTGGGTGTCAGTGTGTGTCTGTGTTCCTGGGTATCAGTGTATGTCTTTGTGACTTGGTGTCGGTGTATGTCTTTGTTACTGGGTGTCAGTGTGTGCCTTTGTGACTTTGTGTCAGTTTATGTCTTTGTTACTTGATGTAAGTGTGTGTCTGTGACACTGGGTATAAGAGTATGTCTTTGTTTCTTGGTGTCAGTGTATGTCTGTGTTACTTGGTGTAAGTGCGTGTCTGTGTATCTGTGTATGTCTTTGTGACTTGGTGTCAGTGTATGTTTTTGTTACTGGGTGTCAGTGTGTGTCTTTGTGACTTGGTGTCAGTGTATGTCTGTGTTACTGGGGGTCAGTGTGTGTCTGTGTTACTGGGGGTCAGTGTGTGTTTCTAACTGGGTGTCAGTGTGTGTCTGTGTTACTGGGTATCAGTGTATGTCTTTGTTACTTGGTGTCAGTGTATGTCTGTGTTACCTGGTGTAAGTGTATGTCTTTGTTACTTGGTGTAAGTGTGTGTCTGTGTTCCTGGGTATCATTGTATGTCTTTGTTACTTGTTGTCAGAGTATGTCTGTGTTACTTGGTGTCCGTGTGTGTCTGTGTTACTGGGTGTTAGTGCATGTCTTTGTTACTTGTTGCCATTGTATATCTGTGTTACTTGGTGTAAGTGTGTGTCTTTGTTACTTGGTGTAGTTGTATGTCTTTGTTACTGGGTGTCAGTGTGTGCCTTTGTGACTTTGTGTCAGTTTATGTCTTTGTTACTTGATGTAAGTGTGTGTCTGTGACACTGGGTATAAGAGTATGTCTTTGTTTCTTGGTGTCAGTGTATGTCTGTGTTACTTGGTGTAAGTGCGTGTCTGTGTATCAGTGTATGTCTTTGTGACTTGGTGTCAGTGTATGTGTTTGTTACTGGGTGTCAGTGTGTGTCTTTGTGACTTGGTGTCAGTGTATGACTGTGTTACTGGGGGTCAATTTGTGTCTGTGTTACTGGGGGTCAGTGTGTGTTTCTAACTGGGTGTCAGTGTGTGTCTGTGTTACTGGGTATCAGTGTATGTCTTTGTTACTTGGTGTCAGTGTATGTCTGTGTTACTTGCTGTAAGTGTATGTCTTTGTTACTTGGTGTAAGTGTGTGTCTGTGTTACTTGGTGTAAGTGTGTATCTGTGTACCTGGGTATCATTGTATATCTTTGTTTCTTGTTGTCAGTGTATGTCTGTGTTACTTGGTGTCCGTGTGTGTCTGTGTTACTGGGTGTTAGTGCATGTCTTTGTTACTTGTTGCCATTGTATATCTGTGTTACTTGGTGTAAGTGTGTGTCTTTGTTACTTGGTGTAATTGTATGTCTTTGTTACTTGGTGTCAGTGTATGTCTGTGTTCCTGGGTATCAGTGTATGTCTTTGTTACTTGTTTTCAGTGTATGTCTGTGTTACTTGGTGTAAGTGTGTGTCTGTGTTACTGGGTATCAGTGTATGTCTTTGTTACTTGGTGTCAGTGTGTGTCTGTGTTACTTGGTGTAAGTGTGTGTCTTTGTTACTTGGTGTCCGTGTGTGTCTGTGTTACTGGGTGTCAGTGTATGTCTTTGTTACTGGGTGTCAGTGTATGTCTTTGTCACTTGGTGTAAGTGTGTCTCTGTGTTAATGGGTATCAGTGTCTGACTTTGTTAATTGGTGTAAGTGTATGTCTGTGTTACTTGGTGTAAGTGTGTGTCTTTGTTACTTGGTGTCCGTGTGTGTCTGTGTTACTGGGTATCAGTGTATGTCTTTGTTACTTGGTGTCAGTGTATGTCTGTGTTACTTGATCAAGTGTGTGTCTGTGTTACTGGGTGTCAGTGTGTGTCTGTGTTACTTGGTGTAATTGTGTGTCTTTGTTACTTGGTGTCCGTGTGTGTCTGTGTTACTGGGTGACATTGTTTGTCTTTGTTACTTGGTGTCGGTGTATGTCCTTGTTACTGTTTATTAGTGTTTCCCTGTGTTACTGGGTGTCAGTGTATGTCTTTGTTACTTGGTGTAAGTGTGTCTCTTTGTTACTGGGTATCAGTGTCTGAGTTTGTTAATTGGTGTAAGTGTATGTCTGTGTTACTTGGTGTATGTGCGTGTCTTTGTTACTTGGTGTCCGTGTGTGTCTGTGTTAGTGGGTGTCAGTGCATGTCTTTGTTACTTGGTCTCAGTGTGTGTCTGTGTTACTTGGTGCAAGTGTGTGTCTGTGTTCCTGGGTATCAGTGTATGTCTTTGTTACTTGGTGTCAGTGTATGTCTGTGTTACTTGGTGTAAGTGTGTGTCTGTGTTACTTGGTGTCAGTGTATGTCTTTGTTACTTGGTATCAGTGTATGTCTGTGTTACTTGGTCAAGTGTGTGTCAGTGTTACTTGGTGTAAGTGTGTGTCTTTGTTACTTGGTTTCCGTGTGTGTCTGTGTTACTGGGTGTCATTGTATGACTTTGTTACTTGGTGTAAGTTTGTGTCTGCGTTACTGGATATCAGTGTCTGTCTTTTTTAATTGGTGTAAGTGTGAGTCTTTGTTACTTGGTGTAATTGTATGTCTTTGTTACTTGGTGTCAGTGTATGTCTGTGTTACTTGTTGTAATTGCATGTCTTTGTTACTTGGTGTAAGTGTGTGTCTCTGTTACTTGGTGTAAGTGTGTGTCTTTGTTACTTGGTGTCCGTGTGTGTCTTTGTTACTTGCTGTCAGTGCATGTCTTTGTTACTTGCTGTCAGTGTGGATCTGTGTTACTGGGTATCAGTGTATGTCTTTGTATCTTGGTATCAGTGTATGTCTTTATTACTGGGTGTCAGTGTGTGTCTGTGTTACTGGGTATCAGTGTATGTCTTTGTGACTTTGTATCAGTGTATGTCTTTGTTACTGGGTGTCAGTGTGTTTTTGTGTTACTGGGTATCAGTGTATGTCTTTGTGACTTGGTGTCAGTGTATGTCTGTGTTACTGGGGGTCAGTGTGTGTCTGTGTTACTGGGGGTCAGTGTCCGTTTCTAACTGGGTGTAAGTGTGTGTCTTTGTTACTTGGTGTAAGTGTATGTCTTTGTTACTTGGTGTCAGTGCATGTCTTTGTTACTTGGTGTCAGTTTGTGTCTGTGTTGCTCGGTATCAGTGTATGTCTTTGGGACTTGCTATCAGTGTATGTCATTGTTCCTGGGTGTCAGTGTGTGCCTGTGTTACTTGGTATCAGTATATGTCTTTGTGATTTGGTATCAGTGTATGTCTTAGTTACTGGGTGTCAGTGTGTGTCTTTGTGACTTGGTGTCAGTGTATGTCTGTGTTACTGGGGGTCAGTGTGTGTCTGTGTTACTGGGGGTAAGTGTGTGTTTCTAACTGGGTGTAAGTGTGTGTCTTTGTTACTTGGTGTAAGTGTATGTCTTTGTTACTTGGTGTCAGTGCATGTCTTTGTTACTTGGTGTCAGTTTGTGTCTGTGTTACTGGGTATCAGTGTATGTCTTTGTGACTTGCTATCAGTGTATGTCATTGTTCCTGGGTGTCAGTGTGTGCCTGTATTACTTTGTATCAGTGTATGTCTTTGTGATTTGGTATCAGTGTATGTCTTTGTTACTGGGTGTCAGTGTGTTTCTGTGTTACTGGGTATCAGTGTATGTCTTTGTGACTTGGTATCAGTGTATGTCATTGTTACTGGGTGTCAGTGTGTGTCTGTGTTCCTGGGTATCAGTGTATGTCTTTGTGACTTGGTGTCAGTGTATGTCTTTGTTACTTGATGTAAGTGTGTGTCTGTGATACTGGGTACAAGTGTATGTCTTTGTTTCTTGGTGTCAGTGTATGTCTGTGTTACTTGGTGTAAGTGCGTGTCTGTGTATCAGTGTATGTCTTTGTGACTTGGTTTCAGTGTATGTGTTTGTTACTGGGTGTCAGTGTGCGTGTTTGTGACTTGGTGTCAGTGTATGTCTGTGTTACTGGGGGTCAGTGTGTTTCTGTGTTACTGTGGGTCAGTGTGTGTTTCTAACTGGGTGTCAGTGTGTGTCTGTGTTTCTGGGTACCAGTGTATGTCTTTGT
This sequence comes from Heterodontus francisci, assembly GCF_036365525.1. Classification (NCBI taxonomy): domain Eukaryota; kingdom Metazoa; phylum Chordata; class Chondrichthyes; order Heterodontiformes; family Heterodontidae; genus Heterodontus; species Heterodontus francisci. Next base: position 919,693 of record NW_027141364.1, on the reverse strand, counting down.
TACTTGGTGTCAGTGTATGTCTGTGTTACTTGGTGTAAGTGTATGTCTTTGTTACTTGGTGTAAGTGTGTGTCTGTGTTACTTGGTGTAAGTGTGTGTCTGTGTTCCTGGTTATCAATGTCTGTCTTTATTACTTTGTGTCAGTGTATGTCTGTGTTAGTTGGTGTCCCTGTGTGTCTGTGTTACTGGGTGTTAGTGCATGTCATTGTTACTTGTTGCCATTGTATATCTGTGTTACTTGGTGTAAGTGAGTGTCTTTGTTACTTGGTGTAATTGTATGTCTTTGTTACTTGGTGTCAGTGTATGTCTGTGTTCCTGGGAATCAGTGTATGTCTTTGTTACTTGGTTTCAGTGTATGTCTGTGTTACTTGGTGTAAGTGTGTGTCTGTGTTACTGGGTATCAGTGTATGTCTTTGTTACTTGGTGTCAGTGTGTGTCTGTGTTACTTGGTATAAGTGTGTGTCTTTGTTACTTGGTGTCCGTGTGCGTCTGTGTTACTGGGTGTCAGTGTATGTCTTTGTTACTGGGTGTCAGTGTCTGTCTTTGTTACTTGGTGTAAGTGTGTCTCTGTGTTAATGGGTATCAGTGGCTGACTTTGTTAATTGGTGTAAGTGTATGTCTGTGTTACTTGGTGTAAGTGTGTGTCTTTGTTACTTGGTGTCCGTGTGTGTCTGTGTTACTGGGTGTCAGTGTGTGTCTGTGTTACTGGGGGTCAGTGTGTGTTTCTAACTGGGTGTCAGTGTGTGTCTGTGTTACTGGGTATCAGTGTATGTCTTTGTTACTTGGTGTCAGTGTATGTCTGTGTTACTTGGTGTAAGTGCATGTGTTTGTTACTTGGTGTAAGTGTGTGTCTGTGTTACTTGGTGTAAGTGTGTGTCTGTGTTCCTGGGTATCAATGTATGTCTTTGTTACTTGGTGTCAGTGTATGTCTGTGTTACTTGGTGTCCGTGTGAGTCTGTGTTACTGGGTGTTAGTGCATGTCTTTGTTACTTGTTGCCAGTGTATATCTGTGTTACTTGGTGTAAGTGTGTGTCTTTGTTACTTGGTGTAATTGTATGTCTTTGTTACTTGGTGTCAGTGCATGTCTGTGTTCCTGGGTATCAGTGTATGTCTTTGTTACTTGGTTTCAGTGTTTGTCTGTGTTACTTGGTGTAAGTGTGTGTCTGTGTTACTGGGTATCAGTGTATGTCTGTGTTACTTGGTGTCAGTGTGTGCCTGTGTTACTTGGTGTAAGTGTGTGTCTTTGTTACTTGGTGTCCGTGTGTCTCTGTGTTACTGGTTGTCAGTGTATGTCTTTGTTACTGGGAGTCAGTGTATGTCTTTGTTACTTGGTATAAGTGTGTCTCTGTGTTAATGGGTGTCCGTGTGTGTCTGTGTTACTGGGTGTCAGTGCATGTCTTTGTTACTTGGTGCCAGTGTATATCTGTGTTACTTGGTGTAAGTGTGTGTCTTTGTTACTTGGTGTAATTGTTTGTATTTGTTAGTTGGTGTCAGTGTATGTCTGTGTTACTTGGTGTAAGTGTATGTCTTTATTACTTGGTGTAAGTGTGTGTCTGTGTTACTTGGTGTCAGTGTGTGTCTATGTTCCTGGGTATCAATGTATGTCTTTGTTACTTGGTGTCAGTGTATGTCTGTGTTACTTGGTGTCCGTGTGTGTCTGTGTTACTGGGTGTTAGTGCATGTCTTTGTTACTTGTTGCCTATGTATATCTTTGTTACTTGGTGTAATTGTCTGTCTTTGTTACTTGGTTTCAGTGTATGTCTGTGTTACTTGGTGTAAGTGTGTGTCTGTGTTACTGGGTATCAGTGTATGTCTTTGTTACTTGGTGTCAGTGTGTGTCTGTGTTACTTGGTGTAAGTGTGTGTCTTTGTTACTTGGTGTCCGTGTGTGTCTGTGTTACTGGGTGTCAGTGTATGTCTTTGTTACTTGGTGTCAGTGTATGTCTGTGTTACTTGGTGTAAGTGGATGTCTTTGTTACTCGGTCTAAGTGTGTGTCTGTGTTACTTGGTGTAAGTGTGTGTCTGTGTTCCTGGATATCAATGGATGTCTTTTTTACTTGGTGTCAGTGTATGTCTGTGTTACTGGGGTCAGTGTGTGTCTGTGTTACTGGGGGTCAGTGTGTGTTTCTAACTGGGTGTCAGAGTGTGTCTGTGTTACTGGGTATCAGTGTATGTCTTTGTTACTTGGTGTCAGTGTATGTCTGTGTTACTTGGTGTAAGTGTATGTCTTTGTTACTTGGTGTAAGTGTGTGTCTGTGTTACTTGGTGTAAGTGTGTGTCTATGTTCCGGGGTATCAATGTATGTCTTTGTTACTTGGTGTCAGTGTATGTCTGTGTTACTTGGTGTCCGTGTGTGTCTGTGTTACTGGGTGTTAGTGCATGTCTTTGTTACTTGTTGCCATTGTATATCTTTGTTACTTGGTGTAATTGTATGTCTTTGTTACTTGGTTTCAGTGTATGTCTGTGTTACTTGGTGTAAGTGTGTGTCTGTGTTAATGGGTATCAGTGTATGTCTTTGTTACTTGGTGTCAGTGTGTGTCTGTGTTACTTGGTGTAAGTGTGTGTCTTTGTTACTTGGTGTCCGTGTGTGTCTGTGTTACTTGGTGTAAGTGTGTGTCTGTGTTCCTGGGTATCAGTGTATGTCTTTGTTACTTGGTGTCAGTGTATGTCTGTGTTACTTGGTGTAAGTGTGTGTCTGTGTTACTGGGTATCAGTGTATGTCTTTGTTACTTGGTGTCAGTGTATGTCTGTGTTACTTGGTCAAGTGTGTGTCTGTGTTACTGGGTGTCAGTGTGTGTCTGTGTTACTTGGTGTAAGTGTGTGTCTTTGTTAATTGGTGTCCGTGTGTGTCTGTGTTACTGGGTGTCAGTGCATGTCTTTGTTACTTGTTGCCTTTGTATATCTTTGTTACTTGGTGTAATTGTATGTCTTTGTTACTTGGTTTCAGTGTATGTCTGTGTTACTTGGTGTAAGTGTGTGTCTGTGTTACTGGGTATCAGTGTATGTCTTTGTTACTTGGTGTCAGTGTGTGTCTGTGTTACTTGGTGTAAGTGTGTGTCTTTGTTACTTGGTGTCCGTGTGTGTCTGTGTTACTGGGTGTCAGTGTATGTCTTTGTTACTTTGTGTCAGTGTATGTCTTTGTTACTTGGTGTAAGTGTATGTCTGTGTTACTTGGTGTAAGTGTGTGTCTTTGTAACTTGGTGTCCGTGTGTGTCTGTGTTACTGGGTGTCAGTGCATGACTTTGTTACTTGGTGCCAGTGTATATCTGTGTTACTTGGTGTAAGTGTGTGTCTTTGTTACTTGGTGCAATTGTATGTATTTGTTACTTGGCGTCAGTGTATGTCTGTGTTACTTGGTGTAAGTGTATGTCTTTGTTGCTTGGTCTAAGTGTGTGTCTGTGTTACTTGGTGTAAGTGTGTTTCTGTGTTCCTGGGTATCAGTGTATGTCTTTGTTACTTGGTGTCAGTGTATGTCTGTGTTCCTTGGTGTAAGTGTGTGTCTGTGTTCCTGGGTATCAGTGTATGTCTTTGTTACTTGGTGTCAGTGTATGTCTGTGTTACTTGGTGTAAGTGTGTGTCTGTGTTACTGGGTATCAGTGTATGTCTTTGTTACTTGGTGTCAGTGTATGTCTGTGTTACTTGGTGTAAGTGTGTGTCTGTGTTACTGGGTATCAGTGTATGTCTTTGTTACTTGGTGTCAGTGTATGTCTGTGTTACTTGGTCAAGTGTGTGTCTGTGTTACTGGGTGTCAGTGTGTGTCTGTGTTACTTGGTGTAAGTGTGTGTCTTTGTTAATTGGTGTCCGTGCGTGTCTGTGTTACTGGGTGTCAGTGCATGTCTTTGTTACTTGTTGCCATTGTATATCTTTGTTACTTGGTGTAATTGTATGTCTTTGTTACTTGGTGTAATTGTATGTCTTTGTTACTTGGTTTCAGTGTATGTCTGTGTTACTTGGTGTAAGTGTGTGTCTGTGTTACTGGGTATCAGTGTATGTCTTTGTTACTTGGTGTCAGTGTGTGTCTGTGTTACTTGGTGTAAGTGTGTGTCTTTGTTACTTGGTGTCCGTGTGTGTCTGTGTTACTGGGTGTCAGTGTATGTCTTTGTTACTTTGTGTCAGTGTATGTCTTTGTTACCTGGTGTAAGTGTATGTCTGTGTTACTTGGTGTAAGTGTGTGTCTTTGTAACTTGGTGTCCGTGTGTGTCTGTGTTACTGGGTGTCAGTGCATGTCTTTGTTACTTGGTGCCAGTGTATATCTGTGTTACTTGGTGTAAGTGTGTGTCTTTGTTACTTGGTGCAATTGTATGTATTTGTTACTTGGCGTCAGTGTATGTCTGTGTTACTTGGTGTAAGTGTATGTCTTTGTTGCTTGGTCTAAGTGTGTGTCTGTGTTACTTGGTGTAAGTGTGTTTCTGTGTTCCTGGGTATCAGTGTATGTCTTTGTTACTTGGTGTCAGTGTATGTCTGTGTTCCTTGGTGTAAGTGTGTGTCTGTGTTCCTGGGTATCAGTGTATGTCTTTGTTACTTGGTGTCAGTGTATGTCTGTGTTACTTGGTGTAAGTGTGTGTCTGTGTTACTGGGTATCAGTGTATGTCTTTGTTACTTGGTGTCAGTGTATGTCTGTGTTACTTGGTGTAAGTGTGTGTCTGTGTTACTGGGTATCAGTGTATGTCTTTGTTACTTGGTGTCAGTGTATGTCTGTGTTATTTGGTCAAGTGTGTGTCTGTGTTACTGGGTGTCAGTGTGTGTCTGTGTTACTTGGTGTAAGTGTGTGTCTTTGTTAATTGGTGTCCGTGCGTGTCTGTGTTACTGGGTGTCAGTGCATGTCTTTGTTACTTGTTGCCATTGTATATCTTTGTTACTTGGTGTAATTGTATGTCTTTGTTACTTGGTGTAATTGTATGTCTTTGTTACTTGGTTTCAGTGTATGTCTGTGTTACTTGGTGTAAGTGTGTGTCTGTGTTACTGGGTATCAGTGTATGTCTTTGTTACTTGGTGTCAGTGTGTGTCTGTGTTACTTGGTGTAAGTGTGTGTCTTTGTTACTTGGTGTCCGTGTGTGTCTGTGTTACTGGGTGTCAGTGTATGTCTTTGTTACTTTGTGTCAGTGTATGTCTTTGTTACTTGGTGTAAGTGTGTCTCTGTGTTAATGGGTATCAGTGTCTGACTTTGTTAATTGGTGTAAGTGTATGTCTGTGTTACTTGGTGTAAGTGTGTGTCTTTGTAACTTGGTGTCCTTGTGTGTCTGTGTTACTGGGTGTCAGTGCATGTCTTTGTTACTTGGTGCCAGTGTATATCTGTGTTACTTGGTGTAAGTGTGTGTCTTTGTTACTTGGTGCAATTGTATGTATTTGTTTCTTGGCGTTAGTGTATGTCTCTGTTACTTGGTGTAAGTGTATGTCTTTGTTACTTGGTCTAAGTGTGTGTCTGTGTTACTTGGTGTAAGTTTGTGTCTGTGTTCCTGGGTATCAGTGTATGTCTTTGTTACTTGGTGTCAGTGTATGTCTGTGTTCCTTGGTGTAAGTGTGTGTCTGTGTTCCTGGGTATCAGTGTATGTCTTTGTTACTTGGTGTCAGTGTATGTCTGTGTTACTTGGTGTAAGTGTGTGTCTGTGTTACTGGGTATCAGTGTATGTCTTTGTTACTTGGTGTCAGTGTATGTCTGTGTTACTTGGTCAAATGTGTGTCTGTGTTACTGGGTGTCAGTGTGTGTCTGTGTTACTTGGTGTAAGTGTGTGTCTTTGTTAATTGGTGTCCGTGTGTGTCTGTGTTACTGGGTGTCAGTGCATGTCTTTGTTACTTGGTGCCAGTGTATATCTGTGTTACTTGGTGTAAGTGTGTGTCTTTGTTACTTGGTGTAATTGTACGTATTTGTTACTTGGTGTCAGTGTATGTCTGTGTTACTTGGTGTAATTGTATGTCTTAGTTACTTGGTCTAAGTGTGTGTCTGTGTTACTTGGTGTAAGTGTGTGTCTGTGTTCCTGGTTATCAGTGTATGTCTTTGTTGCTTGGTGTCAGTGTGTGTCTGTGTTACTTGGTGTAAGTGTGTGTCTGTGTTACTGGGCATCAGTGTATGTCTTTGTTACTTGGTGTCAGTGCATGTCTGTGTTACGTGGTCAAGTGTGTGTCTGTGTTACTTGGTGTAAGTGTGTGTCTTTGTTAATAAAAGCAAAATACTGCGGATGCTGGAAATCTGAAACAAAAACAAGAAATCATGGATTCACTTAGCAGGTCTGGCAGCATCTGTGGAAAGAGAAGCAGAGTTAACGTTTCGGGTCAGTGACCGTTCTTCGGAACTGACAAATATTAGAAAAGTCACAGATTATAAACAAGTGAGGTGGGGGTTGGGCAAGAGATAACAAAGGAGAAGGTGCAGATTGGACCAGGCCACATAGCTGACCAAAAGGTCACGGAGCAAAGGCAAACAATATGTTAATGGTGTTTTGAAAGACAAAGCATTAGTACAGATTAGGTGTGAATATACTGAATATAGAACATCAGCAAGTGCAAACCTGAAGAAAAACAACCTGAAATAAAACAGTGGGTAAGCAAACTGAACAAACTAAGATGAAATGAAATAAATGCAAAAAATGTAAAAAGGAATGCAAAAAAAGGAAGAAAAAATAACTAAAAATGACTAAAAATGAAAGTAAAGTGGGGGGCTGTCATGCTCTGAAATTATTGAACTCAATGTTCAGTCCGGCAGGCTGTAGTGTGCCTAATCGGTAGATGAGATGCTGTTCCTCGAGCTTGCGTTGATGTTCACTGGAACACTGCAGCAATCCCAGGACAGAGATGTGAGCATGAGAGCAGGGGGGAGTGTTGAAATGGCAAGCAACCGGAAGCTCAGGGTCCTGCTTGCGGACTGAGCGGAGATGTTCCGCAAAGCGGTCACCCAGTCTGCGCTTGGTCTCCCCAATGTAGAGGAGACCACACTGTGAGCAGCGAATACAGTATACTACAGTGAAAGAAGTACAAGTAAATCGCTGCTTCACCTGAAAGGAGTGTTTGGGGCCTGGGATAGTGAGGGGAGAGGAGGTAAATGGGCAGGTATTACACCCCCTGCGATTGCAATGGAAGGTGCCCTGGGACGGGGACGAGGTGGTGGGGGTAATGGAGGAGTGGACCAGGGTGTCGCGGAGGGAACGATCCCTTCGGAATGCTGACAGGGGAAGGGAGGGGAAGATGCGACTGGTAGTGGCATCACGCTGGAGGTGGCGAAAATGGCGGAGGATGATCCTTTGGATATGGAGGCTGGTGGGATGAAAAGTGAGGACAAGGGGAACCCTGTCACGGTTCTGGGAGGGAGGGGAAGGGGTGAGGGTAGAGGTGCGGGAATGGGTCGGACACGGTTGAGGGCCCTGTCAACCACAGTGGGGGGAAATCCTCGGTTGAGGAAAAAGGAGGTCATATCAGAAGCACCGTCATGGAAGGTAGCATCATCAGAGCAGATGCGTCGGAGACGGAGAAACTGGGAGAATGGAATGGAGTCCTTACAGGAGGTAGGGTGTGAAGAAGTGTAGTCGAGGTAGCTGTGGGAGTCAGTGGGCTTATAATGGATATTGGTAGACAACCTATCCCCAGAGATGGAGACAGAGAAGTCGAGGAAGGGAAGGGAAGTGTCAGAGATGGACCATGTAAAGGTGAGAGAAGGGTGGAAATTGGAAGCAAAGTTGATAAAGTTTTCTAGTTCGGTGCGGGAGCAGGAAAGGGCACCGATACAGTCATCAATGTACCGGAAAAAGAGTTGGGGGAGGGGGCCTGAGTAGGACTGGAACAAAGAATGCTCGACATATCCCACAAAAAGACAGGCATAACTAGGACCCATGCGGGTACCCATAGCGACACCTTTTACTTGAAGGAAGTGCGTGGAGTTGAAGGAGAAGTTGTTCAATGTGAGAACAAGTTCAGCCAGGCGGAGGAGGGTGGTGCTGGATGGGGACTGGTTGGGCCTCTGTACCAGGAAGAAGCGGAGAGCCCTCAAACCATCCTGGTGGGGGATGGAGGTGTAGAGCGATTGGACGTCCACAGTGAAGAGGAGGCGGTTGGGACCAGGAAACTGGAAATTGTCAAAATGACGTAGGGCGTCAGAAGAGTCACGGATGTAGGTGGGAAGAGACTGGACCAGCGGAGAAAAGATAGAGTCTAGATAGGAAGAAATAAGTTCAGTTGGGCAGGAGCAGGCTGACACAATGGGTCTGCCGGGACAGTCCCGTTTGTGGATTTTGGGAATGAGATAGAAGCGGGCTGTCCGGGGTTGCGGGACTATGAGGTTGGAAGCTGTAGAGGGAAGATCAGTGACAGTCCTTTGGACGGTGGCTTGATGTTCGGTGGTGGGGTCATGGTCCAGAGGGAGGTAGGAAGAGGTGACTGTGAGTTGGCGTTGAGCATCTGCAAGGTAGTGTCTTTGTTACTTGGTTTCCGTGTGTGTCTGTGTTACTGGGTGTCATTGTATGTCTTTGTTACTGGGTGTCATTGTATGACTTTGTTACTGTTTATTAGTGTTTCTCTGTGTTACTGGGTATCAGTGTCTTTCTTTTTTAATTGGTGTCAGTGTGAGTCTTTGTTACTTGGTGTAATTGTATGTCTTTGTTACTTGGTGTCAGTGTATGTCTGTGTTACTTGTTGTAATTGTATGTCTTTGTTACTTGGTGTAAGTGTGTTTCTGTGTTACTTGGTGTAAGTGTGTGTCTTTGTTACTTGGTGTAAGTGTGTTTCTGTGTTACTTGGTGTAAGTGTGTGTCTTTGTTACTTGGTGTCCGTGTGTGTCTGTGTTACTTGGTGTCAGTGCATGTCTTTGTTACTTGGTGTCAGTGCATGTCTTTGTTACTTGCTGTCAGTGTGGATCTGTGTTCCTGGGTATCAGTGTATGTCTCTGTATCTTGGTATCAGTGTATGTCTTTATTACTGGGTGTCAGTGTGTTTCTGTGTTACTTGGTGTAAGTGTGTGTCTTTGTTACTTGGTGTAAGTGTGTTTCTGTGTTACTTGGTGTAAGTGTGTGTCTTTGTTACTTGGTGTCCGTGTGTGTCTGTGTTACTTGGTGTCAGTGCATGTCTTTGTTACTTGGTGTCACACATGGCAGTATCCTGATCCACTGTGAAAACCCCATACACACTTGGCAGGATTCAGATACACTGTGAAAACAACATACGCATCTGGCAGGATCCTGATCCACTGTATGTATACCCCATACGCACCTGGCAGGATGATGCTAAACTGCCAAACCCCCATACACACCTGGCAGGATCCTGATAAACTGTGAAACCCCCATACACACCTGGCAGGATCCTGATGTACTGTGAAACCCCATACACACCTGGCAGGATCCTGATATACTGTGAAACCCCCAAACACACCTGGCAGGAGCCTGATAAACTGTGAAACACCCATACAGACCTGGAAGGATCATAATAAACTGCCAAAATCCCAGACACACCTGGCAGCATCCTGATAAACTGTGAAACCCACATACACACCTGGCAGGATCCTGATACACAGTGAAACCCCCATACACACCTGGCATGATCCTGATAAACTGTGAAACCCACATACACACCTGGCAGGATCCTGATGCACTGTGAAAACCCCATACACACCTGGCAGGATCCTGATGCACAGTGAAAACCCCATACACACCTGGCAGGATCCTGATGCACAGTGAAAACACCAAACACACCTGGCAGGATCCTGATACAATGTAAAAACCCCACACACATCTGGCAGGATCCTGATGCACTGTGAAAACCCCATACAAACCTGGCAGGATCCTGATACTCTGTGAAAACCCCGCACACACCTGGCAGAATCCTGATCCACTGTGAAAACCCCATACACACCTGGCTGGATCCTGATCCACTGTGAAAACCCAATTCACACTTGGCAGGATCCGTATACACTGTCAATTCCCCATACACACCTGGCAAGATCCTGATAAACTGTGAAACCCCCATACACACCTGGCAGGATCCTGATATACTGTGAAACCCCATACACACCTGGCAGGATCCTGATATACTGTGAAACGCCCATACACAATTGGCAGGAGCCTGATGCACTGTGAAATCCCCGTGCACACCTGGCAGGTTCCTGATGCACAGTGAAACCCCATTCACATCTGGCAGGATCCTGATACACAGTGAAACCCCATTCACATCTGGCAGGATCCTGATACACTGTGAAACCCCATACACACCTGGCAGGATCCTGATACCCTGAGAAACCCCATACACACCTGGCAGGATCCTGATACACAGTGAAACCCACATGCATACCTGGCAGGATCCTGATCCACTGTGAAATCCCCATACACGCCTGGCACTACCTTGATAAACTGTGAACACCCCATGCACATCTGGCAGGATCCTGATCCACTGTGAAAACCCCATACACACCTGGCAGGATCCTGATCCACTGTGAAATCTCCATACACATCTGGCAGGATCCTGTTTCACTGTGAAAACCCCGTACACACCTGGCAGGATCCTGATCCACTGTGAAATCCCCAAACACACCAGGCGGATGCTGATAATCTGTGAAACCCACATACACACCTGGCAGGATCCTGATACACTGTGAAAACCCCATACACACATGGCAGGATCCTGATGCACTGTGAAGACCCGATAGACACCTGGCAGGATCCTGATAAACTGTGAAACCCCATACACACATGGCAGGATCCTGATCCACTGTATATAGACCCATGCACATCTGGAAGCAAATTGATGGACTGTGAAAACCCCATTCACATCTGACAGGATCCTGATGCACTGTGAAAACCCCATTAACATCTGGCAGGATCCTGATAAACTGTGAAACCCACATACACACCAGGCAGCGTCCCGATAAACTGTGAATCCCCCAGACACACCTGGCAGGATCCTGATAATCTGTGAAAAACCCAGACACACCTGGCAGGGTCCTGATAAACTGTGAAACCCACATACACACCTGGCAGGATCCTGATACACTGTGAAAACCCCATACACTCCTGGCAGGATCCTGATACACTGTGAAAACCCCATACACACCTGGCAGGAACCAGATAAACTGCGAAACCCCAAGCACACGATGCAGGATCCAGATACACTGTGAAACACCCATACACATCTGGAAGGATCCTGATGAACTGTGAAAACCTCATTCACATCTGGCAGGATCCAGATCCACTGTGAAATCTCCATACACATCTGGCAGGATCCTGATACACTGTGAAAACCCCGGACACACCTGGCAGGATCCTGATCCACTGTGAAAAACCATTCACATCTGGCAGGATCCTGATACGCAGTGAAACCCCATTCACATCTGGCAGGATCCTGATACACTGTGAAAACCCCATACACACCTGGCAGGATCCTGATACACTGTGAAAACCCCACACACACCTGGCAGGATATTAATACACTGTGAAAACCCCATACACAGCTGGCAGGATCCTGATCCACTGTGAAAACCCCATACACACTTGGCAGGATCCTGATACACTGTGAAAACCCCATACACACCTGGCAGGATCCTGAACCACTGTATATACCCCATACGCACCTGGCAGGATGCTGATAAACTGTGAAACCCCCATACACACCTGGCGGGATCCTGATAAACTGAAACCCCCATACACACCAGGCAGGATCCTGATACACTGTGAAAACCCATGCACACCTGGCAGGATCCCGATATACTGTGAAACCCCCATACACACCTGGCAGGAGCCTGATACACAGTGAAACCCCATTCACATCTGGCAGGATCCTGATAGACTGTGAAACCCACATACACACCTGGCAGGATCCTGATAAACTGTGAAACCCCCATGCACAACCGGCAGGATCCTGATATACTGTGAAAACCCCAGACACACCTGGCAGGATCCTGATAATCTGTGAAACCCACATACACACCTGGCAGGATCCTGATACACTGTGAAAACCCCATACACACCTGGCAGGAACCTGATAAACTGTGAAACCCCATCCACACGATGCAGGATCCTGATACACTGCGAAAAACCCATACACATCTGGAAGGATCCTGATGCACTGTGAAAACTCCATACACATCTGGCAGGATCCTGATGCACTGTTAAAAACTCATTCACATCTGGCAGGATCCTGATCCACTGTGAAATCTCCATACACATCTGGCAGGACCCTGATACGCAGTGAAAACCCCGTACAAACCTGGCAGGATCCTGATCCACTGTGCAACACCATTCACATCTGGCAGGATCCTGATACGCAGTGATACCCCATTCACATCTGGCAGGATTCTGATACACTGTGAAAACCCGATACACACCTGGCAGGATCCTGATACACTGTGAAAACCCCACACACACCTGGCAGGATCCTGATCCAATGCGAAAACCTCATCCACACCAGGAAGGATGCTGATAATCTGTGAAACCCACATACACACCTGGCAGGATCCTGATAAACTGTGAAAACCCCATACACACGTAGCAGGATCCTGATACACTGTGAAAACCCCATACACACCTGGCAGTATCCTGATATACTGTGAAACCCCCATACACACCTGGCAGGAGCCAGATGCACTGTGAAATCCCCGTACACACCTGGCAGGTTCCTGATGCACAGTGAAACCCCATTCACATCTGGCAGGATCCTGATACACAGTGAAACCCCATTCACATCTGGCAGGATCCTGATACACTGTGAAACCCCATACACACCTGGCAGGATCCTGATAAACAGTGACACCCCCATACACACCTGGAAGGATCCTGATCCACTGTGAAAACTCCATTCACACCTGGCCGGACCTTGATAAACTGTGAACACTCCATACACACCTGGCAGGGTCCTGATACACTGTGAAATCCCTGACATACCTGGCAGGATCCTGATCCACTGTGAAAACCCCTTACAAACCTGGCAGGATCCAGATCCACTGTGAAAACTCCATACACATCTGGCAGGATCCTGATCCACTGCGAAAACCCCGTACATACCTGGCAATATCCTGATCCACTGTGAAACCCCATTTACATCTGGCAGGATCCTGATAAACTGTGAAACCCACATAAACACCTGGCAGAATCCTGATACACTGTCAAATCCCCATACACACCTAGCATGATCCTGATGCACAGTGAAACCCCAGACACACCTGGCAGGATCCTGAATCACTGTGAAACCCCATACACAAGTGGCAGGATCCTGATATACTGTGAAACACACATACACACCTGGCAGGATCCTGATACACTGTGAAATCCCCGTAGACACCTGGCAGGTTCCTGAACCAATGTGAAAACCCCATACACATCTGGCAGGATCCTGATACACTGTGAAAACCCCATACACACCTGGCAAGATCCTGATACACTGTGAACAACCCCGTACACACCTGGAAGGATCCTGATACACTGTGAAAACCCCAGACACACCAGGCAGGATCTTGATATACTGTGAAACCCACATACACACCTGGCAGGATCCTGATGAACTGTGAAACCCCCATACACACCTGGCAGGATCCTGATAAACTGTGAAACCCACATACACACCTGGCAGGATCCTGATAAACTGTGAAACCCCATACACACGATGCAGGATCCTGATACACTGTGAAAACCCCATACACACGTGGCAGGATCCTGATCCACTGTGAAACCCCAAACACACCAGGTAGGGTCCTGACAAACTGTGAAACCCACATACACACGATGCAGGATCCTGATCCAATGCGAAAACCCCATCCACACCAGGAAGGATGCTGATAATCTGTGAAACCCACATACACACCTGGCAGGATCCTGATACACTGTGAAAACCCCATACACACCTGGCAGGATCCTGATAAACTGTGAAACCCCATACACACCTGGCAGGATCCTGATCCACTGTATATATACCCCATGCACATCTGGAAGCAAAGTGATGGACTGTGAAAACCCCATACACACCTGGCAGGATCCTGATATACTGTGAAACCCCCAAACACACCTGGCAGGAGCCTGATAAACTGTGAAACCCCCAGACAGACCTGGCAGGATCCTAATAAACTGCCAAAATCCCAGACACACCTGGCAGCATCCTGATAAACTGTGAAACCCACATACACACCTGGCAGGATCCTGATACACAGTGAAATCCCCATACACACCTGGCATGATCCTGATAAACTGTGAAACCCCATACACACCTGGCAGGATCCTGATACACTGTGAAAACCCCATACACACCTGGCAGGATCCCGATGCACAGTCAAAACCCCATACACACCTGGCAGGATCCTGATGCACAGTGAAAACACCAAACACACCTGGCAGGATTCTGATACACTGTAAAAACTCCACACACATCTGGCAGGATCCTGATGCACTGTGAAAACCCCATACAAACCTGGCAGGATCCTGATACACTGTGAAAACCCCGCACACACCTGGCAGAATCATGATCCACTATGAAAACCCCACACACACCTGGCAGGATCCTGATCCACTGTGAAAACCCAATTCACACTTGGCAGGATCCTGATATACTGTGAAAACCCCATACACACCTGGCAGGATCCTGATCCACTGTATATACCCCATACGCACCTGGCGGGATCCTGATAAACTGAAACCCCCATACACATCAGGCAGGATCCTGATATACTGTGAAAACCCATGCACACCTGGCAGGATCCCGATATACTGTGAAACCCCCATACACACCTGGCAGGAGCCTGATACACAGTGAAACCCCATTCACATCTGGCAGGGTCCTGAGAAACTGTGAAACCCACATACACACCTGGCAGGATCCTGATAAACTGTGAAACCCCCATGCACAACCGGCAGGATCCTGATATACTGTGAAAACCCCAGACACACCTGGCAGGATCCTGATAATCTGTGAAACCCACATACACACCTGGCAGGATCCTGATACACTGTGAAAACCCCATGCACACCTGGCAGGATCCTGATAAACTGTGAAAAACCCATACACACCTGGCAGGAACCTGATAAACTGTGAAACCCCATCCACACGATGCAGGATCCTGATACACTGCGAAACACCCATACACATCTGGAAGGATCCTGATGTACTGTGAAAACTCCATACACATCTGGCAGGATCCTGATGCACTGTGAAAAACTCATTCACATCTGGCAGGATCCTGATCCACTGTGAAATCTCCATACACATCTGGCAGGACCCTGATACACTGTGAAAACCCCGTACAAACCTGGCAGGATCCTGATCCACTGTGCAACACCATTCACATCTGGCAGGATCCTGATACGCAGTGAAACCCCATTCACATCTGGCAGGATCCTGATACACTGTGAAAACCCGATACACACCTGGCAGGATCCTGATACACTGTGAAAACCCCACACACACCTGGCAGGATCCTGATCCAATGCGAAAACCCCATCCACACCAGGAAGGATGCTGATAATCTGTGAAACCCACATACACACCTGGCAGGATCCTGATACAGTGTGAAAACCCCATGCACACGTGGCAGGATCCTGATACACTGTGAAAACCCCATACACACCTGGCAGGATCCTGATAAACTGTGAAACCCCCATACACACCTGGCAGGTACCTGATATGCTGTGAAAACCCATACACACCTGGCAGTATCGTGATATACTGTGAAACCCCCATACACACCTGGCTGGAGCCTGATGCACTGTGAAATCCCCGTACACACCTGGCAGGTTCCTGATGCACAGTGAAACCCCATTCACATCTGGCAGGATCCTGATACACAGTGAAACCCCATTCACATCTGGCAGGATCCTGATACACTGTGAAACCCCATACACACCTGGCAGGATCCTGATAAACAGTGACACCCCCATACACACCTGGAAGGATCCTGATCCACTGTGAAAACTCCATACACACCTGGCAGGACCTTGATAAACTGTGAACACTCCATACACACCTGGCAGGGTCCTGATACACTGTGAAATCCCTGACATACCTGGCAGGATCCTGATCCACTGTGAAAACCCCTTACAAACCTGGCAGGATCCAGATCCACTGTGAAAACTCCATACACATCTGGCAGGATCCTGATCCACTGCGAAAACCCCGTACATACCTGGCAATATCCTGATCCACTGTGAAACCCCATTTACATCTGGCAGGATCCTGATAAACTGTGAAACCCACATAAACACCTGGCAGAATCCTGATACACTGTCAAATCCCCATACACACCTAGCATGATCCTGATGCACAGTGAAACCCCAGACACACCTGGCAGGATCCTGAATCACTGTGAAACCCCATACACAAGTGGCAGGATCCTGATATACTGTGAAACACACATACACACCTGGCAGGATCCTGATACACTGTGAAATCCCCGTAGACACCTGGCAGGTTCCTGAACCAATGTGAAAACCCCATACACATCTGGCAGGATCCTGACACATTGTGAAAACCCCATACACACCTGGCAAGATCCTGATACACTGTGAACAACCCCGTACACACCTGGAAGGATCCTGATACACTGTGAAAACCCCATACACACCTGGCAGGTTGCTGATACACTGTGTAAACCCCTTACACACCTGGCAGGATCCTGATGAACTGTGAAACCCCCATACACACCTGGCAGGATCCTGATAAACTGCGAAACCCACATACACATCTGGCAGGATCCTGATCCACTGCGAAAACCCCGTACACATCTGGCAGGCACCGGATGCACTGTGAAAACCCCATTCACATCTGGCAGTTTCCTGATAAACTTTGAAACCCACATGCACACCTGGCAGGATCCTGATGAACTGTGAAACCCCCAGACACACCAGGCAGGATTCTGATAAACTGTGAAACCCACATACACACCTGGCAGGATCCTGATGAACTGTGAAACCCCCAGACACACCTGGCAGGATCCTGATAAACTGTGAAACCCCCCATACACATCTGGAAGGATCCTGATGCACTGTGAAACACACATACACACCTGGCAGGATCCTGATACACTGTGAAATCCCCGTAGACACCTGGCAGGTTCCTGAACCAATGTGAAAACCCCATACACATCTGGCAGGATCCTGACACATTGTGAAAACCCCATACACACCTGGCAAGATCCTGATACACTGTGAACAACCCCGTACACACCTGGAAGGATCCTGATACACTGTGAAAACCCCATACACACCTGGCAGTTTGCTGATACACTGTGTAAACCCCTTACACACCTGGCAGGATCCTGATGAACTGTGAAACCCCCATACACACCTGGCAGGATCATGATAAACTGCGAAACCCACATACACATCTGGCAGGATCCTGATCCACTGCGAAAACCCCGTACACATCTGGCAGGCACCGGATGCACTGTGAAAACCCCATTCACATCTGGCAGTTTCCTGATAAACTTTGAAACCCACATGCACACCTGGCAGGATCCTGATGAACTGTGAAACCCCCAGACACACCAGGCAGGATTCTGATAAACTGTGAAACCCACATACACACCTGGCAGGATCCTGATGAACTGTGAAACCCCCAGACACACCTGGCAGGATCCTGATAAACTGTGAAACCCCCCATACACATCTGGAAGGATCCTGATGCACTGTGAAAACCCACACACATCTGGCAGGATCCTGATGCACTGTGAAAACCCCAGACACACCAGGCAGGATCTTGACATACTGTGAAACCCACATAACACACCTGGCAGGATCTTGATGAACTGTGAAACCCCCAGACAAACCAGGCAGGATCCTGATAAACTGTGAATCCCCAGACACACCTGGCAGGATCCTGATGAACTGTGAAACCCCCATACACACCTGGCAGGATCCTGATAAACTGTGAAACCCACATACACACCTGGCAGGATCTTGATAAACTGTGAAACCCCATACACACGATGCAGGATCCTGATACACTGTGAAAACCCCATACACACGTGGCAGGATCCTGATCCACTGTGAAACCCCAAACACACCAGGCAGGGTCCTGATAAACTGTGAAACCCACATACACACGATGCAGGATCCTGATCCAATGTGAAAACCCCATACACACCTGGCAGTATCCTGATAAACTGTGAAAACCCATACACACCTGGCAGGATCCTGATCCACTGTATATATACCCCATACACATCTGGAAGCAAACTGATGGACTGTGAAAACCCCATTCACATCTGGCAGGATCCTGATACACTGTGAAACCCAATACACACCTGGCAGGATCATGTTACCCTGAGAAACCCCATACACACCTGGCAGGATCCTGATACACAGTGAAACCCCCATGCATACCTGGCAGGATCCTGATCCACTGTGATATCCCCATACACGCCTGGCAGTACCTTGATAAACTGTGAACACCCCATACACATGTGGCAGAATCCTGATCCACTGTGAAAACCCCATACACACCTGGCAGGATCCTGATCCACTGTGAAATCTCCATACACATATGGCAGTATCCTGTTTCACTGTGAAAACCCCGTACACACCTGGCAGGATCCTGATCCACTGTGAAACCCCATTCACATCTGGCAGGATCCTGATAAACTGTGAAACCCACATACACACCTGGCAGGATCCTGATACACTGTGAAATCCCCATACACACCAGGCAGGATGCTGATAATCTGTGAAACCCACATACACACCTGGCAGGATCCTGATACACTGTGAAAACCCCATACACACATGGCAGGATCCTGATGCACTGTGAAAACCCCATACACACCTGGCAGGATCCTGATAAACTGTGAAACCCCATATACTCATGGCAGGATCCTGATCCACTGTATATATACCCCATGCACATCTGGAAGCAAACTGATGGACTGTGAAAACCCCATTCACATCTGACAGGATCCTGATGCACTGTGAAAACCCCATTAACATCTGGCAGGATCCTGATAAACTGTGAAACCCACATGCACACCAGGCAGGGTCCCGCTAAACTGTGAATCCCCCAGACACACCTGGCAGGATCCTGATAATCTGTGAAAACCCCAGACACACCTGGCAGGGTCCTGATAAACTGTGAAACCCACATACACACCTGGCAGGATCCTGATACACTGTGAAAACCTCATACACACCTGGCAGGATCCTGATACACGGTGAAAAACCCATACACACCTGGCAGGAACCAGATAAACTGTGAAACCCCATGCACACGATGCAGGATCCAGATACACTGTGAAACACCCATACACATCTGGAAGGATCCTGATGCACTGTGAAAACCTCATTCACATCTGGCAGGATCCTGATACACTGTGAAAACCCCATACACACCTGGCAGGATCCTGATACACTGTGAAAACCCCACACACACCTGGCAGGATCCTGATTCACTGTGAAAACCCCATACACACCTGGCAGGATCCTGGTCCACTGTGAAAACCCCATACACACTTGGCAGGATCCTGATACACTCTGAAAACCCCATACACACCTGGCAGGATCCTGATCCACTGTATATACCCCATACGCACCTGGCAGGATGCTGATAAACTGTGAAACCCCCATACACACCTGGCGGGATCCTGATAAACTGAAACCCCCATACACACCAGGCAGGATCCTGATATACTGTGAAAACCCATGCACACATGGCAGGATCCCGATATACTGTGAAACCCCCATACACACCTGGCAGGAGCCTGATGCACTCTGAAATCCCCGGACACACCTGGCAGGTTCCTGATACACAGTGAAACACCATTCACATCTGGCAGGATCCTGATACACAGTGAAACCCCATTCACATCTGGCAGGATCCTGATAAACTGTGAAACTCACATACACACCTGGCAGGATCCTGATAAACTGTGAAACCCCCATGCACAACCGGCAGGATCCTGATATACTGTGAAAACCCCAGACACACCTGGCAGGATCCTGATAATCTGTGAAACCCACATACACACCTGGCAGGAACCTGATAAACTGTGAAACCCCATCCACACGATGCAGGATCCTGATACACTGCGAAACACCCATACACATCTGGAAGGATCCTGATGTCCTGTGAAATCTCCATACACATCTGGCAGGATCCTGATGCACTGTGAAAAACTCATTCACATCTGGCAGGATCCTGGTCCACTGTGAAATCTCCATACACATCTGGCAGGACCCTGATACACTGTGAAAACCCCGTACAAACCTGGCAGGATCCTGATCCACTGTGAAACACCATTCACATCTGGCAGGATCCTGATACGCAGTGAAACCCCATTCACATCTGGCAGGATCCTGATACACTGTGAACACCCCATACACACCTGGCAGGATCCTGATACACTGTGAAAACCCCACACACACCTGGCAGGATCCTGATCCAATGCGAAAACCCCATCCACACCAGGAAGGATGCTGATAATCTGTGAAACCCACATACACACCTGGCAGGATCCTGATACACTGTGAAAACCCCATACACACGTGGCAGGATCCTGATACACTGTGAAAACCCCATGCACACCTGGCAGGATCCTGATAAACTGTGAAACCCCATACACACCTGGCAGGATCCTGATCCACTGTATATATACCCCATACACATCTGGAAGCAAACTGATGGACTGTGAAAACTCCATACACATCTGACAGGATCCTGATGCACAGTGAAAACCCCATTCACATCTGGCAGGATCCTGATAAACTGTGAAACCCACATACACACCAGGCAGGATCCTCATTAACTGTGAAACCCCCATACACACCTGGCAGGATCCTGATGCACAGTGAAAACACCAAACACACCTGGCAGGATCCTGATACACTGTAAAAACCCCACACACATCTGGCAGGATCCTGATGCACTGTGAAAACCCCATACAAACCTGGCAGGATCCTGATACACTGTGAAAACCCCGCACACACCTGGCAGAATCCTGATCCACCATGAAAACCCCATACACACCTGGCAGGATCCTGATCCACTGTGAAAACCCAATTCACACTTGGCAGGATCCTTATACACTGTCAATTCCCCATACACACCTGGCAGAATCCTGATAAACTGTGAAACCCCCATACACACCTGGCAGGATCCTGATATACTGTGAAACCCCATACACACCTGGCAGGATCCTGATATACCGTGAAACTCCCATACACAATTGGCAGGAGCCTGATGCACTGTGAAATCCCCGTGCAAACCTGGCAGGTTCCTGATGCACATTGAAACCCCATTCACATCTGGCAGGATCCTGATACACAGTGAAACCCCATTCACATCTGGCAGGATCCTGATACACTGTGAAACCCCATACACACCTGGCAGGATCCTGTTACCCTGAGAAACCCCATACACACCTGGCAGGATCCTGATACACAGTGAAACCCCCATGCATACCTGGCAGGATCCTGATCCACTGTGAAATCCCCATACACGCCTGGCAGTACCTTGATAAACTGTGAACACCCCATACACATCTGGCAGAATCCTGATCCACTGTGAAAACCCCATACACACCTGGCAGGATCCTGATCCACTGTGAAATCTCCATACACATCTGGCAGGATCCTGTTTCACTGTGAAAACCCCGTACACACCTGGCAGGATCCTGATCCACTGTGAAACCCCATTCACATCTGGCAGGATCCTGATAAACTGTGAAACCCACATACACACCTGGCAGGATCCTGATACACTGTGAAATCCCCATACACACCAGGCAGGATGCTGATAATCTGTGAAACCCACATACACACCTGGCAGGATCCTGATACACTGTGAAAACCCCATACACACATGGCAGGATCCTGATGCACTGTGAAAACCCCATACACACCTGGCAGGATCCTGATAAACTGTGAAACCCCATATACTCATGGCAGGATCCTGATCCACTGTATATATACCCCATGCACATCTGGAAGCAAACTGATGGACTGTGAAAACCCCATTCACATCTGACAGGATCCTGATGCACTGTGAAAACCCCATTTACATCTGGCAGGATCCTGATAAACTGTGAAACCCACATACACACCAGGCAGGGTCCCGATAAACTGTGAATCCCCCAGACACACCTGGCAGGATGCTGATAATCTGTGAAAACCCCAGACACACCTGGCAGGGTCCTGATAAAATGTGAAACCCACATACACACCTGGCAGGATCCTGATACACTGTGAAAACCCCATACACACCTGGCAGGATCCTGATACACTGTGAAAAACCCATACACACCTGGCAGGAACCAGATAAACTGTGAAACCCCATGCACACGATGCAGGATCCAGATACACTGTGAAACACCCATACACATCTGGAAGGATCCTGATGCACTGTGAAAACCTCATTCACATCTGGCAGGATCCTGATCCACTGTGAAATCTCCATACACATCTGGCAGGATCCTGATATACTGTGAAAACCCCGCACACACCTGGCAGGATCCTGATCCACTGTGAAACACCATTCACATCTGGCAGGATCCTGATACGCAGTGAAACCCCATTCACATCTGGCAGGATCCTGATACACTGTGAAAACCCCATACACACCTGGCAGGATCCTGATACACTGTGAAAACCCCACACACACCTGGCAGGATCCTGATTCACTGTGAAAACCCCATACACACCTGGCAGGATCCTGGTCCACTGTGAAAACCCCATACACACTTGGCAGGATCCTGATACACTGTGAAAACCCCATACACACCTGGCAGGATCCTGATCCACTGTATATACCCCATACGCACCTGGCAGGATGCTGATAAACTGTGAAACCCCCATACACACCTGGCGGGATCCTGATAAACTGAAACCCCCATACACACCAGGCAGGATCCTGATATACTGTGAAAACCCATGCACACCTGGCAGGATCCCGATATACTGTGAAACCCCCATACACACCTGGCAGGAGCCTGATGCACTCTGAAATCCCCGGACACACCTGGCAGGTTCCTGATGCACAGTGAAACACCATTCACATCTGGCAGGATCCTGATACACAGTGAAACCCCATTCACATCTGGCAGGATCCTGATAAACTGTGAAACCCCCATGCACAACCGGCAGGATCCTGATATACTGTGAAAACCCCAGACACACCTGGCAGGATCCTGATAATCTGTGAAACCCACATACACACCTGGCAGGAACCTGATAAACTGTGAAACCCCATCCACACGATGCAGGATCCTGATACACTGCGAAACACCCATACACATCTGGAAGGATCCTGATGTACTGTGAAAACTCCATACACATCTGGCAGGATCCTGATGCACTGTGAAAAACTCATTCACATCTGGCAGGATCCTGATCCACTGTGAAATCTCCATACACATCTGGCAGGACCCTGATACACTGTGAAAACCCCGTACAAACCTGGCAGGATCCTGATCCACTGTGAAACACCATTCACATCTGGCAGGATCCTGATACGCAGTGAAACCCCATTCACATCTGGCAGGATCCTGATACACTGTGAAAACCCCATACACACCTGGCAGGATCCTGATTCACTGTGAAAACCCCACACACACCTGGCAGGATCCTGATCCAATGCGAAAACCCCATCCACACCAGGAAGGATGCTGATAATCTGTGAAACCCACATACACACCTGGCAGGATCCTGATACACTGTGAAAACCCCATACACACGTGGCAGGATCCTGATGCACTGTGAAAACCCCATACACACAGTGTATGTCTTTGTTACTGGGTGTCAGTGTGTGTCTGTGTTCCTGGGTATCAGTGTATGTCTTTGTGACTTGGTGTAAGTGTGTGTCTTTGTTACTTGGTGTAATTGTATGTCTTTGTTACTTGGTGTCAGTGTATGTCTTTGTTACTTGGTGTCAGTGTGTTTCTGTGTTACTGGGTATCAGCTTATGTCCTTGTGACTTGGTATCAGTGTATGTCTTTGTTACTGGGTGTCAGTGTGTGTCTGTGTTACTGGGTATCAGTGTATGTCTTTGTGACTTCGTATCAGTGTATGTCTTTGTTATTGGGTGTCAGTGTGCTTTTGTGTTCCTGGGTATCAGTGCATGTCTTTGTGACTTGGTGTCAGTGTACGTCTTTGTTACTGTGTGTCAGTGTGTGCCTTAGTGACTTGGTGTCAGTGTATGTCTTTGTTACTTGGTGTCAGTTTATGTCTTTGTTACTTGGTGTAAGTGTATGTCTTTGTTACTTGGTGTCAGTGTATGTGTTTGTGACTTGTTGTCAGTGGATGTCTTTGTTACTGGGTGTCAGTGTATGTCTTTGTTGCTTGGTGTAAGTGTATGTCAAAATACTTGGTGTAAGTGTATGTCTGTGTTACTTGGTGAAAGTGTATGTCTTTGTTCTTTGGTGTAAGTGTGCGTCTGTGTTAATGGGTATCAGTGTATGACATTGTTACTGGGTATC
Source organism: Heterodontus francisci (assembly GCF_036365525.1). Taxonomy (NCBI): domain Eukaryota; kingdom Metazoa; phylum Chordata; class Chondrichthyes; order Heterodontiformes; family Heterodontidae; genus Heterodontus; species Heterodontus francisci. The sequence goes on along the minus strand of NW_027141364.1, from coordinate 895,346 downwards.
AGTGTATCTCTTTGTGACTTGGTGTCAGTGTATGTCTTTGTTACTTGGTGTCAGTGTGTGTCTTTGTGACTTGGTGTCAGTGTATGTCTTTGTTACTTTTTGTAAGTGTGTGTCTGTGTTACTGGGTATCAGTGTATGTCTTTGATACTTGGTGTCAGTGTATGTCTTTTTTACTGGGTGTCAGTGTGTGTCTTTGTGACCTGGTGCCAGTGTACGTCTTTGTTATTTGGTGTAAATGTGTGTCTGTGTTACTGGGTATCAGTGTATGTCATTGTTACTTGGTGTCAGTGTACGTCTTTGTTACTTGGTGTAAGTGTATGTCAAAATACTTGGTGTCAGTGTATGTCTGTGTCACTTGGTGTAAGTGTATGACTTTGTTACTTGGTGTAAGTGTGCGTCTGTGTTACTGGGTGTCAGTGTATGTCTTTGTTACTTGGTGTCAGTGTATGTCTTTGTTACTTGGTGTAAGTGTGCGTCTGTGTTAGTGGGTATCAGTGTATGTCTTTGTTACTTGGTGTCAGTGTATGTCTTTGTTACTTGGTGTCAGTGTGTGTCTGTGTTACTGGGGGTCTTTGTCTGCTTCCAACTGGGTGTAGGTGTGTGTCTGTGTTACTGGGTGTCAATGTATGTCTTTGTTACTGGGTGTAAGTGTATGTCTTTGTTACTTGGTGTCAGTGTATGTGTTTGTGACTTGGTGTCATTGTATGTCTTAGTTACTGGATGTCAGTGTATGTCTTTGTTACTTGGTGCAAGTGCATGTCAAAATACTTGGTGTAAGTGTATGTCTTTGTTACTTGGTGTAATTGTCTGTCTTTGTTACTTGGTGTCAGTGTATGTCTGTGTTACTTGGAGTAAGTATGTGTCTTTGTTACTTGGTGTAAGTGTATGTCTTTGTTACTGGGTATCAGTGTATGTCTTTGTGACTTGGTGTCAGTGTATGTCTTTGTTACTGGGTGTCAGTGTGTGTCTTTGTGACTTGGTGTCAGTGTATGTCTTTGTTATTTGGTGTAAGTGTGTGTCTGTGTTACTGGGTATCAGTGTATGTATTTGTTACTTGGTGTCAGTGTCTGTCTTCGTTACTTGGTGTAAGTGTGTGTCTGTGTTACTGTGTTACTGTGTATGTCTTTGTTCCTGGGTATCAGTGTATGTCTTTGAGACTTGGTGTCAGTTTATGTCTTTGTTAGTGGGTGTCAGTGTGTGTCTGTTTTCCTGGGTGTCAGTGTATGTCTTTGTTACTTGTTGTCAGTGGATTTCTTTGTTACTGGGTGTCACTGTATGTCTTTGTTACTTGGTGTAAGTGTATGTCGAAATACTTGGTGGAGGTGGATGTCTGTGTTACTTGGTGTAAGTGTATGTCTTTTTTACTTGGTGTAAGTGTGCGTCTGTGTTACTGGGTATCAGTGTATGTCTTTGTTACTTGTTGTAAGTGTATGTCTTTGTTACTTGGTGTCAGTGTGTGGCTGTGTTACTGGGTATCAGTGTCTGTCTGTGTTTCTGTGTATCAGTGCATGTCTGTGTTCCTGTGCTTCAGTGCGTGTTACTGGGTGTCTGTGTGTGTCTGTGACACTAGGTGTCAGTATTTAGTTTAGTTTAGAGATACAGCACTGAAACAGGCCCTTCGGTCCACCGAGTCTGTGCCGACCATCAACCAACAACTTATACTAATCCTACACGAATCCCATATTCCAATAACATCCCCACCGGTCCCTATACTAGGGGCAATTTATAATGGCCAATTAACCTACCAACCTGCAAGTCTTTGGCATGTGGGAGGAAACCAGAGCACACGGAGGAAACCCACGCAGACACAGAGAGAACTTGCAAACTCCGCACATGCAGTACCCAGAATCGAACCGGTTCCCTGGAGCTGTGAGGCTTCAGTGCTGATCACTGCACCACTGTGCCGCCCAGTGTGTATCTGTGTTTCTGGGTGTCAGTGTATGTCTTTGTTACTAGGTGTCAGTGTGTGTCTGTGTTACTGGGTGTCAGTGTGTTTGTTTGTCTTACTTGGTGTCAGTGTGTGTCTGTGTTACTTGGTGTAAGTGTGTGTCTTTGTTACTTGGTGTCCGTGTGTGTCTGTGTTACTGGGTATCAGTGTATGTCTTTGTGACTTGGTGTCAGTGTATGTCTTTCTTACTGGGTGTCAGTGTCTCTCTTTGTGACTTGGTGTCAGTGTATGTCTTTGTTACTGGGTGTCAGTGTCTGTCTTTGTGACTTGGTATCAGTGTATGTCTTTGTTACTTGGTGTAAGTGTGTGTCTGTGTTCCTTGGTATCAGTGTATGTCTTTGTTACTTGGTGTCAGTGTATGTCTTTGTTACTGGGTGTCAGTGTGTGTCTTTGTGACTTGGTGTCAGTGTATGTCTTTGATACTTGGTTTCAGTGTATGCCAAAAGTCTTGGTGTAAGTGTATGTCTTTGTTACTTTGTGTAATTTTCTGTCTCTGTTACAGGGTGTAAGTGCATGTCTTTGTTACTGGGTGTCAGTGTGTGTCTGTGTTACTGAGTATCGGTGTATGTCTTTGTGACTTGGTATCAGTGTATGTCTTTGTTACTGGGTGTCAGTGTGTGTCTGTGTTCCTGGGTATCAGTGTATGTCTTTGTGACTTGGTGTCAGTGTATGTCTTTGTTACTGGGTGTCGGTGTGTGTCTTTGTGACTTGGTGTCAGTGTATGTTTTTGTTACTTGGTGTAAGTGTGTGTCTGTGATACTGGGTATCAGTGTATGTCTTTGTTACTTGGTGTCAGTTTATGTCTTTGTTACTTGGTGTAAGTGTATGTCTTTGTTACTCGGTGTCAGTGTATGTGTTTGTGACTTGTTGTCAGTGGATGTCTTTGTTACTGGGTGTCAGTGTATGTCTTTGTTACTTGGTGTAAGTGTATGTCAAAATACATGGTGTAAGTGTATGTCTGCGTTACTTGGTGTTAGTGTATGTCTTTGTTACTTGGTGTAAGTGTGCGTCTGTGTTACTGGGTATCAGTGTATGTCTTTGTTACTGGCTGTCAGTGTATGTCTTTGCGACTTGGTGTCAGTGTATGTCTTTGTTACTTGGTGCAAGTGTGTGTCTGTATTACTGGGTATCAGTGTATGTCTTTGATACTTCGTGTCAGTTTATGTCTTTGTTCCTGGGTGTCAGTGTGTGTCTTTGTGACTTGGTGCCAGTGTACGTCTTTGTGACTTGGTGTCAGTGTGTGTCTGTGTTACTTGGTGTAAGTGTGTGTCTTTATAACTTGGTGTCCGTGTGTGTCTGTGTTACTGGGTGTCAGTGCATGTCTTTGTTACTGGGTGTCAGTGTATGTCTTTGTTACTTGGTGTAAGTGTGTGTCTGTGTTACTGGGTATCAGTGTGTGTCTTTGTTTCTTGGTGCAAGTGTGTGTCTGTCTTATTGGGTATCAGTGTATGTCTTTGTTAATGGGTAACAGTGTATGTCTTTGTGACTTGGTGTCAGTGTATGTCTTTGTTACTGGGTGTCAGTGTCTGTCTTTGTGACTTGGTGTCAGTGTATGTCTTTGTTACTTGGTGTAAGTGTGTGTCTGTGTTAATTGGTATCAGTGTATGTCTTTGTCACTTGGTGTCAGTGTATGTCTTTGTTACTGGGTGTCAGTGTGTGTTTTTGTGACTTGGTGTCAGTGTATGTCTTTGATACTTAGTGTCAGTGTATGTCAAAATTCTTGGTGTAAGTGTATGTCTTTGTTACTTGGTGTAATTGTCTGTCTCTGTTACTTGGTGTAAGTGTATGTCTTTGTTACTGGGTGTCAGTGTGTGTCTGTGTTACTGGGTATCAGTGTATGTCTTTGTGACTTGGTATCAGTGTATGTCTTGGTTACTGGGTGTCAGTGTGTGTCTGTGTTCCTGTGTATCAGTGTATGTCTTTGTGACTTGGTGTCAGTGTATGTCTTTGTTACTTGGTGTCAGTGTGTGGCTGTGTTACTGGGTATCAGTGTCTGTCTGTGTTTCTGTGTATCAGTGCATGTCTGTGTTCCTGTGCTTCAGTGCGTGTTACTGGGTGTCTGTGTGTGTCTGTGACACTAGGTGTCAGTATTTAGTTTAGTTTAGAGATACAGCACTGAAACAGGCCCTTCGGTCCACCGAGTCTGTGCCGACCATCAACCAACAACTTATACTAATCCTACACGAATCCCATATTCCAATAACATCCCCACCGGTCCCTATACTAGGGGCAATTTATAATGGCCAATTAACCTACCAACCTGCAAGTCTTTGGCATGTGGGAGGAAACCAGAGCACACGGAGGAAACCCACGCAGACACAGAGAGAACTTGCAAACTCCGCACATGCAGTACCCAGAATCGAACCGGTTCCCTGGAGCTGTGAGGCTTCAGTGCTGATCACTGCACCACTGTGCCGCCCAGTGTGTATCTGTGTTTCTGGGTGTCAGTGTATGTCTTTGTTACTAGGTGTCAGTGTGTGTCTGTGTTACTGGGTGTCAGTGTGTTTGTTTGTCTTACTTGGTGTCAGTGTGTGTCTGTGTTACTAGGTGTAAGTGTGTGTCTTTGTTACTTGGTGTCCGTGTGTGTCTGTGTTACTGGGTATCAGTGTATGTCTTTGTGACTTGGTGTCAGTGTATGTCTTTCTTACTGGGTGTCAGTGTCTCTCTTTGTGACTTGGTGTCAGTGTATGTCTTTGTTACTGGGTGTCAGTGTCTGTCTTTGTGACTTGGTATCAGTGTATGTCTTTGTTACTTGGTGTAAGTGTGTGTCTGTGTTCCTTGGTATCAGTGTATGTCTTTGTTACTTGGTGTCAGTGTATGTCTTTGTTACTGGGTGTCAGTGTGTGTCTTTGTGACTTGGTGTCAGTGTATGTCTTTGATACTTGGTTTCAGTGTATGCCAAAAGTCTTGGTGTAAGTGTATGTCTTTGTTACTTTGTGTAATTTTCTGTCTCTGTTACAGGGTGTAAGTGCATGTCTTTGTTACTGGGTGTCAGTGTGTGTCTGTGTTACTGAGTATCGGTGTATGTCTTTGTGACTTGGTATCAGTGTATGTCTTTGTTACTGGGTGTCAGTGTGTGTCTGTGTTCCTGGGTATCAGTGTATGTCTTTGTGACTTGGTGTCAGTGTATGTCTTTGTTACTGGGTGTCGGTGTGTGTCTTTGTGACTTGGTGTCAGTGTATGTTTTTGTTACTTGGTGTAAGTGTGTGTCTGTGATACTGGGTATCAGTGTATGTCTTTGTTACTTGGTGTCAGTTTATGTCTTTGTTACTTGGTGTAAGTGTATGTCTTTGTTACTCGGTGTCAGTGTATGTGTTTGTGACTTGTTGTCAGTGGATGTCTTTGTTACTGGGTGTCAGTGTATGTCTTTGTTACTTGGTGTAAGTGTATGTCAAAATACATGGTGTAAGTGTATGTCTGCGTTACTTGGTGTTAGTGTATGTCTTTGTTACTTGGTGTAAGTGTGCGTCTGTGTTACTGGGTATCAGTGTATGTCTTTGTTACTGGCTGTCAGTGTATGTCTTTGCGACTTGGTGTCAGTGTATGTCTTTGTTACTTGGTGCAAGTGTGTGTCTGTATTACTGGGTATCAGTGTATGTCTTTGATACTTCGTGTCAGTTTATGTCTTTGTTCCTGGGTGTCAGTGTGTGTCTTTGTGACTTGGTGCCAGTGTACGTCTTTGTGACTTGGTGTCAGTGTGTGTCTGTGTTACTTGGTGTAAGTGTGTGTCTTTATAACTTGGTGTCCGTGTGTGTCTGTGTTACTGGGTGTCAGTGCATGTCTTTGTTACTGGGTGTCAGTGTATGTCTTTGTTACTTGGTGTAAGTGTGTGTCTGTGTTACTGGGTATCAGTGTGTGTCTTTGTTTCTTGGTGCAAGTGTGTGTCTGTCTTATTGGGTATCAGTGTATGTCTTTGTTAATGGGTAACAGTGTATGTCTTTGTGACTTGGTGTCAGTGTATGTCTTTGTTACTGGGTGTCAGTGTCTGTCTTTGTGACTTGGTGTCAGTGTATGTCTTTGTTACTTGGTGTAAGTGTGTGTCTGTGTTAATTGGTATCAGTGTATGTCTTTGTCACTTGGTGTCAGTGTATGTCTTTGTTACTGGGTGTCAGTGTGTGTTTTTGTGACTTGGTGTCAGTGTATGTCTTTGATACTTAGTGTCAGTGTATGTCAAAATTCTTGGTGTAAGTGTATGTCTGTGTTACTTGGTGTTAGTGTATGTCTTTGTTACTTGGTGTAAGTGCGCGTCTGTGTTACTGGGTATCAGTGTATGTCTTTGTTAGTGGGTATCAGTGTATGTCTTTGCGACTTGGTGTCAGTGTATGTCTTTGTTACTTGGTGTAAGTGTATGTCAAAATACTTGGTGTAAGTGTATGTCTGTGTTACTTGGTGTTAGTGTATGTCTTTGTTACTTGGTGTAAGTGCGCGTCTGTGTTACTGGGTATCAGTGTATGTCTTTGTTAGTGGGTATCAGTGTATGTCTTTGCGACTTGGTGTCAGTGTATGTCTTTGTTACTTGGTGCAAGTGTGTGTCTGTATTACTGGGTATCAGTGTATGTCTTTGATACTTCGTGTCAGTGTATGTCTTTGTTCCTGGGTGTCAGTGTGTGTCTTTGTGACATGGTGCCAGTGTACGTCTTTGTGACTTGGTGTCAGTGTGTGTCTGTGTTACTTGGTGTAAGTGTGTGTCTTTCTAACTTGGTGTCCGTGTGTGTCTGTGTTACTGGTTGTCAGTGCATGTCTTTGTTACTGGGTGTCAGTGTATGTCTTTGTTACTTGGTGTAAGTGTGTGTCTGGGTTACTGGGTATCAGTGTGTGTCTTTGTTACTTGGTGTAAGTGTGTGTCTGTCTTATTGGGTATCAGTGTATGTCTTTGTGACTTGGTGTCAGTGTGTGTCTGTGTTACTGGGTATCAGTGTGTGTCTTTGTTACTTGGTGTAAGTGTGTGTCTGTCTTATTGGGTATCAGTGTATGTCTTTGTGACTTGGTGTCAGTGTATGTCTTTGTTACTGGGTGTCAGTGTCTGTCTTTGTGACTTGGTGTCAGTGTATGTCTTTGTTACTTGGTGTAAGTGTCTGTCTGTGTTAATTGGTATCAGTGTATGTCTTTGTTACTTGGTGTCAGTGTATGTCTTTGATAGGTAGTGTCAGTGTATGTCAAAATTCTTGGTGTAAGTGTATGTCTTTGTTACTTGGTGTAATTGTCTGTCTCTGTTACTTGGTGTAAGTGTATGTCTTTGTTACTGGGTGTCAGTGTTTCTCTGTGTTACTGGGTATCAGTGAATGTCTTTGTGACTTGATATCATTGTATGTCTTTGTTATTGGGTGTCAGTGTGTGTCTGTGTTCCTGTGTATCAGTGTATGTGTTTGTGACTTGGTGTCAGTGTATGTCTTTGTTACTGGGTGTCAGTGTATGTCTTTGTGACTTGGTGTCAGTGTATGTCTTTGTTACTGTGTGTCAGTGTCTGTCTTTGTGACTTGGTGTCAGTGTATGTCTTTGTTACTTGGTGTAAGAATGTGTCTGTGTTAATTGGTATCAGTGTATGTCTTTGTTACTTGGTGTCAGTGTATGTCTTTGTTACTGGGTGTCAGTGTGTGTTTTTGTGACTTGGTGTAAGTGTATGTCTTTGTTACTTGGTGTAATTGTCTGTCTCTGTTAATTGGTGTAAGTGTATGTCTTTGTTACTGGGTGTCAGTGTGTGTCTGTGTTACTGGGTATCAGTGTATGTCTTATTGACTTGGTATCAGTGTATGTCTTTGTTACTGGGTGTCAGTGTGTGTCTGTGTTCCTGTGTATCAGTGTATGTCTTTGTGACTTGGTGTCAGTGTATGTCTTTGTTACTGGGTGTAAGTGTGTGTCTTTGTGACTTGGTGTCAGTGTATGTCTTTGTTACTTGGTGTAAGTGTGTGTCTGTGATACTGGGTATCAGTGTATGTCTTTGTTACTTGGTGTCAGTTTATGTCTTTGTTACTTGGTGGAAGTGTATGTCTTTGTTACTTGGTGTCAGTGTATGTGTTTGTGACTTGTTGTCAGTGGATGTCTTTGCTACTGGGTGTCAGTGTATGTCTTTGTTACTTGGTGTAAGTGTATGTCAAAATACTTGGTCTAAGTGTATGTCTGTGTTACCTGGTGTAAGTGTATGTCTTTGTTACTTGGTGTAAGTGTGCGTCTGTGTTACTGGGTATCAGTGTTTGTCTTTGTTACTGGGTATCAGTGTATGTCTTTGTGACTTGGTGTCAGAGCATGTCTTTGTTACTGGCTGTCAGTGTGTGTCTTTGTGACTTGGTGTCAGTGTATGTCTTTGTTACTTGGTGTAAGTGTGTGTCTGTATTACTGGGTATCAGTGTATGTCTTTGATACTTCGTGTCAGTGCATGTCTTTGTTACTGGGTGTCAGTGTGTGTCTTTGTGACTTGGTGCCAGTGTACGTCTTTGTTACTTGATGTAAGTGTATGTCTGTGTTACTGGGTATCAGTGTATGTCTTTGTTACTTGGTGTCAGTGTATGTCAAAATGCTTGGTGTAAGTGTATGTCTTTGTTACTTGTTGTAATTGCCTGTCTTTGTTACTTGGTGTCAGTGTATGTCTGTGTTACTTGGTGTAAGTGTGTGTCTTTGTTATTTCTTGTCAGTGTATGTTTTTGTTACTTGGTGTAATTATGTGTCTTTGTTACTTGGTGTCAGTGTGTGTCTGTGTTCCTGGGTGTCAGTGTTTGTCTTTGTTACTTGGTGTAAGTCTATGTCTTTGTCAGTTGGTGTCAGTGTATGTGTTTGTGACTTGTTGTCAGTGGATTTCTTTGTTCCTGGATGTCAGTGTATGTCTTTGTTACTTGGTGTAAGTGTATGTCAAAATACTTGGTGTAAGTGGATGTCTGTGTTACATGGTGTCAGTGTATGTCTTTGTTACTTGGTGTAAGTGTGCGTCTGTGTTACTGGGTATCAGTGTATGTCTTTGTTACTTGGTGTCAGTGCATGTCTTTGTTACTTGGTGTAAGTGTGTGTCTGTGTTACTGGGTATCAGTGTATGTCCTTGTTACTTGGTGGCAGTGTATGTCAAAATACTTGGTGTAAGTGCATGTCTTTGTTACTGGGTGTCAGTGTATGTCTTTGTTACTTGGTGTCAGTGGATTTCATTGTTACTTGGTGTAAGTGTATGTCTTTTATATTGGTGTCAGTGTCTGTCTGTGTTACTTGGTGTAAGTATGTGTCTTTGTTACTTGGTGCAAGAGTATGTATTTGTTACTTGGTGTAAGTGTGCGTCTGTGTCACTGGGTATCAGTGTATGTCTTTGTTACTGGGTATCAGTGTATGTCTTTGTGACTTTGTGTCAGTTTATGTCTTTGTTACTGGGTGTCAGTGTGTGTCTTTGTGACTTGGTGTCAGTGTATGTCTTTGTTACTTGGTGTAAGTGTGTGTCTGTGTTACTGGGTATCAGTGTATGTCTTTGTTACTTGGTGTCAGTGTATGTCTTTGTTACTGGGTGTCAGTGTGTTTCTTTGTGACTTGGTGTCAGTGTATGTCTTTGTTACTTGGTGTAAGTGTGTGTCTTTGTTACTGTGTATCAGTGTATGTCCTTGTTACTTGGTGGCAGTGTATGTCAAAATACTTGGTGTAAGTGTATGTCTTTGTTACTTGGTGTAAGTGTATGTCTTTGTTACTTGGTGTAAGTGTGTGTCTTTGTTACTTGGTGTCAGTGTGTGTCTGTGTTCCTGGGTGTCAGTGTATGTCTTTGTTACTTGGTGTCAGTGGATTTCTTTGTTACTGGTTGTCAGTGTATGTCTTTGTTACTTGGTGTAAGTGTATGTCAAAATACTTGGTGTAGGTGTATGTCTGTGTTACTTGGTGTAAGTATATGTCTTTGTTACTTTGTGTAAGTGTGCGTCTGTGTTACTGGGTATCAGTGTATGTCTTTGTTACTTGGTGTCATTGTATGTATTTGTTACTTGGTATAAGTATGCGTCTGTGTTACTGGGTATCAGTGTATGTCTTTGTTACTTGGTGTCAGTGTATGCCTTTGTTACTTGGTGTAAGTGTGTGTCTGTGTTACTGGGTGTCAGTGTGTGTCTGTGTTACTGGGTGTCAGTGCATGTCTTTGTTACTTGGTGTCAGTGTATGTCTTTGTTACTTGGTGTAAGTGTGTGTCTGTGTTACTGGGTATCAGTGTGTGTCTTTGTTACTTGGTGTATGTGTGTGTCTGTCTTACTGGGTATCAGTGTATGTCTTTGTTACTGGGTATCAGTGTATGTCTTTGTGACTTGGTGTCAGTGTATGTCTTTGTTACTGGGTGTCAGTGTCTGTCTTTGTTACTTGGTGTCAGTGTATGTCTTTGTTACTTGGTGTAAGTGTGTGTCTGTCTTACTGGGTATCAGTGTATGTCTTTGTTACTGGGTATCAGTGTATGTCTTTGTGACTTGGTGTCAGTGTATGTCTTTGTTACTGGGTGTCAGTGTCTGTCTTTGTGACTTGGTGTCAGTGTATGTCTTTGTTACTTGGTGTAAGTTTGTGTCTGTGTTACTGGGTGTCAGTGTGTGTCTCTGTGACTTGGTGTCAGTGTATGTCTTTGTTACTTGGTGTAAGTGTGTGTCTGTGTTAATTGGTGTAATTGTCTGTCTCTGTTACTTGGTGTAAGTGTATGTCTTTGTTACTGGGTGTCAATGTCTATCTTTGTGACTTGGTGTCAGTGTATGTCTTTGTTACTGGGTGTCAGTGTGTTTCTTTGTGACTTGGTGTCAGTGTATGTCTTTGTTACTTGGTGTAAGTGTGTGTCTTTGTTACTGTGTATCAGTGTATGTCCTTGTTACTTGGTGGCAGTGTATGTCAAAATACTTGGTGTAAGTGTATGTCTTTGTTACTTGGTGTAAGTGTATGTCTTTGTTACTTGGTGTAAGTGTGTGTCTTTGTTACTTGGTGTCAGTGTGTGTCTGTGTTCCTGGGTGTCAGTGTATGTCTTTGTTACTTGGTGTCAGTGGATTTCTTTGTTACTGGTTGTCAGTGTATGTCTTTGTTACTTGGTGTAAGTGTATGTCAAAATACTTGGTGTAGGTGTATGTCTGTGTTACTTGGTGTAAGTATATGTCTTTGTTACTTTGTGTAAGTGTGCGTCTGTGTTACTGGGTATCAGTGTATGTCTTTGTTACTTGGTGTCATTGTATGTATTTGTTACTTGGTATAAGTATGCGTCTGTGTTACTGGGTATCAGTGTATGTCTTTGTTACTTGGTGTCAGTGTATGCCTTTGTTACTTGGTGTAAGTGTGTGTCTGTGTTACTGGGTGTCAGTGTGTGTCTGTGTTACTGGGTGTCAGTGCATGTCTTTGTTACTTGGTGTCAGTGTATGTCTTTGTTACTTGGTGTAAGTGTGTGTCTGTGTTACTGGGTATCAGTGTGTGTCTTTGTTACTTGGTGTATGTGTGTGTCTGTCTTACTGGGTATCAGTGTATGTCTTTGTTACTGGGTATCAGTGTATGTCTTTGTGACTTGGTGTCAGTGTATGTCTTTGTTACTGGGTGTCAGTGTCTGTCTTTGTTACTTGGTGTCAGTGTATGTCTTTGTTACTTGGTGTAAGTGTGTGTCTGTCTTACTGGGTATCAGTGTATGTCTTTGTTACTGGGTATCAGTGTATGTCTTTGTGACTTGGTGTCAGTGTATGTCTTTGTTACTGGGTGTCAGTGTCTGTCTTTGTGACTTGGTGTCAGTGTATGTCTTTGTTACTTGGTGTAAGTTTGTGTCTGTGTTACTGGGTGTCAGTGTGTGTCTCTGTGACTTGGTGTCAGTGTATGTCTTTGTTACTTGGTGTAAGTGTGTGTCTGTGTTAATTGGTGTAATTGTCTGTCTCTGTTACTTGGTGTAAGTGTATGTCTTTGTTACTGGGTGTCAATGTCTATCTTTGTGACTTGGTGTCAGTGTATGTCTTTGTTACTTTGTGTAAGTGTGTGTCTTTGTTACAGGGTATCAGTGTATGTCTTTGTGACTTGGAATCGTGTATGTCTTTGTTACTGGGTGTCTGTGTGTGTCTGTGTTACTGGGTATTAGTGTATGTCTTTGTTACTTGGTATCAGTGTATGTCTTTGTTACTGGGTGTCAGTGTGTGTCTGTGTTCCTGGGTATCAGTGTATGTCTTTGTGACTTGGTGTCAGTGTATGTCTTTGTTACTGGGTGTCGGTGTGTGTCTTTGTGACTTGGTGTCAGTGTATGGCTTTGTTTCTTGGTGTAAGTGTGTGTCTGTGATACTGGGTATCAGTGTATGTCTTTGTTACTTGGTGTCAGTTTATGTCTTTGTTACTTGGTGTAAGTGTGTGTCTGTGATACTGGGTATCAGTGTATGTCTTTGTGACTTGGTGTCAGTGTATGTCTTTGTTACTTGTTGGAAGTGTGTGTCTGTGAAACTGGGTATCAGTGTATGTCTTTGTTACTTGGTGTCAGTGTAAGTGTTTGTGACTTGTTGTCAGTGTATGTCTTTGTTACTGGGTGTCAGTGTATGTCTTTGTTACTTGATGTAAGTGTATGTCAAAATACCTGGTGTAAGTGTATGTCTGTGTTACTTGGTGTAAGTGTATGTCTTTGTTACTGGGTGTCAGTGTGTGTCTTTGTGACTTGGTGCCAGTGTACGTCTTTGTTACTTTGTGTGAGTGTGTGTCTGTGTTACTGGGTATCAGTGTATGTCTTTGATACTTCGTGTCAGTGTATGTCTTTGTTTCTGGGTGTCAGCGTGTGTCTTTGTGACTTGGTGCCAGTGTACGTCTTTGTTACATGGTGTGAGTGTGTGTCTGTGTTACTGGGTATCAGTGTATGTGTTTGTTACTTGGTGTCAGTGTATGTCAAAATGCTTGGTGTAAGTGTATGTCTTTGTTACTTGTTGTTATTGCCTGTCTTTGTTACTTGGCGTCAGTGTATGTCTGTGTTACTTGGTGTAAGTGTGTGTCTTTGTTATTTCTTGTCAGTGTATGTTTTTGTTACTTGGAGTAATTATGTGTCTTTGTTACTTGGTGTCAGTGTGTGTCTGTGTCCCTGGGTCAGTGTTTGTCTTTGTTACTTGGTGTAAGTGTATGTCTTTGTCAGTTGGTGTCAGTGTATGTGTTTGTGACTTGGTGTAAGTGTATGTCAAAATACTTGGTGTAAGTGGATGTCTGTGTCACATGGTGTAAGTGTATGTCTTTGTTACTTGGTGTAAGTGTGCGTCTGTGTTACTGGGTATCAGTGTATGTCTTTGTTACTTGGTGTCAGTGTATGTCTTTGTTACTTGGTGTAAGTGTGTGTCTGTGTTACTGGGTATCAGTGTATGTCCTTGTTACTTGGTGGCGGTGTATGTCAAAATACTTGGCGTAAGTGTATGTCTTTGTTCCTGGTTGTCAGTGTATGTCTTTGTTACTTGGTGTCAGTGGATTTCTTTGTTACTGGGTGTCAGTGTATGTCTTTGTTACTTGGTGTAAGTGTATGTCAAAATACTTGGTGTAGGTGTATGTCTGTGTTACTTGGTGTAAGTGTATGTCTTTGTTACTTTGTGTAAGTGTGCGTCAGTGTTACTGGGTATCAGTGTATGTCTTTGTTACTTGGTGTCAGTGTATGTCTTTGTTACTTGGTATAAGTGTGCGTCTGTGTTACTGGGTATCAGTGTATGTCTTTGTTACTTGGTGTCAGTGTATGTCTTTGTTACTTGGTATAAGTGTGCGTCTGTGTTACTGGGTATCAGTGTATGTCTTTGTTACTTGGTTTCAGTGTATGTCTTTGTTACTTGGTGTAAGTGTGTGTCTGTGTTAACGGGGGTCAGTGTGTGTCTGTGTTACTGGGTGTCAGTGCATGTCTTTGTTACTGGGTGTCAGTGTATGTCTTTGTTACTTGGTGTAAGTGTGTGTCTGTGTTACTGGGTATCAGTGTGTGTCTTTGTTACTTGGTGTATGTGTGTGTCTGTCTGACTGGGTATCAGTGTATGTCTTTGTTACTGGGTATCAGTGTATGCCTTTGTGACTTGGTGCCAGTGTATGTCTTTGTTACTGGGTGTCAGTGTCTGTCTTTGTGACTTGGTGTCAGTGTATGTCTTTGTGACTTGGTGCCAGTGTATGCCTTTGTTACTGGGTGTCAGTGTCTGTCTTTGTGACTTAGTGTCAGTGTATGTCTTTGTTACTTGGTGTCAGTGTATGTCTTTGTTACTTGGTGTAAGTGTGTGTCTGTCTTTCTGGGTATCAGTGTATGTCTTTGCTACTGGGTATCAGTGTATGTCTTTGTGACTTGGTGTCAGTGTATGTCTTTGTTACTGGGTGTCAGTGTCTGTCTTTGTGACTTGGTGTCAGTGTATGTCTTTGTTACTTGGTGTAAGTGTTTGTCTGTGTTACTGGGTGTCAGTGTGTGTCTCTTTGACTTGGTGACAGTGTATGTCTTTGTTACTTGGTGTAAGTGTGTGTCTGTGTTACTTGGTGTAATTATCTGTCCCTGTTACTTGGTGTTAGTGTATGTCTTTGTTACTGGGTGTCAGTGTGTGTCTTTGTGACTTGCTGTCAGTGTATGTCTTTGTTACTTGGTGTAAGTGTGTGTCTGTGTTACTGTGTATCAGTGTATGTCCTTGTTACTTGGTGGCAGTGTATGTCAAAATACTTGGTGTAGTTGGATGTCTTTGTTACTTGGTGTAAGTGTGTGTCTTTGTTACTTGGTGTCAGTGTGTGTCTGTGTTCCTGGGTGTCAGTGTATGTCTTTGTTACTTGTTGTCAGTGGATTTCTTTGTTACTGGGTGTCAGTGTATGTCTTTGTTACTTGGTGTAAGTGTATGTCAAAATACTTGGTGTAGGTTTATGTCTGTGTTACTTGGTGTAAGTATATGTCTTTGTTACTTTGTGTAAGTGTGCGTCTGTGTTACTGGGTATCAGTGTATGTCTTTGTTACTTGGTGTCATTGTATGTCTTTGTTACTTGGTATAAGGGTGCGTCTGTGTTACTGGGTATCAGTGCATGTCTTTGTTGCTTGGTGTCAGTGTATGCCTTTGTTACTTGGTGTAAGTGTGTGTCTGTGTTACTGGGGGTCAGTGTGTGTCTGTGTTCCTGGGTGTCAGTGCATGTCTTTGTTACTGGGTGTCAGTGTATGTCTTTGTTACTTGGTGTCAGTGTATGTCTTTGTTACTTGGTGTAAGTGTGTGTCTGTGTTACTGGGTATCAGTGTGTGTCTTTGTTACTTGGTGTATGTGTGTGTCTGTCTTACTGGGTATCAGTGTATGTCTTTGTTACTGGGTGTCAGTGTCTGTCTTTGTGACTTGGTGTCAGTGTATGTCTTTGTTTCTTGGTGTCAGTGTATGTCTTTGTTACTTGGTGTAAGTGTGTGTCTGTCTTACTGGGTATCAGTGTATGTCTTTGTTACTGGGTATCAGTGTATGTCTTTGTGACTTGGTGTCAGTGTATGTCTTTGTTACTGGGTGTCAGTGTCTGTCTTTGTGACTTGGTGTCAGTGTAAGTCTTTGTTACTTGGTGTAAGTTTGTGTCTGTGTTACTGGGTGTCAGTGTGTGTCTCTGTGACTTGGTGTCAGTGTATGTCTTTGTTACTTGGTTTAAGTGTGTGTCTGTGTTGCTTGGTGTAATTGTCCGTCTCTGTTACTTGGTGTAAGTGTATGTCTTTGTTACTGGGTGTCAGTGTCTATCTTTGTGACTTGGTGTCAGTGTATGTCTTTGTTACTTGGTGTAAGTGTGTGTTTTTGTTACTGGGTTTCAGTGTATGTCTTTGTGACTTGGTATCAGTGTATGTCTTTGTTACTGGGTGTCTGTGTGTGTCTGTGTTACTGGGTATTAGTGTATGTCTTTGTTACTTGGTATCAGTGTATGTCTTTGTTACTGGGTGTCAGTGTGTGTCTGTGTTCCTGGGTATCAGTGTATATCTTTGTGACTTGGTGTCAGTGTATGTCTTTGTTACTGGGTGTCGGTGTGTGCCTTTGTGACTTGGTGTCAGTGTATGTCTTTGTTACTTGGTGTAAGTGTGTGTCTGTGATACTGGGTATCAGTGTATGTCTTTGTTACTTGGTGTCAGTTTATGTCTTTGTTACTTGGTGTAAGTGTATGTCTTTGTTACTTGGTGTCTGTGTATGTGTTTGTGACTTGTTATCAGTGGATGTCTTTGTTACTGGGTGTCAGTGTATGTCTTTGTTACTTGGTGTAAGTGTATGTCAAAATACTTGGTGCAACTGTATGTCTGTGTTACTTGGTGTAAGTGTATGTCTTTGTTACTTGGTGTAAGTGTGCGTCTGTGTTACTGGGTATCAGTGTATGTCTTTGTTACTGGGTATCAGTGTATGTCTTTGTGACTTGGTGTCAGTGTATGTCTTTGTTACTGGCTGTCAGTGTGTGTCTTTGTGATTTGGTGTCAGTGTATGTCTTTGTTACTTGGTGTAAGTGTGTGTCTGTATTACTGGGTATCAGTGTATGTCTTTGATACTTCGTGTCATTGTATGTCTTTGTTACTTGGTATAAGGGTGCGTCTGTGTTACTGGGTATCAGTGCATGTCTTTTTTACTTGGTGTCAGTGTATGCCTTTGTTACTTGGTGTAAGTGTGTGTCTGTGTTACTGGGGGTCAGTGTGTGTCTGTGTTACTGGGTGTCAGTGCATGTCTTTGTTACTGGGTGTCAGTGTATGTCTTTGTTACTTGGTGTCAGTGTATGTCTTTGTTACTTGGTGTAAGTGTGTGTCTGTGTTACTGGGTATCAGTGTGTGTCTTTGTTACTTGGTGTATGTGTGTGTCTGTCTTACTGGGTATCAGTGTATGTCTT
This sequence comes from Heterodontus francisci, assembly GCF_036365525.1. Lineage (NCBI taxonomy): Eukaryota > Metazoa > Chordata > Chondrichthyes > Heterodontiformes > Heterodontidae > Heterodontus > Heterodontus francisci. Next base: position 878,665 of record NW_027141364.1, on the reverse strand, counting down.
TGTTACTGGGTGTCAGTGTCTGTCTTTGTGACTTGGTGTCAGTGTATGTCTTTGTTTCTTGGTGTCAGTGTATGTCTTTGTTACTTGGTGTAAGTGTGTGTCTGTCTTACTGGGTATCAGTGTATGTCTTTGTTACTGGGTATCAGTGTATGTCTTTGTGACTTGGTGTCAGTGTATGTCTTTGTTACTGGGTGGCAGTGTCTGTCTTTGTGACTTGGTGTCAGTGTAAGTCTTTGTTACTTGGTGTAAGTTTGTGTCTGTGTTACTGGGTGTCAGTGTGTGTCTCTGTGACTTGGTGTCAGTGTATGTCTTTGTTACTTGGTGTAAGTGTGTGTCTGTGTTACTTGGTGTCATTGTCCATCTCTGTTACTTGGTGTAAGTGTATGTCTTTGTTACTGGGTGTCAGTGTCTATCTTTGTGACTTGGTGTCAGTGTATGTCTTTATTACTTGGTGTAAGTGTGTGTTTTTGTTACTGGGTATCAGTGTATGTCTTTGTGACTTGGTATCAGTGTATGTCTTTGTTACTGGGTGTCTGTGTGTGTCTGTGTTACTGGGTATTAGTGTATTTCTTTGTTACTTGGTATCAGTGTATGTCTTTGTTACTGGGTGTCAGTGTGTGTCTGTGTTCCTGGGTATCAGTGTATATCTTTGTGACTTGGTGTCAGTGTATGTCTTTGTTACTGGGTGTCGGTGTGTGCCTTTGTGACTTGGTGTCAGTGTATGTCTTTGTTACTTGGTGTAAGTGTGTGTCTGTGATACTGGGTATCAGTGTATGTCTTTGTTACTTGGTGTCAGTTTATGTCTTTGTTACTTGGTGTAAGTGTATGTCTTTGTTACTTGGTGTCAGTGTATGTGTTTGTGACTTGTTATCAGTGGATGTCTTTGTTACTGGGTGTCAGTGTATGTCTTTGTTACTTGGTGTAAGTGTATGTCAAAATACTTGGTGCAACTGTATGTCTGTGTTACTTGGTGTAAGTGTATGTCTTTGTTACTTGGTGTAAGTGTGCGTCTGTGTTACTGGGTATCAGTGTATGTCTTTGTTACTGGGTATCAGTGTATGTCTTTGTGACTTGGTGTCAGTGTATGTCTTTGTTACTGGCTGTCAGTGTGTGTCTTTGTGATTTGGTGTCAGTGTATGTCTTTGTTACTTGGTGTAAGTGTGTGTCTGTATTACTGGCTATCAGTGTATGTCTTTGATACTTCGTGTCAGTGTATGTCTTTGTTAATGGGTGTCAGTGTGTGTCTTTGTGACTTGGTGCCAGTGTACGTCTTTGTTACTTGGTGTAAGTGTGTGTCTGTGTTACTGGGTATCAATGTATGTCTTTGTTACTTGGTGTCAGTGTATGTCAAAATGCTTGGTGCAAGTGTATGTCTTTGTTACTTGTTGTAATTGCCTGTCTTTGTTACTTGGTGTCAGTGTATGTCTGTGTTACTTGGTGTAAGTGTGTGTCTTTGTTATTTCTTGTCAGTGTATGTTTTTGTTACTTGGTGTAATTATGTGTCTTTGTTACTTGGTGTCAGTGAGTGTCTGTGTTCCTGGGTGTCAGTGTTTGTCTTTGTTACTTGGTGTAAGTGTATGTCTTTGTCAGTAGGTGTCAGTGTATGTGTTTGTGACTTGTTGTCAGTGGATTTCTTTGTTACTGGGTATCAGTGTATGTCCTTGTTACTTGGTGGCAGTGTATGTCAAAGTACGTGGCGTAAGTGTCTGTCTTTGTTCCTGGGTGTCAGTGTATGTCTTTGTTACTTGGTGTCTGTGGATTTCTTTGTTACTGGGTGTCAGTGTATGTCTTTGTTACTTGGTGTAAGTGTATGTCAAAATACTTGGTGTAGGTGTATGTCTGTGTTACTTGGTGTAAGTGTATGTCTTTGTTACTTTGTGTAAGTCTGCGTCTGTGTTACTGGGTATCAGTGTATGTCTTTGTTACTTGGTGTCATTGTATGTCTTTGTTACTTGGCATAAGTGTGCGTCTGTGTTACTGGGTATCAGTGTATGTCTTTGTTACTCGGTGTCAGTGTATGTCTTTGTTACTTGGTGTAAGTGTGTGTCTGTGTTACAGGGGGTCAGTGTGTGTCTGTGTTACTTGGTGTATGTGTGTGTGTCTGTCTTACTGGGTATCAGTGTATGTCTTTGTTACTGGGTATCAGTGTATGTCTTTGTGACTTGGTGCCAGTGTATGTCTTTGTTACTGGGTGTCAGTGTCTGTCTTTGTGACTTGGTGTCAGTGTATGTCTTTGTTACTTGGTGTCAGTGTATGTCTTTGTTACTTGGTGTAAGTGTTTGTCTGTGTTACTGGGTGTCAGTGTGTGTCTCTGTGACTTGGTGTCAGTGTATGTCTTTGTTACTTGGTGTAAGTGTGTGTCTGTGTTACTTGGTGTAATTATCTGTCTCTGTTACTTGGTGTAAGTGTATGTATTTGTTACTGGGTGTCAGAGTCTGTCTTTGTGACTTGGTGTCAGTGTATGTCTTTGTTACTTGGTGTAAGTATGTGTCTGTGTTACTGGGTATCAGTGTATGTCTTTGTGACTTGGTATCAGTGTATGTCTTTGTTACTGGGTGTCTGTGTGTGTCTGTGTTACTGGGTATTAGTGTATGTCTTTGTTACTTGGTTTCAGTGTATGTCTTTGTTACTGGGTGTCAGTGTGTGTCTGTGTTCCTGGGTATCGGTGTATATCTTTGTGACTTGGTGTCAGTGTATGTCTTTGTTACTGGGTGTCGGTGTGTGCCTTTGTGACTTGGTGTCAGTGTATGTCTTTGTTACTTCGTGTAAGTGTGTGTCTGTGATACTGGGTATCAGTGTATGTCTTTGTTACTTGGTGTCAGTTTATGTCTTTGTTACTTGGTGTAAGTGTATGTCTTTGTTACTTGGTGTCAGTGTATGTGTTTGTGACTTGTTATCAGTGGATGTCTTTGTTACTGGGTGTCAGTGTATGTCTTTGTTACTTGGTGTAAGGGTATGTCAAAATACTTGGTGCAACTGTATGTCTGTGTTACTTGGTGTAAGTGTATGTCTTTGTAACTTGGTGTAGTGTGCGTCTGTGTTACTGGGTATCAGTGTATGTCTTTGTTACTGGGTATCAGTGTATGTCTTTGTGACTTGGTGTCAGTGTATGTCTTTGTTACTGGCTGTCAGTGTGTGTCTTTGTGATTTGGTGTCAGTGTATGTCTTTGTTACTTGGTGTAAGTGTGTGTCTGTATTACTGGCTATCAGTGTATGTCTTTGATACTTCGTGTCAGTGTATGTCTTTGTTAATGGGTGTCAGTGTGTGTCTTTGTGACTTGGTGCCAGTGTACGTCTTTGTTACTTGGTGTAAGTGTGTGTCTGTGTTACTGGGTATCATTGTATGTCTTTGTTACTTGGTGTCAGTGTATGTCAAAATGCTTGGTGTAAGTGTATGTCTTTGTTACTTGTTGTAATTGCCTGTCTTTGTTACTTGGTGTCAGTGTATGTCTGTGTTACTTGGTGTAAGTGCGTGTCTTTGTTATTTCTTGTCAGTGTATGTTTTTGTTACTTGGTGTAATTATGTGTCTTTGTTACTTGGTGTCAGTGTGTGTCTGTGTTCCTGGGTGTCAGTGTTTGTCTTTGTTACTTGGTGTAAGTGTATGTCTTTGTCAGTAGGTGTCAGTGTATGTGTTTGTGACTTGTTGTCAGTGGATTTCTTTGTTACTGGGTATCAGTGTATGTCCTTGTTACTTGGTGGCAGTGTATGTCAAAGTACGTGGCGTAAGTGTCTGTCTTTGTTCCTGGGTGTCAGTGTATGTCTTTGTTACTTGGTGCCTGTGGATTTCTTTGTTACTGGGTGTCAGTGTATGTCTTTGTTACTTGTTGTAAGTGTATGTCAAAATACTTGGTGTAGGTGTATGTCTGTGTTACTTGGTGTAAGTGTATGTCTTTGTTACTTTGTGTAAGTCTGCGTCTGTGTTACTGGGTATCAGTGTATGTCTTTGTTACTTTGTGTCATTGTATGTCTTTGTTACTTGGCATAAGTGTGCGTCTGTGTTACTGGGTATCAGTGTATGTCTTTGTTACTTGGTGTCAGTGTATGTCTTTGTTACTTGGTGTAAGTGTGTGTCTGTGTTACAGGGGGTCAGTGTGTGTCTGTGTTACTGGGTGTCAGTGCATGTCTTTGTTACTGGGTGTCAGTGTATGTCTCTGTTACTTGGTGTAAGTGTGTGTCTGTGTTACTGGGTATCAGTGTGTGTCTTTGTTCCTTGGTGTATGTGTGTGTGTCTGTCTTACTGGGTATCAGTGTATGTCTTTGTTACTGGGTATCAGTGTATGTCTTTGTGACTTGGTGCCAGTGTATGTCTTTGTTACTGGGTGTCAGTGTCTGTCTTTGTGACTTGGTGTCAGTGTATGTCTTTGTTACTTGGTGTCAGTGTATGTCTTTGTTACTTGGTGTAAGTGTGTGTCTGTCTTACTGGGTATCAGTGTATGTCTTTGTTACTGGGTATCAGTCTATGTCTTTGTGACTTGGTGTCAGTGTATGTCTTTGTTGCTGGGTGTCAGTGTCTGTCTTTGTGACTTGGTGTCAGTGTCTGTCTTTGTTACTTGGTGTAAGTGTTTGTCTGTGTTACTGGGTGTCAGTGTGTGTCTCTGTGACTTGGTGTCAGTGTGTGTCTTTGTTACTTGGTGTAAGTGTGTGTCTGTGTTACTTGGTGTAATTATCTGTCTCTGTTACTTGGTGTAAGTGTATGTCTTTGTTACTGGGTGTCAGTGTCTGTCTTTGTGACTTAGTGTCAGTGTATGTCTTTGTTACTTGGTATCAGTGTATGTCTTTGTTACTGGGTGTCAGTGTGTGTCTGTGTTACTGGGTATTAGTGTATGTCTTTGTGACTTGGTGTCAGTGTATGTCTTTGTTACTGGGTGTCGGTGTGTGTCTTTGTGATTTGGTGTCAGTGTATGTCTTTGTTACTTGGTGTCAGTGTATGTCTTTGTTACTTGGTGTAAGTGTGTGCCTGTGATACTGGGTATCAGTGTATGTCTTTGTTACTTGGTGTCAGTTTATGTCTTTGTTACTTGGTGTAAGTGTATGTCTTTGTTACTTGGTGTCAGTGTATGTGTTTGTGACTTGTTGTCAGTGGATGTCTTTGTTACTGGGTATCAGTGTATGTCTTTGTTACTTGGTGTAAGTGTATGTCAAAATACTTGGTGTAAGTGTATGTCTGTGTTACTTGGTGTAAGTGTATGTCTTTGTTACTTGGTGTAAGTGTGCGTCTGTGTTACTGGGTATCAGTGTATGTCTTTGTTACTGGGTATCAGTGTATGTCTTTGTGACTTGGTGTCAGTGCAAGTCTTTGTTACTGGCTGTCAGTGTGTGTCTTTGTGACTTGGTGTCAGTGTATGTCTTTGTTACTTGGTGTAAGTGTGTGTCTGTATTACTGGGTATCAGTGTATGTCTTTGATACTTCGTGTCAGTGTATGTCTTTGTTACTGGGTGTCAGTGTGTGTCTTTGTGACTTGGTGCCAGTGTACGTCTTTGTTACTTGGTGTAAGTGTGTGTCTGTGTTACTGGGTATCAGTGTATGTCTTTGTTACTTGGTGTCAGTGTATGTCTTTGCTACTTGTTGTAATTGCCTGTCTTTGTTACTTGGTGTCAGTGTATGTCTGTGTTACTTGGTGTAAGTGTGTGTCTTTGTTATTTCTAGTCAGTGTATGTTTTTGTTCCTTGGTGTAATTATGTGTCTTTGTTACTTGGTGTCAGTGTGTGTCTGTGTTCCTGTGTGTCAGTGTTTGTCTTTGTTACTTGGTGTAAGTGTATGTCTTTGTCAGTTGGTGTCAGTGTATGTGTTTGTGACTTATTGTCAGTGGATTTCTTTGTTACTGGGTGTCAGTATGTCTTTGTTACTTGGTGTAAGTGTATGTCAAAATACTTGGTGTAAGTGTATGTCTCTGTTACATGGTGTAAGTGTATGTCTTTGTTACTTGGTGTAAGTGTGCGTCTGTGTTACTGGGTATCAGTGTATGTCTTTGTTACTTGGTGTCAGTGTAAGTCTTTGTTACTTGGTGTAAGTGTGTGTCTGTGTTACTGGGTATCAGTGTATGTCTGTGTTACTGGGGGTTATTGTGTGTTTCTAACTGGGTGTCAGTGTGTGTCTGTGTTACTGGGTATCAATGTATGTCTTTGTTACTTCGTGTAAGTGTATGTCTTTTTTACTTGTTGTCAGTTTATGTATTTGTGACTTGGTGTCATTGTATGTCTTAGTTACTGGGTGTCAGTGTATGTCTTAGTTACTGGATGTCAGTTTGTGTCTGTGTTACTGGGTATCAGTGTATGTCTTTGTGACTTGGTATCAGTGCATGTCTTTTTTACTTGGTGTAAGTGTGTGTCTGTGTTACTGGGGGTCAGTGTGTGTCTGTGTTACTGGGTGTCAGTGCATGTCTTTGTTACTGGGTGTCAGTGTGTGTCTTTGTTACTTGGTGTATGTGTGTGTCTGTCTTACTGGGTATCAGTGTATGTCTTTGTTACTGGGTATCAGTGTATGTCTTTGTGACTTGGTGCCAGTGTTTGTCTTTGTTACTGGGTGTCAGTGTCTGTCTTTGTGACTTGGTGTCAGTGTATTTCTTTGTTACTTGGTGTCAGTGTATGTCTTTGTTACTTGGTGTAAGTGTGTGTCTGTCTTACTGGGTATCAGTGTATGTCTTTGTTACTGGGTATCAGTGCATGTCTTTGTGACTTGGTGTCAGTGTCTGTCTTTGTTACTGGGTGTCAGTGTCTGTCTTTGTGACTTGGTGTCAGCGTATGTCTTTGTTACTTGGTGTAAGTATGTTTCTGTGTTACTGGGTATCAGTGTATGTCTTTGTGACTTGGTATCAGTGTATGTCTTTGTTACTAGGTGTCAGTGTGTGTCTGTGTTACTGGGTATCAGTGTATGTCTTTGTTACTTGGTATCAGTGTATGTCTTTGTTACTGGGTGTCAGTATGTGTCTGTGTTCCTGGGTATCAGTGTATGTCTTTGTGACTTGGTGTCAGTGTATGTCTTTGTTACTGGGTGTCGGTGTGTGTCTTTGTGTCTTGGTGTCAGTGTATGTCTTTGTTACTTGCTGTAAGTGTGTGTCTGTGATACTGGGTATCAGTGTATGTCTTTGTTACTTGGTGTCAGTTTATGTCTTTGTTACTTCGTGTAAGTGTATGTCTTTGTTACTTGGTGTCAGTGTATGTGTTTGTGACTTGCTGTCAGTGGATGTCTTTGTTACTGGGTGTCAGTGTATGTCTTTGTTACTTGGTGTAAGTGTATGTCAAAATACTTGGTGTAAGTGGATGTCTGTGTTACATGGTGTAAGTGTATGTCTTTGTTACTTGGTGTAAGTGTGCGTCTGTGTTACTGGGTATCAGTGTATGTCTTTGTTACATGGTGTCAGTGTCTGTCTTTGTTACTTGGTGTAAGTGAGTGTCTGTGTTACTGGGTATCAGTGTATGTCCTTGTTACTTGGTGGCAGTGTATGTCAAAATACTTGGCGTAAGTGTATGTCTTTGTTCCTGGGTGTCAGTGTATGTCTTTGTTACTTGGTGTCAGTGGATTTCTTTGTTACTGGGTGTCAGTGTATGTCTTTGTTACTTGGTGTAAGTGTATGTCAAAATACTTGGTGTAGGTGTATGTCTGTGTTACTTGGTGTAAGTGTATGTCTTTGTTACTTTGTGTAAGTGTGCGTCTGTGTTACTGGGTATCACTGTATGTCTTTGTTACTTGGTGTCATTGTATGTCTTTGTTACTTGGTATAAGTGTGCGTCTGTGTTACTGGGTATCAGTGCATGTCTTTGTTACTTCGTGTCAGTGTATGTCTTTGTTACTTGGTGTAAGTGTGTGTCTGTGTTACTGGGGGTCAGTGTGTGTCTGTGTTACTGGGTGTCAGTGCATGTCTTTGTTACTGGGTGTCAGTGTAAGTCTTTGTTACTTGGTGTAAGTGTGTGTCCGTGTTACTGGGTATCAGTGTGTGTCTTTGTTACTTGGTGTATGTGTGTGTCTGTCTTACTGGGTATCAGTGTATGTCTTTGTTACTGGGTATCAGCGTATGTCTTTGTGACTTGCTGCCAGTGTATGTCTTTGTTACTGGGTGTCAGTGTCTGTCTTTGTGACTTGGTGTCAGTGTATGTCTTTGTTAATTGATGTCAGTGTATGTCTTTGTTACTTGGTGTAAGTGTGTGTCTGTCTTACTGGGTATCAGAGTATGTCTTTGTTACTGGGTATCAGTGTATGTCTTTGTGACTTGGTGTCAGTGTATGTCTTTGTTACTGGGTGTCAGTGTCTGTCTTTGTGACTTGGTGTCAGTGTATGTCTTTGTTACTTGGTGTAAGTGCTTGTCTGTGTTACTGGGTGTCAGTGTGTGTCTCTGTGACTTGGTGTCAGTGTATGTTTTTGTTACTTGGTGTAAGTGTGTGTCTGTGTTACTTGGTGTAATTATCTGTCTCTGTTACTTGGTGTAAGTGTATGTCTTTGTTACAGGGTGTCAGAGTCTGTCTTTGTGACTTGGTGTCAGTGTATGTCTTTGTTACTTGGTGTAAGTATGTGTCTGTGTTACTGGGTATCAGTGTATGTCTTTGTGACTTGGTATCAATGTATGTCTTTGTTACTTGGTGTAAGTGTGCGTCTGTGTTACTGGGTATCAGTGTATGTCTTTGTTACTGGGTATCAATGTATGTCTTTGTGACTTGGTATCAGTGCAAATCTTTGTTACTGGCTGTCAGTGTGTGTCTTTGTGACTTGGTGTCAGTGTATGTCTTTGTTACTTGGTGTATGTGTGTGTCTGTATTACTGGGTATCAGTGTATGTCTTTGATACATCGTGTCAGTGTATGTCTTTGTTACTGGGTGTCAGTGTGTGTCTTTGTGACTTGGTGCCAGTGTACGTCTTTGTTACTTGGTGTAAGTGTGTGTCTGTGTAACTGGGTATCAGTGTATGTCTTTGTTACTTGGTGTCAGTGTATGTCTTTGTTACTTGTTGTAATTGCCTGTCTTTGTTACTTGGTGTCAGTGTATGTCTGTGTTACTTGGTGTAAGTGTGTGTCTTTGTTATTTCTTGTCAGTGTATGTTTTTGTTACTTGGTGTAATTATGTGTCTTTGTTACTTGGTGTCAGTGTGTGTCTGTGTTCCTGGGTGTCAGTGTTTGTCTTTGTTACTTGGTGTAAGTGTATGTCTTTGTCAGTTGGTGTCAGTGTATGTGTTTGTGACTTATTGTCAGTGGATTTCTTTGTTACTGGGTGTCAGTATGTCTTTGTTACTTGGTGTAAGTGTATGTCAAAATACTTGGTGTAAGTGTATGTCTGTGTTACATGGTGTAAGTGTATGTCTTTGTTACTTGGTGTAAGTGTGCGTCTGTGTTACTGGGTATCAGTGTATGTCTTTATTACTTGGTGTCAGTGTATGTCTTTGTTACTTGGTGTAAGTGTGTGTCTGTGTTACTGGGTATCAGTGTATGTCTGTGTTACTGGGGGTTATTGTGTGTTTCTCACTGGGTGTCAGTGTGTGTCTGTGTTACTGGGTATCAATGTATGTCTTTGTTACTTCGTGTAAGTGTATGTCTTTTTTACTTGGTGTCAGTGTATGTATTTGTGACTTGGTGTCATTGTATGTCTTAGTTACTGGGTGTCAGTGTATGTCTTTGTTACTGGTTGTCAGTGTGTGTCTGTGTTACTGGGTATCAATGTATGTCTTTGTTACTTCGTGTAAGTGTATGTCTTTTTTACTTGGTGTCAGTGTATGTATTTGTGACCTGGTGTCATTGTATGTCTTAGTTACTGGGTATCAGTGTATGTCTTTGTGACTTGGTATCAGTGTATGTCTTTTTTACTTGGTGTAAGTGTGTGTCTGTGTTACTGGGGGTCAGTGTGTGTCTGTGTTACTGGGTGTCAGTGTCTGTCTTTGTGACTTGGTGTCAGTGTATGTCTTTGTTACTTGGTGTCAGTGTATGTCTTTGTTACTTGGTGTAAGTGCGTGTCTGTCTTACTGGGTATCAGTGTATGTCTTTGTTACTGGGTATCAGTGCATGTCTTTGTGTCTTGGTGTCAGTGTCTGTCTTTGTTACTGGGTGTCAGTGTCTGTCTTTGTGACTTGGTGTCAGTGTATGTCTTTGTTACTTGGTGTAAGTGTGTGTCTGTGTTACTGGGTGTCAGTGTGTGTCTGTGTTACTGGGTGTCAGTGTCTGTCTTTGTGACTTGGTGTCAGTGTATGTCTTTGTTACTTGGTGTCAGTGTATGTCTTTGTTACTTGGTGTAAGTGTTGGTCTGTCTTACTGGGTATCAGTGTATGTCTTTGTTACTGGGTATCAGTGTATGTCTTTGTGACTTGGTGTCAGTTTCTGTCTTTGTTACTGGGTGTCAGTGTCTGTCTTTGTGACTTGGTGTCAGTGTATGTCTTTGTTACTTGGTGTAAGTGTGTGTCTGTGTTACTGGGTGTCAGTGTGTGTCTCTGTGACTTGGTGTCAGTGTATGTCTTTGTTACTTGGTGTAAGTGTGTGTCTGTGTTACTTGGTGTAATTATCTGTTTCTGTTACTTGGTGTAAGTGTATGTCTTTGTTACTGGGTGTCAGTGTCTGTCTTTGTGACTTGGTGTCAGTGTATGTCTTTGTTACTTGGTGTAAGTATGTGTCTGTGTTACTGGGTATCAGTGTATGTCTTTGTGACTTGGTATCAGAGTATGTCTTTGTTACTAGGTGTCAGTGTGTGTCTGTGTTACTGGGTATCAGTGTATGTCTTTGTTACTTGGTATCAGTGTATGTCTTTGTTACTGGGTGTCAGTGTGTGTCTGTGTTCCTGGGTATCAGTGTATGTCTTTGTGACTTGGTGTCAGTGTATGTCTTTGTTACTGGGTGTCGGTGTGTGTCTTTGTGACTTGGTGTCAGTGTATGTCTTTGTTACTTGGTGTAAGTGTGTGTCTGTGTTACTTGGTGTAATTATCTGTCTCTGTTACTTGGTGTAAGTGTATGTCTTTGTTACTGGGTGTCAGTGTCTGTCTTTGTGACTTGGTGTCAGTGTATGTCTTTGTTACTTGGTGTAAGTATGTGTCTGTGTTACTGGGTATCAGTGTATGTCTTTGTGACTTGGTATCAGTGTTAGTCTTTGTTACTGGGTGTCAGTGTGTGTCTGTGTTACTGGGTATTGGTGTATGTCTTTGTTACTTGGTATCAGTGTATGTCTTTGTTTCTGGGTGTCAGTGTGTGTCTGTGTTCCTGGGTATCAGTGTATGTCTTTGTGACTTGGAGTCAGTGTATGTCTTTGTTACTGGGTGTCGGTGTGTGTCTTTGTGACTTGGTGTCAGTGTATGTCTTTGTTACTTGGTGTTAGTGTGTGTCTGTGATACTGGGTATCAGTGTATGTCTTTGTTACTTGGTGTCAGTTTATGTCTTTGTTACTTCGTGTAAGTGTATGTCTTTGTTACTTGGTGTCAGTGTATGTGTTTGTGACTTGTTGTCAGTGGATGTCTTTGTTACTGGGTGTCAGTATATGTCTTTGTGACTTGGTGTAAGTGTATGTCAAAATAATTGGTGTAAGTGTATGTCTTTGTTACTTGGTGGAAGTGTGCGTCTGTGTTACTGGGTATCAGTGTATGTCTTTGTTACATGGTGTCAGTGTATGTCTTTGTTACTTGGTGTAAGTGAGTGTCTGTGTTACTGGGTATCAGTGTATGTCCTTGTTACTTGGTGGCAGTGTATGTCAAAATACTTGGCGTAAGTGTATGTCTTTGTTCCTGGGTGTCGGTGTATGTCTTTGTTACTTGGTGTCAGTGGATTTCTTTGTTACTGGGTGTCAGTGTATGTCTTTGTTACTTGGTGTCAGTGTATGTCTGTGTTAGTTGGTGTAAGTGTATGTCTTTGTAACATGGTGTAAGTGTGTGTCTGTGTTACTTGGTGTAAGTGTGTGTCTGTGTTCCTGGGTATCATTGCATGACTTTGTGACTTGGTGTCAGTGTATGTCTGTGTTACTTGGTGTAAGTGTGTGTCTGTGTTACTGGGTATCAGTGTATGTCTTTGTTACTTGATGTCAGTGTGTGTCTGTGCTACTTGGTGTAAGTGTGTGTCTTTGTTACTTGGTGTAAGTGTGTGTCTGTGTTACTTGGTGTAAGTGTGTGTCTGTGTTCCTGGGTATCAGTGTATGTCTGTGTTACTTGGTGTAAGTGTGTGTCTTTGTTACTTGGTGTCAGTGTTTGTCTGTGTTACTTGGTGTAAGTGTATGTCTTTGTTACTTGGTGTAAGCGTGTGTCTGTGTTACTTGGTGTAAGTGTGTGTCTGTGTTCCTGGGTATCAGTGTATGTCTGTGTTACTTGGTGTAAGTGTGTATCTGTTTTACTGGGTGTCAGTGTCTGTCTTTGATACTTGGTGTCAGTGTATGTCTGTGTTACTTGGTGTAAGTGTGTGTCTGTGTTACTGGGTGTCAGTGTGTGTCTGTGTTACTTGTTGTAAGTGTGTGTCTTTGTTACTTGGTGTCCGTGTGTGTCTGTGTTACTGGGTGTCAGTGTATGTCTTTGTTACTGGGTGTCAGTGTATGTCTTTGTTACTTGGTGCAAGTGTGTGTCTGTGTTACTGGGTATCAGTGTCTGTCTTTGTTACTTGATGCAAGTCTGTGTCTGTGATACTGGGTATCAGTGTATATCTTTGTTACATGGTGTCAGTGTCTGTCTTTGTTACTTGGTGTAAGTGAGTGTCTGTGTTACTGGGTATCAGTGTATGTCCTTGTTACTTGGTGGCAGTGTATGTCAAAATACTTGGCGTAAGTGTATGTCTTTGTTCCTGGGTGTCAGTGTATGTCTTTGTTACTTGGTGTCCGTGGATTTCTTTGTTACTGGGTGTCAGTGTATGTCTTTGTTACTTGGTGTAAGTGTATGTCAAAATACTTGGTGTAGGTGTATGTCTGTGTTACTTGGTGTAAGTGTATGTCTTTGTTACTTTGTGTAAGTGTGCGTCTGTGTTACTGGGTATCACTGTATGTCTTTGTTACTTGGTGTCATTGTATGTCTTTGTTACTTGGTATAAGTGTGCGTCTGTGTTACTGGGTATCAGTGCATGTCTTGGTTACTTCGTGTCAGTGTATGTCTTTGTTACTTGGTGTAAGTGTGTGTCTGTGTTACTGGGGGTCAGTGTGTGTCTGTGTTACTGGGTGTCAGTGCATGTCTTTGTTACTGGGTGTCAGTGTAAGTCTTTGTTACTTGGTGTAAGTGTGTGTCCGTGTTACTGGGTATCAGTGTGTGTCTTTGTTACTTGGTGTATGTGTGTGTCTGTCTTACTGGGTATCAGTGTATGTCTTTGTTACTGGGTATCAGTGTATGTCTTTGTGACTTGCTGCCAGTGTATGTCTTTGTTACTGGGTGTCAGTGTCTGTCTTTGTGACTTGGTGTCAGTGTATGTCTTTGTTACTTGATGTCAGTGTATGTCTTTGTTACTTGGTGTAAGTGTGTGTCTGTCTTACTGGGTATCAGAGTATGTCTTTGTTACTGGGTATCAGTGTATGTCTTTGTGACTTGGTGTCAGTGTATGTCTTTGTTACTGGGTGTCAGTGTCTGTCTTTGTGACTTGGTGTCAGTGTATGTCTTTGTTACTTGGTGTAAGTGTTTGTCTGTGTTACTGGGTGTCAGTGTGTGTCTCTGTGACTTGGTGTCAGTGTATGTTTTTGTTACTTGGTGTAAGTGTGTGTCTGTGTTACTTGGTGTAATTATCTGTCTCTGTTACTTGGTGTAAGTGTATGTCTTTGTTACTGGGTGTCAGAGTCTGTCTTTGTGACTTGGTGTCAGTGTATGTCTTTGTTACTTGGTGTAAGTATGTGTCTGTGTTGCTGGGTATCAGTGTATGTCTTTGTGACTTGGTATCAATGTATGTCTTTGTTACTGGGTGTCAGTGTGTGTCTGTGTTACTGGGTATTAGTGTATGTCTTTGTTACTTGGTATCAGTGTATGTCTTTGTTACTGGGTGTCAGTGTGTGTCTGTGTTCCTGGGTATCAGTGTATGTCTTTGTGACTTGGTGTCAGTGGATGTCTTTGTTACTGGGTGTCGGTGTGTGTCTTTGTGACTTGGTGTCAGTGTATGTCTTTGTTACTTGGTGTAAGTGTGTGCCTGTGATACTGGGTATCAGTGTATGTCTTTGTTACTTGGTGTCAGTTTATGTCTTTGTTACTTGGTGTAAGTGTATGTCTTTGTTGCTTGGTGTCAGTGTATGTGTTTGTGACTTGTTGTCAGTGGATGTCTTTGTTACTGGTTGTCAGTGTATGTCTTTGTTACTTGGTGTAAGTGTATGTCAAAATACTTGGTGTAAGTGTATGTCTGTGTTACTTGGTGTAAGTGTATGTCTTTGTTACTTGGTGTAAGTGTGCGTCTGTGTTACTGGGTATCAGTGTATGTCTTTGTTACTGGGTATCAATGTATGTCTTTGTGACTTGGTATCAGTGCAAGTCTTTGTTACTGGCTGTCAGTGTGTGTCTTTGTGACTTGGTGTCAGTGTATGTCTTTGTTACTTTGTGTATGTGTGTGTCTGTATTACTGGGTATCAGTGTATGTCTTTGATACATCGTGTCAGTGTATGTCTTTGTTACTGGGTGTCAGTGTGTGTCTTTGTGACTTGGTGCCAGTGTACGTCTTTGTTACTTGGTGTAAGTGTGTGTCTGTGTTACTGGGTATCAGTGTATGTCTTTGTTACTTGGTGTCAGTGTATGTCTTTGTTACTTGTTGTAATTGCCTGTCTTTGTTACTTGGTGTCAGTGTATGTCAGTGTTACTTGGTGTAAGTGTGTGTCTTTGTTATTTCTTGTCAGTGTATGTTTTTGTTACTTGGTGTAATTATGTGTCTTTGTTACTTGGTGTCAGTGTGTGTCTGTGTTCCTGGGTGTCAGTGTTTGTCTTTGTTACTTGGTGTAAGTGTAAGTCTTTGTCAGTTGGTGTCAGTGTATGTGTTTGTGACTTATTGTCAGTGGATTTCTTTGTTACTGGGTGTCAGTATGTCTTTGTTACTTGGTGTAAGTGTATGTCAAAATACTTGGTGTAATTGTATGTCTGTGTTACATGGTGTAAGTGTATGTCTTTGTTACTTGGTGTAAGTGTGCGTCTGTGTTACTGGGTATCAGTGTATGTCTTTGTTACTTGGTGTCAGTGTATGTCTTTGTTACTTGGTGTAAGTGTGTGTCTGTGTTACTGGGTATCAGTGTATGTCTGTGTTACTGGGGGTTATTGTGTGTTTCTCACTGGGTGTCAGTGTGTGTCTGTGTTACTGGGTATCAATGTATGTCTTTGTTACTTCGTGTAAGTGTATGTCTTTTTTACTTGGTGTCAGTGTATGTATTTGTGACTTGGTGTCATTGTATGTCTTATTTACTGGGTGTCAGTGTATGTCTTTGTTACTGGGTGTCAGTGTGTGTCTGTGTTACTGGGTATCAATGTATGTCTTTGTTACTTCGTGTAAGTGTATGTCTTTTTTACTTGGTGTCAGTGTATGTATTTGTGACCTGGTGTCATTGTATGTCTTAGTTACTGGGTATCAGTGTATGTCTTTGTGACTTGGTATCAGTGTATGTCTTTTTTACTTGGTGTAAGTGTGTGTCTGTGTTACTGGGGGTCAGTGTGTGTCTGTGTTACTGGGTGTCAGTGTCTGTCTTTGTGACTTGGTGTCAGTGTATGTCTTTGTTACTTGGTGTCAGTGTATGTCTTTGTTACTTGGTGTAAGTGTGTGTCTGTCTTACTGGGTATCAGTGTATGTCTTTGTTACTGGGTATCAGTGCATGTCTTTGTGTCTTGGTGTCAGTGTCTGTCTTTGTTACTGGGTGTCAGTGTCTGTCTTTGTGACTTGGTGTCAGTGTATGTCTTTGTTACTTGGTGTAAGTGTGTGTCTGTGTTACTGGGTGTCAGTGTGTGTCTGTGTTACTGGGTGTCAGTGTCTGTCTTTGTGACTTGGTGTCAGTGTATGTCTTTGTTACTTGGTGTCAGTGTATGTCTTTGTTACTTGGTGTAAGTGTGGGTCTGTCTTACTGGGTATCAGTGTATGTCTTTGTTACTGGGTATCAGTGTATGTCTTTGTGACTTGGTGTCAGTGTCTGTCTTTGTTACTGGGTGTCAGTGTCTGTCTTTGTGACTTGGTGTCAGTGTATGTCTTTGTTACTTGGTGTAAGTGTGTGTCTGTGTTACTGGGTGTCAGTGTGTGTCTCTGTGACTTGGTGTCAGTGTATGTCTTTGTTACTTGGTGTAAGTGTGTGTCTGTGTTACTTGGTGTAATTATCTGTTTCTGTTACTTGGTGTAAGTGTATGTCTTTGTTACTGGGTGTCAGTGTCTGTCTTTGTGACTTGGTGTCAGAGTATGTCTTTGTTACTAGGTGTCAGTGTGTGTCTGTGTTACTGGGTATCAGTGTATGTCTTTGTTACTTGGTATCAGTGTATGTCTTTGTTACTGGGTGTCAGTGTGTGTCTGTGTTCCTGGGTATCAGTGTATGTCTTTGTGACTTGGTGTCAGTGTATGTCTTTGTTACTGGGTGTCGGTGTGTGTCTTTGTGACTTGGTGTCAGTGTATGTCTTTGTTACTTGGTGTAAGTGTGTGTCTGTGTTACTTGGTGTAATTATCTGTCTCTGTTACTTGGTGTAAGTGTATGTCTTTGTTACTGGGTGTCAGTGTCTGTCTTTGTGACTTGGTGTCAGTGTATGTCTTTGTTACTTGGTGTAAGTATGTGTCTGTGTTACTGGGTATCAGTGTATGTCTTTGTGACTTGGTATCAGTGTTAGTCTTTGTTACTGGGTGTCAGTGTGTGTCTGTGTTACTGGGTATTGGTGTATGTCTTTGTTACTTGGTATCAGTGTATGTCTTTGTTTCTGGGTGTCAGTGTGTGTCTGTGTTCCTGGGTATCAGTGTATGTCTTTGTGACTTGGAGTCAGTGTATGTCTTTGTTACTGGGTGTCGGTGTGTGTCTTTGTGACTTGGTGTCAGTGTATGTCTTTGTTACTTGGTGTTAGTGTGTGTCTGTGATACTGGGTATCAGTGTATGTCTTTGTTACTTGGTGTCAGTTTATGTCTTTGTTACTTCGTGTAAGTGTATGTCTTTGTTACTTGGTGTCAGTGTATGTGTTTGTGACTTGTTGTCAGTGGATGTCTTTGTTACTGGGTGTCAGTATATGTCTTTGTGACTTGGTGTAAGTGTATGTCAAAATAATTGGTGTAAGTGTATGTCTTTGTTACTTGGTGGAAGTGTGCGTCTGTGTTACTGGGTATCAGTGTATGTCTTTGTTACATGGTGTCAGTGTATGTCTTTGTTACTTGGTGTAAGTGAGTGTCTGTGTTACTGGGTATCAGTGTATGTCCTTGTTACTTGGTGGCAGTGTATGTCAAAATACTTGGCGTAAGTGTATGTCTTTGTTCCTGGGTGTCGGTGTATGTCTTTGTTACTTGGTGTCAGTGGATTTCTTTGTTACTGGGTGTAAGTGTATGTCTTTGTAACATGGTGTAAGTGTGTGTCTGTGTTACTTGGTGTAAGTGTGTGTCTGTGTTCCTGGGTATCATTGCATGACTTTGTGACTTGGTGTCAGTGTATGTCTGTGTTACTTGGTGTAAGTGTGTGTCTGTGTTACTGGGTATCAGTGTATGTCTTTGTTACTTGATGTCAGTGTGTGTCTGTGCTACTTGGTGTAAGTGTGTGTCTTTGTTACTTGGTGTAAGTGTGTGTCTGTGTTACTTGGTGTAAGTGTGTGTCTGTGTTCCTGGGTATCAGTGTATGTCTGTGTTACTTGGTGTAAGTGTGTGTCTTTGTTACTTGGTGTCAGTGTTTGTCTGTGTTACTTGGTGTAAGTGTATGTCTTTGTTACTTGGTGTAAGTGTGTGTCTGTGTTACTTGGTGTAAGTGTGTGTCTGTGTTCCTGGGTATCAGTGTATGTCTGTGTTACTTGGTGTAAGTGTGTATCTGTTTTACTGGGTGTCAGTGTCTGTCTTTGATACTTGGTGTCAGTGTATGTCTGTGTTACTTGGTGTAAGTGTGTGTCTGTGTTACTGGGTGTCAGTGTGTGTCTGTGTTACTTGTTGTAAGTGTGTGTCTTTGTTACTTGGTGTCCGTGTGTGTCTGTGTTACTGGGTGTCAGTGTATGTCTTTGTTACTGGGTGTCAGTGTATGTCTTTGTTACTTGGTGCAAGTGTGTGTCTGTGTTACTGGGTATCAGTGTCTGTCTTTGTTACTTGGTGCAAGTCTGTGTCTGTGATACTGGGTATCAGTGTATATCTTTGTTACTTGGTGTCAGTGTATGTCAGTGTTACTTGGTGTAAGTGTGTGTATGTGTTACGGGGTATCAGTGTATGTCTTTGTTACTTGGTGTCAGTGTATGTCTGTGTTAGTTGGTGTAAGTGTCTGTCTTTGTTTCATTGTGTAAGTGTGTGTCTGGGTTACTTGGTGGATGTGTGTGTCTGTGTTCCTGGGTATCATTGTATGACTTTGTGACTTGGTGTCAGTGTATGTCTGTGTTACTTGGTGTAAGTGTGTGTCTGTGTTACTGGGTATCAGTGTATGTCTTTGTTACTTGACGTCAGTGTGTGGCTGTGTTACTTGTTGTAAGTGTGTGTCTTTGTTACGTGGTACCAGTGTATATCTGTGTTACTTGGTGCAGGTGTGTGTCTTTGTTACTTGGTGTAATTGTATGTCTTTGTTACTTGGTGTCAGTGTATGTCTTTGTTACTTGGTTTAAGTGTATGTCTTTGTTACTTGGTGTAAGTGTGTGTCTGTGTTACTTGGTGTAAGTGTGTGTCTGTGTTCCTGGGTTTCAGTGTATGTCTGTGTTACTTGGTGTAAGTGTGTGTCTGTTTTACTGGGCATCAGTGTCTGTCTTTGATACTTGGTGTCAGTGTATGTCTGTGTTACTTGGTGTAAGTGTGTGTCTGTGTTACTGGGTGTCAGTGTGTGACTGTGTTACTTGGTGTAAGTGTGTGTCTTTGTTACTTGCTGTCCGTGTGTGTCTGTGTTACTGGTTGTCAGTGTATGTCTTTGTTACTGGGTGTCAGTGTTTGTCTTTGTTACTTGGTGCAAGTGTGTGTCTGTGTTACTGGGTATCAGTGTTTGTCTTTGTTACTTGGTGCAAGTGTGTGTCTGTGTTACTGGGTATCAGTGTATGTCTTTGTGACTTGGTGTCAGTGTATGTCTTTGTTACTTGGTGTAACTGTGTGTCTTTGTTACTGGGTGTCAGTGTGTGCCTTTGTGACTTGGTGTCAGTGTATGTCTTTGTTACTTGGTGTCAGTGTATGTCTGTGTTACTTGGTGTAAGTGTGTGTATGTGTTACTGGGTATCAGTGTATGTCTTTGTGACTTGGTGTCAGTGTATGTCTTTGTGACTTGGTTTCATTTCATGTCTTTGTTACTTGGTGTAAGTGTGTGTCTGCGTTACTGGGTATCACTGTATGTCTGAGTTACTTGGTGTAAGTGTGTCTGTTTTACTGGGTATCAGTGTATGTCTTTGTGACTTGGTGATAGTGTATGTCTTTGTTACTATGTGTCAGTGTGTTTCTTTGTGACTTGGTGTCAGTGTATGTCTTTGTTACTTGGTGTAAGTGTGTGTCTGTGTTACTGGGTATCAGTGTATGTCTTTGTTACTTGGTGTCAGTGTAGATCAAAATACTTGGTGTAAGCGTATGTCTTTGTTACTTGGTGTAATTGTCTGTCTTTGTTACTTGGTGTATGTGTATGTCTTTGTTACTTGGTGTCAGTGTATGTCTTTGTTACTTGGTGTCAGTGTGTGTCTGTGTTACTGGGTATCAGTGTTTGTCTTTGTGACTTGGTGTCAGTGTATGTCTGTGTTACTTGGTGTAAGTGTGTGTCTGTGTTACTGGGTATCAGTGTTTGTCTTTGTGACTTGGTGGCAGTGTATGTCTGTGTTACTTGGTGTAAGTGTGTGTCTTTGTTACTTGGTACCAGTGTATATCTGTGTTACTTGGTGCAGGTGTATGTCTGTGTTACTTGGTGTATGTGTATGTCTTTGTTACTTGGTGTAAGTGTGTGTCTGTGTTACTTGGTGTAAGTGTGTGTCTGTGTTCCTGGGTTTCAGTGTTTGTCTGTGTTACTTGGTGTTAGTGTGTGTCTGTTTTACTGGGCATCAGTGTCTGTCTTTGATTCTTGGTGTCAGTGTATGTCTGTGTTACTTGGTGTAAGTGTGTGTCTGTGTTACTGGGTGTCAGTGTGTGACTGTGTTACTTGGTGTAAGTGTGTGTCTTTGTTACTTGCTGTCCGTGTGTGTCTGTGTTACTGGTTGTCAGTGTATGTCTTTGTTACTGGGTGTCAGTGTTTGTCTTTGTTACTTGGTGCAAGTGTGTGTCTGTGTTACTGGGTATCAGTGTCTGTCTTTGTTACTTGGTGCAAGTGTGTGTCTGTGTTACTGGGTATCAGTGTATGTCTTTGTTACTTGGTGTCAGTGTATGTCTGTGTTACTTGGTGTAAGTGTGTGTATGTGTTACTGGGTATCAGTGTATGTCTTTGTGACTTGGTGTCAGTGTATGTCTTTGTTACCTGGTGTAAGTGTGTGTCTTTGTTACTGGGTGTCAGTGTGTGTCTTTGTGACTTGGTATCAGTGCATGTCTTTGTTACTTGGTGTCAGTGTATGTCTGTGTTACTTGGTGTAAGTTTGTTTCTGTGTTAACGGGTATCAGTGTCTGTCTTTGTTACTTGGTGTAAGTGTGTGTCTGTGTTCCTGGGTATCAGTGTATGTCTTTGTGACTTGGTGTCAGTGTGTGTCTTTGTGACTGGGTATCAGTGCATGACTTTGTTACTTGGTGGAAGTGTATGTCTTTGTTACATGGTGTCCGTGTGTGTCTGTGTTACTGGGTGTCAGTGTATGTCTTTGTTACTGGGTGTCAGTGCATGTCTTAGTTACTTGGTGTATTTGTGTGTCTGTGTTACTGGGTGTCAGTGTATGTCTGTGTTACTTGGTGTTAGTATCTGTGTGTGTTACTGGGTATCAGTGCATGTCTTTGTTACTTGATGTCAGTGTATGTCTGTGTTACTTGGTGTCAGTCTTTGTCTGTGTTCCTGGGTATCAGTGTATGTCTTTGTGACTTGGTGTCAGTGTATGTCTTTGTTACTGGGTGTCAGTGTGTGTCTTTGTGACTTGGTGTCAGTGTATTTCTTTGTTACTTGGTGTCAATGTGTGTCTGTGTTACTGGGTATCAGTGTGTGTCTTTGTTACTTGGTGTCAGTGTATGTCAAAATACATGGTGTAAGTGTTTGTCTTTGTTACTTGGTGTAATTGTCTGTCTTTGTTACTTGGTGTCTGTGTATGTCTTTGTTACTTGGTGTAAGTGTGTGTATTTGTTACTGGGCATCAGTCTATGTCTTTGTGACTTGGTATCAGTGTATGTCTTTGTGACTTGCTGTCAGTGCATGTCTTTTTTACTGGGTGTCAGTGTATGTCTTTGTTACTTGGTGTAAGTGTGTGTCTGTGTTACTGGGCATCAGTGTCTGTCTTTGTTACTTGGTGGAAGTGTGTGTCTGTGTTACTGGGTATCAGTGCATGTCTTTGTTACTTGGTGTCAGGGTATGTCTGTGTTACTTGGTGTAAGTGTGTGTCTGTGTTACTGGGTATCAGTGTATGCCTTTGTGACTTGGTATCAGTGTATGTCTTTGTTACTTGGTGTCAGTGTGTTTGTTTGTGTTACTGGGTGTCAGTGTGTGTCTGTGGTACTTGGTGTAAGTGTGTGTCTTTGTTACTTGGTGTCAGTGTATGTCTGTGTTACTTGGTGTAAGTGTGTGTCTGTGTTACTTGATATCAGTGTATGTCTTTGTGACTTGGTGTCAGTGTATGTCTTTGTTCCTGGGTGTCAGTGTTTGTCTTTGTGACTTGGTGTCAGTGTATGTCTTTGTTACTTGGTGTAAGTGTGTGTCTGTGTTACTGGGTATCAGTGTATGTCTTTGTTACTTAGTGTCAGTGTATGTCAAAATACTTGGTGTAAGTGTATGTTTTTGTTACTTGGTGTAATTGTCTGTCTTTGTTACTTGGTGTCAGTGTGTGTCTTTGTTATTGGGCATCACTGTATGTCTTTGTGACTTGGTGTCTGTGTGTGTCTGTGTGACTGGGTATCAGTGTATGTCCTTGTTACTTGGTGGCAGTGTATGTCAAAATACTTGGCGTAAGTGTATGTCTTTGTTCCTGGGTGTCGGTGTATGTCTTTGTTACTTGGTGTCAGTGGATTTCTTTGTTACTGGGTGTCAGTGTATGTCTTTGTTACTTGGTGTCAGTGTATGTCTGTGTTAGTTCGTGTAAGTGTATGTCTTTGTAACATGGTGTAAGTGTGTGTCTGTGTTACTTGGTGTAAGTGTGTGTCTGTGTTCCTGGGTATCATTGCATGACTTTGTGACTTGGTGTCAGTGTATGTCTGTTTTACTTGGTGTAAGTGTGTGTCTGTGTTACTGGGTATCAGTGTATGTCTTTGTTACTTGATGTCAGTGTGTGTCTGTGCTACTTGGTGTAAGTGTGTGTCTTTGTTACTTGGTGTAAGTGTGTGTCTGTGTTACTTGGTGTAAGTGTGTGTCTGTGTTCCTGGGTATCAGTGTATGTCTGTGTTACTTGGTGTAAGTGTGTGTCTTTGTTACTTGGTGTCAGTGTTTGTCTGTGTTACTTGGTGTAAGTGTATGTCTTTGTTACTTGGTGTAAGTGTGTGTCTGTGTTACTTGGTGTAAGTGTGTGTCTGTGTTCCTGGGTATCAGTGTATGTCTGTGTTACTTGGTGTAAGTGTGTATCTGTTTTACTGGGTATCAGTGTCTGTCTTTGATACTTGGTGTCAGTGTATGTCTGTGTTACTTGGTGTAAGTGTGTGTCTGTGTTACTGGGTGTCAGTGTGTGTCTGTGTTACTTGTTGTAAGTGTGTGTCTTTGTTACTTGGTGTCCGTGTGTGTCTGTGTTACTGGGTGTCAGTGTATGTCTTTGTTACTGGGTGTCAGTGTATGTCTTTGTTACTTGGTGCAAGTGTGTGTCTGTGTTACTGGGTATCAGTGTCTGTCTTTGTTACTTGGTGCAAGTCTGTGTCTGTGATACTGGGTATCAGTGTATATCTTTGTTACTTGGTGTCAGTGTATGTCAGTGTTACTTGGTGTAAGTGTGTGTATGTGTTACGGGGTATCAGTGTATGTCTTTATTACTTGGTGTCAGTGTATGTCTGTGTTAGTTGGTGTAAGTGTCTGTCTTTGTTTCATGGTGTAAGTGTGTGTCTGGGTTACTTGGTGGATGTGTGTGTCTGTGTTCCTGGGTATCATTGTATGACTTTGTGACTTGGTGTCAGTGTATGTCTGTGTTACTTGGTGTAAGTGTGTGTCTTTGTTACTTGGTGTAAGTGTGTGTCTGTGTTACTTGGTGTAAGTGTGTTTCTGTGTTCCTGGGTTTCAGTGTTTGTCTGTGTTACTTGGTGTAAGTGTGTGTCTGTTTTACTGGGCATCAGTGTCTGTCTTTGATACTTGGTGTCAGTGTATGTCTGTGTTACTTGGTGTAAGTGTGTGTCTGTGTTACTGGGTGTCAGTGTGTGACTGTGTTACTTGGTGTAAGTGTATGTTTTTGTTACTTGGTGTAATTGTCTGTCTTTGTTACTTGGTGTCAGTGTGTGTCTTTGTTATTGGGCATCACTGTATGTCTTTGTGACTTGGTGTCTGTGTGTGTCTGTGTGACTGGGCATCAGTGTATGTCTTTGTGACTTGGTATCAGTGTATGTCTTTGTGACTTGGTGTCAGTGTATGTCTTTTTTACTGGGTGTCAGTGTGTGTCTGTGTTACTTGATGTCAGTGTATGTCTTTGTTACTGTGTACCAGTGTTTCTCTGTGTTACTGGATGTCAGTGTGTGTTTGTCTGTGTTACTTGGTGTAAGTGTGTGTCTGTGTTACTGGGTATCAGTGCATGCCTTTGTTACTTGGTGTGAGTGTGTGTCTGTGTTACTGGGAATCAGTGTATGTCTTTGTTACTTGGTGTCAGTGTATGTCAAAACACTTGGTGTCAGTGCATGTCTGTGTTACTTGGTGTACGTTTGTGACCTTGTTACTTGGTGTCAGCGTATGCCTTTGTTACTTGGTGTCAGTGTGTGTCTGTGTTACTGGTTATCAGTGTATGTCTTTGTGACTTGCTATCATTGTATGTCTTTGTGACTTGGTGTCAGTGTATGTCTTTGTTTCTGTGCATCAGTGGTTCTTTGTGTTACTGGGTGTCAGTGTGTGTCTGTGACACTAGGTGTCAGCATTTAGTTTAGTTTCGATCAAAAGCACTTAAACAGGCCCTTCGGCCCACCGAGTCTGTGCCGACCATCAACCACCCACTTATACTAATCTTGCACTAATCCCGTATTCCAATCACATCCCCACCTGTCCCTATATATTTCCCTACCACCTACCTACACTAGGGGCAATTTATGATAGCCAATTAACCTATCAACCTGCAAGTCTTTGGCATGTGGGAGGAAACCGGAGCACCCGGAGGAAACCCACGCAGACACAGGGAGAACTTGCAAACTCCGCACAGGCAGTCCCCAGAATTAAAATACTTGGTGTAAGTGTATGTCTTTGTTACTTGGTGTAATTGCATGTCTTTGTTCATTGGTGTAAGTGTATGTCAAAATACTTGGTGCAAGTGTATGTCTGAGTTACTTGGTGTAAGTGTATGTCTTTGTTACTTGGTGTAAGTGTGTGTCTGTGTTACTGGGTATCAGTGTCTGTCTTTGTTACTTGGTGTAAGTGTGTGCCTGTGTTACTGGGTATCAGTGTTTGTCTTTGTGACTTGGTATCAGTGTATGTCTTTGTGACTTGATGTCAGTGTATGTCTTTGTTACTGGGTGTCAGTGTGTGTCTGTGTTACTTGGTGTCAGTGTATGTCTTTGTTGCTGTGTTTCAGTGGTTCTCTGTGTTACTGGGTGTCAGTGTGTGTTTGTTTGTCAGTGCGTGTCTGTGACACTAGGTGTCAGTATTTAGTTTCGTTTCGAGATAGAGCACATAAACAGGCCCTTCGGCCCACCGAGTCTGTGCCGACCATCAACCTCCCATTTATACTAATCCTGCACTTATCCCGTATTCCTATCACATCCCCACCTGTCCCTACATATTTCCCTACCACCTACCTATACTAGGGGCAATTTATGATAGCCAATTAACCTATCAACCTGCAAGTCTTTGGCATGTGGGAGGAAACCGCAGCACCCGGAGGAAACTCACGCAGACACAGGGAGAAACTGCAAACTCCGCACAGGCAGTACCCAGAATCGAACCCGGGTCCCGGGAGCTGTGAGGCTGCGGTGCTAACCACTGCGCCAATGTGCACCCCCCACCCCAACCCCAGAGTGTGCCTGTGTTACTGGGTATCAGTGTATGTCTTTGTTACTTGATGTCAGTGTATGTCTGTGTTAGTTGGTGTAAGTGTGTGTCTGTGTTACTGGGTATCAGTGTATGTCTTTGTTACTTGGTGTGAGTGAGTGTCTATGTTACTTGGTTTAAGTGTGTTTCTGTGTTACTGGGGGTCAGTGTGTGTTTCCAGCTGGGTGTCAGTGTGTGTGTTACTGGGAGTAATTGTGTGTCTGCGTTACTGGGTATCAGTGTATGTCTTTGTTACTTGGTGTCAGTGTATGTCTTTGTTACTGGGTGTCAGTGCATGTCTTTGTTACTTGGTGTAAGTGTATGTCTTTGTTACTTGGTGTAAGTGTGTGTCTTTGTTACTTTGTGTCAGTGTATGTCTTTGTTACTTGTTGTATGTGTGTGTCTTTGTTACTTGGTGTCAGTGTGTGTCTGTGTTCCTGGGTGTCAGTGTATGTCTTTGTTAATTGGTGTCAGTATGTGTCTGTTTTCCTGGGTGTCAGTGTGTTTGTTTGTGTTACTGGGTGTCAGTGTGTCTCTGTGTTACTTGGTGTAAGTGTTTGTCTTTGTTACTTGGTGTCCGTGTGTGTCTGTGTTACTGGGTGTCAGTGTCTGTCTTTGTTACTGGGTGTCAGTTTATGTCTGTGACACTAGGTGTCAGTACTTAGTTTAGTTTAGAGATACAGCACTGAAAAAGGCCCTTCGGCCCACTGAGTCTGTGCCGACCATCAACCACTCATTTATACTAATCCTACACTAATCCCGTATTCCTATCAACAACTTTGCTTCCAATTGCCACCCTTCTCTCACCTTTATATGGTCCATCTCTGACACATCCCTTCCCTTCCTCGACTTCTCTGTCTCCATCTCTGGGGATAGGTTGTCTACCAATATCCATTACAAGCCCACTGACTCCCACAGCTACCTCGACTACACTTCTTCACACCCTACCTCCTGTAAGAACTCCATTCCATTCTCCCAGTTTCTCCGTCTCCGACGCATCTGCTCTGATGATGCTACCTTCCATGACGGTGCTTATGATATGACCTCCTTTTTCCTCAACCGAGGATTTCCCCCCACTGTGGTTGACAGGGCCCTCAACCGTGTCCGACCCATTCCCCGCACCTCTACGCTCACCCTTCCCCTCCCTCCCAGAACCGTGACAGGGTTTTCCTTGTCCTCACTTTTCATCCCTCCAGTTTACACATCCAAAGGATCATCCTCCGCCATTTTCGCCACCTCCAGCGTGATGCCACTACCTGTCGCATCTTCCCCTCCCTTCCCCTGTCAGCATTCCGAAGGGATCGTTCCCTCCGCGACACCCTGGTCCACTCCTCCATTACCCCCACCACCTCGTCCCCGTCCCAGGGCACCTTCCCTTGCAATCGCAGGAGGTGTAGTACCTGCCCATTTACCTCCTCTCTCCTCACTATCCCAGGCCCCAAACACTCCTTTCAGGTGAAGCAGCGATTTACTTGTACTTCTTTCACTGTAGTATACTGTATTCGCTGCTCACAGTGTGGTCTCCTCTACATTGGGGAGACCAAGTGCAGACTGGGTGACCGCTTTGCGGAACATCTCCGCTCAGTCCGCAAGCAGGACCCTGAGCTTCCGGTTGCTTGCCATTTCAACACTCCCCCCTGCTCTCATGCTCACATCTCTGTCCTGGGATTGCTGCAGTGTTCCAGTGAACATCAACGCAAGCTCGAGGAACAGCATCTCATCTGTCGATTCGGGACACTACAGCCTGCCGGACTGAATATTGAGTTCAATAATTTCAGAGCATGAAAGCCCCCCACTTTACTTTCATTTTTAGTCATTTTTAGTTATTTTTTCTTCCTTTTTTTTGCATTCCTTTTTACATTTTTTACAATCTTTTTTTGCATTTATTTCATTTCATCTTAGTTTGTTCAGTTTGCTTACCCACTGTTTTTTTCAGGTTGTTCTTCTTCAGGTTTGCACTTGCTGATGTTCAATATTCAGTATATTCACACCTAATCTGTACTAATGCTTTGTCTTTCAACACACCATTAACAGATTGTTTGCCTTTGCTCCGTGACCTTTTGGTCAGCTATGTGGCCTGGTCCAATCTTTACCTTCTCCTTTGTTATCTCTTGCCCAACCCCCACCTCACTTGTTTATAATCTGTGACTTTTCTAATATTTGTCAGTTCCGAAGAAGGGTCACTGACCCGAAACGTTAACTCTGCTTCTCTTTCCACAGATGCTGCCAGACCTGTTGAGTGAATCCGGTATTTCTTGTTTTTGTTTCAGATTTCCAGCGTCCGCAGTATTTTGCTTTTATTTTATTGTTTAATTCACTGCCACTTCTCTTCCAGGAATGCCTACCTTGAAGAAGTTGTGCTCTTCTCTCCGACGGAATTTTCGTTTGTCTCTTTTACTTTGTTCACCTTCATCGCCAACTTTAAGGGCATTTCAGTGGACATTGGATAGACACATGGATGAAAATGGAATAGTGTAGGTAAGATGTTTTCACAGGTCGGCGCAACATCGAGGGCCGAAGGTCCTGTACTGCGCTGTAATGTTCTAATTCTAATTGCTTTCTATTTCCCGCCTGTTGTTACATAAGGTATCTGCCAAAACTCGTTTTCACAGCCACATCTCCTTCCTCAGTGACTGTCTCCGGCTCCGACTGATTCCACCTGGATTCCAACTGCAGTTTCACCCATCATGCTTTGAAACCACCCAGGATCACAGGTATCTCCGAGAAATACAACGTTCCTCGGACTGCTACTCTCGCCGCATCCTGAGATCCACACTCAATGCTATACGCCGCCATATGCACACACTGGACCTCTCTCTCCAGCAGCACCGTCTCACCTTATCTCAAATCTGTTCTACTCCGCGGTTTCATCTCATCTTACCTCTCATCCAACGCATTAACAAAAAACTTTTTATCTTCCTTTCAGCTGTTAAGGAACGCAAGCTCCAGCAGCTGATGGGGACTAATGCCCCTCCAGATCCTCCTTCCGCTTCACTTCCCTCTGACCCTACCCCTTCTGATCTGACCCCTTGCCGTGTATTCACTATACCCTCTGATCTCCCCCTCTCTGATGCTGAGCGTTCTGTACTCAGCAAAGGTCTCAGTTTTATCCCCTTACGCCCCCACCTCAATGAATTTCGCGCTCGGCATGACGTTGAGCTCTTCTTCCGTCGCCTCCGCCTCCGGGCTCACTTCTTCGACCAGGAGTCCTCCCCCCGACCAGCAGACCCATTCACCCGCCTCCAGCATTCTCCCTCTACCAGGACCCCTCACCCTGGCCTCTTACCCGCTCTTGATCTCTTCATTGAAAACTGTCGGCGAGACATTGGTCGTCTCAATTTCTCTGCCCCCCTCACTCACTCTAACCTGTCCTCCTCTGAACTTGAGGCACTGCGTTCTCTCAGGTCTAACCCCGACATGGTCATCAAACCTGCAGACAAGGGTGGTGCTGTTGTTGGATGGCGTACCGACCTCTACCTTGCAGAAGCTCATCGCCAACTCACAGACACCTCTTCCTACCTCCCTCTGGACCATGACACCACCACAGAACATCAAGCCACCGTCCAAAGGATTGTCACTGACCTCATCTCCTCTGGACATCTTCCCTCTACAGCTTCCAAACTCATAGTCCCGCAACCCCGGACAGCCCGCTTCTACCTCCTTCCCAAAATCCACAAACGGGACTGTCCCGGCAGACCCATTGTGTCAGCCTGCTCCTGCCCAACTGAACTTATTTCTTCCTATCTAGACTCTATCTTTTCTCCGCTGGTCCAGTCTCTTCCCACCTACATCCGTGACTATTCTGACGCCCTACGTCATTTTGACAATTTCCAGTTTCCTGGTCCCAACCGCCTCCTCTTCATAATGGACGTCCAATCGCTCTACACCTCCATCCCCCACCAGGATGGTTTGAGGGCTCTCCGCTTCTTCCTGGAACAGAGGCCCAACCAGTCCCCATCCACCAACACACTCCTCCGCCTGGCTGAACTTGTTCTCACATTGAACAACTTCTCCTTCAACTCCATGCATTTCCTTCAAGTAAAAGGTGTCGCTCTGGCTACCCGCATGGGTCCCAGTTATGCTTGTCTTTTTGTGGGATATGTCGAGCATTCTTTGTTCCAGTCCTACTCAGGCCCCCTCCCCCAACTCTTTTTCCGGTACATTGATGACTGTATCGGTGCCCTTTCCTGCTCCCGCACCGAACTAGAAAACTTTATCAACTTTGCTTCCAATTTCCACCCTTCTCTCACCTTTACATGGTCCATCTCTGACACTTCCCTTCCCTTCCTAGACATCTCTGTCTCCATCTCTGGGGATAGGTTGTCTACCAATATCCATTATAAGCCCACTGACTCCCACAGCTACCTCGACTACACTTCTTCACACCCTACCTCCTGTAAGTACTCCATTCCATTCTCCCAGTTTCTCCGTCTCCGACGCATCTGCTCTGATGATGCTACCTTCCATGACGGTGCTTCTGATATGACCTCCTTTTTCCTCAACCGAGGATTTCCCCCCACTGTGGTTGACAGGGCCCTCAACCGTGTCCGACCCATTCCCCGCACCTCTACGCTCACCGCTTCCCCTCCCTCCCAGAACCGTGACAGGGTTCCCCTTGTCCTCACTTTTCATCCCTCCAGTTTACACATCCAAAGGATCATCCTCCGCCATTTTCGCCACCTCCCGCGTGATGCCACTACCAGTCGCATCTTCCCCTCCCTTCCCCTGTCAGCATTCCGAAGGGATCGTTCCCTCCGCGACACCCTGGTCCACTCCTCCATTACCCCCACCACCTCGTCCCCGTCCCAGGGCACCTTCCCTTGCAATCGCAGGAGGTGTAATACCTGCCAATTTACCTCCTCTCTCCTCACTATCCCAGGCCCCAAACACTCCTTTCAGGTGAAGCAGCGATTTACTTGTACTTCTTTCAATGTAGTGTACTGTATTCGCTGCTCACAGTGTGGACTCCTCTACATTAGGGAGACCAAGCGCAGACTGGGTGACCGCTTTGCGGAACATCTCCGCTCAGTCCGCAAGCAGGACCCTGAGCTTCCGGTTGCTTGCCATTTCAACACTCCCCCCTGCTCTCATGCTCACATCTCTGTCCTGGGATTGCTGCAGTGTTCCAGTGAACATCAACGCAAGCTCGAGGAACAGCATCTCATCTACCGATTAGGCACACTACAGCCTGCAAGACTGAACATTGAGTTCAATAATTTCAGAGCATGACAGCCCCCCACTTTACTTTCATTTTTAGTCATTTTTAGTTATTTTTTCTTCCTTTTTTTGCATTCCTTTTTACATTTTTTACAATCTTTTTTTGCATTTATTTCATTTCATCTTAGTTTGTTCAGTTTGCTTACCCATTGTTTTTTTCAGGTTGTTCTTCTTCAGGTTTGCACTTGCTGATGTTCAATATTCGTATATTCACACCTAATCTGTACTAATGCTTTGTCTTTCAACACACCATTAACAGATTGTTTGCCTTTGCTCCGTGACCTTTTGGTCAGCTATGTGGACTGGTCCAATCTGCACCTTCTCCTTTTTATCTCTTGCCCAACCCCCACCTCACTTGTTTATAATCTGTGACTTTTCTAATATTTGTCAGTTCCGAAGAAGGGTCACTGACCCGAAACGTTAACTCTGCTTCTCTTGCCACAGATGCTGCCAGACCTGCTGAGTGAATCCGGCATTTCTTGTTTTTGTTTCAGATTTCTAGCATCCGCAGTATTTTGCTTTTATTCCCGTATTCCTATCACATCCATTCCTGTCCCTATATATTTCCCTACCAGCTACCTATACCAGGGGCAATTTATGATGGCCAATTAACCTATCAACCTGCAAGTCTTTGGCATGTGGGAGGAAATCGGAGCACCCGGAGTAAAGCCACGCTGACACAGGGAGAACTTGCAAACTCCGCACAGGAAGCACCCAGAATCGAACCCGGGTCCCTGGAGCTGTGAGGCTGCGGTGCTATCCACAGCGCCGTTGTGACCCCACTCCCCGCCCCCAGCGTGTGCCTGTGTTACTGGGTATCAGTGTATGTCTGTGTTCCTGGGTGTCAGTGTATGTCTTTGTTACTGGGTGTCAGTGTATGTCTTTGTTACTTGGTGTAAGTGTGTGTCTGTGTTACTGGGTATCAGTGTATGTCTTTGTTACTTGGTGTCATTGTGTGTCTTTGTTACTGGGTGTCAGTGCGTGTCTGTGTTCCTGGGTGTCAGTGTATGTCTTTGTTACTGGGTGTCAGTGTATGTCTTTGTTACTTGGTGTATGTGTGTGTCTGTGTTACTGGGTATCAGTGTATGTCTTTGTTACTTGGTGTCAGTGTATGTCTGTGTTAATTGGTGGAAGTATGTGTCTGTGTTACTGGGTGTCAGTGTGTTTCTGTGTTCCTGGGTGTCAGTGTATGTCTTTGTTACTGGGTGTCAGTGCATGTCTTTGTTACTTGGTGTAAGTGTGTGTCTGTGTTACTGGGTATCAGTGTATGTCTTTGTTACTTGGTGTCAGTGTATGTCTGTGTTAATTGGTGTAAGTGTGTGTCTGTGTTACTGGGTATCAGTGTATGTCTTTGTGACTTGGTGTCAGTGCATGTCTTTGTTACTGGGTGTCAGTGTGTGTCTTTGTGACTTGGTGTCAGTGGATGTCTTTGTTACTTGGTGTAAGTGTGTGGCTGTGTTACTGGGTATCAGTGTAAGTCTTTGTGACTTGGTATCAGTGTATGTCTTTGTTACTGGGTGTCAGTGTATGTCTGTGTTACTTGGTGTCAGTGTATGTCTTTGTGACAGTGTATCAGTGTTTCTCTGTGTTAATGGGTGTCAGTGTGTGTTTGTTTGTGTTACTGGGAGTCAGTGACACTAGGTCTCAGTATTTAGTTTAGTTTAGAAATACAGCAATAAAACAGGCCCTTCGGCCCACCGAATCTGTGCCGACCATCAACCACCCATTTATACTAATCCTACACTAATCCCGTATTCCTATCACATCCCCACCTGTCCCTATATATTTCCCTACCACCTACCAATAATAGGGGCAATTTATGATGGCCAATTAAACTATCAACCGCAAAACATTGGCATGTGGGAGGAAACCGGAGCACCCGGAGGAAAACAACGTAGACACAGGGAGAACATGCAAACTCCGCACAGGCAGTACCCAGAATCGAACCCGGGTCCCTGGGTATCAGTGTATATCTTTGTTACTTGGCGCAAGTGTGTGTCTGTGTTACTGGGTATCAGTGTATGTCTTTGTTACTTGGTGTCAGTGTATGTCTGTGTTACTTGGTGCAAGTGTGTGTCTGTGTTACTGGGTATCAGTGTCTGTCTCTGTTACTTGGTGTAAGTGTGTGTCTGTGTTACTGTGTCTCAGTGTATGTCTTTGTTCCTGGGTGTCAGTGTATGTCTTTGTTACTGGGTGTCAGTGTATGTCTTTGTTACTTGGTGTAAGTGTGTGTCTGTGTTACTGGGTATCAGTGTATGTCTTTGTTACTTGGTGTCAGTATATGTCTGTGTTAATTGGTGTAAGTGTGTGTCTGTGTTACTGGGTATCAGTGTATGTCTTTGTGACTTGATGTCAGTGTATGACTTTGTTACTGGGTGTCAGTGTGTGTCTTTGCGACTTGGTGTCAGTGTATGTCTTTGTTACTTGGTGTAAGTGTGTGTCTGTGTTACTGGGTATCAGTGTATGTCTTTGTTACTTGGTGTCAGTGTATGTCAAAATACTTGGTGTAAATGTGTGTCTTTGTTACTTGGTGTAATTGTCTGTCTTTGTTACTTGGTGTCAGTGTATGTCTGTGTTACTTGGTGTAAGTGTGTGTCTTTGTTACTTGGTGTAAGCGTATGTCTTTGTTACTTGGTGTCAGTGCATGTCTTTGTTACTTGGTGTCAGTGTGTGTCTGTGTTATTCTGTGTAAGAGTGTGCCTGTGTTACTGGGTATCAGTGTATGTCTTTGTTACTTGGTGTCAGTGTATTTCTGTGTTACTTGGTGTCAGTGTGTTTTTTTGTGTTCCTGGGTGTCAGTGTGAGTCTGTGTTACTTGGTGTAAGTGTGTGTCTTTGTGACTTGGTGTCCGTGTGTGTCTGTGTTACTGGGTGTCAGTGTGTGTCTTTGTTACTGGGTGTCAGTGTATGTCTTTGTTACTTGGTGTAAGTGTGTGTCTGTGTTACTGGGTATCAGTGTCTGTCTTTGTTACTTGGTGTAAGTGTGTGTCTGTGTTACTGGGTATCAGTGTTTGTCTTTGTTTCTTGGTGTCAGTGTATGTCTGTGTTACTTGGTGTAAGTGTATGTCTTTGTTACTTGGTGTCAGTGTATGTCATTGTGACGTGGTGTCATTGTCTGTCTTTGTTACTGGGTGTCAGTGTCTGTCTTCGTTACTTGGTGTCAGTGTTTTTCTTTGTTACTGGGTGTCAGTTTCTGTCTTTGTGACTTGGTGTCAGTGTATGTCTTTGTTACTTGGTGTCAGTGTATGTCTTTGTTACTTGGTATCATTGTATGTCTTTGTGACTTGGTGTCAGTGTTGTCTGTGTTACTTGGTGTCAGTGTATGTCTTTGTTACTTGGTGTCAGTGTGTGTCTGTGTTACTTGGTGTAAGTGTGTGTCTTTGTTACTTGGTGTAATTGTATGTCTTTGTTACGGGGTGTCAGTGTGTGTCTGTGTTACTTGGTGTCAATGTACGTTTTTGTCACTGTGTAGCAGTGGTTCTCTGTGTTACTGGGTGTCAGTGTGTGTTTGTTTGTGTTACTGGGTGTCAGTGTGTGTCTGTGACACTAGGTGTCAGTATTTAGTTTAGTTTTGAGATACAGCACTTAAACAGTGTGTGTTTAAACAGGGTGCACTTAAGCAGGGTGTCAGTGTGTGTTTGTTTGTGTTACTGGGTGTAAGTGTATGTCTTTGTTACTTGGTGTCAGTGTATGTCAAAATACTTGGTGTAAGTGTATGTCCTTGTTACTTGGTGTCAGTGTATGTCTGTGTTACTTGGTGTAAGAGTGTGTCTTTGTTACTTGGTGTAAGTGTATGCCTCTGTTACTTGGTGTCAGTGTATGTCTTTGTTACTTGGTGTCAGTGTGTGTCTGTGTTACTGGGTATCAGTGTATGTCTTTGTTACATGGTGTCAGTGTCTGTCTTTGTTACTTGGTGTAAGTGTATGTCTTTGTTACTTGGTGTCAGTGTGTGTCGTTGTTACTGGGTGTCAGTGTGTGTCTTTGTTACTTGGTGACAGTGTGTGTCTGTGTGTCAGTGTATGACTTTGTTACTGTGTATCAGTGTTTCATATGTTACTGGGTGTCAGTGTGTGTTTGTTTGTGTTACTGGGTGTCAGTATTTAGTTTAGTGAAAGAGCACTGAAGCAGGCCCTTCGGACAACCGAGTCTGTGCCGACCATCAACCACCCATTTATACTAATCCTACACTACTCCCGTATTCCTGTCACATCCCCACCTGTCCCTATATATTTCGCTACCACCTACCTATGCTAGGGTCAATTAATAATGGCCAATTAACCTATCAACCTGCAAGTCTTTGGCATGTGGGAGGAAACCGGAGCACCCGGAGGAAACAGACGCAGACACAGGGAGAACTTGCAAACTCCGCACAGGCAGTACCCAGAATCGAGCCCGGGTCCCTGGAACTGTGAGGCTGCTAACCACTGTGCCAATGTGCCGCCTGTTTGTCTGTGTTACTGGGTATCAGTGCATGTCTGTGTTATTTGGTGTAAGTGTGTGTCTTTGTTACTTGGTGTAATTGTACGACTTTGTTCCTTGTTGTCAGTGTATGTCTTTGTTACTTGGTGTCAGTGTATGTCTTAGTGACGTGGTGGCATTGTCTGTCTTCGTTACTTGGTGTCAGTGTTTGTCTTTGTTACTGGGTGTCAGTGTCTGTCTTTGTGACTTGGTGTCAGTGTATGTCTTTGTTACTTGGTGCCAGTGTATGTCTTTGTTACTTGGTGTCAGTGTATGTCTGTGTTACGGGGTATCAGTGTATATCTTTGTTACTTGGTGTAAGTGTGTGTCTGTGTTACTGGGTATCAGTGCATGTCTTTGCTACATGGTGACAGTGTATGTCTGTGTTACTTGTTGTAAGTGTGTGTCTTTGTTACTTGGTGTAAGTGTGTGTCTGTGTTACTTGGTATCAGTGTATGTCTTGGTTACTGGGTGTCAGTGTATGTCTGTGTTACTTGGTGTAAGTTTGTGTCTTTGTTACTTTGTGTCAGTGAATGTCATTGTTACTTGGTGTAAGTGTGTGTCTTTGTTACTTGGTGTCAGTGTGTGTCTGTGTTCCTGGGGGTCAGTGTGTGTCTGTGTTACTGGGGGTCAGTGTGTGTTTCTAACTGTGTGTCAGTGTGTGCCTGTGTTACTGGGTATCAGTGTATGTCTTTGTTACTTGGTGTCAGTTTATGTCTGTTTTACTTGGTGACAGTGTATTTGTTTGTGTTGCTGGGTGTCAGGGTGTGTCTGTGTTACTTGGTGTAAGTGTGTGTCTTTGTTACTTGGTGTCCGTGTGTGTCTGTGTTACTGGGTGTCAGTGTATGTCTCTGTTACTGGGTGTCAGTGTATGTCTTTGTTACTTGGTGTAAGTGTGTGACTGTGTTACTGGGTATCAGTGTCTGTCTTTGTTACTTGGTGTAAGTGTGCGTCTGTGTTACTGGGTATCAGTGTCTGTCTTTGTTACTTGGTGTCAGGGTCTGTCTGTGTTACTTGGTGTAAGTGTGTGTCTGTGTTACTGCGTGTCAGTGTATGTCTTTGTGACTTGGTGTCAGTGTATGTCTTTGTTACTGGGTGTCAGTTTCTGTCCTTGTGACTTGGTGTCAGTGTCTGTCTTTGTTACTTGGTGTAAGTGTGTGTCTTTGTTACTTGGTGTAAGTGTATGTCTTTTTTACTTGGTGTCAGTGTATTTCTGTGTTACGTGGTGTAAGTGTGTGTCTTTGTTACTTGGTGTAATTGTATGTCTTTGTTACTTGGTGTCAGTGTATTTCTTTGTTTCTTGGTGTAAGTGAGTGTTTGTGTTACTTGGTGTAAGTGTTTGTCTGTGTCACTGGGTATCAGTGTATGTCTTTGTGACTTGGTATCAATGTATGTCTTTGTTACTTGGTGTCAGTGTATGTCTTTGTTACTGGGTGTCAATGTGTGTCTGTGTTACTTGGTGTCTTTGCATGTCTTTGTTACTTGGTGTCAGTGTATGTCTTTGTTACTGGGTGTCAGTGTATGTCTTTGTGACTTGGTGTCAGTTTATGTCTTTGTTACCGGGTGTCAGTTTATGTCTTTGTTACTTGGTGTCAGTGCATGTCTTTGTTACTTGGTATCAGTGTATGTCTGTGTTACTTGGTGTGAGGGTGTGTCTGTGTTACTGGGTATCAGCGTATGTCTTTGTTACTTGGTGTCAGTGAATGTCTTTGTTACTTAGTGTAAGTGTGTGTCTATGTTACTGTGTATCAGTGTCTGTCTTTGTGACTTGCTGTCAGTGTATGTCTTTGTTACTGGGTGTCAGTGTGTGTCTGTGTTACTTGGTGTCAGTGTCTGTCTTTGTTACTGTGTATCAGTGGTTCTCTGTGTTACTGGGTGTCAGTGTGTGTTTGCTTGTGTTACTGGGTGTCAGTGTATGTCTTTGTGACTTGGTGTCAGTGTATGTCTTTGTTACCGGGTGTCAGTTTCTGTCTTTGTGACTTGGTGTCAGGGTATGTCTTTGTTACTTGGTGTAAGTGTGTGTCTGCGGTACTGGGTATCAGTGTATGTCTTTGTTACTTGGTGTAAGTGTGTGTCTTTGTTACTTGGTGTAAGTGTATGTCTTTTTTACTTGGTGTCAGTGTATGCCTGTGTTACGTGGTGTAAGTGTTTGTCTTTGTTACTTGGTGTAATTGAATGTCTTTGTTACTTGGTGTCAGTGTATTTGTTTGTTACTTGGTGTAAGTGAGTGTTTGTGTTACTTGGTGTAAGTGTGTGTCTGTGTTCCTGGGGGTCAGTGTGTGTCTGTGTTACTGGGGGTCAGTGTGTGTTTCAAACTGGGTGTCAGTGTGTGCCTGTGTTACTGGGTATCAGTGTATGTCTTTGTTACTTGGTGTCGGTTTATGTCTGTGTTACTTGGTGTCAGTGTGTTTGTTTGTGTTGCTGGGTGTCAATGTGTGTCTGTGTTACTTGGTGTCAGTGCATGTCTTTGTTACTTGGTGTCAGTGTATGTCTTTGTTACTGGGTGTCAGTGTATGTCTTTGTGACTTGGTGTCAGTGTATGTCTTTGTTACTGGGTGTCAGTTTATGTCTTTGTTACTTGGTGTCAGTGCATGTCTTTGTTACTTGGTATCAGTGTATGTCTGTGTTACTTGGTGTAAGTGTGTGACTGTGTTACTGGGTATCAGCGTATGTCTTTGTTACTTGGTGTCAGTGTATGTCTTTGTTACTGGGTGTCAGTGTGTGTCTGTGTTACTTGGTGTCAGTGTCTGTCTTTGTTACTGTGTATCAGTGGTTCTCTGTGTTACTGGGTGTCAGTGTGTGTTTGCTTGTGTTACTGGGTGTCAGTGTATGTCTATGTGACTTGGTGTCAGTGTATGTCTTTGTTACTGGGTGTCAGTTTCTGTCTTTGTTACTTGGTGTCAGTGTATGTCTTTGTTACTTGGTGTAAGCGTGTATCTGTGTTACTGGGTATCAGTGTATGTCTTTGTTACTTGGTGTCAGTGTATGTCTTTGTGACTTGGTGTCAGTGTGTGTCTGTGTTACTTGGTGTAGGTTTGTGTCTGTGTTACTTGGTATCAGTGTATGTGTTTGTTACTTGGTGTAATTGTGTGTCTGTGTTACTGGGTAACAGTGTATGTCTTTGTTACTTGGTGTCAGTGTGTGTCTATGTTACTGGGTATCAGCGAATGCCTTTGTTACTTGGTGTGAGTGTGTGTCTGTGTTACTGGGTATCAGGGTATGTCTTTGTGACTTGGTATCAGTGTATGTCTTTGTTACTTGGTGTCAGTGCATGTCTTTGTTACTGGGTGTCAGTGTGTGTCTTTGTTACTTGGTGTAATTGTATGTCTTTGTTCCTTGGTGTCAGTGTACGTCTGTGTTACTTGGTGTAAGTGTATGTCTTTCTTACTTGGTGTCAGTGGATGACTTTGTTACTTGGTGTAAGTGTGTGTCTGTGTTACTTGGTGTAAGTTTGTGTCTGTGTTACTTGGTATCAGTGTATGTCTTTGTTACTTGGTGTAATTGTGCGTCTGTGTTACTGGGTAACAGTGTATGTCTTTGTTACTTGGTGTCAATGTATGTCTGTGTTACTTGGTGCAAGTGTGTGTCTTTGTTACTTGGTGTAATTGTATGTCTTTGTTTCTTGGTGTCAGTGTATGTCTTTGTTACTTGGTGTAATTGAGTGTTTGTGTTACTTGGTGTAAGTGTGTGTCTGTGTCACTTGGTATCAGTGTTTGTCTGTGTTACTTGGTGTAAGTGTATGTCTTTGTTACTTGGTGTCAGTGTATGTCTGTGTTACTTGGTGTAAGTGTTTGTCTATGTTACTGGGTATCAGTGAATGCCTTTGTTACTTGGTGTGAGTGTGTGTCTGTGTTACTGGGTATCAGTGTATGTCTTTGTGACTTGGTATCAGTGTATGTCTTTGTTACTTGGTGTCAGTGCATGTCTATGTTACTGGGTGTCAGTGTGTGTCTGTGTTACTTGGTGTAAGTGTGTGTCTTTGTTACTTGGTGTAATTGTATGTCTTTGTTCCTTGGTGTCAGTGTACGTCTGTGTTACTTGGTGTAAGTGTATGTCTTTGTTACTTGGTGTCAGTGTATGACTTTGTTACTTGGTGTAAGTGTGTGTCTGTGTTACTTGATGTAAGTTTGTGTCTGTGTTACTTGGTATCAGAGTATGTCTTTGTTACTTGGTGTAATTGTGTTTCTGTGTTACTGGGTAACAGTGTATGTCTTTGTTACTTGGTGTCAGTGTATGTCTGTGTTACTTGGTGTAAGTGTGTGTCTTTGTTACTTGGTGTAATTGTATGTCTTTGTTTCTTGGTGTCAGTGTATGTCTTTGTTACTTGGTGTAATTGAGTGTTTGTGTTACTTGGGGTAAGTGTGTGTCAGTGTCACTTGGTATCAGTGTTTGTCTGTGTTACTTGGTGTAAGTGTATGTCTTTGTTACTTGGTGCCAGTGTATGTCTGTGTTACTTGGTGCAAGTGTATGTCTTTGTTACTTGATGTCAGTGTATGTCTTTGTTACTTGGTGTAAGTGTGTGTATGTCTTACTGGGTATCAATGTATGTCTTTGTTACATGGTGTCAGTGCATGTCTTTGTGACTTGGTGTCAGTGTATGTCTTTGTTACTGGGTGTCAGTGTATGTCTTTGTGACTGTGTGTCAGTGTATGTCTTTGTTACTGGGTGTCAGTTTATGTCTTTGTTACTTGGTGTCAGTGTATGTCTGTGTTACTTGGTGTAAGTGTGTGTCTTTGTTACTTGGTGTAAGTGTATGACTTTGTTACTTGGTGTAAGTGTGTGTCTGTGTTACTTGATGTAAGTTTGTGTCTGTGTTACTTGGTATCAGTCTATGTCTTTGTTACTTGGTGTAATTGTGTGTCTGTGTTGCTGGGTAACAGTGTATGTCTTCGTTACTTGGTGTCAGTGTTTGTCTTTGTTACTTTGTGGAAGTGTGTGTCTGTGTTACTGGGTATCAGTGTATGTCTTTGTGACTTGGTGTCAGTGTATGTCTTTGTTACTTGGTGACAGTGTGTGCCTGTGTTAGTCTTTGTTACTTGCTGTCAGTGTGTGTCTGAGTATGTGTTTGTTACTGTGTGTCATTGTTTCTCTATGTTACTGGGTGTCAGTGTGTGATTGTTTGTGTTGCTGGGTGTCAATGTGTGTCTCTGTTGCTTGGTGTAAGTGTGTGTCTGTGTTAGTGGGTATCAGTGCATGTCTTTGTTACTTGGTGGAAGTGTGTGCCTGCCTTCCTGGGTATCAGTGTATGTCTTTGTTAATTGGTGTCAGTGTATGTCTGTGTTACTTGGTGTAAGTGTGTGTCTGTGTTAGTGGGTATCAGTGTATGTCTTTGTTACTTGGTGGAAGTGTGTGTCTGTGTTACTGGGTATCAGTGTATGTCTTTGTTACTTGGTGTCAGTGTATGTCTTTGCGACTTGGTGTCAGTGTATGTCTTTGTTACTTGGTGTAAGTGTGTGTCTGTGTTACTGGGTATCAGTCTATGTCTTTGTGACATGGTGTCAGTGTATGTCTTTGTTACTGGGTGTCAGTTTATGTCTTTGTTACTTGGTATCAGAGTATGTCTTTGTTACTTGGTGTATGTCTGTGTCTTTGTTACTTTGTGTAAGTGTGTGTCTGTGTTCCTGTGTATCAGGGTATGTCTTTGTTACTTGGTGTCAGTGTCTGTCTTTGTTACTTGGTGTAAGTGTGTGTCTGTGTTACTGGGTATCAGTGTATGTCTTTGTTACTTGGTGTCAGTGTATGTCTGTGTTAATTGGTGTAATTGTGTGTCTTTGTTATTTGGTGTCAGTGTATGCCTGTGTTACATGGTTTCAGTGTGTGTCTTTGTTACTGGGTGTCAGTGTAGGTATTTGTTACTTGGTGTAAGTGTGTGTCTGTGTTACTGGGGATCAGTGTATGTCTTTGTTACTTGGTGTCAGTGTATGTCTGTGTTACTTGGTGTAAGTGTCTGCCTTTGTGACTTGATGTAAGTGTATGTCTTTGTTACTTGGTGTCAGTATATGTCTGTGTTACTTGGTGTAAATGTATGTCTTTGTTACTTGGTGTCAGTGTTTGTCTTTGTTACTTGGTGGAAGTGTGTGTCTGTGTTACTGGGTATCAGTGTATGTCTTTGTTACCTGGAGTAATTGTATGTCTTTTTTACTTGGTGTCAGTGTACCTCTTTGTTACTTGGTGTAAGTGTGTGTTTGTGTTACTTGGTGTAAGTGTATGTCTTTGTTACTTGGTGTAAGTGTGTGTCTGTGTTACTTGGTGTCAGTGTATGTCTTTGTTACTTCTTGTAAGTGTGTGTTTGTGTTACTTGGTGTAAGTGTATGTCTTTGTTACTTGGTGTCAGTGTTTGTCTTTGTTACTTGGTGGAAGTGTGTGTCTGTGTTACTGGGTATCAGTGTATGTCTGTGTTACTTGGTGTAAGTGTGTGTCTTTGTTACTTGGTGTAATTGCATGTCTTTGTTACTAGGTGTCACTGTATGTGTTTGTTACTTGGTGTAAGTATGTGTTTGTGATCCTTGGTGTAAGTGTCAGTCTTTGTTACTTGGTGCAAGTGTGTGTCAGTGTTACTGGGTGTCAGTGTCCGTCTTTGTTACTTGGTTGACGTGTGTGTCTGTGTTACTGGGTATCAGTGTATATATTTGTTACTTGGTGTCAGTGTCTGTCTGTGTTACTTGGTGTAAGTGTGTGTCTGTGTTATTGCGTGTCAGTTTGTGTCTTTGTGACTTGGTGTCACTGTATGTCTTTGTTACTTCGTGTCAGTTTATGTCAAAATACTTGTTGTCGGTGTATGTCTTTGTTACTTGGTGCAATTGTCTGTCTTTGTTACTTGGTGTCAGTGTATGTCAGTGTTACTTGGTGTAAGTGTGTGTCTTTGTTATTGGTGTAAGTGTATGCCTTTGTTACTTGGTGTCAGTGTATGTGTTTGTTACTTGGTGTCAGTGTGTGTCTGTGTTGATGGGTATCAGTGTATGTCTTTGTGACTTGGTATCAGTGTATGTCTTTTTAACTGGGTGTCAGTGTGTGTCTGTGTTAATTGGTGTCAGTGTATGTCTTTGTTACTGTGTATCAGTGTTTCTCTGTGTTACTGGGTGTCAGAGTGTGTTTGTTTATGTTACTGGGTGTCAGTGTGTTTCTGTGACACTAGGTGTCAGTATTTAGTTTAGTTTAGAGATACAGCACTTAAACAGGCCCTTCGGCCCACCGAGTCTGTGCCGACCTTCATCCACCCATTTATACTAATCCAACACTAATCCCCTATTCCTATCACATACCCAACTGTCCCTATATATTTCCCGACAACCTACCTACACAAGGGGCCATCTATGATGGACAATTAACCTATCTACCTGCAAGTCTTTGGCATGTGGGAGGAAACCGGAGCACCCGGAAGAAACTCACGCAGACAGATGGAGAACTTGCAAACTCCGCACAGGCAGTACCCAGAATCGAACCCGGGTCCCTGGAGCTGTGAGGCTGCGGTGCTAACCACTGCGCCAATGTGTGTGCCTGCGTTCCTGGGTATCAGTGTATGTCTTTGTTAATTGGTGTCTGTGTATGTCTGTGTTACTTGGTGTAAGTGTGTGTCTGTGTTAGTGGGTATCAGTGTATGTCTTTGTTACTTGGTGTTAGTGTGTGTCTGTGTTACTGGGTATCAGTGTATGTCTTTGTTACTTGGTGTCTGTGTATGTCTGTGTTACTTGGTGCAAGTGTGTGTCTGTGTTACTTGGTGCAAGTGTGTGTCTTTGTTACTTGGTGTAATTGTATGTCTTTGTTTCTTGGTGTCAGTGTATGTCTTT
The DNA here is from genome assembly GCF_036365525.1 of Heterodontus francisci. Classification (NCBI taxonomy): domain Eukaryota; kingdom Metazoa; phylum Chordata; class Chondrichthyes; order Heterodontiformes; family Heterodontidae; genus Heterodontus; species Heterodontus francisci. The sequence continues at coordinate 835,961 of NW_027141364.1, read as the reverse complement.
GTTACTTGGTGTAATTGAGTGTTTGTGTTACTTGGTGTAAGTGTGTGTCTGTGTCACTTGGTATCAGTGTTTGTCTGTGTTACTTGGTGTAAGTGTATGTCTTTGTTACTTGGTGTCAGTGTATGTCTGTGTTACTTGGTGTAAGTGCTGGTCTATGTTACTGGGTATCAGTGAATGCCTTTGTTACTTGGTGTGAGTGTGTGTCTGTGTTACTGGGTATCAGTGTATGTCTTTGTGACTTGGTATCAGTGTATGTCTTTGTTACTTGGTGTCAGTGCATGTCTTTGTTACTGGGTGTCAGTGTGTGTCTGTGTTACTTGGTGTAAGTGTGTGTCTTTGTTACTTGGTGTAATTGTATGTCTTTGTTCCTTGGTGTCAGTGTACGTCTGTGTTACTTGGTGTAAGTGTATGTCTTTGTTACTTGGTGTCAGTGTATGACTTTGTTACTTGGTGTAAGTGTGTGTCTGTGTTACTTGATGTAAGTTTGTGTCTGTGTTACTTGGTATCAGAGTATGTCTTTGTTACTTGGTGTAATTGTGTGTCTGTGTTACTGGGTAACAGTGTATGTCTTTGTTACTTGGTGTCAGTGCATGTCTTTGTTACTGGGTGTCAGTGTGTGTCTTTGTTACTTGGTGTAATTGTATGTCTTTGTTCCTTGGTGTCAGTGTACGTCTGTGTTACTTGGTGTAAGTGTATGTCTTTGTTACTTGGTGTCAGTGGATGACTTTGTTACTTGGTGTAAGTGTGTGTCTGTGTTACTTGGTGTAAGTTTGTGTCTGTGTTACTTGGTATCAGTGTATGTCTTTGTTACTTGGTGTAATTGTGCGTCTGTGTTACTGGGTAACAGTGTATGTCTTTGTTACTTGGTGTCAATGTATGTCTGTGTTACTTGGTGCAAGTGTGTGTCTTTGTTACTTGGTGTAATTGTATGTCTTTGTTTCTTGGTGTCAGTGTATGTCTTTGTTACCTGGTGTAATTGAGTGTTTGTGTTACTTGGTGTAAGTGTGTGTCTGTGTCACTTGGTATCAGTGTTTGTCTGTGTTACTTGGTGTAAGTGTATGTCTTTGTTACTTGGTGTCAGTGTATGTCTGTGTTACTTGGTGTAAGTGTTTGTCTATGTTACTGGGTATCAGTGAATGCCTTTGTTACTTGGTGTGAGTGTGTGTCTGTGTTACTTGGTATCAGTGTATGTCTTTGTGACTTGGTATCAGTGTATGTCTTTGTTACTTGGTGTCAGTGCATGTCTTTGTTACTGGGTGTCAGTGTGTGTCTGTGTTACTTGGTGTAAGTGTGTGTCTATGTTACTTGGTGTAATTGTATGTCTTTGTTCCTTGGTGTCAGTGTACGTCTGTGTTACTTGGTGTAAGTGTATGTCTTTGTTACTTGGTGTCAGTGTATGACTTTGTTACTTGGTGTAAGTGTGTGTCTGTGTTACTTGATGTAAGTTTGTGTCTGTGTTACTTGGTATCAGAGTATGTCTGTGTTACTTGGTGTAAGTGTGTGTCTTTGTTACTTGGTGTAATTGTATGTCTTTGTTTCTTGGTGTCAGTGTATGTCTTTGTTACTTGGTGTAATTGAGTGTTTGTGTTACTTGGGGTAAGTGTGTGTCAGTGTCACTTGGTATCCTTGTTTGTCTGTGTTACTTGGTGTAAGTGTATGTCTTTGTTACTTGGTGCCAGTGTATGTCTGTGTTACTTGGTGCAAGTGTATGTCTTTGTTACTTGATGTCAGTGTATGTCTTTGTTACATGGTGTCAGTGCATGTCTTTGTGACTTGGTGTCAGTGTATGTCTTTGTTACTGGGTGTCAGTGTATGTCTTTTTGACTTGGTGTCAGTGTATGTCTTTGTTACTGGGTGTCAGTTTATGTCTTTGTTACTTGGTGTCAGTGTATGTCTTTTTTACTTGGTGTCAGTGTATGTCTGTGTTACTTGGTGTAAGTGTATGACTTTGTTACTTGGTGTAAGTGTGTGTCTGTGTTACTTGATGTAAGTTTGTGTCTGTGTTACTTGGTATCAGTGTATGTCTTTGTTACTTGGTGTAATTGTGTGTCTGTGTTACTGGGCAACAGTGTATGTCTTTGTTACTTGGTGTCAGTGTATGTCTGTGTTACTTGGTGTAAGTGTGTGTCTTTGTTACTTGGTGTAATTGTATGTCTTTGTTTCTTGGTGTCAGTGTATGTCTTTGTTACTTGGTGTAATTGAGTGTTTGTGTTACTTGGTGTGAGTGTGTGTCTGTGTTACTGGGTATCAGTGTATGTCTTTGTGACTTGGTATCAGTGTATGTCTTTGTTACTTGGTGTCAGTGCATGTCTTTGTTACTGGGTGTCAGTGTGTGTCTGTGTTACTTGGTGTAAGTGTGTGTCTTTGTTACTTGGTGTAATTGTATGTCTTTGTTCCTTGGTGTCAGTGTACGTCTGTGTTACTTGGTGTAAGTGTATGTCTTTGTTACTTGGTGTCAGTCTATGACTTTGTTACTTGGTGTAAGTGTGTGTCTGTGTTACTTGATGTAAGTTTGTGTCTGTGTTACTTGGTATCAGAGTATGTCTTTGTTACTTGGTGTAATTGTGTGTCTGTGTTACTGGGTAACAGTGTATGTCTTTGTTACTTGGTGTCAGTGCATGTCTTTGTTACTGGGTGTCAGTGTGTGTCTTTGTTACTTGGTGTAATTGTATGTCTTTGTTCCTTGGTGTCAGTGTACGTCTGTGTTACTTGGTGTAAGTGTATGTCTTTGTTACTTGGTGTCAGTGGATGACTTTGTTACTTGGTGTAAGTGTGTGTCTGTGTTACTTGGTGTAAGTTTGTGTCTGTGTTACTTGGTATCAGTGTATGTCTTTGTTACTTGGTGTAATTGTGCGTCTGTGTTACTGGGTAACAGTGTATGTCTTTGTTACTTGGTGTCAATGTATGTCTGTGTTACTTGGTGCAAGTGTGTGTCTTTGTTACTTGGTGTAATTGTATGTCTTTGTTTCTTGGTGTCAGTGTATGTCTTTGTTACCTGGTGTAATTGAGTGTTTGTGTTACTTGGTGTAAGTGTGTGTCTGTGTCACTTGGTATCAGTGTTTGTCTGTGTTACTTGGTGTAAGTGTATGTCTTTGTTACTTGGTGTCAGTGTATGTCTGTGTTACTTGGTGTAAGTGTTTGTCTATGTTACTGGGTATCAGTGAATGCCTTTGTTACTTGGTGTGAGTGTGTGTCTGTGTTACTGGGTATCAGTGTATGTCTTTGTGACTTGGTATCAGTGTATGTCTTTGTTACTTGGTGTCAGTGCATGTCTTTGTTACTGGGTGTCAGTGTGTGTCTGTGTTACTTGGTGTAAGTGTGTGTCTTTTTTACTTGGTGTAATTGTATGTCTTTGTTCCTTGGTGTCAGTGTACGTCTGTGTTACTTGGTGTAAGTGTATGTCTTTGTTACTTGGTGTCAGTGTATGACTTTGTTACTTGGTGTAAGTGTGTGTCTGTGTTACTTGATGTAAGTTTGTGTCTGTGTTACTTGGTATCAGAGTATGTCTGTGTTACTTGGTGTAAGTGTGTGTCTTTGTTACTTGGTGTAATTGTATGTATTTGTTTCTTGGTGTCAGTGTATGTCTTTGTTACTTGGTGTAATTGAGTGTTTGTGTTACTTGGGGTAAGTGTGTGTCAGTGTCACTTGGTATCCTTGTTTGTCTGTGTTACTTGGTGTAAGTGTATGTCTTTGTTACTTGGTGCCAGTGTATGTCTGTGTTACTTGGTGCAAGTGTATGTCTTTGTTACTTGATGTCAGTGTATGTCTTTGTTACATGGTGTCAGTGCATGTCTTTGTGACTTGGTGTCAGTGTATGTCTTTGTTACTGGGTGTCAGTGTATGTCTTTTTGACTTGGTGTCAGTGTATGTCTTTGTTACTGGGTGTCAGTTTATGTCTTTGTTACTTGGTGTCAGTGTATGTCTTTTTTACTTGGTGTCAGTGTATGTCTGTGTTACTTGGTGTAAGTGTATGACTTTGTTACTTGGTGTAAGTGTGTGTCTGTGTTACTTGATGTAAGTTTGTGTCTGTGTTACTTGGTATCAGTGTATGTCTTTGTTACTTGGTGTAATTGTATGTCTGTGTTACTGGGCAAAAGTGTATGTCTTTGTTACTTGGTGTCAGTGTATGTCTGTGTTACTTGGTGTAAGTGTGTGTCTTTGTTACTTGGTGTAATTGTATGTCTTTGTTTCTTGGTGTCAGTGTATGTCTTTGTTACTTGGTGTAATTGAGTGTTTGTGTTACTTGGGGTAAGTGTGTGTCAGTGTCACTTGGTATCAGTGTTTGTCTGTGTTACTTGGTGTAAGTGTATGTCTTTGTTACTTGGTGCCAGTGTATGTCTGTGTTACTTGGTGCAAGTGTATGTCTTTGTTACTTGATGTCAGTGTATGTCTTTGTTACTTGGTGTAAGTGTGTGTATGTCTTACTGGGTATCAATGTATGTCTTTGTTACATGGTGTCAGTGCATGTCTTTGTGACTTGGAGTCAGTGTATGTCTTTGTTACTGGGTGTCAGTGTATGTCTTTTTGACTTGGTGTCAGTGTATGTCTTTGTTACTGGGTGTCAGTTTACGTCTTTGTTACTTGGTGTCAGTGTATGTCTTTTTTACTTGGTGTCAGTGTATGTCTGTGTTACTTGGTGTAAGTGTGTGTCTTTGTTACTTGGTGTATGTGTGTGTCTTTGTTACTGGGTATCAGTGTATGCCTTTGTTACTTGGTGTCAGTGTATGTCTTTGTTACTTGTTGTATGTGTGTGTCTGTGTTACTGGGTGTCAGTGTATGTCTTCGTTACTTGGTGTCAGTGTTTGTCTTTGTTACTTTGTGGAAGTGTGTGTCTGTGTTACTGGGTATCAGTGTATGTCTTTGTGACTTGGTGTCAGTGTATGTCTTTGTTACTTGGTGACATTGTGTGCCTGTGTTAGTATTTGTTACTTGCTGTCAGTGTGTGTCTGAGTATGTGTTTGTTACTGTGTGTCATTATTTCTCTATGTTACTGGGTGTCAGTGTGTGTTTGTTTGTGTTGCTGGGTGTCAATGTGTGTCTGTGTTGCTTGGTGTAAGTGCGTGTCTGTGTTAGTGGGTATCAGTGTATGTCTTTGTTACTTGGTGGAAGTGTGTGTCTGTGTTACTGGGTATCAGTGTATGTCTTTGTTACTTGGTGTCAGTGTATGTCTTTGCGACTTGGTGTCAGTGTATGTCTTTGTTACTTGGTGTAAGTGTGTGTCTGTGTTACTGGGTATCAGTCTATGTCTTTGTGACATGGTGTCAGTGTATGTCTTTGTTACTGGGTGTCAGTTTATGTCTTTGTTACTTGGTATCAGAGTATGTCTTTGTTACTTGGTGTCAGTGTATGTCTGTGTTAATTGGTGTAATTGTGTGTCTTTGTTATTTGGTGTCAGTGTATGCCTGTGTTACATGGTTTCAGTGTGTGTCTTTGTTACTGGGTGTCAGTGTAGGTCTTTGTTACTTGGTGTAAGTGTGTGTCTGTGTTACTGGGGATCAGTGTATGTCTTTGTTACTTGGTGTCAGTGTATGTCTGTGTTACTTGGTGTAAGTGTCTGCCTTTGTGACTTGATGTAAGTGTATGTCTTTGTTACTTGGTGTCAGTATATGTCTGTGTTACTTCGTGTAAATGTATGTCTTTGTTACTTGGTATCAGTGTATGTCTTTGTTACTTTGTGTACGTGTGTGTCTGTGATACTGGGTAACAGTGTATGTCTTTGTTACTTGGTGTCAGTGTATGTCTGTGTTACTTGGTGTAATCGTATGCATTTGCTACTTGGTGTCATTGTATGTCTTCGCTACTTGGTGTAAGTGAGTGTTTGTGTTACTTGGTGTAAGTGTGTGTCTGTGTCACTTGGTATCAGTGTATGTCTTTGTTACTTGGTGTAAGTGTGTGTCTGTGTTACTGGGTAACAGTGTATGTCTTTGTGACTTGGTATCAGTGTATGTCTTTGTTACTTGGTGTCAGTGTATGTCAAAATACTTGGTGCAAGTGTATGTCTTTGTTACTTGGTGTAATTGTATGTCTTTGTTACCTGGTGTCAGTGTGTTTGTTTGTGTTACTGGGTGTCAGTGTGTGTGTGTCACTTGTTGTAAGTGTATGTCTTTGTTACTTGCTGTAATTTTATGTCTTTGTTACTTGGTGTCAGTGTATGTCTGTGTTACTTGGTGTAAGTATATGTCTTTGTTACTTGGTGTCAGTGTATGTCTTTGTTACTTGGTGCAAGTGTGTGTCTGTGTTACTGGGTATCAGTGTATGTCTTTGTTACTTGGTGTCAGTGTATGTCTTTGTGACTTGGTGTCAGTGTATGTCTTGGTTACTGGGTGTCAGTGTATGTCTTTGTGACTTGGTGTCAGTGTATGTCTTTGTTAATGGGTGTCAGTTTATGTCTTTGTTACTTGGTGTCAGTGTATGTCTTTGTTACTTGGTGTCAGTGTATGTCTGTGTTACTTGGTGTAATTGTGTGTCTTTGTTACTTGGTGGAAGTGTGTGTCTGTGTTAGTGAGTATCAGTGTATGTCTTTGTTACTTGGTGTCAGTGTATGTCTTTGTCACTTGGTGTAGTGTGTGTCTGTGTTACTGGGTGTCAGTAGATGTCTTTGTGACTTGGTGTCATTGTTTCTCTTTGTTACATTGTGGAAGTGTGTGTCTGTGTTACTTGGTATCAGTTTTATGTCTTTGTGAATATGTGTCAGTGTATGTCTTTGTTACTGGGAGTCAGTGTATGTCTTTGTTACTTGGTGAAAGTGTGTGTCTGTGTTAGTCTTTGTTACTTGGTGTCAGTGTATGTCAAAATAGTTGGTGTAGGTGTATGTCTTTGTTACTTGGTGTAATTGTCTGTCTTTGTTACTTGTGTCAGTGTGTGTCTGTGTTACTTGGTGTAAGTGTGTGTCTTTGTTACTTGGTGTCAGTGTATGTCTTTGTTACTTGGTGTCAGTGTGTGTCTGTGTTACTGGGTATCAGTGTATGTCTTTGTGACTTGGTATCAGTGTCTGTCTTTGTTACTTGGTGTCAGTGTATGTCAAAATACTTGGTGTAAGTGTATGTCTTTGTTACTTGGTGTAATTGTCTGTCTTTGTTACTTGGTGTCAGTGTGTTTGTTTGTGTTACTGGGTGTCAGTGTGTGTCTGTGTCACTTGTTGTAAGTGTATGTCTTTGTTACTTCGCGTCAGTCTATGTCTTTGTTACTTGGTGTAAGTGTCTGTCTTTGTTACTTGGTGTAAGTGTGTGTCTGTGTTACTGGGTATCAGTGTATGTCTTTGTTACTTGGTGTCAGTGTATGTCTGTGTTACTTGCTGTAAGTGTGTGTCTGTGTTACTGGGTATCAGTGTATGTCTTTGCTACTTGGTGTAAGTGAGTGTTTGTGTTACTTGGTGTAAGTGTGTGTCTGTGTCACTTGGTATCAGTGTATGACTTTGTTAATTGGTGTAAGTGTGTGTCTGTGTTACTGGGTAACAGTGTATTTCTTTGTTACTTGGTGTCAGTATCTGGCTGTGTTATTTGGTGTAAGTGTGTGTCTTTGTTACTTGGTGTAATTGTATGTCTTTGTTACTTGGTGTCAGTGTGTGTCTGTGTTACTTGGTGTAAGTGTATGTCTTTGTTACTTGGTGTCAGTGTATGTCTTTGTTACTTGGTGTAAGTGTATGTCTGTGTTACTGGGTATCAGTGTATGACTTTGTTACTTGTTGTCAGTGTATGTCTTTGTGACTTGGTGTCAGTGTATGTCTTGGTTACTGGGTGTCAGTGTATGTCTTTGTGACTTGGTGTCAGTGTATGTCTTTTTTTCTGGGTGTCAGTTTATGTCTTTGTTACTTGGTGTCAGTGTATGTCTTTGTTACTTGGTGTCAGTGTATGTCTGTGTTACTTGGTGTAATTGTACGTCTTTGTTACTTGGTGGAAGTGTGTGTCTGTGTTACTGGGTATCAGTGCATGTCTTTCTTACTTGGTGTCAGTGTATGTCTTTGTCACTTGGTGCAAGTGTGTGTCTGTGTTACTGGGTGTCAGTTTTATGTATTTGTGACTATGTGTCAGTGTATGTCTTTGTTACTGGGTGTCAGTGTATGTCTTTGTTACTTGGTGACAGTGTGTGTCTGTGTTAGTCTTTGTTACTTGGTGTCAGTGTGTGTCTGTGTCTGTCTTTGTTACTGTGTGTCAGTGTTTCTCTATGTTACTGGGTGTCAGTGTGTTTCTTTGTTACTTGGTGTAATTGTATGTCTTTGTTACTTGGTGTCAGTGTGTGTCTTTGGTACTTGGTGTCAGTGTATGTCTTTGTTACTTGGTGTAAGTGTGTGTCTGTGTTTCTGGGTATCAGTGTATGTCTTTGTGACTTGGTGTCAGTGTATGTCTTTGTTATTGGGTGTCAGTGTGTGTATTTGGTACTTGGTGTCAGTGTATGCCTTTGTTACTTGGTGTAAATGTGTGTCTGTGTTACTGGGTATCAGTGTATGTCTTTGTTACTTGGTGTCAGTGTTTATCAAAATACTTGGTGTAGGTGTATGTCTTTGTTACTTGGTGTAATTGTCTGTCTTGGTTGCTTGGTGTCAGTGTGTGTCTGTGTTACTTGGTGTAAGTGCGTGTCTTTGATACTTGGTGTCAGTGTATGTCTTTGTTACTTGGTGTCAGTGTGTGTCTGTGTTACTGGGTATCAGTGTATGTCTTTGTGACTTGGTATCAGTGTATGTCTTTGTTACTTGGTGTCAGTGTATGTCAAAATACTTGGTGTAAGTGTATGTCTTTGTTACTTGGTGTAATTGTCTGTCTTTGTTACTTGGTGTCAGTGTGTTTGTTTGTGTTACTGGGTGTCATTGTGTGTCTGTGTCACATGTTGTAAGTGCATGTTTTTGTTACTTGGTGTAAGTGTCTGTCTTTGTTACTTGGTGTAAGTGTGTGTCTGTGTTACTGGGTATCAGTGTAAGTCTTTGTTACTTGGTGTCAGTGCATGACTGTGTTACTTGCTGTAAGTGTGTGTCTGTGTTACTGGGTATCAGTGTATGTTTTTGTGACTTAGTGTAAGTGTATGTCTTTGTTACTGGGTGTCAGTGTGTGTCTTTGTGACTTGGTGTCAGTGTATGTCTTTGTTACTTGGTGCAAGTGTATGTCTCTGTTACTTGGTGTAATTGTCTGTCTTTGTTACTTGGTGTAATTGTATGCATTTGTTACTTGGTGTCAGCGTATGTCTTTGTTACTGGGTGACACTGTATGTCTTTGTTACTTGGTGTCAGTGTGTGTCTGTGTTACTGGGTGTCAGTGTGTTTGTTTGTCTTACTGGGTGTGAGTCTGTGTCTGTGTGACTTGGTGTCAGTGTGTGTCTTTGTTACTTGGTGTCCGTGTGGGTCTGTGTTACTGGGTGTCCGTGCATGCCTTTGTTCCTGTGTGTCAGTGTATGTCTTTGCTTCTTGGTGTAAGTGTGTGTCTGTGTTACTGGGTATCAGTGTGTGTCTTTATGACTTGGTGTCAGTGTATGTCTTTGTTACTTGGTGCAAGCGTAGGTATTTGTTACTTGGTGTAATTGTCTGTCTTTGTTACTTGGTGTAAGTGTCTGCATTTGTTACTTGGTGTCAGTGTATGTCTTTGTTACTGGGTGACACTGTATGTCTTTGTTGCTTGGTGTCAGTGTGTGTCTGTGTTACAGGGTGTCAGTGTGTGTCTGTGTTACTTGGTGTAAGTGTGTGTCTTTGTTACTTGTTGTCCGTATGTGTCTGTGTTACTGGGTGTCAGTGTATGTGTTTGTTACTGGGTGTCAGTGTATGTCTTTGTTATTTGGTGTAAGTGTGTGTCTGTGTTAGTGGGTAACAGTGTATGTCTTTGTTACTTGGTGTCAGTGTATGTCTGTGTTACTTGGTGTGTGTGTGTTTGTGTTGCTGGTTGTCAGTGTGTGTCTGTGTTCCTGGGTGTCAGTGTGTGTCTGTGTTACTGGGTATCAGTGCATGTCTTTGTTACTTGGTGTCAGTGTATGTCTGAGTTACTTGGTGCAAGTGCGTGTCTGTGTTACTGGGTATCAGTGTATGTCTTTGTGACTTGGTGTCAGTGTATGTCTTTGTTACTGGGTGTCAGTGTGTGTCTTTGTGACTTGGTGTCATTGTATGTCTTTGTTACTTGGTGTAAGTGTATGTCTTTGTTACTTGGTGTAATTGTCTGTCTTTGTTACTTGGTATAAGTGTATGTATTTGTTACTTGGTGTCAGTTTATGTCTGTGTTACTTGGTGTAAGTGTGTGTCTTTGTTACCTGGTGTCAGTGTCTGTCTTTGTTACTTGGTGTCAGTGTGTGTCTGTGACACTAGGTGTCAGTATTTAGTTTAGTTCAGAGATACAGCACTGAAACAGGCCCTTCGGCCCACCGAGTCTGTGCCGACCATCAACCACCCATTTATACTAATCCTACATGAATGCCATATTCCAATAACATCCCCACCGGTCCCTATATATTTCTTTACCACGTACCTATACTAGGGGCAATTTATAATGGCCAATTAACCTATCAACCTGCAAGTCTTTGGCATGTGGGAGGAAACCGGAGCGCCCGGAGGAAACCCACGCAGACACAGGGAGAACTTGCAAACTCCGCACAGGCAGTACCCTGAATCGAAATCGTGTCCCCGGAGCTGTGAGGCTGCAGTGCTAACCACTGTGCCACTGTGCCTCCCAGTGTGTGTCTGTGTTACTTGGTGTAAGTGTCTGCCTTTGTGACTTGATGTAAGTGTATGTCTTTGTTACTTGGTGTCAGTATATGTCTGTGTTACTTCGTGTAAATGTATGTCTTTGTTACTTGGTATCAGTGTATGTCTTTGTTACTTTGTGTACGTGTGTGTCTGTGATACTGGGTAACAGTGTATGTCTTTGTTACTTGGTGTCAGTGTATGTCTGTGTTACTTGGTGTAATCGTATGCATTTGCTACTTGGTGTCAGTGTATGTCTTCGCTACTTGGTGTAAGTGAGTGTTTGTGTTACTTGGTGTAAGTGTGTGTCTGTGTCACTTGGTATCAGTGTATGTCTTTGTTACTTGGTGTAAGTGTGTGTCTGTGTTACTGGGTAACAGTGTATGTCTTTGTGACTTGGTATCAGTGTATGTCTTTGTTACTTGGTGTCAGTGTATGTCAAAATACTTGGTGCAAGTGTATGTCTTTGTTACTTGGTGTAATTGTATGTCTTTGTTACCTGGTGTCAGTGTGTTTGTTTGTGTTACTGGGTGTCAGTGTGTGTGTGTCACTTGTTGTAAGTGTATGTCTTTGTTACTTGCTGTAATTTTATGTCTTTGTTACTTGGTGTCAGTGTATGTCTGTGTTACTTGGTGTAAGTATATGTCTTTGTTACTTGGTGTCAGTGTATGTCTTTGTTACTTGGTGCAAGTGTGTGTCTGTGTTACTGGGTATCAGTGTATGTCTTTGTTACTTGGTGTCAGTGTATGTCTTTGTGACTTGGTGTCAGTGTATGTCTTGGTTACTGGGTGTCAGTGTATGTCTTTGTGACTTGGTGTCAGTGTATGTCTTTGTTAATGGGTGTCAGTTTATGTCTTTGTTACTTGGTGTCAGTGTATGTCTGTGTTACTTGGTGTAATTGTGTGTCTTTGTTACTTGGTGGAAGTGTGTGTCTGTGTTAGTGAGTATCAGTGTATGTCTTTGTTACTTGGTGTCAGTGTATGTCTTTGTCACTTGGTGTAGTGTGTGTCTGTGTTACTGGGTGTCAGTAGATGTCTTTGTGACTTGGTGTCATTGTTTCTCTTTGTTACATTGTGGAAGTGTGTGTCTGTGTTACTTGGTATCAGTTTTATGTCTTTGTGAATATGTGTCAGTGTATGTCTTTGTTACTGGGAGTCAGTGTATGTCTTTGTTACTTGGTGAAAGTGTGTGTCTGTGTTAGTCTTTGTTACTTGGTGTCAGTGTATGTCAAAATAGTTGGTGTAGGTGTATGTCTTTGTTACTTGGTGTAATTGTCTGTCTTTGTTACTTGTGTCAGTGTGTGTCTGTGTTACTTGGTGTAAGTGTGTGTCTTTGTTACTTGGTGTCAGTGTATGTCTTTGTTACTTGGTGTCAGTGTGTGTCTGTGTTACTGGGTATCAGTGTATGTCTTTGTTACTTGGTATCAGTGTCTGTCTTTGTTACTTGGTGTCAGTGTATGTCAAAATACTTGGTGTAAGTGTATGTCTTTGTTACTTGGTGTAATTGTCTGTCTTTGTTACTTGGTGTCAGTGTGTTTGTTTGTGTTACTGGGTGTCAGTGTGTGTCTGTGTCACTTGTTGTAAGTGTATGTCTTTGTTACTTCGCGTCAGTCTATGTCTTTGTTACTTGGTGTAAGTGTCTGTCTTTGTTACTTGGTGTAAGTGTGTGTCTGTGTTACTGGGTATCAGTGTATGTCTTTGTTACTTGGTGTCAGTGTATGTCTGTGTTACTTGCTGTAAGTGTGTGTCTGTGTTACTGGGTATCAGTGTATGTCTTTGCTACTTGGTGTAAGTGAGTGTTTGTGTTACTTGGTGTAAGTGTGTGTCTGTGTCACTTGGTATCAGTGTATGACTTTGTTACTTGGTGTAAGTGTGTGTCTGTGTTACTGGGTAACAGTGTATTTCTTTGTTACTTGGTGTCAGTATCTGGCTGTGTTATTTGGTGTAAGTGTGTGTCTTTGTTACTTGGTGTAATTGTATGTCTTTGTTACTTGGTGTCAGTGTGTGTCTGTGTTACTTGGTGTAAGTGCATGTCTTTGTTACTTGGTGTCAGTGTATGTCTTTGTTACTTGGTGTAAGTGTATGTCTGTGTTACTGGGTATCAGTGTATGTCTTTGTTACTTGGTGTCAGTGTATGTCTTTGTGACTTGGTGTCAGTGTATGTCTTGGTTACTGGGTGTCAGTGTATGTCTTTGTGACTTGGTGTCAGTGTATGTCTTTTTTTCTGGGTGTCAGTTTATGTCTTTGTTACTTGGTGTCAGTGTATGTCTTTGTTACTTGGTGTCAGTGTATGCCTGTGTTACTTGGTGTAATTGTACGTCTTTGTTACTTGGTGGAAGTGTGTGTCTGTGTTACTGGGTATCAGTGCATGTCTTTGTTACTTGGTGTCAGTGTATGTCTTTGTCACTTGGTGCAAGTGTGTGTCTGTGTTACTGGGTGTCAGTTTTATGTCTTTGTGACTATGTGTCAGTGTATGTCTTTGTTACTGGGTGTCAGTGTATGTCTTTGTTACTTGGTGACAGTGTGTGTCTGTGTTAGTCTTTGTTACTTGGTGTCAGTGTGTGTCTGTGTCTGTCTTTGTTACTGTGTGTCAGTGTTTCTCTATGTTACTGTGTGTCAGTGTGTTTCTTTGTTACTTGGTGTAATTGTATGTCTTTGTTACTTGGTGTCAGTGTGTGTCTTTGGTACTTGGTGTCAGTGTATGTCTTTGTTACTTGGTGTAAGTGTGTGTCTGTGTTTCTGGGTATCAGTGTATGTCTTTGTGACTTGGTGTCAGTGTATGTCTTTGTTATTGGGTGTCAGTGTGTGTATTTGGTACTTGGTGTCAGTGTATGCCTTTGTTACTTGGTGTAAGTGTGTGTCTGTGTTACTGGGTATCAGTGTATGTCTTTGTTACTTGGTGTCAGTGTTTATCAAAATACTTGGTGTAGGTGTATGTCTTTGTTACTTGGTGTAATTGTCTGTCTTGGTTGCTTGGTGTCAGTGTGTGTCTGTGTTACTTGGTGTAAGTGCGTGTCTTTGATACTTGGTGTCAGTGTATGTCTTTGTTACTTGGTGTCAGTGTGTGTCTGTGTTACTGGGTATCAGTGTATGTCTTTGTGACTTGGTATCAGTGTATGTCTTTGTTACTTGGTGTCAGTGTATGTCAAAATACTTGGTGTAAGTGTATGTCTTTGTTACTTGGTGTAATTGTCTGTCTTTGTTACTTGGTGTCAGTGTGTTTGTTTGTGTTACTGGGTGTCAGTGTGTGTCTGTGTCACTTGTTGTAAGTGCATGTTTTTGTTACTTGGTGTAAGTGTCTGTCTTTGTTACTTGGTGTAAGTGTGTGTCTGTGTTACTGGGTATCAGTGTAAGTATTTGTTACTTGGTGTCAGTGCATGACTGTGTTACTTGCTGTAAGTGTGTGTCTGTGTTACTGGGTATCAGTGTATGTTTTTGTGACTTAGTGTAAGTGTATGTCTTTGTTACTGGGTGTCAGTGTGTGTCTTTGTGACTTGGTGTCAGTGTATGTCTTTGTTACTTGGTGCAAGTGTATGTCTCTGTTACTTGGTGTAATTGTCTGTCTTTGTTACTTGGTGTAATTGTATGCATTTGTTACTTGGTGTCAGCGTATGTCTTTGTTACTGGGTGACACTGTATGTCTTTGTTACTTGGTGTCAGTGTGTGTCTGTGTTACTGGGTGTCAGTGTGTTTGTTTGTCTTACTGGGTGTGAGTCTGTGTCTGTGTGACTTGGTGTCAGTGTGTGTCTTTGTTACTTGGTGTCCGTGTGGGTCTGTGTTACTGGGTGTCCGTGCATGCCTTTCTTCCTGTGTGTCAGTGTATGTCTTTGCTTCTTGGTGTAAGTGTGTGTCTGTGTTACTGGGTATCAGTGTGTGTCTTTATGACTTGGTGTCAGTGTATGTCTTTGTTACTTGGTGCAAGCGTAGGTATTTGTTACTTGGTGTAATTGTCTGTCTTTGTTACTTGGTGTAAGTGTCTGCATTTGTTACTTGGTGTCAGTGTATGTCTTTGTTACTGGGTGACACTGTATGTCTTTGTTGCTTGGTGTCAGTGTGTGTCTGTGTTACAGGGTGTCAGTGTGTGTCTGTGTTACTTGGTGTAAGTGTGTGTCTTTGTTACTTGTTGTCCGTATGTGTCTGTGTTACTGGGTGTCAGTGTATGTGTTTGTTACTGGGTGTCAGTGTATGTCTTTGTTATTTGGTGTAAGTGTGTGTCTGTGTTAGTGGGTAACAGTGTATGTCTTTGTTACTTGGTGTCAGTGTATGTCTGTGTTACTTGGTGTGTGTGTGTTTGTGTTGCTGGTTGTCAGTGTGTGTCTGTGTTCCTGGGTGTCAGTGTGTGTCTGTGTTACTGGGTATCAGTGCATGTCTTTGTTACTTGGTGTCAGTGTATGTCTGAGTTACTTGGTGCAAGTGCGTGTCTGTGTTACTGGGTATCAGTGTATGTCTTTGTGACTTGGTGTCAGTGTATGTCTTTGTTACTGGGTGTCAGTGTGTGTCTTTGTGACTTGGTGTCATTGTATGTCTTTGTTACTTGGTGTAAGTGTATGTCTTTGTTACTTGGTGTAATTGTCTGTCTTTGTTACTTGGTATAAGTGTATGTATTTGTTACTTGGTGTCAGTTTATGTCTGTGTTACTTGGTGTAAGTGTGTGTCTTTGTTACCTGGTGTCAGTGTCTGTCTTTGTTACTTGGTGTCAGTGTGTGTCTGTGACACTAGGTGTCAGTATTTAGTTTAGTTCAGAGATACAGCACTGAAACAGGCCCTTCGGCCCACCGAGTCTGTGCCGACCATCAACCACCCATTTATACTAATCCTACATGAATGCCATATTCCAATAACATCCCCACCGGTCCCTATATATTTCTTTACCACGTACCTATACTAGGGGCAATTTATAATGGCCAAGAAACCTATCAACCTGCAAGTCTTTGGCATGTGGGAGGAAACCGGAGCACCCGGAGGAAACCCACGCAGACACAGGGAGAACTTGCAAACTCCGCACAGGCAGTACCCATAATCGAAATCGTGTCCCCGGAGCTGTGAGGCTGCAGTGCTAACCACTGTGCCACTGTGCCTCCCAGTGTGTGTCTGTGTTTCTGGGTGTCAGTGTATGTCTCTGTTACTTGGTGTAAATGTGTGTCTGTGTTACTGGGTGTCAGTGTGTTTGTTTGTGTTACTGGGTGTCAGTGTGTGACTGTGTTACTTGGTGTCAGCGTGTCTCTTTGTTACTTGGTGTCCGTGTGTGTCTGTGTTACTGGGTATCAGTGTATATCTTTGTTACTTGGTGTCAGTGTGAGTCTTTGTCACTTGGTATCAGTGTATGTCTTTGTTACTTGGTGTCAGTGTGTGTCTTTGTCACTTGGTATCAGTGTATGTCTTTGTTACTTGGTGTAAGTGTGTGTCTGTGTCACTGGGTGTCAGTGTGTGTCTGTGTTACTGGGTGTAAGTGTGTGTCTGTGTTACTGGGTATCAGTGCATGTCTTTGTTACTTGGTGTCTGTGTATGTCTGTGTTACTTGGTGTAAGTGTGTGTCTGTGTTACTGGGTATCATTGTATGTCTTTGTGACTTGGTGACAGTGTATGTCTTTGTTACTGGGTGTCAGTGTGTGTCTTTGTGACTTGGTGTCAGTGTATGTCTTTGTTACTTAGTGTAAGTGTGTGTCTTTGTTACTTGGTGTAAGTGTGTGACTTTGTTACTTGGTGTAAGTGTATGTTTTTGTTACTTGGTGTCAGTGTGTATGTGACACTAGGTGTCAGTATTTAGCTTAGTTTAGAGATACAGCACTGAAACAGGCCCTTCGGCCCAGCGAGTCTGTGCCGACCTTAAACCACCCATTTATACTAATCCTACACGAATCCCATATTCCAATAACATCCCCACCGGTCCCTATATATTTCTTTACCACGTACCTATACTGGGGGCAATTTATAATGGCCAATTAACCTATCAACCTGCAAGTCTTTGGCATGTGGGAGGAAACCGGAGCACCCGGAGAAAACCCACGCAGACACAGGGAGAACTTGCAAACTCCGCACAGGCAGTACCCAGAATCGAAATCGGGTCCCAGGAGCTGTGAGGCTGCACGGCTAACCACTGTGCCACTGTGCCTCGCAGTGTGTGTCTGTGTTACTGGGTGTCAGTGTATGCCTTTGTTACTTGGTGTCAGTGTGTGTCTGTGTTACTGGGTGTCAGCGTGTTTGTTTGTGTTTCTGGGTGTCAGTGTGTGACTGTGTTACTTGGTGTAAGTGTGTCTCTTTGTTACTTGGTGTCCGTGTGTGTCTGTGTTACTTGGTGTAAGTGTGTGTCTGCGTTAAAGGTGTCAGTGTGTGTTTGTGTTACTGGGTATCAGTGTATGTCTTTGTTACTTGGTGTCAGTGTGTGTCTGTGTTACTGGGTATCAGTGTATGTCTTTGTGACTTGGTGTCAGTGTATGTCTTTGTTACTGGGTGTCAGTGTGTGTCTTTGTGACTTGGTGTCGTTGTATGTCTTTGTTACTTGGTGTAAGTGTGTGCCTGTGTTACTGGTTGTCAGTGTGTGACTGTGTTACTTGGTGTAAGTGTGTCTCTTTGTTACTTGGTGTCCGTGTGTGTCTGTGTTACTGGGTATCAGTGTATGTCTTTGTTACTTTGTGTCAGTGTGTGTCTTTGTCACTTGGTATCAGTGTATGTCTTTGTACTTGGTGTCAGTGTATGTCTGTGTTACTTGGTGTAAGTGTGTGTCTGCGTTACTGGGTGCAAGTGTATGTCTGTGTTACTGTGTATCAGTGTATGTCTTTGTTACTTGGTGTCAGTGTATGTCTGTTTTACTTGGTGTAACTGTGTGTCTGTGTTGCTGGATATCAGTGTATGTCTTTGTGACATGGTGTCAGTGTATGTCTTTGTTACTTGGTGTCAGTGTGTGTCTGTGTTACTGGGTATCAGTATATGTCTTTGTGACTTGGTGTCTGTGTATGTCTTTGTTACTTGGTGTAAGTGTGTGCCTGTGTTACTGGGTATAAGTGTATGTCTTTGTTACTTGGTGTCAGTGTATGTATTTGTTACTTGGAGTAAGTGTATTTCTTTGTTACTTGGTGTAATTGTCTGTCTTTGTTTCTTGGTGTAAGTGTATATCTTTGTTACTTGGTGTAAGTGTCTGTCTTTGTTAATTGGTGTAAGTGTGTGTCTGTGTTACTGGGTATCAGTGTATGTCTTTGTTACTTGGTGTCAGTGTATGTCTGTGTTACTTGGTGTAAGTGTGTGTCTGTGTCACTGGGTATCAGTGTATGTCTTTTTGACTTGGTGTCAGTGTGTGTCTTTGTGACTTGGTGTCAGTGTATGTCTTTGTTACTTGGTGTAAGCGTATGTATTTGTTACTTGGTGTCATTATTTAGTTTAGTTTAGAGATAAAGCACTGAAACAGGCCCTTCGGCCCACCGAGTCTGCGCCGACCATCAACCACCCATTTATACTAATCATAAACGAATCCCATATTCCAATAACATCCCCACCGGTCCCTATATATTTTTTACCACCTACCGATACTAGGGGCAATTTATAATGGCCAATTAACCTATCAACCTGCAAGTCTTTGGCATGTGGGAGGAAACAGGAGCACCCGGAGGAAACCCACGCAGACACAGGGAGAACTTGCAAACTCCGCACAGGCAGTACCCAGAATCGAACCAGGTTCCCTGGAGCTTTGAGGCTGCAGTGCAAACCACTGCGCCACTGTGCCTCCCAGAGTGTGTCTGTGTTACTGGGTGTCAGTGTATGTCTCTGTTACTTGGTGTCAGTGTGTGACTTTGTTACTTGGTGTCCGTGTGAGTCTGTGTTACTGGGTGTCAGTGTATGTCTTTGTTACTTGTTGTAAGTGTATGTCTGTGTTACTTGGTGTAAGTGTGTGTCTGTGTTACTGGGTAACAGTGTATGTCTGTGTTACTTGGAGTAAGTGTGTGTCTGTGTTGCTGGGTATCAGTGTATGTCTTTGTGACTGGGTGTCAGTGTATGTGTTTGTGACTTGGTGTCAGTGTATGTCTTTGTTACTGGGTGTCAGTGTATGTCTTTGTTACTTGGTGTAAGTGTGTGTCTGTGTTAATGGGTATCAGTGTATGTCTTTGTTACTTGGTGTCAGTGTATGTCTTTGTTACTTGGTGTAAGTGTATGTCTTTGTTACTTTGTGTAAGTGTGTGTCATTGTTACTTGGTGTCAGTGTGTGTCTGTGTTCCTGGGTGTCAGTGTGTGTCTGTGTTACTTGGTGTAAGTGAGTGTCTTTGTTACTTGGTGTAAGTGTGTGTCTGTGTTACTGGGTGTCAGTGTATGTCTTTATTACTGGATGTCAGTGCATGACTTTGTTACTGGGTGGAAGTGTGTGTCTTTGTCACTTGGTGTAAGTGTGTGTCTGTGTTACTGGGTGTCAGTAGATGTCTTTGTTACTTGTTGTCAGTGTTTCTCTTTGTTACATTGTCGAAGTGTGTGTCTGTGTTACCTGGTATCAGTTTTATATCTTTGTGACTATGTGTCAGTGTATGTCTTTGTTACTGGGTGTCAGTGTATGTCTTTGTTACTTGGTGACAGTGTGTGTCTGTGTTAGTCTTTGTTACTTGGTGTCAGTGTGTGTCTGTGTCTGTCTTTGTTACTGTGTGTCAGTGTTTCTCTATGTTACTGGGTGTCAGTGTGTGTCTTTGTTTCTTGGTGTAATTGTATGTCTTTGTTACTTGGTGTCAGTGCATGTCTTTGTTACTTGGTGTAAGTGTGTGTTTGTGTTACTTGGTGTAATTGTATGTCTGTGTTACTGGGTGTAAGTGTGTGTCTGTGTTTCTGGGTATCAGTGTATGTCTTTGTGACTTGATGTCAGTGTATGTCTTTGTTATTGGGTGTCAGTGTGTGTCTTTGCTACTTGGTGTCAGTGTATGTCTTTGTTACTTGGTGTAAGTGTGTGTCTGTGTTACTGGGTGTCAATGTATGTCATTGTTACTTGGTGTCTGTGTATGTCTGTGTTACTTGGTGTAAGTGTGTGTCTGTGTTAGTGGGTATCAGTGTATGTCTTTGTTACTTGGTGTTAGTGTGTGTCTGTGTTACTGGGTATCAGTGTATGTCTTTGTTACTTGGTGTCTGTGTATGTCTGTGTTACTTGGTGTAAGTGCGTGTCTTTGTTACTTGGTGTAATTGTATGTCTTTGTTACTTGGTTTCAGTGTATGTCTTTGTTACTTGGTGGAAGTGGGTGTCTGTGTTACTGGGTATCAGTGTATGTCTTTGTTACTTGGTGTCAGTGTATGTCTTTGCGACTTCGTGTCAGTGTATGTCTTTGTTACTTGGTGTAAGTGTTTGTCTGTGTTACTGGGTATCAGTGTATGTCTTTGTGACTTGGTGTCAGTGTATGTCTTTGTTACTGGGTGTCAGTTTATGTCTTTGTTACGTGGTGTCAGTGTATGTCTTTGTTACTTGGTGTCAGTGTATGTCTGTGCTACTTGGTGTATGTCTGTGTCTTTGTTACTTTGTGTAAGTGTGTGTCTGTGTTCCTGGGTATCAGGGTATGTCTTGTTACTTGGTGTCAGGGTCTGTCTTTGTTACTTGCTGTAAGTGTGTGTCTGTGTTACTGGGTATCAGTGTATGTCTTTGTTACTTGGTGTCAGTGTATGTCTTTGTTACTTGGTGTAAGTGTGTGTTTGTGTTACTTGGTGTAAGTGTATGTCTTTGTTACTTGGTGTAAGTGTGTGTCTGTGTTACTTGGTGTCAGTGTATGTCTTTGTTACTTGGTGTAAGTGTGTGTTTGTGTTACTTGGTGTAAGTGTATGTCTTTGTTACTTGGTGTCAGTGTTTGTCTTTGTTACTTGGTGGGAGTGTGTGTCTGTGTTACTGGGTATCAGTGTATGTCTGTGTTACTTGGTGTAAGTGTGTGTCTTTGTTACTTGGTGTAATTGCATGTCTTTGTTACTAGGTGTCACTGTATGTGTTTGTTACTTGGTGTAAGTATGTGTTTGTGATCCTTGGTGTAAGTGTCAGTCTTTGTTACTTGGTGCAAGTGTGTGTCAGTGTTACTGGGTGTCAGTGTCCGTCTTTGTTACTTGGTTGAAGTGTGTGTCTGTGTTACTGGGTATCAGTGTATATATTTGTTACTTGGTGTCAGTGTCTGTCTGTGTTACTTGGTGTAAGTGTGTGTCTGTGTTATTGCGTGTCAGTTTGTGTCTTTGTGACTTGGTGTCACTGTATGTCTTTGTTACTTCGTGTCAGTTTATGTCAAAATACTTGTTGTCGGTGTATGTCTTTGTTACTTGGTGCAATTGTCTGTCTTTGTTACTTGGTGTCAGTGTATGCCTTTGTTACTTGGTGTCAGTGTATGTGTTTGTTACTTGGTGTCAGTGTGTGTCTGTGTTGCTGGGTATCAGTGTATGTCTTTGTGACTTGGTATCAGTGTATGTCTTTGTGACTTGGTGTCAGTGTATGTCTTTTTTACTGGGTGTCAGTGTGTGTCTGTGTTAATTGGTGTCAGTGTATCTCTTTGTTACTGTGTATCAGTGTTTCTCTGTGTTACTGGGTGTCAGTGTGTGTTTGTTTATGTTACTGGGTGTCAGTGTGTTTCTGTGACACTAGGTGTCAGTATTTAGTTTAGTTTAGAGATACAGCACTTAAACAGGCCCTTCGGCCCACCGAGTCTGTGCCGACCTTCATCCACCCATTTATACTAATCCAACACTAATCCCCTATTCCTATCACATACCCAACTGTCCCTATATATTTCCCTACAACCTACCTACACAAGGGGCCATTTATGATGGCCAATTAATGGGTGTCAGTGCATGTCTTTGTTACTGGGTGTCAGTGCATGTCTTTGTTACTTGGTGTAAGTGTGTGTCTGTGTTACTGGGTATCAGTGTCTGTCTTTGTGACTTGGTGTCAGTGTATGTCTGTGTTACTGGGTGTCAGTGTGTTTGTTTGTGTTACTGGGTGTAAGTGTGTGTCTGTGTTGCTGGGTCTCAGTGTATGTCTTTGTTACTTGATGTCAGTGTATGTCAAAATACTTGGTGTAAGTGTCTGTCTGTATTACTTTGTGTAATTGTCTGTCTTTGTTACTTGGTGTAAGTGTATGTCTTTGTTACTTGGTGTCAGTGTATGTCTTTGTTACTTGGTGTCAGTGTCTGTCTTTGTTTCCTGGTGCAAGTGTGTGTCTGTGTTACTGGTTATCAGTGTATGTCTTTGTTACTTGGTGTCAGTGTATTTCTGTGTTATTTGGTGTAAGTGTGTGTCTGTGTTACTAGGTATCAGTGTATGTCTTTGTGACTTGGTGTCAGTGTATGTCTTTGTTACTGGGTGTCAATGTGTGTCTTTGTGACTTGGTGTCAGTGTATGTCTTTGTTACTTGGTGTAAGTGTATGTCTTTGTTACTTGGTGTAATTGTCTGTCTTTGTTACTTGGTGTAAGTGTATGTATTTGTTACTTGGTGTCAGTGTATGTCTTTGTTACTTGGTGTCAGTGTATGTCTGTGTTACTTGGTGTCAGTGTGTGTCTGTGACACTAGGTGTCATTATTTAGTTTAGTTTCGAGATACAGCACTGAAACAGGCCCTTCGGCCCACCGAGTCTGTGCAGACCATCAACCACCCATTTATACTAATCCTACACTAATCCCGTATTCCTATCACATCCCCACCTGTCCCTATATATTTCCTTACCACCTACCTATACCAGGGGCAATTTATGATGTCCAATTAACCTATCAACCTGCAAGTCTTTGGCATGTGGGAGGAAACCGGAGCACCCGGAGGAAACTCACGCAGACACAGGGAGAACTTGCAAACTCCGCACAGGCTGTACCCAGAATCAAACCCGGGTCCCTGGAGCTGTGCGGCTGCGGTGCGAACAACTGCGCCAATGTGCCCCACCCCACCCCCCCGTGTGTGCCTTTGTGACTGGGTATCAGTGTATGTATTTGTTACTTGGTGACTGTGTATTTCTTTGTTACTTTGTGTCAGTGTATGTCTGTGTTACTTGGTTTAAGTGTGTGTCTGTGTTACTGGGGGTCAGTGTGTGTTTCGAACTGGGTGTCAGTGTGTGTGTTACTGGGTGCAAGTGTGTGTCTGTCTTACTGGGTATCAGTGTATGACTTTGTTACTTGGTGTCAGTATATCTCTTTGTTACTTGGTGTCAGTGTGTGTCTTTGTTACTTGGTGTCAGTGTATGTGTTTGTTACTTGGTGCAAGTGTGTGTCTTTGTTACTTGGTTTCAATGTGTGTCTGTGTTACTGGGTGTCAGATTCTGTCTTTGTTATTTGGTGTCAGTGTGTGTCTGTGTTCCTGGGTGTCAGTGTGTTTGTTTGTGTTACTGGGTCTCAGTGTATGTCTGTGTTACATGGTGTAAGTGTGTGTCTTTGTTTCTTGGAGTCCGTGTGTGTCTGTGTTACTGGGTGTCAGTGTGTGTGTTACTGGGTGTAAGTGTGTGTCTGTGTTACTGGGTATCAGTGTATGTCTTTGTTACTTGGTGTCAGTGTATGTCTGTGTTACTGGGTGTCAGTGTACGTCTTTGTTACTTGGTGTCAGTGTGTGTCTGTGTTACTGGGTGTCAGTGTGTTTGTTTGTGTTACTGGGTGTCAGTGTGTGTCTATGTTGCTTGGTGTAAGTGT
The DNA here is from genome assembly GCF_036365525.1 of Heterodontus francisci. Taxonomy (NCBI): domain Eukaryota; kingdom Metazoa; phylum Chordata; class Chondrichthyes; order Heterodontiformes; family Heterodontidae; genus Heterodontus; species Heterodontus francisci. The sequence continues at coordinate 812,710 of NW_027141364.1, read as the reverse complement.
GCGTCTTTGTTACTTGGTGTCCGTGTGTGTCTGTGTTACTGGGTGTCAGTGCATGTCTTTGTTACTGGGTGTCAGTGCATGTCTTTGTTACTTGGTGTAAGTGTGTGTCTGTGTTACTGGGTATCAGTGTCTGTCTTTGTGACTTGGTGTCAGTGTATGTCTGTGTTACTGGGTGTCAGTGTGTTTGTTTGTGTTACTGGGTGTAAGTGTGTGTCTGTGTTGCTGGGTCTCAGTGTATGTCTTTGTTACTTGGTGTAAGTGTGTGTCTGTGTTACTGGGTATCAGTGTCTGTCTTTGTGACTTGGTGTCAGTGTATGTCTGTGTTACTGGGTGTCAGTGTGTTTGTTTGTGTTACTGGGTGTAAGTGTGTGTCTGTGTTGCTGGGTCTCAGTGTATGTCTTTGTTACTTGGTGTCAGTGTATGTCAAAATACTTGGTGTAAGTGTCTGTCTGTGTTACTTGGTGTAATTGTCTGTCTTTGTTACTTGGTGTAAGTGTATGTCTTTGTTACTTGGTGTCAGTGTATGTCTTTGTTACTTGGTGTCAGTGTCTGTCTTTGTTTCCTGGTGCAAGTGTGTGTCTGTGTTACTGGTTATCAGTGTATGTCTTTGTTACTTGGTGTCAGTGTATGTCTGTGTTATTTGGTGTAAGTGTGTGTCTGTGTTACTAGGTATCAGTGTATGTCTTTGTGACTTGGTGTCAGTGTATGTCTTTGTTACTGGGTGTCAATGTGTGTCTTTGTGACTTGGTGTCAGTGTATGTCTTTGTTACTTGGTGTAAGTGTATGTCTTTGTTACTTGGTGTAATTGTCTGTCTTTGTTACTTGGTGTAAGTGTATGTATTTGTTACTTGGTGTCAGTGTATGTCTTTGTTACTTGGTGTCAGTGTATGTCTGTGTTACTTGGTGTCAGTGTGTGTCTGTGACACTAGGTGTCATTATTTAGTTTAGTTTCGAGATACAGCACTGAAACAGGCCCTTCGGCCCACCGAGTCTGTGCAGACCATCAACCACCCATTTATACTAATCCTACACTAATCCCGTATTCCTATCACATCCCCACCTGTCCCTATATATTTCCTTACCACCTACCTATACCAGGGGCAATTTATGATGTCCAATTAACCTATCAACCTGCAAGTCTTTGGCATGTGGGAGGAAACCGGAGCACCCGGAGGAAACTCACGCAGACACAGGGAGAACTTGCAAACTCCGCACAGGCTGTACCCAGAATCGAACCCGGGTCCCTAGAGCTGTGCGGCTGCGGTGCTAACAACTGCGCCAATGTGCCCCACCCCACCCCCCAGTGTGTGTCTTTGTGACTGGGTATCAGTGTATGTATGTGTTACTTGGTGACTGTGTATTTCTTTGTTACTTTGTGTCAGTGTATGTCTGTGTTACTTGGTTTAAGTGTGTGTCTGTGTTACTGGGGGTCAGTGTGTGTTTCGAACTGGGTGTCAGTGTGTGTGTTACTGGGTGCAAGTGTGTGTCTGTCTTACTGGGTATCAGTGTATGACTTTGTTACTTGGTGTCAGTATATCTCTTTGTTACTTGGTGTCAGTGTGTGTCTTTGTTACTTGGTGTCAGTGTATGTGTTTGTTACTTGGTGCAAGTGTGTGTCTTTGTTACTTGGTTTCAATGTGTGTCTGTGTTACTGGGTGTCAGATTCTGTCTTTGTTATTTGGTGTCAGTGTGTGTCTGTGTTCCTGGGTGTCAGTGTGTTTGTTTGTGTTACTGGGTCTCAGTGTATGTCTGTGTTACATGGTGTAAGTGTGTGTCTTTGTTTCTTGGAGTCCGTGTGTGTCTGTGTTACTGGGTGTCAGTGTGTGTGTTACTGGGTGTAAGTGTGTGTCTGTGTTACTGGGTATCAGTGTATGTCTTTGTTACTTGGTGTCAGTGTATGTCTGTGTTACTGGGTGTCAGTGTACGTCTTTGTTACTTGGTGTCAGTGTGTGTCTGTGTTACTGGGTGTCAGTGTGTTTGTTTGTGTTACTGGGTGTCAGTGTGTGTCTATGTTGCTTGGTGTAAGTGTGCATCTTTGTTACTTGGTGTCCGTGTGTGTCTGTGTTACTGGGTGTCAGTGCATGTCTTTGTTACTGGGTGTCAGTGCATGTCTTTGTTACTTGGTGTAAGTGTGTGTCTGTGTTACTGGGTATCAGTGTCTGTCTTTGTGACTTGGTGTCAGTGTATGTCTGTGTTACTGGGTGTCAGTGTGTTTGTTTGTGTTACTGGGTGTAAGTGTGTGTCTGTGTTGCTGGGTCTCAGTGTATGTCTTTGTTACTTGGTGTCAGTGTATGTCAAAATACTTGGTGTAAGTGTCTGTCTGTGTTACTTGGTGTAATTGACTGTCTTTGTTACTTGGTGTAAGTGTATGTCTTTGTTACTTGGTGTCAGTGTATGTCTTTGTTACTTGGTGTCAGTGTCTGTCTTTGTTTCTTGGTGCAAGTGTGTGTCTGTGTTACTGGTTATCAGTGTATGTCTTTGTTACTTGGTGTCAGTGTATGTCTGTGTTATTTGGTGTAAGTGTGTGTCTGTGTTTCTGGGTATCAGTGTATGTTTTTGTGACTTGGTGTCAGTGTATGTCTTTGTTACTGGGTGTCAGTGTGTGTCTTTGTGACTTGGTGTCAGTGTATGTCTTTGTTACTTGGTGTAAGTGTATGTCTTTGTTACTTGGTGTAATTCTCTGTCTTTGTTACTTGGTGTAAGTGTATGTCTTTGTTACTTGGTGTCAGTGTGTGTCTCTGTTACTTGGTGTCAGTGTGTGTCTGTGACACAAGGTGTCATTATTTAGTTTAGTTTCGAGATACAGCACTGAAACAGGCCCTTCGGCCCACCGAGTCTGTGCAGACAATCAACCACCCATTTATACTAATCCTACACTAATCCCGTAATCCTATCACATCCCCACCTGTCCCTATATATTTCCCTCCCACCTACCTATACCAGGGGCAATTTATGATGGCCAATTAACCTATCAACCTGCAAGTCTTTGGCATGTGGGAGGAAACCGGAGCACCCGGAGGAAACTCACGCAGACACAGGGAGAACTTGCAAACTCCGCACAGGCTGTACCCAGAATCGAACCCGGGTCCCTGGAGCTGTGCGGCTGCAGTGCTAACAACTGCGCCAATGTGCCCCACCCCACCCCCCAGTGTGTGCCTTTGTGACTGGGTATCAGTGTATGTATTTGTTACTTGGTGACTGTGTATTTCTTTGTTACTTGGTGTCAGTGTATGTGTTTGTGACTTGGTGTAAGTGTATGTCTTTATTACTGGGTGTCAGTGTATGTCTTTGTTACTTGGTGTAAGTATATCTCTTTGTTACTTGGTGTCAGTGTGTGTCTTTGTTACTTGGTGTCAGTGTATGTGTTTGTTACTTGGTGCAAGTGTGTGTCATTGTTACTTGGTGTCAATGTGTGTCTGTGTTCCTGGGTTTCAGTGTATGTCTTTGTTACTTGGTGTCAGTGAGTGTCTGTGTTACTGGGTGTAAGTGTGTGTCTTTGTTACTTGGTGTCAGTGTCTGTCATTGTTACTTGGTGTAAGTGTATGTCTGTGACACTAGGTGTCAGTATTTAATTTAGTTTAGAGATACAGCACTGAAACAGGCCCTTCGGCCCACTGAGTCTGTGCCCACCGGTCCCTATATATTTCTTTACCACCAACCTATACTAGGGGCAATTCATCATGGCCAATTAACCTATCAACCTGCAAGTCTTTGGCATGTGGGAGGAAACCGGAGCACCCGGAGGAAACCCACGCAGACACAGGGAGAACTTGCAAACTCCGCACAGGCACGACCCAGAATCGAACCCGGGTCCCTGGAGCTGTGAGGCTGCAGTGCTAACCACTGAGCCACTGTGCCTCCCAGTGTGTGTCTGTGTTACTGGGTGTCAGTGTATGTCTTTGATACTTGGTGTCAGTGTGTGTCTGTGTTCCTGGGTGTCAGTGTGTGTCTGTGTTACTTGGTGTAAGTGTCTGTCATTGTTACTTGGTGTCCGTGTGTGTCTTTGTTACTGGGTGACACTGTATGTCTTTGATACTTGTTGTCAGTGTGTGTCTGTGTTCCTGGGTGTCAGTGTGTGTCTGTGTTACTTGGTGAAAGTGTGTGTCTTTGTCATTGGTGTCCGTGTGTGTCTGTGTTACTGAGTGTCAGTGTATGTCTTTGTTACTGGGTGTCAGTATATGTCTTTGTTACTTGGTGTAAGTGTGTGTCTGTGTTATTGGGTAATATTGTATCTCTTTGTTACTTGCTGTCAGTGTATGTCTGTGTTACTTGGTGTAAGTGTGTGTCTGTGTTACTGGGTATCAGTGTATGTCTTTGTGACTTGGTGTCAGTGTATGTGTTTGTGACATGGTGTAAGTGTATGTCTTTGTTACTTGGTGTCAGTGTATGTCTTTGTTACTTGGTGTAAGTGTGTGTCTGTGTTACTGGATATCAGTGTATGTCTTTAGTACTTGGTGTCAGTGTATGTCTTTGTTACTTGGTTTAAGAGTGTGTCTGTGTTGCAGGGTATCAGTGTATGTCTTTGTTACTTGGTGTCAGTGTAGGACTCTGTTACTTGGTGTAAGTGTGTGTCTTTCTTAACTTGGTGTAAGTGCATGTCTTTGTGACTTGGTGTAAGTGTATCTCTTTGTTACTTGGTGTCAGTGTATGTCTTTGTGACTTGGTATCAGTGTATGTATTTGTTACTTGGTGTCAGTGTATGTCTGTGTTACTTGGTGTCAGTGTATGTCTGTGTTACTTGGTGTCAGTGTGTGTCTGTGTTACTGGGTGTCCGTGTGTGTCTGTCTTACTGGGTGTAAGTGTCTGTCTGTGTTACTGGGTATCAGTGGATGTATTTGTTACTTGATGTCAGTGTATGTCTTTGATACTTGGTGTAAGTTTGTGTCTTTGTTACTTGGTGTCAGTGTATGTATTTGTTACTTGGTGTCAGTGTATGTCTGTGTTACTTGGTGCATGTGTATGTCTTTGTTACTTGGTGTAAGTGCGTGTCTGTGTTACTTGGTGTAAGTGTATGTCTTTGTTACTTGGTGTAAGTGCGTGTCTGTGTTACTTGGTGTAAGTGTGTGTCTGTGTTACTGGGTATCAGTGTATGTCTTTGTTGCTTGGTGTCAGGGTATGTCTGTGTTACTTGGTGGAAGTGTGTGTCTGTGTTACTGGGAGTCAGTGTGTGTCTGTGTTATTTGGTGCAAGTGTGTGTCTTTGTTACTTGGTGTCCGTGTGTGTCTGTGTTACTGGGTGTCAGTGCATTTCTTTGTTACTTGGTGCCAGTGTATATCTGTGTTACTTGGTGTAAGTGTATGTCTTTGTTACTTGGTGTAAGTGTGTGTCTGTGTTACTTGGTGTAAGTGTGTGTCTGTGTTCCTGGGTATCATTGTATGTCTGTGTTACTTGGTGTAAGTGTGTGTCTGTGTTACTGGGTATCAGTGTATGTCTTTGTTGCTTGGTGTCAGGGTATGTCTGTGTTACTTGGTGTAAGTGTGTGTCTGTGTTACTGGGAGTCAGTGTGTGTCTGTGTTACTGGGTGTCAGTGCATGTCTTTGTTACTTGGTGCCAGTGTATATCTGTGTTACTTGGTGTAAGTGTGTGTCTTTGTTACTTGGTGTAAGTATGTGTCTGTGTTACTTGGTGCAAGTGTGTGTCTTTGTTACTTGGTGTCAATGTGTTTCTCTGTTCCTGGGTTTCAGTGTATGTCTTTGTTACTTGGTGTCAGTGAGTGTGTGTGTTACTGGGTGTAAGTGTGTGTCTGTGTTACTGGGTCTCAGTGTATGTCTTTGTTACTTGGTGTCAGTGTATGTCAAAATACTTGGTGTAAGTGTCTGTCTTTGTTACTTGGCGTAAGTGTGTGTCTGTGTTACTGGGAATCAGTTTATGTCTTTGTTACTTGGTGTAATTGTCTGTCTTTGTTACTTCGTGTAAGTGTGTGTCTTTGTTACTTGGTGTAAGTGTATGTCTTTGTTACTTTGTGTAATTGTCTGTCTTTGTTACCTGGTGTCAGTGTGTGTCTGTGTTACTTGGTGTAAGTGTGTGTCTTTGTTACTTGGTGTCCGTGTGTGTCTGTGTTAGTGGGTGTCAGTATATGTCTTTGTTACTTGGTGTAAGTGTGTGTCTGTGTTATTGGGTAATATTGTATCTCTTTGTTACTTGCTGTCAGTGTATGTCTGTGTTACTTGGTGTAAGTGTGTGTCTGTGTTACTGGGTATCAGTGTATGTCTTTGTGACTTGGTGTCAGTGTATGTGTTTGTGACATGGTGTAAGTGTATGTCTTTGTTACTTGGTGTCAGTGTATGTCTTTGTTACTTGGTGTAAGTGTGTGTCTGTGTTACTGGATATCAGTGTATGTCTTTAGTACTTGGTGTCAGTGTATGTCTTTGTTACTTGGTTTAAGAGTGTGTCTGTGTTGCAGGGTATCAGTGTATGTCTTTGTTACTTGGTGTCAGTGTAGGACTCTGTTACTTGGTGTAAGTGTGTGTCTTTCTTAACTTGGTGTAAGTGCATGTCTTTGTGACTTGGTGTAAGTGTATCTCTTTGTTACTTGGTGTCAGTGTATGTCTTTGTGACTTGGTATCAGTGTATGTATTTGTTACTTGGTGTCAGTGTATGTCTGTGTTACTTGGTGTCAGTGTATGTCTGTGTTACTTGGTGTCAGTGTGTGTCTGTGTTACTGGGTGTCCGTGTGTGTCTGTCTTACTGGGTGTAAGTGTCTGTCTGTGTTACTGGGTATCAGTGGATGTATTTGTTACTTGATGTCAGTGTATGTCTTTGATACTTGGTGTAAGTTTGTGTCTTTGTTACTTGGTGTCAGTGTATGTATTTGTTACTTGGTGTCAGTGTATGTCTGTGTTACTTGGTGCATGTGTATGTCTTTGTTACTTGGTGTAAGTGCGTGTCTGTGTTACTTGGTGTAAGTGTATGTCTTTCTTACTTGGTGTAAGTGCGTGTCTGTGTTACTTGGTGTAAGTGTGTGTCTGTGTTACTGGGTATCAGTGTATGTCTTTGTTGCTTGGTGTCAGGGTATGTCTGTGTTACTTGGTGTAAGTGTGTGTCTGTGTTACTGGGAGTCAGTGTGTGTCTGTGTTATTTGGTGCAAGTGTGTGTCTTTGTTACTTGGTGTCCGTGTGTGTCTGTGTTACTGGGTGTCAGTGCATTTCTTTGTTACTTGGTGCCAGTGTATATCTGTGTTACTTGGTGTAAGTGTATGTCTTTGTTACTTGGTGTAAGTGTGTGTCTGTGTTACTTGGTGTAAGTGTGTGTCTGTGTTCCTGGGTATCATTGTATGTCTGTGTTACTTGGTGTAAGTGTGTGTCTGTGTTACTGGGTATCAGTGTATGTCTTTGTTGCTTGGTGTCAGGGTATGTCTGTGTTACTTGGTGTAAGTGTGTGTCTGTGTTACTGGGAGTCAGTGTGTGTCTGTGTTACTGGGTGTCAGTGCATGTCTTTGTTACTTGGTGCCAGTGTATATCTGTGTTACTTGGTGTAAGTGTGTGTCTTTGTTACTTGGTGTAAGTATGTGTCTGTGTTACTTGGTGCAAGTGTGTGTCTTTGTTACTTGGTGTCAATGTGTTTCTCTGTTCCTGGGTTTCAGTGTATGTCTTTGTTACTTGGTGTCAGTGAGTGTGTGTGTTACTGGGTGTAAGTGTGTGTCTGTGTTACTGGGTCTCAGTGTATGTCTTTGTTACTTGGTGTCAGTGTATGTCAAAATACTTGGTGTAAGTGTCTGTCTTTGTTACTTGGCGTAAGTGTGTGTCTGTGTTACTGGGAATCAGTTTATGTCTTTGTTACTTGGTGTAATTGTCTGTCTTTGTTACTTCGTGTAAGTGTGTGTCTTTGTTACTTGGTGTAAGTGTATGTCTTTGTTACTTTGTGTAATTGTCTGTCTTTGTTACCTGGTGTCAGTGTGTGTCTGTGTTACTTGGTGTAAGTGTGTGTCTTTGTTACTTGGTGTCCGTGTGTGTCTGTGTTAGTGGGTGTCATTGTATGTCTTTGTTACTGGGTATCAGTGTCTGTCTTTGTTACTTGGTGTAAGTCTGTGTCTGTGTTACTGGGTATCAGTGTACGACTTTGTTACTTGGTGTCAGTGTATGCCTGTGTTACTTGGTGTCAGTGTATGTCTTTGTTACTTGGTGTCAGTGTATGTCTTTGTTACTTGGTGTCAGTGTGTGTCTGTGTTACGGGGTGTCAGATTCTGTCTTTTTTATTTGGTGTCAGTGTGTGTCTGTGTTCCTTGGTGTCAGTGTGTTTGTTTGTGTTACTGGGTCTCAGTGTATGTCTGTGTTACATGGTGTAAGTGTGTGTCTTTATTTCTTGGAGTCCATGTGTGTCTGTGTTACTGGGTGTCAGTGTGTGTGTTACTGGGTGTAAGTGTGTGTCTGTGTTACTGGGTATCAGTGTATGTCTTTGTTACTTGGTGTCAGTGTATGTCTGTGTTACTGGGTGTCAGTGTACGTCTTTGTAACTTGGTGTCAGTGTGTGTCTGTGTTACTGGGTGTCAGTGTATTTGTTTGTTTTACTGGGTGTCAGTGTGTGTCTGTGTTGCTTGGTGTAAGTGTGTGTCTTTGTTACTTGGTGTCCGTGTTTGTCTGTGTTACTGGGTGTCAGTGCATGTCTTTGTTACTGGGTGTCAGTGCATGTCTTTGTGACTTGGTGTCAGTGTATGTCTGTGTTACTGGGTGTCAGTGTACGTCTTTGTTACTTGGTGTCAGTGTGTGTCTGTGTTACTGGGTGTCAGTGTGTTTGTTTGTGTTACTGGGTGTCAGTGTGTGTCTATGTTGCTTGGTGTAAGTGTGTTTCTTTGTTACTTGGTGTCCGTGTGTGTCTGTGTTACTTGGTGTAAGTGTGTGTCTGTGTTACTGGGTATCAGTGTCTGTCTTTGTGACTTGGTGTCAGTGTATGTCTTTGTTACTGGGTGTCAGTGTGTTTGTTTGTGTTACTGGGTGTAAGTGTGTGTCTGTGTTGCCTGGTCTCAGTGTATGTCTTTGTTACTTGGTGTCAGTGCATGTCAAAATACTTGGTGTAAGTGTCTGTCTGTGTTACTTGGTGTAATTGTCTGTCTTTGTTACTTGGTGTAAGTGTATGTCTTTGTTACTTGGTGTCAGTGTATGTCTTTGTTACTTGGTGTCAGTGTCTGTCTTTGTTTCCTGGTGCAAGTGTGTGTCTGTGTTACTGGTTATCAGTGTATGTCTTTGTTACTTGGTGTCAGTGTATGTCTGTGTTATTTGGTGTAAGTGTGTGTCTGTGTTACTGGGTATCAGTGTATGTCTTTGTGACTTGGTGTCAGTGTGTGTCTTTGTTACTGGGTGTCAGTGTGTGTCTTTGTGACTTGGTGTCAGTGTATGTCTTTGTTACTTGGTGTAAGTGTATGTCTTTGTTACTTGGTGTAATTGTCTGTCTTTGTTACTTGGTGTAAGTGTATGTATTTGTTACTTGGTGTCAGTGTATGTCTTTGTTACTTGGTGTCAGTGTATGTCTGTGTTACTTGGTGTCAGTGTGTGTCTGTGACACTAGGTGTCATTATTTAGTTTAGTTTCGAGATACAGCACTGAAACAGGCCCTTCGGCCCACCGAGTCTTTGCAGACCATCAACCACCCATTTATACTAATCCTACACTAATCCCGTATTCCTATCACATCCCCACCTGTCCCTATATATTTCCCTACCACCTACCTATACCAGGGGCAATTTATGATGTCCAATTAACCTATCAACCTGCAAGTCTTTGGCATGTGGGAGGAAACCGGAGCACCCGGAGGAAACTCACGCAGACACAGGGAGAACTTGCAAACTCCGCACAGGCTGTACCCAGAATCGAACCCGGGTCCCTGGAGCTGTGCGGCTTCGGTGCTAACAACTGCGCCAATGTGCCCCACCCCACCCCCCAGTGTGTGCCTTTGTGTCTGGGTATCAGTGTATGTATTTGTTACTTGGTGACTGTGTATTTCTTTGTTACTTTGTGTCAGTGTATGTCTGTGTTACTTGGTTTAAGTGTGTGTCTGTGTTACTGGGGGTCAGTGTGTGTTTCGAACTGGGTGTCAGTGTGTGTGTTACTGGGTGCAAGTGTGTGTCTGTGTTTCTTGGTGTAAGTGTCTGTCATTGTTACTTGGTGTCCGTGTGTGTCTTTGTTACTGGGTGACACTGTATGTCTTTGATACTTGTTGTCAGTGTGTGTCTGTGTTCCTGGGTGTCAGTGTGTGTCTGTGTTACTTGGTGAAAGTGTGTGTCTTTGTCATTGGTGTCCGTGTGTGTCTGTGTTACTGAGTTTCAGTGTATGTCTTTGTTACTGGGTGTCAGTATATGTCTTTGTTACTTGGTGTAAGTGTGTGTCTGTGTTATTGGGTAATATTGTATCTCTTTGTTACTTGCTGTCAGTGTATGTCTGTGTTACTTGGTGTAAGTGTGTGTCTGTGTTACTGGGTATCAGTGTATGTCTTTGTGACTTGGTGTCAGTGTATGTGTTTGTGACATGGTGTAAGTGTATGTCTTTGTTACTTGGTGTCAGTGTATGTCTTTGTTACTTGGTGTAAGTGTGTGTCTGTGTTACTGGATATCAGTGTATGTCTTTGGTACTTGGTGTCAGTGTATGTCTTTGTTACTTGGTGTAAGAGTGTGTCTGTGTTGCAGGGTATCAGTGTATGTCTTTGTTACTTGGTGTCAGTGTAGGACTCTGTTACTTGGTGTAAGTGTGTGTCTTTCTTAACTTGGTGTAAGTGCATGTCTTTGTGACTTGGTGTAAGTGTATGTCTTTGTTTTTGGTGTCAGTGTATGTCTTTGTGACTTGGTATCAGTGTATGTATTTGTTACTTGGTGTCAGTGTATGTCTGTGTTACTTGGTGTCAGTGTATGTCTGTGTTACTTGGTGTCAGTGTGTGTCTGTGTTACTGGGTGTCAGTGTGTGTCTGTCTTACTGGGTGTAAGTGTCTGTCTGTGTTACTGGGTATCAGTGGATGTATTTGTTACTTGATGTCAGTGTATGTCTTTGATACTTGGTGTAAGTTTGTGTCTTTGTTACTTGGTGTCAGTGTATGTATTTGTTACTTGGTGTCTGTGTATGTCTGTGTTACTTTGTGTAAGTGTACGTCTTTGTTAATTGGTGTCAGTGTATGTCTTTGTTACTCGGTGTAAGTGTGTGTCTGTGATACTGGGTATCAGTGTATGTCTTTGTTACTTGGTGTCAGTGTATGTCTGTGTTACTAGGTGTAAGTGTGTGTCTTTGTATCAGTGTATGTCTTTGTGACTTGGTGTCAGTGTATGTCTTTGTTACTGGGGGCCAGTGTGTGCCTGTGTTACTGGGGGTCAGTGTGTGTTTCTAACTGGGTGTCAGTGTGTGTCTGTGTTACTGGGTATCAGTGTATGTCTTTGTTACTTGGTGTAAGTGCGTGTCTGTGTTACTTGGTGTAAGTGTGTGTCTGTGTTCCTGGGTATCATTGTATGTCTGTGTTACTTGGTGTAAGTGTGTGTCTGTGTTACTGGGTATCACTGTATGTCTTTGTTGCTTGGTGTCAGGGTATGTCTGTGTTACTTGGTGTAAGTGTGTGTCTGTGTTACTGGGAGTCAGTGTGTGTCTGTGTTATTTGGTGCAAGTGTGTGTCTTTGTTACTTGGTGTCCGTGTGTGTCTGTGTTATTGGGTGTCAGTGCATTTCTTTGTTACTTGGTGCCAGTGTATATCTGTGTTACTTGCTGTAAGTGTATGTCTTTGTTACTTGGTGTAAGTGTGTGTCTGTGTTACTTGGTGTAAGTGTGTGTCTGTGTTCCTGGGCATCATTGTATGTCTGTGTTACTTGGTGTAAGTGTGTGTCTGTGTTACTGGGTATCAGTGTATGTCTTTGTTGCTTGGTGTCAGGGTATGTCTGTGTTACTTGGTGTAAGTGTGTGTCTGTGTTACTGGGAGTCAGTGTGTGTCTGTGTTACTGGGTGTCAGTGCATGTCTTTGTTACTTGGTGCCAGTGTATATCTGTGTTACTTGGTGTAAGTGTGTGTCTTTGTTACTTGGTGTAAGTATGTGTCTGTGTTACTTGGTGCAAGTGTGTGTCTTTGTTACTTGGTGTCAATGTGTTTCTCTGTTCCTGGGTTTCAGTGTATGTCTTTGTTACTTGGTGTCAGTGAATGTGTGTGTTACTGGGTGTAAGTGTGTGTCTGTGTTACTGGGTCTCAGTGTATGTCTTTGTTACTTGGTGTCAGTGTATGTCAAAATACTTGGTGTAAGTGTCTGTCTTTGTTACTTGGCGTAAGTGTGTGTCTGTGTTACTGGGAATCAGTTTATGTCTTTGTTACTTGGTGTAATTGTCTGTCTTTGTTACTTCGTGTAAGTGTGTGTCTTTGTTACTTGGTGTAAGTGTATGTCTTTGTTACTTTGTGTAATTGTCTGTCTTTGTTACCTGGTGTCAGTGTGTGTCTGTGTTACTTGGTGTAAGTGTGTGTCTTTGTTACTTGGTGTCCGTGTGTGTCTGTGTTAGTGGGTGTCAGTGTATGTCTTTGTTACTGGGTATCAGTGTCTGTCTTTGTTACTTGGTGTAAGTGTGTGTCTGTGTTACTGGGTATCAGTGTACGACTTTGTTACTTGGTGTCAGTGTATGCCTGTGTTACTTGGTGTCAGTGTATGTCTTTGTTACTTGGTGTCAGTGTATGTCTTTGTTACTTGGTGTCAGTGTGTGTCTGTGTTACGGGGTGTCAGATTCTGTCTTTTTTATTTGGTGTCAGTGTGTGTCTGTGTTCCTTGGTGTCAGTGTGTTTGTTTGTGTTACTGGGTCTCAGTGTATGTCTGTGTTACATGGTGTAACTGTGTGTCTTTATTTCTTGGAGTCCGTGTGTGTCTGTGTTACTGGGTGTCAGTGTGTGTGTTACTGGGTGTAAGTGTGTGTCTGTGTTACTGGGTATCAGTGTATGTCTTTGTTACTTGGTGTCAGTGTATGTCTGTGTTACTGGGTGTCAGTGTACGTCTTTGTAACTTTGTGTCAGTGTGTGTCTGTGTTACTGGGTGTCAGTGTATTTGTTTGTGTTACTGGGTGTCAGTGTGTGTCTGTGTTGCTTGGTGTAAGTGTGTGTCTTTGTTACTTGGTGTCCGTGTGTGTCTGTGTTACTGGGTGTCAGTGCATGTCTTTGTTACTGGGTGTCAGTGCATGTCTTTGTTACTTGGTGTAAGTGTGTGTCTGTGTTACTGGGTATCAGTGTCTGTCTTTGTGACTTGGTGTCAGTGTATGTCTGTGTTACTGGGTGTCAGTGTGTTTGTTTGTGTTACTGGGTGTAAGTGTGTGTCTGTGTTGCTGGGTCTCAGTGTATGTCTTTGTTACTTGGTGTCAGTGTATGTCAAAATACTTGGTGTAAGTGTCTGTCTGTGTTACTTGGTGTAATTGTCTGTCTTTGTTACTTGGTGTAAGTGTATGTCTTTGTTACTTGGTGTCAGTGTATGTCTTTGTTACTTGGTGTCAGTGTCTGTCTTTGTTTCCTGGTGCAAGTGTGTGTCTGTGTTACTGGTTATCAGTGTATGTCTTTGTTACTTGGTGTCAGTGTATGTCTGTGTTATTTGGTGTAAGTGTGTGTCTGTGTTACTGGGTATCAGTGTATGTCTTTGTGACTAGGTGTCAGTGTATGTCTTTGTTACTGGGTGTCAGTGTGTGTCTTTGTGACTTGGTGTCAGTGTATGTCTTTGTTACTTGGTGTAAGTGTATGTCTTTGTTACTTGGTGTAATTGTCTGTCTTTGTTACTTGGTGTAAGTGTATGTATTTGTTACTTGGTGTCAGTGTATGTCTTTGTTACTTGGTGTCAGTGTATGTCTGTGTTACTTGGTGTCAGTGTGTGTCTGTGACACTAGGTGTCATTATTTAGTTTAGTTTCGAGATACAGCACTGAAACAGGCCCTTCGGCCCACCGAGTCTGTGCAGACCATCAACCACCCATTTATACTAATCCTACACTAATCCCGTATTCCTATCACATCCCCACCTGTCCCTATATATTTCCCTACCACCTACCTATACCAGGGGCAATTTATGATGTCCAATTAACCTATCAACCTGCAAGTCTTTGGCATGTGGGAGGAAACCGGAGCACCCGGAGGAAACTCACGCAGACACAGGGAGAACTTGCAAACTCCGCACAGGCTGTACCCAGAATCGAACCCGGGTCCCTGGAGCTGTGCGGCTGCGGTGCTAACAACTGCGCCAATGTGCCCCACCCCACCCCCCAGTGTGTGCCTTTGTGACTGGGTATCAGTGTATGTATTTGTTACTTGGTGACTGTGTATTTCTTTGTTACTATGTGTCAGTGTATGTCTGTGTTACTTGGTTTAAGTGTGTGTCTGTGTTACTGGGGGACAGTGTGTGTTTCGAACTGGGTGTCAGTGTGTGTGTTACTGGGTGCAAGTGTGTGTCTGTGTTACTTGGTGTAAGTGTCTGTCATTGTTACTTGGTGTCCGTGTGTGTCTTTGTTACTGGGTGACACTGTATGTCTTTGATACTTGTTGTCAGTGTGTGTCTGTGTTCCTGGGTGTCAGTGTGTGTCTGTGTTACTTGGTGAAAGTGTGTGTCTTTGTCATTGGTGTCCGTGTGTGTCTGTGTTACTGAGTGTCAGTGTATGTCTTTGTTACTGGGTGTCAGTATAAGTCTTTGTTACTTGGTGTAAGTGTGTGTCTGTGTTATTGGGTAATATTGTATCTCTTTGTTACTTGCTGTCAGTGTATGTCTGTGTTACTTGGTGTAAGTGTGTGTCTGTGTTACTGGGTATCAGTGCATGTCTTTGTGACTTGGTGTCAGTGTATGTGTTTGTGACATGGTGTAAGTGTATGTCTTTGTTACTTGGTGTCAGTGTATGTCTTTGTTACTTGGTGTAAGTGTGTGTCTGTGTTACTGGATATCAGTGTATGTCTTTGGTACTTGGTGTCAGTGTATGTCTTTGTTACTTGGTGTAAGAGTGTGTCTGTGTTGCAGAGTATCAGTGTATGTCTTTGTTACTTGGTGTCAGTGTAGGACTCTGTTACTTGGTGTAAGTGTGTGTCTTTCTTAACTTGGTGTAAGTGCATGTCTTTGTGACTTGGTGTAAGTGTATGTCTTTGTTACTTGGTGTCAGTGTATGTCTTTGTGACTTGGTATCAGTGTATGTATTTGTTACTTGGTGTCAGTGTATGTCTGTGTTACTTGGTGTCAGTGTATGTCTGTGTTACTTGGTGTCAGTGTGTGTCTGTGTTACTGGGTGTCAGTGTGTGTCTGTCTTACTGGGTGTAAGTGTCTGTCTGTGTTACTGGGTATCAGTGGATGTATTTGTTACTTGATGTCAGTGTATGTCTTTGATACTTGGTGTCAGTGTATGTCTGTGTTACTTGGTGTAAGTTTGTGTCTTTGTTACTTGGTGTCAGTGTATGTATTTGTTACTTGGTGTCAGTGTATGTCTGTGTGACTTGGTGTATGTGTACGTCTTTGTTAATTGGTGTCAGTGTATGTCTTTGTTACTTGGTGTAAGTGTGTGTCTTTGTTACTTGGTGTAAGTGTATGTCTTTGTTACTGGGTGTCAGTGCATGTCTTTGTGACTTTGTGTAAGTGTGTGTCTGTGTTACTGGGTATAAGTGTCTGTCTTAGTTACTGGGTGAAAGTGTGAGTCTTTGTGACAGGGCTAAATTGTGGCGAGTCGAAGAGACTCAGTAGTTGGCAGGAAAAAAGACAGAGGCGCAAGGGGAGAGCCAAGTGTGCAACAGCCCCAACAAACAAATTTCTCTGCAGCACCTGTGGAAGAGCCTGTCACTCCAGAATTGGCCTTTATAGCCACTCCAGGCGCTGCTTCACAAACCACTGACCACCTCCAGGCGCGTATCCATTGTCTCTCGAGATAAGGAGGCCCAAAAGAACGTCTTTGTTAATTGGTGTCAGTGTATGTCTTTGTTACTTGGTGTAAGTGTGTGTCTTTGTTACTTGGTGTAAGTGTATGTCTTTGTTACTGGGTGTCAGTGCATGTCTTTGTGACTTTGTGTAAGTGTGTGTCTGTGTTACTGAGTGTCAGTGTCTGTCTTAGTTACTGGGTGAAAGTGTGAGTCTTTGTGAGCTGGTGTAAGTGTGTGTCTGTGTTACTGGCAATCAGTGTCTGTCTTTGTTACTTGGTGTAAGTGTGTGTCTGTGTTACTGGTTTTCAATGTATGTCTTTGTTACTTGGTGTCAGTGTATGTCTGTGTTACTTGGTGTCAGTGCATGTTTTTGTGACTTGGTGTAAGTGTATGTCTTTGTTACTTGGTGTCAGTGTATGTCTTTGATACTTGGTGTAATTGTGTGTCTGTGTTACTGTGTATCAGTGTCTGTCTTTGTTACTTGGTGTAAGAGTGTGTCTGTGTTGCTGGGTATCAGTGTATGTCTTTGCTACTTGGTGTCAGTGTAGGTCTGTGTTACTTGGTGTAAGTGTGTGTCTTTCTTACTTGGTGTAAGTGCATGTCTTTGTGACTTGGTGTACGTGTATGTCTTTGTTACTTGGTGTCAGTGTATGCTTTTGTTGCTTGATTTAAGTGTATGTCTTTGTTACTTGGTGTCAGTGTATGTCTTTGATAATTGGGGTAAGTGTGTGTCTGTGTTACTGGGCATCAGTGTCTGTCTTTGTTACTTGGTGAAAGTGTGTGTCTGTGTTACTGGGTATCAGTGTATGTCTTTGTTACTTGGTGTAAGTGCATGTCTTTATTACTTGGTGTCAGTGTATGTCTTTGTACTTGGTGTAAGTGGATGTCTTTGTTAATTGGTGTCAGTATATGTCTGTGTTACTTGGTGTCAGCGTGTGTCTTTGCTACTTGGTGTCAGTGTTTCTCTGTGTTACTGGGTGTCAGTGTGTATCTGTGTTCCTGGGTGTCAGTATATATCTTTGTTAGTTGGTGTCAGTGTATGGCTGTGTTACTTGGTGTAAGTGTGTGTCTGTGTTACTGGGTATCAGTGTATGTCTTTGTTATTGGTGTAGGTGTGTGCCTGTGTTACTGGGTATCAGTGTATGTCTTTGTTACTTTTTGTCAGTGTATGTCTTTGCTACTTGGTGTAAGTGTATGTCTTTGCTACTTGGTGTAAGTGTATGTCTTTGTTACTTGGTGTCAGTGTATGTCTTTGTTACTTGGTGTAAGTGTATGTCTTTGTTAATTGGTGTCAGTGCATGTCTTTGTTACTTGGTGTCAGTGTGTGTCTGTGTTAGTGGGTATCAGTGTATGTCTTTGTGACTTGGTATCAGTGTATGTCTTTGTTCCTGGGTGTCCGTGTGTGTCTGTGTTACTGGGTATCAGTGTATGGCTTTGTGACTTGGTATCAGTGTATGTCTTTGTTACTGGGTGTCAGTGTGTTTCTGTGTTACTGGGTATCAGTGTATGTCTTTGTGACTTGGCATCAGTGTATGTCATTGTTACTGGGTGGCAGTGTGTGTCTGTGTTCCTGGGAATCAGTGTATGTCTTTGTGACTTGGTGTCAGTGTATGTCTTTGTTACTGGGTGTCAGTGTGTGTCTTTGTGACTTGCTGTCAGTGCATGTCTTTGTTACTTGATGTAAGTGTGTGCCTGTGATACTGGTTATCAGTGTATGTCTTTGTTACTTGGTGTCAGTGTATGTCTGTGTTACTTGGTGTAAGTGTTGTGTGTGTTACTGGGTGGCAGTGTGTGTCTGTGTTACTTTGTGTAAGTGTGTGTCTTTGTTACTTGGTGTCCGTGTGTGTCAGTGTTACTGGGTGTTAGTGCATGTCTTTGTTACTTGTTGCCATTGTATATCTGTGTTACTTGGTGTAAGTGTGTGTCTTTGTTACTTGGTGTAATTGTATGTCTTTGTTACTTGGTGTCAGCGTATGTCTGTGTTACTTGGTGTAAGTGTATGTCTTTGTTACTTGGTGTAAGTGTGTGTCTGTGTTACTTGGTTTAAGTGTGTGTCTGTGTTCCTGGGTATCAGTGTATGTCTTTGTTACTTGGTGTAAGTGTGTGTCTGTGTTACTTGGTGTAAGTGTGTGTCTTTTTTACTTGATGGAAGTGTATGACTTTGTTACTTGGTGTCTGTGCATGTCTTTGTAACTTGGTGACAGGGTGTGTCTTTGTTACTGGGTATCAGTGTATGTCTTTGTGACTTGGTGTCAGTGTATGTCTGTGTTACTTGGTGTAAGTGTTGTGTGTGTTACTTGGTGGCAGTGTGTGTCTGTGTTACTTTGTGTAAGTGTGTGTCTTTGTTACTTGGTGTCCGTGTGTGTCAGTGTTACTGGGTGTTAGTGCATGTCTTTGTTACTTGTTGCCATTGTATATCTGTGTTACTTGGTGTAAGTGTGTGTCTTTGTTACTTGGTGTAATTGTATGTCTTTGTTACTTGGTGTCAGTGTATGTCTGTGTTACTTGGTGTAAGTGTATCTCTTTGTTACTTGGTATAAGTGTGTGTCTGTGTTACTTGGTTTAAGTGTGTGTCTGTGCTCCTGGGTATCAGTGTATGTCTTTGTTACTTGGTGTAAGTGTGTGTCTGTGTTACTTGGTGTAAGTGTGTGTCTTTGTTACTTGGTGTAAGTGTGTGACTTTGTTACTTGGTGACTGTGTATGTCTTTGTTACTTGGTGACAGGGTGTGTCTTTGTTACTGGATCTCAGTGTATGTCTTTGTGACTTGGTATCAGTGTATGTCTTTGTTACTGGGTGTCAGTGTGTGTCTGAGTTACTTGGCGTAAGTGTGTGTCTTTGTTACTTGGTGTCAGCGTATGTCTGTGTTACTTGGTGTAAGTGTATGTCTTTGTTACTTGGTGTAAGTGTGTGTCTGTGTTACTTGGTTTAAGTGTGTGTCTGTGTTCCTGGATATCAGTGTATGTCTTTGTTACTTGGTGTAAGTGTGTGTCTGTGTTACTTGGTGTAAGTGTGTGTCTTTTTTACTTGATGGAAGTGTATGACTTTGTTACTTGGTGTCTGTGCATGTCTTTGTAACTTGGTGACAGGGTGTGTCTTTGTTACTGGGTATCAGTGTATGTCTTTGTGACTTGGTGTCAGTGTATGTCTGTGTTACTTGGTGTAAGTGTTGTGTGTGTTACTTGGTGGCAGTGTGTGTCTGTGTTACTTTGTGTAAGTGTGTGTCTTTGTTACTTGGTGACCGTGTGTGTCAGTGTTACTGGGTGTTAGTGCATGTCTTTGTTACTTGTTGCCATTGTATATCTGTGTTACTTGGTGTAAGTGTGTGTCTTTGTTACTTGGTGTAATTGTATGTCTTTGTTACTTGGTGTCAGTGTATGTCTGTGTTACTTGGTGTAAGTGTATCTCTTTGTTACTTGGTATAAGTGTGTGTCTGTGTTACTTGGTTTAAGTGTGTGTCTGTGCTCCTGGGTATCAGTGTATGTCTTTGTTACTTGGTGTAAGTGTGTGTCTGTGTTACTTGGTGTAAGTGTGTGTCTTTGTTACTTGGTGTAAGTGTATGTCTTTGTTACTTGGTGACTGTGTATGTCTTTGTTACTTGGTGACAGGGTGTGTCTTTGTTACTGGATCTCAGTGTATGTCTTTGTGACTTGGTATCAGTGTATGTCTTTGTTACTGGGTGTCAGTGTGTGTCTGAGTTACTTGGCGTAAGTGTGTGTCTTTGTTACTTGGTGTCCGCGTGTGCCTGTGTTACTTGGTGTCAGTGTATGTCTTTGTTACTGGGTGTCATTGTATGTCTTTGTTACTTGGTGTAAGTGTGTGTCTGTGTTACTGGGTATCAGTGTCTGTCTTTGTTAATCGGTGTAAGTGTGTGTCTGTGTAACTTGGTGTAAGTGTGTGTCTTTGTTACTTGGTGTAAGTGTATGTCTTTGTTACTTGGTGTCTGTGTATGTCTTTGTTACTGGGTGTCAGTGTGTGTCTGTGTTACTGGTTATCAGTGTATGTCTTTGTGACTTGGTAACAGTGTATGTCTTTGTTCCTGGGTGTCAGTGTGTGTCTGTGTTACTGGGTATCAGTGTATGTCTGTGTGACTTGGTATCAGTGTATGTCTTTGTTACTAGGTGTCAGTGTGTGTCTGTGTTCCTGGGTATCAGTGGATGTCTTTGTGACTTGGTGTCAGTGTATGTCTTTGTTACTGGGTGTCAGTGTGTGTCTTTGTGATTGGTGTAAGTGTATGTCTGTGTTACTTGGTGCAAGTGTGTGTCTGTGTTACTGGGTGTCTGTGTATGTCTTTGTTACTAGGTGTCAGTGAATGTCTGCGTTACTTGGGGTAAGTATGTGTCTGTGTTACTGGGTGTCAGTGTGTGCCTGTGTTTCTTGGTGTAAGTCTATGTCTTTGTTACTTGGCGACCGTGTGTGTCTGTGTTACTGGGTGTCAGTGTATGTCTTTGTTACTGGGTGTCAGTGTGTTTCTGTGTTACTGGGTATCAGTGTATGTCTTTGTGACTTGGTGTCAGTGTACGTCTTTGTTACTGGGTGTCAGTGTGTGTCTTTGTGACTTGGTGTCAGTGTATGTCTTTGTTACTTGATGTAAGTGTCTGTCTGTGATACTGGGTATCAGTGTATGTCTTTGTTAATTGATGTCAGTGTATGTCTGTGTTACCTGGTGTAAGTGTGTGTCTGTGTTACTGGGTATTTTGTATGTTTTTGTTACTTGGTGTCAGTGTATGTCTGTGTTACTTGGTGTAAGGGTGTGTCTGTGTTACTGGGTGGCAGTGGGTGTCTGTGTTACTTTGTGTAAGTGTGTGTCTTTGTTACTTGGTGTCCGTTTGTGTCTGTGGTACTGGGTGTTAGTGCATGTCTTTGTTCCTTGTTGCCATTGTATATCTGTGTTACTTGGTGTAAGTGTGTGTTTTTGTTACTTGGTGTAATTGTATGTCTTTGTTACTTGGTGTCAGTGTATGACTGTGTTACTTGGTGTAAGTGTATGTCTTTGATACTTGGTTTAAGTGTGTGTCTGTGTTACTTGGTGTAAGTGTGTGTCTGTGTTCCTGGGTATCAGTGCATGTCTTTGTTACTTGGTGTCAGTGTATGTCTGTGTTACTTGGTGTAAGTGTGTGTCTGTGTTACTGGGTATCAGTGTATGTCTTTGTTACTTGGTGTCAGTGTATGTCTGTGTTACTTGTTGTAAGTGTGTGTCTGTGTTACTGGGTGTTTGTGTGTGTTTGTGTTACTTGGTGTAAGTGTGTGTCTTTGTCACTTGGTGTCCGCGTGTGCCTGTGTTCCTGGGTGTCAGTGTATGTTTTTGATACTGGGTGTCAGTGTATGTCTTTGTTACTTGGTGTAAGTGTGTGTCTGTGTTACTGGGTATCAGTGTCTCTCTTTGTTACTTGGTGTAAGTGTGTGTCTGTGTTCCTTGGTGTAAGTGTGTGTCTTTGTTACTTGCTGTAAGTGTATGTCTTTGTTACTTGGTGTCTGTGTATGTCTTTGTTACTTGGTGACACGGTGTGTCTCTGTTACTGTGTATCAGTGTATGTCTTTGTTACTGGGTGTCAGTGTGTGTCTGTCTTACTGGGTGTAAGTGTCTGTCTGTGTTACTGGGTATCAGTGGATGTATTTGTTACTTGATGTCAGTGTATGTCTTTGATACTTGGTGTCAGTGTATGTCTGTGTTGCTTGGTGAAAGTTTGTGTCTTTGTTACTTGGTGTCAGTGTATGTATTTGTTACTTGGTGTCAGTGTATGTCTGTGTGACTTGGTGTATGTGTACGTCTTTGTTAATTGGTGTCAGTGTATGTCTTTGTTACTTGGTGTAAGTGTGTGTCTTTGTTACTTGGTGTAAGTGTATGTCTTTGTTACTGGGTGTCAGTGCATGACTTTGTGACTTTGTGTAAGTGTGTGTCTGTGTTACTGGGTATAAGTGTCTGTCTTAGTTACTGGGTGAAAGTGTGAGTCTTTGTGAGCTGGTGTAAGTGTGTGGCTGTGTCACTGGCAATCAGTGTCTGTCTTTGTTACTTGGTGTAAGTGTGTGTCTGTGTTACTGGTTTTCAATGTATGTCTTTGTTACTTGGTGTCAGTGTATGTCTGTGTTACTTGGTGTAAGTGTGTGTCTTTGTTACTTGGTGTAAGTGTATGTCTGTGTTACTTGGTGTCAGTGCATGTCTTTGTGACTTGGTGTAAGTGTATGTCTTTGTTCCTTGGTGTCAGTGTATGTCTTTGATACTTGGTGAAATTGTGTGTCTGTGTTCCTGGGTATCAGTGTCTGTCTTTGTTACTTGGTGTAAGAGTGTGTCTGTGTTGCTGGATATCAGTGTATGTCTTTGTTACTTGGTGTCAGTGTAGGTCTGTGTTACTTGGTGTAAGTGTATGTCTTTCTTACTTGGTGTCAGTGCATGTCTTTGTGACTTGGTGTACGTGTATGTCTTTTTTACTTGGTGTCAGTGTATGCCTTTGTTGCTTGATGTAAGTGTATGTCTTTGTTACTTGGTGTCAGTGTCTGTCTTTGTTAATTGGTGAAAGTGTGTGTCTGTGTTACTGGGTATCAGTGTATGTCTTTGTTACTTGGTGTAAGTGCATGTCTTTGTTACTTGGTGTCAGTGGATGTCTTTGTACTTGGTGTAAGTGGATCTCTTTGTTAATTGGTGTCAGTGTATGTCTGTGTTACTTGGTGTCAGTGTGTGTCTTTGTTACTTGGTGTCAGTGTTTCTCTGTGTTACTGGGTGTCAGTGTGTATCTGTGTTCCTTGGTGTCATGATATATCTTTGTTAGTTGGTATCAGTGTATGTCTTTGTTACTTGGTGTTGGTGTGTGCCTGTATTACTGGGTATCAGTGTATGTCTTTGTTACTTTTTGTCAGTGTATGTCTTTGCTATTTGGTGCAAGTGTGTGTCTTTGTTACTTGGTGTAAGTGTGTGTCTTTGTTACTTGGTGTAAGTGTATGTCTTTGTTACTTGGTGTAAGTGTATGTCTTTGTGAGTTGGTATCAGTGTATGTCTTTGTTACTTGGTGTCAGTGTATGTCTTTGATACTTGGTGTAAGTGTGTGTCTGTGTTACTGGGTATCAGTGTCTGTCTTTGTTACTTGGTGTAAGAGTGTGTCTGTGTTGCAGGGTATCTGTGTATGTCTTTGTTACTTGGTGTCAGTGTAGGACTCTGTTACTTGGTGTAAGTGTGTGTCTTTCATAACTTGGTGTAAGTGCATGTCTTTGTGACTTGGTGTAAGTGTATGTCTTTGTTACTTGGTGTCAGTGTATGTCTTTTTGACTTGGTGTCAGTGTATGTCTGTGTTACTGGGTGTCAGTGTGTGTCTGTCTTACTGGGTGTAAGTGTGTGTCTGTGTTACTGTGTATCAGTGTATGTATTTGTTACTTGGTGTCAGTGTATGTCTTTGATACTTGGTGTCAGTGTATGTCTGTGTTACTTGGTTTAAGTTTGTGTCTTTGTTACTTGGTGTCAGTGTATGTATTTGTTAAATGGTGTCAGTGTATGTCTATGTTACTTTGTGTAAGTGTACGTCTTTGTTAATTGGTGTCAGTGTATGTCTTTGTTACTTGGTGTAAGTGTGTGTCTTTGTTACTTGCTGTAAGTGTATGTCTTTGTTACTGGGTGTCAGTGCATGTCTTTGTGACTTTGTGTAAGTGTGTGTCTGTGTTACTGAGTATCAGTGTCTGTCTTAGTTACTGGGTGAAAGTGTGAGTCTTTGTGAGCTGGTGTAAGTGTGTGTCTGTGTTACTGGCAATCAGTGTCTGTCTTTGTTACTTGGTGTAAGTGTGTGTCTGTGTTACTGGTTTTCAATGTCTGTCTTTGTTACTTGGTGTCAGTGTATGTCTGTGTTACTTGGTGTCAGTGCATGTTTTTGTGACTTGGTGTAAGTGTATGTCTTTGTTACTTGGTGTCAGTGTATGTCTTTGATACTTGGTGTAATTGTGTGTCTGTGTTACTGGGTATCAGTGTCTGTCTTTGTTACTTGGTGTAAGAGTGTGTCTGTGTTGCTGGGTATCAGTGTATGTCTTTGTTACTTGGTGTCAGTGTCGGTCTGTGTTACTTGGTGTAAGTGTGTGTCTTTCTTACTTGGTGTAAGTGCATGTCTTTGTGACTTGGTGTACGTGTATGTCTTTGTTACTTGATGTCAGTGTATGCCTTTGTTGCTTGATTTAAGTGTATGTCTTTGTTACTTGGTGTCAGTGTATGTCTTTGATACTTGTGGCAAGTGTGTGTCTGTGTTACTGGGCATCAGTGTCTGTCTTTGTTACTTGGTGAAAGTGTGTGTCTGTGTTACTGGGTATCAGTGTATGTCTTTGTTACTTGGTGTAAGTGCATGTCTTTATTACTTGGTGTCAGTGTATGTCTTTGTACTTGGTGTAAGTGGATGTCTTTGTTAATTGGTGTCAGTGTATGTCTGTGTTACTTGGTGTCAGCGTGTGTCTTTGCTACTTGGTGTCAGTGTTTCTCTGTGTTACTGGGTGTCAGTGTTTATCTGTGTTCCTGGGTGTCAGTATATATCTTTGTTAGTTGGTGTCAGTGTATGGCTGTGTTACTTGGTGTAAGTGTGTGTCTGTGTTACTGGGTATCAGTGTATGTCTTTGTTATTGGTGTAGGTGTGTGCCTGTGTTACTGGGTATCAGTGTATGTCTTTGTTACTTTTTGTCAGTGTGTGTCTTCGCTACTTGGTGTAAGTGTATGTCTTTGCTACTTGGTGTAAGTGTATGTCTTTGTTACTTGGTGTCAGTGTATGTCTTTGTTACTTGGTGTAAGTGTATGTATTTGTTAATTGGTGTCAGTGCATGTCTTTGTTACTTGGTGTCAGTGTGTGTCTGTGTTAGTGGGTATCAGTGTATGTCTTTGTGACTTGGTATCAGTGTATGTCTTTGTTCCTGGGTGTCAGTGTGTGTCTGTGTTACTGGGTATCAGTGTATGTCTTTGTGAATTGGTATCAGTGTATGTCTTTGTTACTGGGTGTCAGTGTGTTTCTGTGTTACTGGGTATCAGTGTATGTCTTTGTGACTTGGCATCAGTGTATGTCATTGTTACTGGGTGGCAGTGTGTGTCTGTGTTCCTGGGAATCAGTGTATGTCTTTGTGACTTGGTGTCAGTGTATGTCTTTGTTACTGGGTGTCAGTGTGTGTCTGTGTTACTTGGTTTAAGTGTGTGTCTGTGTTCCTGGGTATCAGTGTATGTCTTTGTTACTTGGTGTAAGTGTGTGTCTGTGTTACTTGGTGTAAGTGTGTGTCTTTTTTACTTGGTGGAAGTGTATGACTTTGTTACTTGGTGTCTGTGTATGTCTTTGTTACTTGGTGACAGGGTGTGTCTTTGTTACTGGGTATCAGTGTATGTCTTTGTGACTTGGTGTCAGTGTATGTCTGTGTTACTTGGTGTATGTGTTGTGTGTGTTACTGGGTGGCAGTGTGTGTCTGTGTTACTTTGTGTAAGTGTGTGTCTTTGTTACTTGGTGTCCGTGTGTGTCAGTGTTACTGGGTGTTAGTGCATGTCTTTGTTACTTGGTATAAGTGTGTGTCTTTGTTACTTGGTGTAATTGTATGTCTTTGTTACTTGGTGTCAGTGTATGTCTGTGTTACTTGGTGTAAGTGTATGTCTTTGTTACTTGGTATAAGTGTGTGTCTGTGTTACTTGGTTTAAGTGTGTGTCTGTGTTCCTGGGTATCAGTGTATGTCTTTGTTACTTGGTGTAAGTGTGTGTCTGTGTTACTTGGTGTAAGTGTGTGTCTTTGTTACTTGGTGTAAGTGTGTGACTTTGTTACTTGGTGACTGTGTATGTCTTTGTTACTTGGTGACAGGGTGTGTCTTTGTTACTGGGTCTCAGTGTATGTCTTTGTGACTTGGTATCAGTGTATGTCTTTGTTACTGGGTGTCAGTGTGTGTCTGTGTTACTGGGTGTCAGTGTGTGTCTGAGTTACTTGGCGTAAGTGTGTGTCTTTGTTACTTGGTGTCCGCGTGTGCCTGTGTTACTTGGTGTCAGTGTATGTCTTTGTCACTGGGTGTCATTGTATGTCTTTGTTACTTGGTGTAAGTGTGTGTCTGTGTTACTGGGTATCAGTGTCTGTCTTTGTTAATCGGTGTAAGTGTGTGTCTGTGTAACTTGGTGTAAGTGTGTGTCTTTGTTACTTGGTGTAAGTGTATGTCTTTGTTACTTGGTGTCTGTGTATGTCTTTGTTACTGGGTGTCAGTGTGTGTCTGTGTTACTGGGTATCAGTGTATGTCTTTGTGACTTGGTAACAGTGTATGTCTTTGTTCCTGGGTGTCAGTGTGTGTCTGTGTTACTGGGTATCAGTGTATGTCCGTGTGACTTGGTATCAGTGTATGTCTTTGTTACTGGGTGTCAGTGTGTGTCTTTGTGATTGGTGTAAGTGTATGTCTGTGTTACTTGGTGCAAGTGTGTGTCTGTGTTACTGGGTGTCAGTGTGTGCCTGTGTTACTTGGTGTAAGTCTATGTCTTTGTTACTTGGTGACCGTGTGTGTCTGTGTTACTGGGTGTCAGTGTATGTCTTTGTTACTGGGTGTCAGTGTGTTTCTGTGTTACTGGGTATCAGTGTATGTCTTTGTGACTTGGTATCAGTGTATTTCATTGTTACTGGGTGTCAGTGTGTGTCTGTGTTCCTGGGAATCAGTGTATGTCTTTGTGACTTGGTGTCAGTGTACGTCTTTGTTACTGGGTGTCAGTGTGTGTCTTTGTGACTTGGTGTCAGTGTATGTCTTTGTTACTTGATGTAAGTGTCTGTCTGTGATACTGGGTATCAGTGTATGTCTTTGTTACTTGATGTCAGTGTATGTCTGTGTTACCTGGTGTAAGTGTGTGTCTGTGTTACTGGGTATCAGTGAATGTTTTCGTTACTTGGTGTCAGTGTATGTCTGTGTTACTTGGTGTAAGGGTGTGTCTGTGTTACTGGGTGGCAGTGTGTGTCTGTGTTACTTAGTGTAAGTGTGTGTCTTTGTTACTTGGTGTCCGTGTGTGTCTGTGGTACTGGGTGTTAGTGCATGTCTTTGTTCCTTGTTGCCATTGTATATCTGTGTTACTTGGTGTAAGTTTGTGTTTTTGTTACTTGGTGTAATTGTATGACTTTGTTACTTGGTGTCAGTGTATGACTGTGTTACTTGGTGTCAGTGTATGACTGTGTTACTTGGTGTAAGTGTATGTCTTTGTTACTTGGTTTAAGTGTGTGTCTGTGTTACTTGGTGTAAGTGTGTGTCTGTGTTCCTGGGTATCAGTGTATGTCTTTGTAACTTGGTGTCAGTGTATGTCTGTGTTACTTGGTGTAAGTGTGTGTCTGTGTTACTGGGTGTCAGTGTGTGTTTGTGTTACTTGGTGTAAGTGTGTGTCTTTGTCACTTGGTGTCCGCGTGTGCCTGTGTTCCTGGGTGTCAGTGTATGTTTTTGATACTGGGTGTCAGTGTATGTCTTTGTTACTTGGTGTAAGTGGTGTCTGTGTTACTGGGTATCAGTGTCTCTCTTTGTTACTTGGTGTAAGTGTGTGTCTGTGTTCCTTGGTGTAAGTGTGTGTCTTTGTTACTTGGTGTAAGTGTATGTCTTTGTTACTTGGTGTCTGTGTATGTCTTTGTTACATGGTGACACGGTGTGTCTGTGTTACTGGGTATCAGTGTATGTCTTTGTGACTTGGAATCAGTGTATGTCTTTGTTACTGGGTGTCAGTGTGTGTCTGTGATACTGGGTATCAGTGTATGTCTTTGTTACTTGGTAACAGTGTATGTCTTTGTTACTGGGTGTCAGTGTGTGTCTGTGTTACTGGGTATCAGTGTATGTCATTGTGACTTGGCATCAGTGTATGTCTTGGTTATTAGGTGTCAGTGTGTGTCTGTGTTCCTGGGTATCAGTGTATGTCTTTGTTACTTGGTGTAAGTGTGTGTCTGTGTTACTTGGTGTAAGTGTGTGTCTTTGTTACTTGGTGTAAGTGTGTGACTTTGTTACTTGGTGACTGTGTATGTCTTTGTTACTTGGTGACAGGGTGTGTCTTTGTTACTGGGTCTCAGTGTATGTCTTTGTGACTTGGTATCAGTGTATGTCTTTGTTACTGGGTGTAAGTGTGTGTCTGTGTTCCTGGGTATCAGTGTATGTCTTTGTAACTTGGTGTCAGTGTATGTCTGTGTTACTTGTTGTAAGTGTGTGTCTGTGTTACTGGGTATCAGTGTATGTCTTTGTTACTTGGTGTCAGTGTATGTCTGTGTTACTTGTTGTAAGTGTGTGTCTGTGTTACTGGGTGTCAGTGTGTGTTTGTGTTACTTGGTGTAAGTGTGTGTCTTTGTCACTTGGTGTCCGCGTGTGCCTGTGTTCCTGGGTGTCAGTGTATGTTTTTGATACTGGGTGTCAGTGTATGTCTTTGTGACTTGGTGTCAGTGTATGTCTTTGTTACTGGGTGTCAGCGTGTGTCTTTGTGATTGGTGTCAGTGTATGTCTGTGTTACTTGGTGTAAGTGTGTGTCTGTGTTACTGGGTGTCAGTGTATGTCTTTGTTACTTGGTGTCTGTGTATGTCTGCGTTACTTGGGGTAAGTATGTGTCTGTGTTACTGGGTGTCAGTGTGTGTCTGTGTTACTTGATGTAAGTCTATGTCTTTGTTACTTGGTGTCCGTGTGTGTCTGTGTTACTGGGTGTCAGTGCATGTCTTTGTTACTGGGTGTCAGTGTGTGTCTGTGTTACTGGGTATCAGTGTATGTCTTTGTTACTTGGAGTCAGTGTATGTCTGTGTTACTTGGTGTAAGTGTGTGTCTGTGTATCAGTGTATGTCTTAGTGACTTGGTGTCAGTGTGTGTCTTTGTTACTGGGTGTCAGTGTATGTCTTTGTGACTTGGTGTCAGTGTATGTCTGTGTTACTGGGGGTCAGTGTGCGTTTCTAACTGGATGTCAGTGTGTGTCTGTGTTACTGGGTATCAGTGTATGTCTTTGTTACTTGGTGTCAGTGTATATCTGTGTTACTTTGTGCAAGTGTATGTCTTTGTTACTTGGTGTAAGTGTGTGTCTGTGTTACTTGGTGTAAGTGTGTGTCTGTGTTCCTGGGTATCATTGTATTTCTTTGTTACTTAGTGTCAGTGTATGTCTGTGTTACTTTGTGCAAGTGTATGTCTTTGTTAATTGGTTTCCGTGCGTGTCTGTGTTACTCGGTGTCAGTGTATATCATTGTTACTTGGTGTAAGTGTGTGTCTGTGATGCCGGGTATCAGTGTCTGTCTTTGTTACTTGGTGTAAGTGTGTGTCTGTGTTACTGGGTATCAGTGTATGTCTTTGTTACTTGGTGTCAGTGTATGTCTGTGTTACTTGGTGTAAGTGTGTGTCTGTGTTACTGGGTGTCAGTGTGTGTCTTTGTGACTTGGTGTCAGTCTATGTCTTTGTTACTTGGTGTAAGTGTGTGTCTGTGTTACTGGGTTTCAGTGTTTGTCTTTGTT
Organism: Heterodontus francisci; assembly: GCF_036365525.1. Taxonomy (NCBI): domain Eukaryota; kingdom Metazoa; phylum Chordata; class Chondrichthyes; order Heterodontiformes; family Heterodontidae; genus Heterodontus; species Heterodontus francisci. The sequence continues at coordinate 783,504 of NW_027141364.1, read as the reverse complement.
ACTTGGTGTCAGTGTATGTCAAAATACTTGGTGTAAGTGTGTGTCTGTGATGCCGGGTATCAGTGTCTGTCTTTGTTACTTGGTGTAAATGTGTGTCTGTGTTATTGGGTATCAGTGTATGTCTTTGTTACTTGGTGTCAGTGTATGTCTGTGTTACTTGGTGTAAGTGTGTGTCTGTGTTACTGGGGGTCAGTGTGTGTCTGTGTTACTGGGGGTCAGTGTGTGTTTCTAACTGGGTGTCAGTGTGTGTCTGTGTTACTGGGTATCAGTGTATGTCTTTGTTACTTGGTGTCAGTGTATGTCTGTGTTACCTGGTGTCAGTGTATGTCTGTGTTACTTGGTGTAAGTGTGTGTCTGTGTTATTGGGTATCAGTGTTTGTCTTTGTTACTTGGTGTCAGTGTATGTCTGTGTTACTTGGTGTAAGTGTGTGTCTGTGTTACTGGGTATCAGTGTATGTCTTTGTTACTTGGTGTCAGTTTATGTCTTTGTTACTGGGTGACAGTGTGTGTCTTTGTGACTTGGTGTCAGTGTATGTCTTTGTTACTTGTTGTAATTGTCTGTCTTTGTTACTTGGTGTAAGTGTATGTCTTTGATACTTGATGTCAGTGTATGCCTTTGTTACTTGGTGTCAGTGTATGTCTGTGTTACTTGGTGTAAGTGTGTGTCTTTGTTACTTGTTGTAAGTGTATGTCTTTGTTACTTGGTGTCAGTGCATGTCTTTGTAACTTGGTGTCAGTGTGTGTCTGTGTTACTGGGTATCAGTGCATGTCTTTGTGACTTGGTATCAGTGTATGTCTTTGTTCCTGGGTGTCAGTGTGTGCCTGTGTTACTAGGTATCAGTGTATGTCTTTGTGACTTGGTATCAGTGTATGTCTTTGTTACTGGCTGTCAGTGTGTTTCTGTGTTACTGGGTATCAGTGTATGTCTTTGTGACTTTTTATCAGTGTATGTCATTGTTACTGGGTGTCAGTGTGTGTCTGTGTTCCTGGATATCAGTGTATGTCTTTGTGACTTGGTGTCAGTGTGTGTCTGTGTTACTGGGTATCAGTGTATGTCCGTGTGACTTGGTATCAGTGTATGTCTTTGTTACTGGGTGTCAGTGTGTGTCTTTGTGATTGGTGTAAGTGTATGTCTGTGTTACTTGGTGCAAGTGTGTGTCTGTGTTACTGGGTGTCAGTGTGTGCCTGTGTTACTTGGTGTAAGTCTATGTCTTTGTTACTTGGTGACCGTGTGTGTCTGTGTTACTGGGTGTCAGTGTATGTCTTTGTTACTGGGTGTCAGTGTGTTTCTGTGTTACTGGGTATCAGTGTATGTCTTTGTGACTTGGTATCAGTGTATTTCATTGTTACTGGGTGTCAGTGTGTGTCTGTGTTCCTGGGAATCAGTGTATGTCTTTGTGACTTGGTGTCAGTGTACGTCTTTGTTACTGGGTGTCAGTGTGTGTCTTTGTGACTTGGTGTCAGTGTATGTCTTTGTTACTTGATGTAAGTGTCTGTCTGTGATACTGGGTATCAGTGTATGTCTTTGTTACTTGATGTCAGTGTATGTCTGTGTTACCTGGTGTAAGTGTGTGTCTGTGTTACTGGGTATCAGTGAATGTTTTCGTTACTTGGTGTCAGTGTATGTCTGTGTTACTTGGTGTAAGGGTGTGTCTGTGTTACTGGGTGGCAGTGTGTGTCTGTGTTACTTAGTGTAAGTGTGTGTCTTTGTTACTTGGTGTCCGTGTGTGTCTGTGGTACTGGGTGTTAGTGCATGTCTTTGTTCCTTGTTGCCATTGTATATCTGTGTTACTTGGTGTAAGTTTGTGTTTTTGTTACTTGGTGTAATTGTATGACTTTGTTACTTGGTGTCAGTGTATGACTGTGTTACTTGGTGTCAGTGTATGACTGTGTTACTTGGTGTAAGTGTATGTCTTTGTTACTTGGTTTAAGTGTGTGTCTGTGTTACTTGGTGTAAGTGTGTGTCTGTGTTCCTGTGTATCAGTGTATGTCTTTGTAACTTGGTGTCAGTGTATGTCTGTGTTACTTGGTGTAAGTGTGTGTCTGTGTTACTGGGTGTCAGTGTGTGTTTGTGTTACTTGGTGTAAGTGTGTGTCTTTGTCACTTGGTGTCCGCGTGTGCCTGTGTTCCTGGGTGTCAGTGTATGTTTTTGATACTGGGTGTCAGTGTATGTCTTTGTTACTTGGTGTAAGTGGTGTCTGTGTTACTGGGTATCAGTGTCTCTCTTTGTTACTTGGTGTAAGTGTGTGTCTGTGTTCCTTGGTGTAAGTGTGTGTCTTTGTTACTTGGTGTAAGTGTATGTCTTTGTTACTTGGTGTCTGTGTATGTCTTTGTTACATGGTGACACGGTGTGTCTGTGTTACTGGGTATCAGTGTATGTCTTTGTGACTTGGAATCAGTGTATGTCTTTGTTACTGGGTGTCAGTGTGTGTCTGTGATACTGGGTATCAGTGTATGTCTTTGTTACTTGGTAACAGTGTATGTCTTTGTTACTGGGTGTCAGTGTGTGTCTGTGTTACTGGGTATCAGTGTATGTCATTGTGACTTGGCATCAGTGTATGTCTTGGTTATTAGGTGTCAGTGTGTGTCTGTGTTCCTGGGTATCAGTGTATGTCTTTGTTACTTGGTGTAAGTGTGTGTCTGTGTTACTTGGTGTAAGTGTGTGTCTTTGTTACTTGGTGTAAGTGTGTGACTTTGTTACTTGGTGACTGTGTATGTCTTTGTTACTTGGTGACAGGGTGTGTCTTTGTTACTGGGTCTCAGTGTATGTCTTTGTGACTTGGTATCAGTGTATGTCTTTGTTACTGGGTGTAAGTGTGTGTCTGTGTTCCTGGGTATCAGTGTATGTCTTTGTAACTTGGTGTCAGTGTATGTCTGTGTTACTTGGTGTAAGTGTGTGTCTGTGTTACTGGGTATCAGTGTATGTCTTTGTTACTTGGTGTCAGTGTATGTCTGTGTTACTTGTTGTAAGTGTGTGTCTGTGTTACTGGGTGTCAGTGTGTGTTTGTGTTACTTGGTGTAAGTGTGTGTCTTTGTCACTTGGTGTCCGCGTGTGCCTGTGTTCCTGGGTGTCAGTGTATGTTTTTGATACTGGGTGTCAGTGTATGTCTTTGTGACTTGGTGTCAGTGTATGTCTTTGTTACTGGGTGTCAGCGTGTGTCTTTGTGATTGGTGTCAGTGTATGTCTGCGTTACTTGGTGTAAGTGTGTGTCTGTGTTACTGGGTGTCAGTGTATGTCTTTGTTACTTGGTGTCTGTGTATGTCTGCGTTACTTGGGGTAAGTATGTGTCTGTGTTACTGGGTGTCAGTGTGTGTCTGTGTTACTTGATGTAAGTCTATGTCTTTGTTACTTGGTGTCCGTGTGTGTCTGTGTTACTGGGTGTCAGTGCATGTCTTTGTTACTGGGTGTCAGTGTGTGTCTGTGTTACTGGGTATCAGTGTATGTCTTTGTTACTTGGAGTCAGTGTATGTCTGTGTTACTTGGTGTAAGTGTGTGTCTGTGTATCAGTGTATGTCTTAGTGACTTGGTGTCAGTGTGTGTCTTTGTTACTGGGTGTCAGTGTATGTCTTTGTGACTTGGTGTCAGTGTATGTCTGTGTTACTGGGGGTCAGTGTGCGTTTCTAACTGGATGTCAGTGTGTGTCTGTGTTACTGGGTATCAGTGTATGTCTTTGTTACTTGGTGTCAGTGTATATCTGTGTTACTTTGTGCAAGTGTATGTCTTTGTTACTTGGTGTAAGTGTGTGTCTGTGTTACTTGGTGTAAGTGTGTGTCTGTGTTCCTGGGTATCATTGTATTTCTTTGTTACTTAGTGTCAGTGTATGTCTGTGTTACTTTGTGCAAGTGTATGTCTTTGTTAATTGGTTTCCGTGCGTGTCTGTGTTACTCGGTGTCAGTGTATATCATTGTTACTTGGTGTAAGTGTGTGTCTGTGATGCCGGGTATCAGTGTCTGTCTTTGTTACTTGGTGTAAGTGTGTGTCTGTGTTACTGGGTATCAGTGTATGTCTTTGTTACTTGGTGTAATTGTATGTCTTTGTTACTTGGTGTCAGCGTATGTCTGTGTTACTTGGTGTAAGTGTATGTCTTTGTTACTTGGTGTAAGTGTGTGTCTGTGTTACTTGGTTTAAGTGTGTGTCTGTGTTCCTGGGTATCAGTGTATGTCTTTGTTACTTGGTGTAAGTGTGTGTCTGTGTTACTTGGTGTAAGTGTGTGTCTTTTTTACTTGATGGAAGTGTATGACTTTGTTACTTGGTGTCTGTGCATGTCTTTGTAACTTGGTGACAGGGTGTGTCTTTGTTACTGGGTATCAGTGTATGTCTTTGTGACTTGGTGTCAGTGTATGTCTGTGTTACTTGGTGTAAGTGTTGTGTGTGTTACTTGGTGGCAGTGTGTGTCTGTGTTACTTTGTGTAAGTGTGTGTCTTTGTTACTTGGTGTCCGTGTGTGTCAGTGTTACTGGGTGTTAGTGCATGTCTTTGTTACTTGTTGCCATTGTATATCTGTGTTACTTGGTGTAAGTGTGTGTCTTTGTTACTTGGTGTAATTGTATGTCTTTGTTACTTGGTGTCAGTGTATGTCTGTGTTACTTGGTGTAAGTGTATCTCTTTGTTACTTGGTATAAGTGTGTGTCTGTGTTACTTGGTTTAAGTGTGTGTCTGTGCTCCTGGGTATCAGTGTATGTCTTTGTTACTTGGTGTAAGTGTGTGTCTGTGTTACTTGGTGTAAGTGTGTGTCTTTGTTACTTGGTGTAAGTGTGTGACTTTGTTACTTGGTGACTGTGTATGTCTTTGTTACTTGGTGACAGGGTGTGTCTTTGTTACTGGATCTCAGTGTATGTCTTTGTGACTTGGTATCAGTGTATGTCTTTGTTACTGGGTGTCACTGTGTGTCTGAGTTACTTGGCGTAAGTGTGTGTCTTTGTTACTTGGTGTCAGCGTATGTCTGTGTTACTTGGTGTAAGTGTATGTCTTTGTTACTTGGTGTAAGTGTGTGTCTGTGTTACTTGGTTTAAGTGTGTGTCTGTGTTCCTGGATATCAGTGTATGTCTTTGTTACTTGGTGTAAGTGTGTGTCTGTGTTACTTGGTGTAAGTGTGTGTCTTTTTTACTTGATGGAAGTGTATGACTTTGTTACTTGGTGTCTGTGCATGTCTTTGTAACTTGGTGACAGGGTGTGTCTTTGTTACTGGGTATCAGTGTATGTCTTTGTGACTTGGTGTCAGTGTATGTCTGTGTTACTTGGTGTAAGTGTTGTGTGTGTTACTTGGTGGCAGTGTGTGTCTGTGTTACTTTGTGTAAGTGTGTGTCTTTGTTAGTTGGTGACCGTGTGTGTCAGTGTTACTGGGTGTTAGTGCATGTCTTTGTTACTTGTTGCCATTGTATATCTGTGTTACTTGGTGTAAGTGTGTGTCTTTGTTACTTGGTGTAATTGTATGTCTTTGTTACTTGGTGTCAGTGTATGTCTGTGTTACTTGGTGTAAGTGTATCTCTTTGTTACTTGGTATAAGTGTGTGTCTGTGTTACTTGGTTTAAGTGTGTGTCTGTGCTCCTGGGTATCAGTGTATGTCTTTGTTACTTGGTGTAAGTGTGTGTCTGTGTTACTTGGTGTAAGTGTGTGTCTTTGTTACTTGGTGTAAGTGTATGTCTTTGTTACTTGGTGACTGTGTATGTCTTTGTTACTTGGTGACAGGGTGTGTCTTTGTTACTGGATCTCAGTGTATGTCTTTGTGACTTGGTATCAGTGTATGTCTTTGTTACTGGGTGTCAGTGTGTGTCTGAGTTACTTGGCGTAAGTGTGTGTCTTTGTTACTTGGTGTCCGCGTGTGCCTGTGTTACTTGGTGTCAGTGTATGTCTTTGTTACTGGGTGTCATTGTATGTCTTTGTTACTTGGTGTAAGTGTGTGTCTGTGTTACTGGGTATCAGTGTCTGTCTTTGTTAATCGGTGTAAGTGTGTGTCTGTGTAACTTGGTGTAAGTGTGTGTCTTTGTTACTTGGTGTAAGTGTATGTCTTTGTTACTTGGTGTCTGTGTATGTCTTTGTTACTGGGTGTCAGTGTGTGTCTGTGTTACTGGTTATCAGTGTATGTCTTTGTGACTTGGTAACAGTGTATGTCTTTGTTCCTGGGTGTCAGTGTGTGTCTGTGTTACTGGGTATCAGTGTATGTCTGTGTGACTTGGTATCAGTGTATGTCTTTGTTACTAGGTGTCAGTGTGTGTCTGTGTTCCTGGGTATCAGTGGATGTCTTTGTGACTTGGTGTCAGTGTATGTCTTTGTTACTGGGTGTCAGTGTGTGTCTTTGTGATTGGTGTAAGTGTATGTCTGTGTTACTTGGTGCAAGTGTGTGTCTGTGTTACTGGGTGTCTGTGTATGTCTTTGTTACTAGGTGTCAGTGAATGTCTGCGTTACTTGGGGTAAGTATGTGTCTGTGTTACTGGGTGTCAGTGTGTGCCTGTGTTTCTTGGTGTAAGTCTATGTCTTTGTTACTTGGCGACCGTGTGTGTCTGTGTTACTGGGTGTCAGTGTATGTCTTTGTTACTGGGTGTCAGTGTGTTTCTGTGTTACTGGGTATCAGTGTATGTCTTTGTGACTTGGTATCAGTGTATTTCATTGTTACTGGGTGTCAGTGTGTGTCTGTGTTCCTGGGAATCAGTGTATGTCTTTGTGACTTGGTGTCAGTGTACGTCTTTGTTACTGGGTGTCAGTGTGTGTCTTTGTGACTTGGTGTCAGTGTATGTCTTTGTTACTTGATGTAAGTGTCTGTCTGTGATACTGGGTATCAGTGTATGTCTTTGTTAATTGATGTCAGTGTATGTCTGTGTTACCTGGTGTAAGTGTGTGTCTGTGTTACTGGGTATTTTGTATGTTTTTGTTACTTGGTGTCAGTGTATGTCTGTGTTACTTGGTGTAAGGGTGTGTCTGTGTTACTGGGTGGCAGTGGGTGTCTGTGTTACTTTGTGTAAGTGTGTGTCTTTGTTACTTGGTGTCCGTTTGTGTCTGTGGTACTGGGTGTTAGTGCATGTCTTTGTTCCTTGTTGCCATTGTATATCTGTGTTACTTGGTGTAAGTGTGTGTTTTTGTTACTTGGTGTAATTGTATGTCTTTGTTACTTGGTGTCAGTGTATGACTGTGTTACTTGGTGTAAGTGTATGTCTTTGATACTTGGTTTAAGTGTGTGTCTGTGTTACTTGGTGTAAGTGTGTGTCTGTGTTACTGGGTATCAGTGTATGTCTTTGTTACTTGGTGTCAGTGTATGTCTGTGTTACTTGTTGTAAGTGTGTGTCTGTGTTACTGGGTGTTTGTGTGTGTTTGTGTTACTTGGTGTAAGTGTGTGTCTTTGTCACTTGGTGTCCGCGTGTGCCTGTGTTCCTGGGTGTCAGTGTATGTTTTTGATACTGGGTGTCAGTGTATGTCTTTGTTACTTGGTGTAAGTGTGTGTCTGTGTTACTGGGTATCAGTGTCTCTCTTTGTTACTTGGTGTAAGTGTGTGTCTGTGTTCCTTGGTGTAAGTGTGTGTCTTTGTTACTTGCTGTAAGTGTATGTCTTTGTTACTTGGTGTCTGTGTATGTCTTTGTTACTTGGTGACACGGTGTGTCTCTGTTACTGTGTATCAGTGTATGTCTTTGTTACTGGGTGTCAGTGTGTGTCTGTCTTACTGGGTGTAAGTGTCTGTCTGTGTTACTGGGTATCAGCGGATGTATTTGTTACTTGATGTCAGTGTATGTCTTTGATACTTGGTGTCAGTGTATGTCTGTGTTGCTTGGTGAAAGTTTGTGTCTTTGTTACTTGGTGTCAGTGTATGTATTTGTTACTTGGTGTCAGTGTATGTCTGTGTGACTTGGTGTATGTGTACGTCTTTGTTAATTGGTGTCAGTGTATGTCTTTGTTACTTGGTGTAAGTGTGTGTCTTTGTTACTTGGTGTAAGTGTATGTCTTTGTTACTGGGTGTCAGTGCATGACTTTGTGACTTTGTGTAAGTGTGTGTCTGTGTTACTGGGTATAAGTGTCTGTCTTAGTTACTGGGTGAAAGTGTGAGTCTTTGTGAGCTGGTGTAAGTGTGTGGCTGTGTCACTGGCAATCAGTGTCTGTCTTTGTTACTTGGTGTAAGTGTGTGTCTGTGTTACTGGTTTTCAATGTATGTCTTTGTTACTTGGTGTCAGTGTATGTCTGTGTTACTTGGTGTAAGTGTGTGTCTTTGTTACTTGGTGTAAGTGTATGTCTGTGTTACTTGGTGTCAGTGCATGTCTTTGTGACTTGGTGTAAGTGTATGTCTTTGTTCCTTGGTGTCAGTGTATGTCTTTGATACTTGGTGAAATTGTGTGTCTGTGTTCCTGGGTATCAGTGTCTGTCTTTGTTACTTGGTGTAAGAGTGTGTCTGTGTTGCTGGGTATCAGTGTATGTCTTTGTTACTTGGTGTCAGTGTAGGTCTGTGTTACTTGGTGTAAGTGTATGTCTTTCTTACTTGGTGTCAGTGCATGTCTTTGTGACTTGGTGTACGTGTATGTCTTTTTTACTTGGTGTCAGTGTATGCCTTTGTTGCTTGATGTAAGTGTATGTCTTTGTTACTTGGTGTCAGTGTCTGTCTTTGTTAATTGGTGAAAGTGTGTGTCTGTGTTACTGGGTATCAGTGTATGTCTTTGTTACTTGGTGTAAGTGCATGTCTTTGTTACTTGGTGTCAGTGGATGTCTTTGTACTTGGTGTAAGTGGATCTCTTTGTTAATTGGTGTCAGTGTATGTCTGTGTTACTTGGTGTCAGTGTGTGTCTTTGTTACTTGGTGTCAGTGTTTCTCTGTGTTACTGGGTGTCAGTGTGTATCTGTGTTCCTGGGTGTCATGATATATCTTTGTTAGTTGGTGTCAGTGTATGTCTGTGTTACTTGGTGTAAGTGTGTGTCTGTGTTACTGGGTATCAGTGTATGTCTTTGTTACTTGGTGTTGGTGTGTGCCTGTATTACTGGGTATCAGTGTATGTCTTTGTTACTTTTTGTCAGTGTATGTCTTTGCTATTTGGTGCAAGTGTGTGTCTTTGTTACTTGGTGTAAGTGTGTGTCTTTGTTACTTGGTGTAAGTGTATGTCTTTGTTACTTGGTGTAAGTGTATGTCTTTGTGAGTTGGTATCAGTGTATGTCTTTGTTACTTGGTGTCAGTGTATGTCTTTGATACTTGGTGTAAGTGTGTGTCTGTGTTACTGGGTATCAGTGTCTGTCTTTGTTACTTGGTGTAAGAGTGTGTCTGTGTTGCAGGGTATCTGTGTATGTCTTTGTTACTTGGTGTCAGTGTAGGACTCTGTTACTTGGTGTAAGTGTGTGTCTTTCATAACTTGGTGTAAGTGCATGTCTTTGTGACTTGGTGTAAGTGTATGTCTTTGTTACTTGGTGTCAGTGTATGTCTTTTTGACTTGGTGTCAGTGTATGTCTGTGTTACTGGGTGTCAGTGTGTGTCTGTCTTACTGGGTGTAAGTGTGTGTCTGTGTAACTGTGTATCAGTGTATGTATTTGTTACTTGGTGTCAGTGTATGTCTTTGATACTTGGTGTCAGTGTATGTCTGTGTTACTTGGTGTAAGTTTGTGTCTTTGTTACTTGGTGTCAGTGTATGTATTTGTTAAATGGTGTCAGTGTATGTCTGTGTTACTTTGTGTAAGTGTACGTCTTTGTTAATTGGTGTCAGTGTATGTCTTTGTTACTTGGTGTAAGTGTGTGTCTTTGTTACTTGCTGTAAGTGTATGTCTTTGTTACTGGGTGTCAGTGCATGTCTTTGTGACTTTGTGTAAGTGTGTGTCTGTGTTACTGAGTATCAGTGTCTGTCTTAGTTACTGGGTGAAAGTGTGAGTCTTTGTGAGCTGGTGTAAGTGTGTGTCTGTGTTACTGGCAATCAGTGTCTGTCTTTGTTACTTGGTGTAAGTGTGTGTCTGTGTTACTGGTTTTCAATGTCTGTCTTTGTTACTTGGTGTCAGTGTATGTCTGTGTTACTTGGTGTCAGTGCATGTTTTTGTGACTTGGTGTAAGTGTATGTCTTTGTTACTTGGTGTCAGTGTATGTCTTTGATACTTGGTGTAATTGTGTGTCTGTGTTACTGGGTATCAGTGTCTGTCTTTGTTACTTGGTGTAAGAGTGTGTCTGTGTTGCTGGGTATCAGTGTATGTCTTTGTTACTTGGTGTCAGTGTCGGTCTGTGTTACTTGGTGTAAGTGTGTGTCTTTCTTACTTGGTGTAAGTGCATGTCTTTGTGACTTGGTGTACGTGTATGTCTTTGTTACTTGATGTCAGTGTATGCCTTTGTTGCTTGATTTAAGTGTATGTCTTTGTTACTTGGTGTCAGTGTATGTCTTTGATACTTGTGGCAAGTGTGTGTCTGTGTTACTGGGCATCAGTGTCTGTCTTTGTTACTTGGTGAAAGTGTGTGTCTGTGTTACTGGGTATCAGTGTATGTCTTTGTTACTTGGTGTAAGTGCATGTCTTTATTACTTGGTGTCAGTGTATGTCTTTGTACTTGGTGTAAGTGGATGTCTTTGTTAATTGGTGTCAGTGTATGTCTGTGTTACTTGGTGTCAGCGTGTGTCTTTGCTACTTGGTGTCAGTGTTTCTCTGTGTTACTGGGTGTCAGTGTTTATCTGTGTTCCTGGGTGTCAGTATATATCTTTGTTAGTTGGTGTCAGTGTATGGCTGTGTTACTTGGTGTAAGTGTGTGTCTGTGTTACTGGGTATCAGTGTATGTCTTTGTTATTGGTGTAGGTGTGTGCCTGTGTTACTGGGTATCAGTGTATGTCTTTGTTACATTTTGTCAGTGTGTGTCTTTGCTACTTGGTGTAAGTGTATGTCTTTGCTACTTGGTGTAAGTGTATGTCTTTGTTACTTGGTGTCAGTGTATGTCTTTGTTACTTGGTGTAAGTGTATGTATTTGTTAATTGGTGTCAGTGCATGTCTTTGTTACTTGGTGTCAGTGTGTGTCTGTGTTAGTGGGTATCAGTGTATGTCTTTGTGACTTGGTATCAGTGTATGTCTTTGTTCCTGGGTGTCAGTGTGTGTCTGTGTTACTGGGTATCAGTGTATGTCTTTGTGAATTGGTATCAGTGTATGTCTTTGTTACTGGGTGTCAGTGTGTTTCTGTGTTACTGGGTATCAGTGTATGTCTTTGTGACTTGGCATCAGTGTATGTCATTGTTACTGGGTGGCAGTGTGTGTCTGTGTTCCTGGGAATCAGTGTATGTCTTTGTGACTTGGTGTCAGTGTATGTCTTTGTTACTGGGTGTCAGTGTGTGTCTGTGTTACTTGGTTTAAGTGTGTGTCTGTGTTCCTGGGTATCAGTGTATGTCTTTGTTACTTGGTGTAAGTGTGTGTCTGTGTTACTTGGTGTAAGTGTGTGTCTTTTTTACTTGGTGGAAGTGTATGACTTTGTTACTTGGTGTCTGTGTATGTCTTTGTTACTTGGTGACAGGGTGTGTCTTTGTTACTGGGTATCAGTGTATGTCTTTGTGACTTGGTGTCAGTGTATGTCTGTGTTACTTGGTGTATGTGTTGTGTGTGTTACTGGGTGGCAGTGTGTGTCTGTGTTACTTTGTGTAAGTGTGTGTCTTTGTTACTTGGTGTCCGTGTGTGTCAGTGTTACTGGGTGTTAGTGCATGTCTTTGTTACTTGTTGCCATTGTATATCTGTGTTACTTGGTGTAAGTGTGTGTCTTTGTTACTTGGTGTAATTGTATGTCTTTGTTACTTGGTGTCAGTGTATGTCTGTGTTACTTGGTGTAAGTGTATGTCTTTGTTACTTGGTATAAGTGTGTGTCTGTGTTACTTGGTTTAAGTGTGTGTCTGTGTTCCTGGGTATCAGTGTATGTCTTTGTTACTTGGTGTAAGTGTGTGTCTGTGTTACTTGGTGTAAGTGTGTGTCTTTGTTACTTGGTGTAAGTGTGTGACTTTGTTACTTGGTGACTGTGTATGTCTTTGTTACTTGGTGACAGGGTGTGTCTTTGTTACTGGGTCTCAGTGTATGTCTTTGTGACTTGGTATCAGTGTATGTCTTTGTTACTGGGTGTCAGTGTGTGTCTGTGTTACTGGGTGTCAGTGTGTGTCTGAGTTACTTGGCGTAAGTGTGTGTCTTTGTTACTTGGTGTCCGCGTGTGCCTGTGTTACTTGGTGTCAGTGTATGTCTTTGTCACTGGGTGTCATTGTATGTCTTTGTTACTTGGTGTAAGTGTGTGTCTGTGTTACTGGGTATCAGTGTCTGTCTTTGTTAATCGGTGTAAGTGTGTGTCTGTGTAACTTGGTGTAAGTGTGTGTCTTTGTTACTTGGTGTAAGTGTATGTCTTTGTTACTTGGTGTCTGTGTATGTCTTTGTTACTGGGTGTCAGTGTGTGTCTGTGTTACTGGGTATCAGTGTATGTCTTTGTGACTTGGTAACAGTGTATGTCTTTGTTCCTGGGTGTCAGTGTGTGTCTGTGTTACTGGGTATCAGTGTATGTCCGTGTGACTTGGTATCAGTGTATGTCTTTGTTACTGGGTGTCAGTGTGTGTCTTTGTGATTGGTGTAAGTGTATGTCTGTGTTACTTGGTGCAAGTGTGTGTCTGTGTTACTGGGTGTCAGTGTGTGCCTGTGTTACTTGGTGTAAGTCTATGTCTTTGTTACTTGGTGACCGTGTGTGTCTGCGTTACTGGGTGTCAGTGTATGTCTTTGTTACTGGGTGTCAGTGTGTTTCTGTGTTACTGGGTATCAGTGTATGTCTTTGTGACTTGGTATCAGTGTATTTCATTGTTACTGGGTGTCAGTGTGTGTCTGTGTTCCTGGGAATCAGTGTATGTCTTTGTGACTTGGTGTCAGTGTACGTCTTTGTTACTGGGTGTCAGTGTGTGTCTTTGTGACTTGGTGTCAGTGTATGTCTTTGTTACTTGATGTAAGTGTCTGTCTGTGATACTGGGTATCAGTGTATGTCTTTGTTACTTGATGTCAGTGTATGTCTGTGTTACCTGGTGTAAGTGTGTGTCTGTGTTACTGGGTATCAGTGAATGTTTTCGTTACTTGGTGTCAGTGTATGTCTGTGTTACTTGGTGTAAGGGTGTGTCTGTGTTACTGGGTGGCAGTGTGTGTCTGTGTTACTTAGTGTAAGTGTGTGTCTTTGTTACTTGGTGTCCGTGTGTGTCTGTGGTACTGGGTGTTAGTGCATGTCTTTGTTCCTTGTTGCCATTGTATATCTGTGTTACTTGGTGTAAGTTTGTGTTTTTGTTACTTGGTGTAATTGTATGACTTTGTTACTTGGTGTCAGTGTATGACTGTGTTACTTGGTGTCAGTGTATGACTGTGTTACTTGGTGTAAGTGTATGTCTTTGTTACTTGGTTTAAGTGTGTGTCTGTGTTACTTGGTGTAAGTGTGTGTCTGTGTTCCTGGGTATCAGTGTATGTCTTTGTAACTTGGTGTCAGTGTATGTCTGTGTTACTTGGTGTAAGTGTGTGTCTGTGTTACTGGGTGTCAGTGTGTGTTTGTGTTACTTGGTGTAAGTGTGTGTCTTTGTCACTTGGTGTCCGCGTGTGCCTGTGTTCCTGGGTGTCAGTGTATGTTTTTGATACTGGGTGTCAGTGTATGTCTTTGTTACTTGGTGTAAGTGGTGTCTGTGTTACTGGGTATCAGTGTCTCTCTTTGTTACTTGGTGTAAGTGTGTGTCTGTGTTCCTTGGTGTAAGTGTGTGTCTTTGTTACTTGGTGTAAGTGTATGTCTTTGTTACTTGGTGTCTGTGTATGTCTTTGTTACATGGTGACACGGTGTGTCTGTGTTACTGGGTATCAGTGTATGTCTTTGTGACTTGGAATCAGTGTATGTCTTTGTTACTGGGTGTCAGTGTGTGTCTGTGATACTGGGTATCAGTGTATGTCTTTGTTACTTGGTAACAGTGTATGTCTTTGTTACTGGGTGTCAGTGTGTGTCTGTGTTACTGGGTATCAGTGTATGTCATTGTGACTTGGCATCAGTGTATGTCTTGGTTATTAGGTGTCAGTGTGTGTCTGTGTTCCTGGGTATCAGTGTATGTCTTTGTTACTTGGTGTAAGTGTGTGTCTGTGTTACTTGGTGTAAGTGTGTGTCTTTGTTACTTGGTGTAAGTGTGTGACTTTGTTACTTGGTGACTGTGTATGTCTTTGTTACTTGGTGACAGGGTGTGTCTTTGTTACTGGGTCTCAGTGTATGTCTTTGTGACTTGGTATCAGTGTATGTCTTTGTTACTGGGTGTAAGTGTGTGTCTGTGTTCCTGGGTATCAGTGTATGTCTTTGTAACTTGGTGTCAGTGTATGTCTGTGTTACTTGGTGTAAGTGTGTGTCTGTGTTACTGGGTATCAGTGTATGTCTTTGTTACTTGGTGTCAGTGTATGTCTGTGTTACTTGTTGTAAGTGTGTGTCTGTGTTACTGGGTGTCAGTGTGTGTTTGTGTTACTTGGTGTAAGTGTGTGTCTTTGTCACTTGGTGTCCGCGTGTGCCTGTGTTCCTGGGTGTCAGTGTATGTTTTTGATACTGGGTGTCAGTGTATGTCTTTGTGACTTGGTGTCAGTGTATGTCTTTGTTACTGGGTGTCAGCGTGTGTCTTTGTGATTGGTGTCAGTGTATGTCTGTGTTACTTGGTGTAAGTGTGTGTCTGTGTTACTGGGTGTCAGTGTATGTCTTTGTTACTTGGTGTCTGTGTATGTCTGCGTTACTTGGGGTAAGTATGTGTCTGTGTTACTGGGTGTCAGTGTGTGTCTGTGTTACTTGATGTAAGTCTATGTCTTTGTTACTTGGTGTCCGTGTGTGTCTGTGTTACTGGGTGTCAGTGCATGTCTTTGTTACTGGGTGTCAGTGTGTGTCTGTGTTACTGGGTATCAGTGTATGTCTTTGTTACTTGGAGTCAGTGTATGTCTGTGTTACTTGGTGTAAGTGTGTGTCTGTGTATCAGTGTATGTCTTAGTGACTTGGTGTCAGTGTGTGTCTTTGTTACTGGGTGTCAGTGTATGTCTTTGTGACTTGGTGTCAGTGTATGTCTGTGTTACTGGGGGTCAGTGTGCGTTTCTAACTGGATGTCAGTGTGTGTCTGTGTTACTGGGTATCAGTGTATGTCTTTGTTACTTGGTGTCAGTGTATATCTGTGTTACTTTGTGCAAGTGTATGTCTTTGTTACTTGGTGTAAGTGTGTGTCTGTGTTACTTGGTGTAAGTGTGTGTCTGTGTTCCTGGGTATCATTGTATTTCTTTGTTACTTAGTGTCAGTGTATGTCTGTGTTACTTTGTGCAAGTGTATGTCTTTGTTAATTGGTTTCCGTGCGTGTCTGTGTTACTCGGTGTCAGTGTATATCATTGTTACTTGGTGTAAGTGTGTGTCTGTGATGCCGGGTATCAGTGTCTGTCTTTGTTACTTGGTGTAAGTGTGTGTCTGTGTTACTGGGTATCAGTGTATGTCTTTGTTACTTGGTGTCAGTGTATGTCTGTGTTACTTGGTGTAAGTGTGTGTCTGTGTTACTGGGTGTCAGTGTGTGTCTTTGTGACTTGGTGTCAGTCTATGTCTTTGTTACTTGGTGTAAGTGTGTGTCTGTGTTACTGGGTTTCAGTGTTTGTCTTTGTTACTTGGTGTCAGTGTATGTCAAAATACTTGGTGTAAGTGTGTGTCTGTGATGCCGGGTATCAGTGTCTGTCTTTGTTACTTGGTGTAAATGTGTGTCTGTGTTATTGGGTATCAGTGTATGTCTTTGTTACTTGGTGTCAGTGTATGTCTGTGTTACTTGGTGTAAGTGTGTGTCTGTGTTACTGGGGGTCAGTGTGTGTCTGTGTTACTGGGGGTCAGTGTGTGTTTCTAACTGGGTGTCAGTGTGTGTCTGTGTTACTGGGTATCAGTGTATGTCTTTGTTACTTGGTGTCAGTGTATGTCTGTGTTACCTGGTGTCAGTGTATGTCTGTGTTACTTGGTGTAAGTGTGTGTCTGTGTTATTGGGTTTCAGTGTTTGTCTTTGTTACTTGGTGTCAGTGTATGTCTGTGTTACTTGGTGTAAGTGTGTGTCTGTGTTACTGGGTATCAGTGTATGTCTTTGTTACTTGGTGTCAGTTTATGTCTTTGTTACTGGGTGACAGTGTGTGTCTTTGTGACTTGGTGTCAGTGTATGTCTTTGTTACTTGTTGTAATTGTCTGTCTTTGTTACTTGGTGTAAGTGTATGTCTTTGATACTTGATGTCAGTGTATGCCTTTGTTACTTGGTGTCAGTGTATGTCTGTGTTACTTGGTGTAAGTGTGTGTCTTTGTTACTTGTTGTAAGTGTATGTCTTTGTTACTTGGTGTCAGTGCATGTCTTTGTAACTTGGTGTCAGTGTGTGTCTGTGTTACTGGGTATCAGTGCATGTCTTTGTGACTTGGTATCAGTGTATGTCTTTGTTCCTGGGTGTCAGTGTGTGCCTGTGTTACTAGGTATCAGTGTATGTCTTTGTGACTTGGTATCAGTGTATGTCTTTGTTACTGGCTGTCAGTGTGTTTCTGTGTTACTGGGTATCAGTGTATGTCTTTGTGACTTTTTATCAGTGTATGTCATTGTTACTGGGTGTCAGTGTGTGTCTGTGTTCCTGGATATCAGTGTATGTCTTTGTGACTTGGTGTCAGTGTGTGTCTGTGTTACTGGGTATCAGTGTATGTCCGTGTGACTTGGTATCAGTGTATGTCTTTGTTACTGGGTGTCAGTGTGTGTCTTTGTGATTGGTGTAAGTGTATGTCTGTGTTACTTGGTGCAAGTGTGTGTCTGTGTTACTGGGTGTCAGTGTGTGCCTGTGTTACTTGGTGTAAGTCTATGTCTTTGTTACTTGGTGACCGTGTGTGTCTGTGTTACTGGGTGTCAGTGTATGTCTTTGTTACTGGGTGTCAGTGTGTTTCTGTGTTACTGGGTATCAGTGTATGTCTTTGTGACTTGGTATCAGTGTATTTCATTGTTACTGGGTGTCAGTGTGTGTCTGTGTTCCTGGGAATCAGTGTATGTCTTTGTGACTTGGTGTCAGTGTACGTCTTTGTTACTGGGTGTCAGTGTGTGTCTTTGTGACTTGGTGTCAGTGTATGTCTTTGTTACTTGATGTAAGTGTCTGTCTGTGATACTGGGTATCAGTGTATGTCTTTGTTACTTGATGTCAGTGTATGTCTGTGTTACCTGGTGTAAGTGTGTGTCTGTGTTACTGGGTATCAGTGAATGTTTTCGTTACTTGGTGTCAGTGTATGTCTGTGTTACTTGGTGTAAGGGTGTGTCTGTGTTACTGGGTGGCAGTGTGTGTCTGTGTTACTTAGTGTAAGTGTGTGTCTTTGTTACTTGGTGTCCGTGTGTGTCTGTGGTACTGGGTGTTAGTGCATGTCTTTGTTCCTTGTTGCCATTGTATATCTGTGTTACTTGGTGTAAGTTTGTGTTTTTGTTACTTGGTGTAATTGTATGACTTTGTTACTTGGTGTCAGTGTATGACTGTGTTACTTGGTGTCAGTGTATGACTGTGTTACTTGGTGTAAGTGTATGTCTTTGTTACTTGGTTTAAGTGTGTGTCTGTGTTACTTGGTGTAAGTGTGTGTCTGTGTTCCTGGGTATCAGTGTATGTCTTTGTAACTTGGTGTCAGTGTATGTCTGTGTTACTTGGTGTAAGTGTGTGTCTGTGTTACTGGGTGTCAGTGTGTGATTGTGTTACTTGGTGTAAGTGTGTGTCTTTGTCACTTGGTGTCCGCGTGTGCCTGTGTTCCTGGGTGTCAGTGTATGTTTTTGATACTGGGTGTCAGTGTATGTCTTTGTTACTTGGTGTAAGTGGTGTCTGTGTTACTGGGTATCAGTGTCTCTCTTTGTTACTTGGTGTAAGTGTGTGTCTCTGTTCCTTGGTGTAAGTGTGTGTCTTTGTTACTTGGTGTAAGTGTATGTCTTTGTTACTTGGTGTCTGTGTATGTCTTTGTTACATGGTGACACGGTGTGTCTGTGTTACTGGGTATCAGTGTATGTCTTTGTGACTTGGAATCAGTGTATGTCTTTGTTACTGGGTGTCAGTGTGTGTCTGTGATACTGGGTATCAGTGTATGTCTTTGTTACTTGGTAACAGTGTATGTCTTTGTTACTGGGTGTCAGTGTGTGTCTGTGTTACTGGGTATCAGTGTATGTCATTGTGACTTGGCATCAGTGTATGTCTTGGTTATTAGGTGTCAGTGTGTGTCTGTGTTCCTGGGTATCAGTGTATGTCTTTGTTACTTGGTGTAAGTGTGTGTCTGTGTTACTTGGTGTAAGTGTGTGTCTTTGTTACTTGGTGTAAGTGTGTGACTTTGTTACTTGGTGACTGTGTATGTCTTTGTTACTTGGTGACAGGGTGTGTCTTTGCTACTGGGTCTCAGTGTATGTCTTTGTGACTTGGTATCAGTGTATGTCTTTGTTACTGGGTGTAAGTGTGTGTCTGTGTTCCTGGGTATCAGTGTATGTCTTTGTAACTTGGTGTCAGTGTATGTCTGTGTTACTTGGTGTAAGTGTGTGTCTGTGTTACTGGGTATCAGTGTATGTCTTTGTTACTTGGTGTCAGTGTATGTCTGTGTTACTTGTTGTAAGTGTGTGTCTGTGTTACTGGGTGTCAGTGTGTGTTTGTGTTACTTGGTGTAAGTGTGTGTCTTTGTCACTTGGTGTCCGCGTGTGCCTGTGTTCCTGGGTGTCAGTGTATGTTTTTGATACTGGGTGTCAGTGTATGTCTTTGTGACTTGGTGTCAGTGTATGTCTTTGTTACTGGGTGTCAGCGTGTGTCTTTGTGATTGGTGTCAGTGTATGTCTGCGTTACTTGGTGTAAGTGTGTGTCTGTGTTACTGGGTGTCAGTGTATGTCTTTGTTACTTGGTGTCTGTGTATGTCTGCGTTACTTGGGGTAAGTATGTGTCTGTGTTACTGGGTGTCAGTGTGTGTCTGTGTTACTTGATGTAAGTCTATGTCTTTGTTACTTGGTGTCCGTGTGTGTCTGTGTTACTGGGTGTCAGTGCATGTCTTTGTTACTGGGTGTCAGTGTGTGTCTGTGTTACTGGGTATCAGTGTATGTCTTTGTTACTTGGAGTCAGTGTATGTCTGTGTTACTTGGTGTAAGTGTGTGTCTGTGTATCAGTGTATGTCTTAGTGACTTGGTGTCAGTGTGTGTCTTTGTTACTGGGTGTCAGTGTATGTCTTTGTGACTTGGTGTCAGTGTATGTCTGTGTTACTGGGGGTCAGTGTGCGTTTCTAACTGGATGTCAGTGTGTGTCTGTGTTACTGGGTATCAGTGTATGTCTTTGTTACTTGGTGTCAGTGTATATCTGTGTTACTTTGTGCAAGTGTATGTCTTTGTTACTTGGTGTAAGTGTGTGTCTGTGTTACTTGGTGTAAGTGTGTGTCTGTGTTCCTGGGTATCATTGTATTTCTTTGTTACTTAGTGTCAGTGTATGTCTGTGTTACTTTGTGCAAGTGTATGTCTTTGTTAATTGGTTTCCGTGCGTGTCTGTGTTACTCGGTGTCAGTGTATATCATTGTTACTTGGTGTAAGTGTGTGTCTGTGATGCCGGGTATCAGTGTCTGTCTTTGTTACTTGGTGTAAGTGTGTGTCTGTGTTACTGGGTATCAGTGTATGTCTTTGTTACTTGGTGTCAGTGTATGTCTGTGTTACTTGGTGTAAGTGTGTGTCTGTGTTACTGGGTGTCAGTGTGTGTCTTTGTGACTTGGTGTCAGTCTATGTCTTTGTTACTTGGTGTAAGTGTGTGTCTGTGTTACTGGGTTTCAGTGTTTGTCTTTGTTACTTGGTGTCAGTGTATGTCAAAATACTTGGTGTAAGTGTGTGTCTGTGATGCCGGGTATCAGTGTCTGTCTTTGTTACTTGGTGTAAATGTGTGTCTGTGTTATTGGGTATCAGTGTATGTCTTTGTTACTTGGTGTCAGTGTATGTCTGTGTTACTTGGTGTAAGTGTGTGTCTGTGTTACTGGGGGTCAGTGTGTGTCTGTGTTACTGGGGGTCAGTGTGTGTTTCTAACTGGGTGTCAGTGTGTGTCTGTGTTACTGGGTATCAGTGTATGTCTTTGTTACTTGGTGTCAGTGTATGTCTGTGTTACCTGGTGTCAGTGTATGTCTGTGTTACTTGGTGTAAGTGTGTGTCTGTGTTATTGGGTATCAGTGTTTGTCTTTGTTACTTGGTGTCAGTGTATGTCTGTGTTACTTGGTGTAAGTGTGTGTCTGTGTTACTGGGTATCAGTGTATGTCTTTGTTACTTGGTGTCAGTTTATGTCTTTGTTACTGGGTGACAGTGTGTGTCTTTGTGACTTGGTGTCAGTGTATGTCTTTGTTACTTGTTGTAATTGTCTGTCTTTGTTACTTGGTGTAAGTGTATGTCTTTGATACTTGATGTCAGTGTATGCCTTTGTTACTTGGTGTCAGTGTATGTCTGTGTTACTTGGTGTAAGTGTGTGTCTTTGTTACTTGTTGTAAGTGTATGTCTTTGTTACTTGGTGTCAGTGCATGTCTTTGTAACTTGGTGTCAGTGTGTGTCTGTGTTACTGGGTATCAGTGCATGTCTTTGTGACTTGGTATCAGTGTATGTCTTTGTTCCTGGGTGTCAGTGTGTGCCTGTGTTACTAGGTATCAGTGTATGTCTTTGTGACTTGGTATCAGTGTATGTCTTTGTTACTGGCTGTCAGTGTGTTTCTGTGTTACTGGGTATCAGTGTATGTCTTTGTGACTTTTTATCAGTGTATGTCATTGTTACTGGGTGTCAGTGTGTGTCTGTGTTCCTGGATATCAGTGTATGTCTTTGTGACTTGGTGTCGGTGTATGTCTTTGTTACTGGGTGTCAGTGTGTGCCTTTGTGACTTTGTGTCAGTTTATGTCTTTGTTACTTGATGTAAGTGTGTGTCTGTGACACTGGGTATAAGAGTATGTCTTTGTTTCTTGGTGTCAGTGTATGTCTGTGTTACTTGGTGTAAGTGCGTGTCTGTGTATCTGTGTATGTCTTTGTGACTTGGTGTCAGTGTATGTGTTTGTTACTGGGTGTCAGTGTGTGTCTTTGTGACTTGGTGTCAGTGTATGTCTGTGTTACTGGGGGTCAGTGTGTGTCTGTGTTACTGGGGGTCAGTGTGTGTTTCTAACTGGGTGTCAGTGTGTGTCTGTGTTACTGGGTATCAGTGTATGTCTTTGTTACTTGGTGTCAGTGTATGTCTGTGTTACCTGGTGTAAGTGTATGTCTTTGTTACTTGGTGTAAGTGTGTGTCTGTGTTCCTGGGTATCATTGTATGTCTTTGTTACTTGTTGTCAGAGTATGTCTGTGTTACTTGGTGTCCGTGTGTTTGTTTGTGTTACTGGGTCTCAGTGTATGTCTGTGTTACATGGTGTAAGTGTGTGTCTTTATTTCTTGGAGTCCGTGTGTGTCTGTGTTACTGGGTGTCAGTGTGTGTGTTACTGGGTGTAAGTGTGTGTCTGTGTTACTGGGTATAAGTGTATGTCTTTGTTACTTGGTGTCAGTGTATGCCTGTGTTACTTGGTGTCAGTGTATGTCTTTGTTACTTGGTGTCAGTGTATGTCTTTGTTACTTGGTGTCAGTGTGTGTCTGTGTTACTGGGTGTCAGATTCTGTCTTTTTTATTTGGTGTCAGTGTGTGTCTGTGTTCCTTGGTGTCAGTGTGTTTGTTTGTGTTACTGGGTCTCAGTGTATGTCTGTGTTACATGGTGTAAGTGTGTGTCTTTATTTCTTGGAGTCCGTGTGTGTCTGTGTTACTGGGTGTCAGTGTGTGTGTTACTGGGTGTAAGTGTGTGTCTGTGTTACTGGGTATCAGTGTATGTCTTTGTTACTTGGTGTCAGTGTATGTCTGTGTTACTGGGTGTCAGTGTACGTCTTTGTAACTTGGTGTCAGTGTGTGTCTGTGTTACTGGGTGTCAGTGTATTTGTTTGTGTTACTGGGTGTCAGTGTGTGTCTGTGTTGCTTGGTGTAAGTGTGTGTCTTTGTTACTTGGTGTCCGTGTGTGTCTGTGTTACTGGGTGTCAGTGCATGTCTTTGTTACTGGGTGTCAGTGCATGTCTTTGTTACTTGGTGTAAGTGTGTGTCTGTGTTACTGGGTATCAGTGTCTGTCTTTGTGACTTGGTGTCAGTGTATGTCTGTGTTACTGGGTGTCAGTGTGTTTGTTTGTGTTACTGGGTGTAAGTGTGTGTCTGTGTTGCTGGGTCTCAGTGTATGTCTTTGTTACTTGGTGTCAGTGTATGTCAAAATACTTGGTGTAAGTGTCTGTCTGTGTTACTTGGTGTAATTGTCTGTCTTTGTTACTTGGTGTAAGTGTATGTCTTTGTTACTTGGTGTCAGTGTATGTCTTTGTTACTTGGTGTCAGTGTCTGTCTTTGTTTCCTGGTGCAAGTGTGTGTCTGTGTTACTGGTTATCAGTGTATGTCTTTGTTACTTGGTGTCAGTGTATGTCTGTGTTATTTGGTGTAAGTGTGTGTCTGTGTTACTGGGTATCAGTGTATGTCTTTGTGACTAGGTGTCAGTGTATGTCTTTGTTACTGGGTGTCAGTGTGTGTCTTTGTGACTTGGTGTCAGTGTATGTCTTTGTTACTTGGTGTAAGTGTATGTCTTTGTTACTTGGTGTAATTGTCTGTCTTTGTTACTTGGTGTAAGTGTATGTATTTGTTACTTGGTGTCAGTGTATGTCTTTGTTACTTGGTGTCAGTGAATGTCTGTGTTACTTGGTGTCAGTGTGTGTCTGTGACACTAGGTGTCATTATTTAGTTTAGTTTCGAGATACAGCACTGAAACAGGCCCTTCTGCCCACCGAGTCTGTGCAGACCATCAACCACCCATTTATACTAATCCTACACTAATCCCGTATTCCTATCACATCCCCACCTGTCCCTATATATTTCCCTACCACCTACCTATACCAGGGGCAATTTATGATGTCCAATTAACCTATCAACCTGCAAGTCTTTGGCATGTGGGAGGAAACCGGAGCACCCGGAGGAAACTCACGCAGACACAGGGAGAACTTGCAAACTCCGCACAGGCTGTACCCAGAATCGAACCCGGGTCCCTGGAGCTGTGCGGCTGCGGTGCTAACAACTGCGCCAATGTGCCCCACCCCACCCCCCAGTGTGTGCCTTTGTGACTGGGTATCAGTGTATGTATTTGTTACTTGGTGACTGTGTATTTCTTTGTTACTTTGTGTCAGTGTATGTCTGTGTTACTTGGTTTAAGTGTGTGTCTGTGTTACTGGGGGTCAGTGTGTGTTTCGAACTGGGTGTCAGTGTGTGTGTTACTGGGTGCAAGTGTGTGTCTGTGTTACTTGGTGTAAGTGTCTGTCATTGTTACTTGGTGTCCGTGTGTGTCTTTGTTACTGGGTGACACTGTATGTCTTTGATACTTGTTGTCAGTGTGTGTCTGTGTTCCTGGGTGTCAGTGTGTGTCTGTGTTACTTGGTGAAAGTGTGTGTCTTTGTCATTGGTGTCCGTGTGTGTCTGTGTTACTGAGTGTCAGTGTATGTCTTTGTTACTGGGTGTCAGTATATGTCTTTGTTACTTGGTGTAAGTGTGTGTCTGTGTTACTGGGTATCAGTGTATGTCTTTGTGACTTGGTGTCAGTGTATGTGTTTGTGACATGGTGTAAGTGTATGTCTTTGTTACTTGGTGTCAGTGTATGTCTTTGTTACTTGGTGTAAGTGTGTGTCTGTGTTGCAGAGTATCAGTGTATGTCTTTGTTACTTGGTGTCAGTGTAGGACTCTGTTACTTGGTGTAAGTGTGTGTCTTTCTTAACTTGGTGTAAGTGCATGTCTTTGTGACTTGGTGTAAGTGTATGTCTTTGTTACTTGGTGTCAGTGTATGTCTTTGTGACTTGGTGTCAGTGTGTGTCTGTGTTACTGGGTGTCAGTGTGTGTCTGTCTTACTGGGTGTAAGTGTCTGTCTGTGTTACTGGGTATCAGTGGATGTATTTGTTACTTGATGTCAGTGCATGTCTTTGATACTTGGTGTCAGTGTATGTCTGTGTTACTTGGTGTAAGTTTGTGTCTTTGTTACTTGGTGTCAGTGTATGTATTTGTTACTTGGTGTCAGTGTGTGTCTTTGTTACTTGGTGTAAGTGTATGTCTTTGTTACTGGGTGTCAGTGCATGTCTTTGTGACTTTGTGTAAGTGTGTGTCTGTGTTACTGGGTATAAGTGTCTGTCTTAGTTACTGGGTGAAAGTGTGAGTCTTTGTGACAGGGCTAAATTGTGGCGAGTCGAAGAGACTCAGTAGTTGGCAGGAAAAAAGACAGAGGCGCAAGGGGAGAGCCAACTGTGCAACAGCCCCAACAAACAAATTTCTCTGCAGCACCTGTGGAAGAGCCTGTCACTCCAGAATTGGCCTTTATAGCCACTCCAGGCGCTGCTTCACAAACCACTGACCACCTCCAGGCGCGTATCCATTGTATCTCGAGATAAGGAGGCCCAAAAGAACGTCTTTGTTAATTGGTGTCAGTGTATGTCTCTGTTACTTGGTGTAAGTGTGTGTCTTTGTTACTTGGTGTAAGTGTATGTCTTTGTTACTGGGTGTCAGTGCATGTCTTTGTGACTTTGTGTAAGTGTGTGTCTGTGTTACTGAGTATCAGTGTCTGCCTTAGTTACTGGGTGAAAGTGTGAGTCTTTGTGAGCTGGTGTAAGTGTGTGTCTGTGTTACTGGCAATCAGTGTCTGTCTTTGTTACTTGGTGTAAGTGTGTGTCTGTGTTACTGGTTTTCAATGTATGTCTTTGTTACTTGGTGTCAGTGTATGTCTGTGTTACTTGGTGTCAGTGCATGTTTTTGTGACTTGGTGTAAGTGTATGTCTTTGTTACTTGGTGTCAGTGTATGTCTTTGATACTTGGTGTATTTGTGTGTCTGTGTTACTGTGTATCAGTGTCTGTCTTTGTTACTTGGTGTAAGAGTGTGTCTGTGTTGCTGGGTATCAGTGTATGTCTTTGTTACTTGGTGTCAGTGTAGGTCTGTGTTACTTGGTGTAAGTGTGTGTCTTTCTTACTTGGTGTCAGTGCATGTCTTTGTGACTTGGTGTACGTGTATGTCTTTGTTACTTGGTGTCAGTGTATGCTTTTGTTGCTTGATTTAAGTGTATGTCTTTGTTACTTGGTGTCAGTGTATGTCTTTGATACTTGGGGTAAGTGTGTGTCTGTGTTACTGGGCATCAGTGTCTGTCTTTGTTACTTGGTGAAAGTGTGTGTCTGTGTTACTGGGTATCAGTGTATGTCTTTGTTACTTGGTGTAAGTGCATGTCTTTATTACTTGGTGTCAGTGTATGTCTTTGTACTTGGTGTAAGTGGATGTCTTTGTTAATTGGTGTCAGTATATGTCTGTGTTACTTGGTGTCAGCGTGTGTCTTTGTTACTTGGTGTCAGTGTGTCTCTGTGTTACTGGGTGTCAGTGTGTATCTGTGTTCCTGGGTGTCAGTATATATCTTTGTTAGTTGGTGTCAGTGTATGGCTGTGTTACTTGGTGTAAGTGTGTGTCTGTGTTACTGGGTATCAGTGTATGTCTTTGTTATTGGTGTAGGTGTGTGCCTGTGTTACTGGGTATCAGTGTATGTCTTTGTTACTTTTTGTCAGTGTATGTCTTTGCTACTTGGTGTAAGTGTATGTCTTTGCTACTTGGTGTAAGTGTATGTCTTTGTTACTTGGTGTCAGTGTATGTCTTTGTTACTTGGTGTAAGTGTATGTCTTTGTTAATTGGTGTCAGTGCATGTCTTTGTTACTTGGTGTCAGTGTGTGTCTGTGTTAGTGGGTATCAGTGTATGTCTTTGTGACTTGGTATCAGTGTATGTCTTTGTTCCTGGGTGTCCGTGTGTGTCTGTGTTACTGGGTATCAGTGTATGGCTTTGTGACTTGGTATCAGTGTATGTCTTTGTTACTGGGTGTCAGTGTGTTTCTGTGTTACTGGGTATCAGTGTATGTCTTTGTGACTTGGCATCAGTGTATGTCATTGTTACTGGGTGGCAGTGTGTGTCTGTGTTCCTGGGAATCAGTGTATGTCTTTGTGACTTGGTGTCAGTGTATGTCTTTGTTACTGGGTGTCAGTGTGTGTCTTTGTGACTTGCTGTCAGTGCATGTCTTTGTTACTTGATGTAAGTGTGTGTCTGTGATACTGGTTATCAGTGTATGTCTTTGTTACTTGGTGTCAGTGTATGTCTGTGTTACTTGGTGTAAGTGTTGTGTGTGTTACTGGGTGGCAGTGTGTGTCTGTGTTACTTTGTGTAAGTGTGTGTCTTTGTTACTTGGTGTCCGTGTGTGTCAGTGTTACTGGGTGTTAGTGCATGTCTTTGTTACTTGTTGCCATTGTATATCTGTGTTACTTGGTGTAAGTGCGTGTCTTTGTTACTTGGTGTAATTGTATGTCTTTGTTACTTGGTGTCAGTGTATGTCTGTGTTACTTGGTGTAAGTGTATGTCTTTGTTACTTGGTGTAAGTGTGTGTCTGTGTTACTTGGTTTAAGTGTGTGTCTGTGTTCCTGGGTATCAGTGTATGTCTTTGTTACTTGGTGTAAGTGTGTGTCTGTGTTACTTGGTGTAAGTGTGTGTCTTTTTTACTTGGTGGAAGTGTATGACTTTGTTACTTGGTGCCTGTGCATGTCTTTGTAACTTGGTGACAGGGTGTGTCTTTGTTACTGGGTATCAGTGTATGTCTTTGTGACTTGGTGTCAGTGTATGTCTGTGTTACTTGGCGTAAGTGTTGTGTGTGTTACTTGGTGGCAGTGTGTGTCTGTGTTACTTTGTGTAAGTGTGTGTCTTTGTTACTTGGTGTCCGTGTGTGTCAGTGTTACTGGGTGTTAGTGCATGTCTTTGTTACTTGTTGCCATTGTATATCTGTGTTACTTGGTGTAAGTGTGTGTCTTTGTTACTTGGTGTAATTGTATGTCTTTGTTACTTGTTGTCAGTGTATGTCTGTGTTACTTGGTGTAAGTGTATGTCTTTGTTACTTGGTATAAGTGTGTGTCTGTGTTACTTGGTTTAAGTGTGTGTCTGTGTTCCTGGGTATCAGTGTATGTCTTTGTTACTTGGTGTAAGTGTGTGTCTGTGTTACTTGGTGTAAGTGTGTGTCTTTGTTACTTGGTGTAAGTGTGTGACTTTATTACTTGGTGACTGTGTATGTCTTTGTTACTTGGTGACAGGGTGTGTCTTTGTTACTGGGTCTCAGTGTATGTCTTTGTGACTTGGTATCAGTGTATGTCTTTGTTACTGGGTGTCAGTGTGTGTCTGAGTTACTTGGCGTAAGTGTGTGTCTGTGTTACTTGGTGTAAGTGTGTGTCTGTGTTCCTGGGTATCAGTGTATGTCTTTGTAACTTGGTGTCAGTGTATGTCTGTGTTACTTGGTGTAAGTGTGTGTCTGTGTTACTGGGTATCAGT
This sequence comes from Heterodontus francisci, assembly GCF_036365525.1. Classification (NCBI taxonomy): domain Eukaryota; kingdom Metazoa; phylum Chordata; class Chondrichthyes; order Heterodontiformes; family Heterodontidae; genus Heterodontus; species Heterodontus francisci. The sequence goes on along the minus strand of NW_027141364.1, from coordinate 756,171 downwards.
GTATGTCTTTGTTACTTGGTGTCAGTGTATGTCTGTGTTACTTGTTGTAAGTGTGTGTCTGTGTTACTGGGTGTCAGTGTGTGTTTGTGTTACTTGGTGTAAGTGTGTGTCTTTGTCACTTGGTGTCCGCGTGTGCCTGTGTTCCTGGGTGTCAGTGTATGTTTTTGATACTGGGTGTCAGTGTATGTCTTTGTTACTTGGTGTAAGTGGTGTCTGTGTTACTGGGTATCAGTGTCTCTCTTTGTTACTTGGTGTAAGTGTGTGTCTGTGTTCCTGGGTGTAAGTGTGTGTCTTTGTTACTTGGTGCAAGTGTATGTCTTTGTTACTTGGTGTCTGTGTATGTCTTTGTTACTTGGTGACACGGTGTGTCTGTGTTACTGGGTATCAGTGTATGTCTTTGTGACTTGGAATCAGTGTATGTCTTTGTTACTGGGTGTCAGTGTGTGTCTGTGATACTGGGTATCATTGTATGTCTTTGTTACTTGGTAACAGTGTATGTCTTTGTTACTGGGTGTCAGTGTGTGTCTGTGTTACTGGGTATCAGTGTATGTCATTGTGACTTGGCATCACTGTATGTCTTGGTTACTAGGTGTCAGTGTGTGCCTGTGTTCCTGGGTATCAGTGTATGTCTTTGTGACTTGGTGTCAGTGTATGTCTTTGTTACTGGGTGTCAGCGTGTGTCTTTGTGATTGGTGTCAGTGTATGTCTGTGTTACTTGGTGTAAGTGTGTGTCTGTGTTACTGGGTGTCAGTGTATGTCTTTGTTACTTGGTGTCAGTGTATGTCTGCGTTACTTGGGGTAAGTATGTGTCTGTGTTACTGGGTGTCAGTGTGTGTCTGTGTTACTTGATGTAAGTCTATGTCTTTGTTACTTGGTGTCCGTGTGTGTCTGTGTTACTGGGTGTCAGTGCATGTCTTTGTTACTGGGTGTCAGTGTGTGTCTGTGTTACTGGGAATCAGTGTATGTCTTTGTTACTTGGAGTCAGTGTATGTCTGTGTTACTTGGTGTAGGTCTGTGTCTGTGTATCAGTGTATGTCTTAGTGACTTGGTGTCAGTGTGTGTCTTTGTTACTGGGTGTCAGTGTATGTCTTTGTGACTTGGTGTCATTGTATGTCTGTGTTACTGGGGGTCAGTGTGCGTTTCTAACTGGATGTCAGTGTGTGTCTGTGTTACTGGGTATCAGTGTATGTCTTTGTTACTTGGTGTCAGTGTATATCTGTGTTACTTTGTGCAAGTGTATGTCTTTGTTACTTGGTGTCAGTGTATGTCTGTGTTACTTTGTGCAAGTGTATGTCTTTGTTAATTGGTTTCCGTGCGTGTCTGTGTTACTCGGTGTCAGTGTATGTCATTGTTACTTGGTGCAAGTGTGTGTCTGTGATGCCGGGTATCAGTGTCTGTCTTTGTTACTTGGTGTAAGTGTGTGTCTGTGTTACTGGGTATCAGTGTATGTCTTTGTTACTTGGTGTCAGTGTATGTCTGTGTTACTTGGTGTAAGTGTGTGTCTGTGTTACTGGGTATCAGTGTATGTCTTTGTGACTTGGTGTCAGTTTATGTCTTTGTTACTGGGTGTCAGTGTGTGTCTTTGTGACTTGGTGTCAGTCTATGTCTTTGTTACTTGGTGTAAGTGTGTGTCTGTGTTACTGGGTTTCAGTGTTTGTCTTTGTTACTTGGTGTCAGTGTATGTCAAAATACTTGGTGTAAGTGTGTGTCTGTGATGCCGGGTATCAGTGTCTGTCTTTGTTACTTGGTGTAAATGTGTGTCTGTGTTATTGGGTATCAGTGTATGTCTTTGTTACTTGGTGTCAGTGTATGTCTGTGTTACTTGGTGTAAGTGTGTGTCTGTGTTACTGGGGGTCAGTGTGTGTCTGTGTTACTGGGGGTCAGTGTGTGTTTCTAACTGGGTGTCAGTGTGTGTCTGTGTTACTGGGTATCAGTGTATGTCTTTGTTACTTGGTGTCAGTGTATGTCTGTGTTACCTGGTGTCAGTGTATGTCTGTGTTACTTGGTGTAAGTGTGTGTCTGTGTTATTGGGTATCAGTGTTTGTCTTTGTTACTTGGTGTCAGTGTATGTCTGTGTTACTTGGTGTAAGTGTGTGTCTGTGTTACTGGGTATCAGTGTATGTCTTTGTTACTTGGTGTCAGTTTATGTCTTTGTTACTGGGTGACAGTGTGTGTCTTTGTGACTTGGTGTCAGTGTATGTCTTTGTTACTTGTTGTAATTGTCTGTCTTTGTTACTTGGTGTAAGTGTATGTCTTTGATACTTGATGTCAGTGTATGCCTTTGTTACTTGGTGTCAGTGTATGTCTGTGTTACTTGGTGTAAGTGTGTGTCTTTGTTACTTGTTGTAAGTGTATGTCTTTGTTACTTGGTGTCAGTGCATGTCTTTGTAACTTGGTGTCAGTGTGTGTCTGTGTTACTGGGTATCAGTGTATGTCTTTGTGACTTGGTATCAGTGTATGTCTTTGTTCCTGGGTGTCAGTGTGTGCCTGTGTTACTAGGTATCAGTGTATGTCTTTGTGACTTGGTATCAGTGTATGTCTTTGTTACTGGCTGTCAGTGTGTTTCTGTGTTACTGGGTATCAGTGTATGTCTTTGTGACTTTTTATCAGTGTATGTCATTGTTACTGGGTGTCAGTGTGTGTCTGTGTTCCTGGGTATCAGTGTATGTCTTTGTGACTTGGTGTCGGTGTATGTCTTTGTTACTGGGTGTCAGTGTGTGCCTTTGTGACTTTGTGTCAGTTTATGTCTTTGTTACTTGATGTAAGTGTGTGTCTGTGACACTGGGTATAAGAGTATGTCTTTGTTTCTTGGTGTCAGTGTATGTCTGTGTTACTTGGTGTAAGTGCGTGTCTGTGTATCTGTGTATGTCTTTGTGACTTGGTGTCAGTGTATGTGTTTGTTACTGGGTGTCAGTGTGTGTCTTTGTGACTTGGTGTCAGTGTATGTCTGTGTTACAGGGGGTCAGTGTGTGTCTGTGTTACTGGGGGTCAGTGTGTGTTTCTAACTGGGTGTCAGTGTGTGTCTGTGTTACTGGGTATCAGTGTATGTCTTTGTTACTTGGTGTCAGTGTATGTCTGTGTTACCTGGTGTAAGTGTATGTCTTTGTTACTTGGTGTAAGTGTGTGTCTGTGTTCCTGGGTATCATTGTATGTCTTTGTTACTTGTTGTCAGAGTATGTCTGTGTTACTTGGTGTCCGTGTGTGTCTGTGTTACTGGGTGTTAGTGCATGTCTTTGTTACTTGTTGCCATTGTATATCTGTGTTACTTGGTGTAAGTGTGTGTCTTTGTTACTTGGTGTAGTTGTATGTCTTTGTTACTGGGTGTCAGTGTGTGCCTTTGTGACTTTGTGTCAGTTTATGTCTTTGTTACTTGATGTAAGTGTGTGTCTGTGACACTGGGTATAAGAGTATGTCTTTGTTTCTTGGTGTCAGTGTATGTCTGTGTTACTTGGTGTAAGTGCGTGTCTGTGTATCAGTGTATGTCTTTGTGACTTGGTGTCAGTGTATGTGTTTGTTACTGGGTGTCAGTGTGTGTCTTTGTGACTTGGTGTCAGTGTATGTCTGTGTTACTGGGGGTCAATTTGTGTCTGTGTTACTGGGGGTCAGTGTGTGTTTCTAACTGGGTGTCAGTGTGTGTCTGTGTTACTGGGTATCAGTGTATGTCTTTGTTACTTGGTGTCAGTGTATGTCTGTGTTACTTGCTGTAAGTGTATGTCTTTGTTACTTGGTGTAAGTGTGTGTCTGTGTTACTTGGTGTAAGTGTGTATCTGTGTTCCTGGGTATCATTGTATATCTTTGTTACTTGTTGTCAGTGTATGTCTGTGTTACTTGGTGTCCGTGTGTGTCTGTGTTACTGGGTGTTAGTGCATGTCTTTGTTACTTGTTGCAATTGTATATCTGTGTTACTTGGTGTAAGTGTGTGTCTTTGTTACTTGGTGTAATTGTATGTCTTTGTTACTTGGTGTCAGTGTATGTCTGTGTTCCTGGGTATCAGTGTATGTCTTTGTTACTTGGTTTCAGTGTATGTCTGTGTTACTTGGTGAAAGTGTGTGTCTGTGCTACTGGGTATCAGTGTATGTCTTTGTTACTTGGTGTCAGTGTGTGTCTGTGTTACTTGGTGTAAGTGTGTGTCTTTGTTACTTGGTGTCCGTGTGTGTCTGTGTTACTGGGTGTCAGTGTATGTCTTTGTTACTGGGTGTCAGTGTATGTCGTTGTCACTTGGTGTAAGTGTGTCTCTGTGTTAATGGGTATCAGTGTCTGACTTTGTTAATTGGTGTAAGTGTATGTCTGTGTTACTTGGTGTAAGCGTGTGTCTTTGTTACTTGGTGTCCGTGTGTGTCTGTGTTACTGGGTATCAGTGTATGTCTTTGTTACTTGGTGTCAGTGTATGTCTGTGTTACTTGGTCAAGTGTGTGTCTGTGTTACTGGGTGTCAGTGTGTGTCTGTGTTACTTGGTGTAATTGTGTGTCTTTGTTACTTGGTGTCCGTGTGTGTCTGTGTTACTGGGTGTCATTGTTTGTCTTTGTTACTTGGTGTCGGTGTATGTCTTTGTTACTGTTTATTAGTGTTTCCCTGTGTTACTGGGTGTCAGTGTATGTCTTTGTTACTTGGTGTAAGTGTGTCTCTTTGTTACTGGGTATCAGTGTCTGAGTTTGTTAATTGGTGTAAGTGTATGTCTGTGTTACTTGGTGTATGTGTGTGTCTTTGTTACTTGGTGTCCGTGTGTGTCTGTGTTAGTGGGTGTCAGTGCATGTCTTTGTTACTTGGTCTCAGTGTGTGTCTGTGTTACTTGGTGCAAGTGTGTGTCTGTGTTCCTGGGTATCAGTGTATGTCTTTGTTACTTGGTGTCAGTGTATGTCTGTGTTACTTGGTGTAAGTGTGTGTCTGTGTTACTTGGTGTCAGTGTATGTCTTTGTTACTTGGTGTCAGTGTATGTCTGTGTTACTTGGTCAAGTGTGTGTCAGTGTTACTTGGTGTAAGTGTGTGTCTTTGTTACTTGGTTTCCGTGTGTGTCTGTGTTACTGGGTGTCATTGTATGACTTTGTTACTTGGTGTAAGTTTGTGTCTGCGTTACTGGATATCAGTGTCTGTCTTTTTTAATTGGTGTAAGTGTGAGTCTTTGTTACTTGGTGTAATTGTATGTCTTTGTTACTTGGTGTCAGTGTATGTCTGTGTTACTTGTTGTAATTGCATGTCTTTGTTACTTGGTGTAAGTGTGTGTCTCTGTTACTTGGTGTAAGTGTGTGTCTTTGTTACTTGGTGTCCGTGTGTGTCTTTGTTACTTGCTGTCAGTGCATGTCTTTGTTACTTGCTGTCAGTGTGGATCTGTGTTACTGGGTATCAGTGTATGTCTTTGTATCTTGGTATCAGTGTATGTCTTTATTACTGGGTGTCAGTGTGTGTCTGTGTTACTGGGTATCAGTGTATGTCTTTGTGACTTTGTATCAGTGTATGTCTTTGTTACTGGGTGTCAGTGTGTTTTTGTGTTACTGGGTATCAGTGTATGTCTTTGTGACTTGGTGTCAGTGTATGTCTGTGTTACTGGGGGTCAGTGTGTGTCTGTGTTACTGGGGGTCAGTGTCTGTTTCTAACTGGGTGTAAGTGTGTGTCTTTGTTACTTGGTGTAAGTGTATGTCTTTGTTACTTGGTGTCAGTGCATGTCTTTGTTACTTGGTGTCAGTTTGTGTCTGTGTTGCTCGGTATCAGTGTATGTCTTTGGGACTTGCTATCAGTGTATGTCATTGTTCCTGGGTGTCAGTGTGTGCCTGTGTTACTTGGTATCAGTATATGTCTTTGTGATTTGGTATCAGTGTATGTCTTAGTTACTGGGTGTCAGTGTGTGTCTTTGTGACTTGGTGTCAGTGTATGTCTGTGTTACTGGGGGTCAGTGTGTGTCTGTGTTACTGGGGGTCAGTGTGTGTTTCTAACTGGGTGTAAGTGTGTGTCTTTGTTACTTGGTGTAAGTGTATGTCTTTGTTACTTGGTGTCAGTGCATGTCTTTGTTACTTGGTGTCAGTTTGTGTCTGTGTTACTGGGTATCAGTGTATGTCTTTGTGACTTGCTATCAGTGTATGTCATTGTTCCTGGGTGTCAGTGTGTGCCTGTATTACTTTGTATCAGTGTATGTCTTTGTGATTTGGTATCAGTGTATGTCTTTGTTACTGGGTGTCAGTGTGTTTCTGTGTTACTGGGTATCAGTGTATGTCTTTGTGACTTGGTATCAGTGTATGTCATTGTTACTGGGTGTCAGTGTGTGTCTGTGTTCCTGGGTATCAGTGTATGTCTTTGTGACTTGGTGTCAGTGTATGTCTTTGTTACTTGATGTAAGTGTGTGTCTGTGATACTGGGTACAAGTGTATGTCTTTGTTTCTTGGTGTCAGTGTATGTCTGTGTTACTTGGTGTAAGTGCGTGTCTGTGTATCAGTGTATGTCTTTGTGACTTGGTTTCAGTGTATGTGTTTGTTACTGGGTGTCAGTGTGCGTGTTTGTGACTTGGTGTCAGTGTATGTCTGTGTTACTGGGGGTCAGTGTGTGTCTGTGTTACTGTGGGTCAGTGTGTGTTTCTAACTGGGTGTCAGTGTGTGTCTGTGTTTCTGGGTACCAGTGTATGTCTTTGTTACTTGGTGTCAGTGTATGTCTGTGTTACTTGGTGTAAGTGTATGTCTTTGTTACTTGGTGTAAGTGTGTGTCTGTGTTACTTGGTGTAAGTGTGTGTCTGTGTTCCTGGTTATCAATGTCTGTCTTTATTACTTTGTGTCAGTGTATGTCTGTGTTAGTTGGTGTCCCTGTGTGTCTGTGTTACTGGGTGTTAGTGCATGTCATTGTTACTTGTTGCCATTGTATATCTGTGTTACTTGGTGTAAGTGAGTGTCTTTGTTACTTGGTGTAATTGTATGTCTTTGTTACTTGGTGTCAGTGTATGTCTGTGTTCCTGGGAATCAGTGTATGTCTTTGTTACTTGGTTTCAGTGTATGTCTGTGTTACTTGGTGTAAGTGTGTGTCTGTGTTACTGGGTATCAGTGTATGTCTTTGTTACTTGGTGTCAGTGTGTGTCTGTGTTACTTGGTGTAAGTGTGTGTCTTTGTTACTTGGTGTCCGTGTGCGTCTGTGTTACTGGGTGTCAGTGTATGTCTTTGTTACTGGGTGTCAGTGTCTGTCTTTGTTACTTGGTGTAAGTGTGTCTCTGTGTTAATGGGTATCAGTGGCTGACTTTGTTAATTGGTGTAAGTGTCTGTCTGTGTTACTTGGTGTAAGTGTGTGTCTTTGTTACTTGGTGTCCGTGTGTGTCTGTGTTACTGGGTGTCAGTGTGTGTCTGTGTCACTGGGGGTCAGTGTGTGTTTCTAACTGGGTGTCAGTGTGTGTCTGTGTTACTGGGTATCAGTGTATGTCTTTGTTACTTGGTGTCAGTGTGTGTCTTTGTTACTTGGTGTAAGTGTAAGTCTTTGTTACTTGGTGTCAATGTATGTCTTTGTTATTGGGTGTCAGTGTGTGTCTGTGTTACTGGGCATCAGTGTATGTCTTTGTAACTTGGTATCAGTGTATGCCTTTGTGACTTGGTATCAGTGTATGTCTTTGTGACTTGGTATTAGTGTATGTCTTTGTTACTTGGTGCAATTGTCTGTCTTTGTTACTTGGTGTCATTGTATGTCTCTGTTACTTGGTGTAAGTGTGTGTCTTTGTTACTTGGTGTAAGTGCATGTATTTGTTACTTGGTGTCAGTGTATGTCTTTGTTACTTGTTGTCAGTGTGTGTCTGTGTTACTGGGCATCAGTGTATGTCTTTGTGACTTGGTATCAGTGTATGCCTTTGTGACTTGGTGTCAGTGTATGTCTTTTTTACTGGGTGTCAGTGTGTGTCTCTCTTACTTGGTGTCAGTGTATGTCTTTGTGACTTGGTGACAGTGTATGTATTTTTTACTGGGTGTCAGTGTGTGTCTGTGACACTAGGTGTCAGTATTTAGTTTAGTTTCGAGATGCAGCACTTAAACAGGCCCTTCGGCCCACCGAGTCTGTGCCGACCATCAACAACCCATTTATACTAATCCCACACTAATCACGTATTCCTATCACATCCCCACCTATCCCTATATATTTCCCTACCACCTACCTATACTGGGGGCAATTTATGATGGCCAATTAACCTATCAACCTGCAAGTCTTTGGCATGTGGGAGGAAACCGGAGCACCGGGAGGAAACCCACGCAGACACAGGGAGAACTTGCAAACTCCGCACAGGCAGTACCCAGAATCGAAACCGGGTCCCTGGTGCTGTGAGGCTGCGGTGCTAACCACTGCGCCAATGTGAACCCCCCCCCCCCTCCCCACCTCCCTCAGAGTGTGCCTGTGTTACTGGGTATCAGTGGATGTCTTTGTTACTTGGTGTCAGTGTATGTCTGTGTCACTTGGTGTCAGTGTGTTTGTTTGTGTTACTGGGTGTCAGTGTGTGTCTGTGTTACTTGGTGTAAGTGTGTGTCTTTGGTACTTGTTGTCCGTGTGTGTCTGCCTTACTGGGTGTCAGAGTATGTCTTTGTTACTGGGTGTCAGTGTATGTCTTTGTTACTTGGTGTAAGTGTGTGCCTGTGTTACTGGGTATCAGTTTACGTCTTTGTTACTTGGTGTCAGTGTATGTCTGTGTTACTTGGTGTACGTGTGTGTCTGCGTTACTGGGTGTCAGTGTGTGTCATTTTAACTTGGTGTATGTGTGTGTCTGTGTTACTGGGTATCAGTGCATGTCTTTGTTACTTGGTGTCATTGTATGTCTGTGTTACTTGGTTTAAGTGTGTGTCTGTGTTCCTGGGTATCAGTGTCTGTCTTTGTTACTTGGTGTCAGTGTATGTCTGTGTTACTTGGTGTAAGTGTGTGTCTGCGTTACTGGGTTTTAGTGTGTGTCTGTGTGACTTGGTGTAAGTGTATGTCTTTGTTACTTGGTGTCCGTGTGTGTCTGTGTTACTGGGTGTCAGTGTATGTCTTTGTTACTTGGTGTCAGTTTATGTCTGTGTTGCTTGGTGTCATTGTGTTTGTTTCTGTTACTGGGTGTCAGTGTTTGTCTGTGTTACTTGGTGTAAGTGTGTGTCTTTGTTACTTGGTGTCCGTGTGTGTCTGTGTTACTGGGTGTCAGAGTACGTCTTTGTTACTGGGTGTCAGTGTATGTCTTTGTTACTTGGTGTAAGTGTGTGTCTGTGTTACTGGGTATCAGGGTCTGTCTTTTTTACTTGGTGTAAGTGTGTGTCTGTGTTACTGTGTGTCAGTGTGCGCCTGTGTTAATGGGTATCAGTGTATGTCTTTGATACTTGGTGTAAGTGTGTGTCTGTGTTACTGGGTGTCAGTGTGTGTCTGTGTTACTTGGTGTATGTCTGTGTATTTGTTACTTGGTGTCCGTGTGTGTCTGTGTTACTGGGTATCAGTGTATGTCTTTGTTACTTGGTGTCAGTGGATGTCAAAATACTTGGTGTAAATGTATGTCTTTGTTACTTGGTGTAATTGTCTGTCTTTTTTACTTGGTGTCAGTGAATGTCTGTGTTACTTGGTGTAAGTGTGTGTCTTTGTTACTTGGTGTAAGTGAATATCTTTGTTACTTGGTGTCAGTGTATGTCTTTGTTACTTGGTGTCAGTGTGTGTCTGTGTTACTGGGCATCAGTGTATGTCTTTGAGACTTGGTATCAGTGTATGTCTGTGTCACTTGGTGTCAGTGTATGTCTGTGTAACTAGGTGGCAGTGTGTTTGTTTGTGTTACTGTGAGTCAGTGTGTGTCTGTGTTACTTGGTGTAAGTGCGTGTCTTTGTTACTTGGTGTCCGTGTGTGTTTGTGTTACTGGCTGTCAGTGTATGTCTTTGTTACATGGTGTAAGTGTGTGTCTGTGTTACTGGGTATCAGTGTCTGTCTTTTTTACTTGGTGTAACTGTGTTTGTGTTCCTTGGTATCAGTGCATGTCTTTGTTACTTGGTGTCAGTGTGTGTCTGTGTTACTTGGTGTAAGTGTGAGTCTGTGTTACTGGGTATCAGTGTATGTCTTTGTGACTTGGTGTCAGTGTATGTCAAAATACTTGGTGTAAGTGTATGTCTTTGTTACTTGTTGTAACTGTCTGTCTTTGTTACTTGGTGTCAGTGTATGTCTGTGTTACCTGGTGTCAGTGTGTGTCTTTGTTAGTTGGTGTAAGTGTATGTCTTTGTTACTTGGTGTCAGTGTATGTCTGTGTTACTTGGTGTAAGTGTGAGTCTTTGTTACTTGGTGTCCGTGTGTGTCTGTGTTACTGGGTGTCAGTGCATGTCTTTGATACTGGGTGTAACTGTGTGTCTTTGTTACTTGGTGTCCGTGTTTGTCTGTGTTACTGGGTGTCAGTGTATTTCTGTGTTACTTTGTGTAAGTGTATGTCTTTGTTACTGGGTATCAGTGCACGTCAAAATACTTGGTGTCAATGTATGTCTTTGTTACTTGGTGTCAGTGTGTGTATCTAACTGGGTGTCAGTGTGTGTCTGTGTTACTGGGTATCAGTGTGTGTCTTTGTTACATGGTGTAATTGTATGTCTTTGTTACTTGGTGTCAGTGTATGTCTTTGTTACTTGGTGTAAGTGTGTGTCTGTGTTACTGGGTATCAGTGTGTGTCTTTGTGACTTGGTGTCAGTGTATGTCTTTGTTACTTGGTGTAAGTGTGTGTCTTTGTTACATGGTGTAATTGTATGTCTTTGTGACTTGGTGTCAGTGTATGTCTTTGTTACTTGGTGTCAGTGTGTGTCTGTGTTACTGGGTATCAGTGTATGTCTTTGTGACTTGGTATCAGTGTATGTCTTTGTTACTGGGTGTCATTGTGTGTATGCGTTAATGGGTATCAGTGTATGTCTTTGTGACTTGGTATCAGTGTCTGTCTTTGTTACTGGGTGTCAGTGTGTGTCTGTGTTCCTGGGTATCAGTCTTTGTTACTTGGTGTCAGTATATGTCTTTGTTACTGGGTGTCAGTGTGTCTCTTTGTGACTTGGTGTCAGTGTATGTCTTTGTTACTTGGTGGAAGTGTGTGTCTGTGATACTGGGTATCAGTGTATGTCTTTGTGACTTGGTATCAGTGTATGTCTTTGTTACTGGGTGTCAGTGTGTGTCTGTGTTCCTGGGTATCAGTGTATGTCTTTGTTACTTGGTGTAAGTGTATGACTTTGTTACTTGGTGTCAGTTTATGTCTTTGTTACTTGGTGTCAGTGCATGTGCTTGTGACTTGTTGTCAGTGGATGTCTTTGTTACTGGGTGTCAGTGTATGTCTTTGTTACTTGGTGACAGTGTATGTCTTTGTGACTTTGTGTCAGTGTATGTCTTTGTTACTGGGTATCAGTGCATGTCAAAATACTTGGTGTTAGTGTATGTCTTTGTTACTTTGTGTCAGTGTGTTTCTGTGTATCAGTGTATGTCTTTGTGACTTGGTGTCAGTGTATGTCTTTGTTACTGGGTATCAGTGCATGTCAAAATACTTGGTGTCAGTGTGTTTCTGTGCATGTCTTTGTTACTGGGTGTCAGTGTGTGTCTGTGACACTAGGTGTCAGTATTTAGTTTAGTTTCGAGATACAGCACTGAAACAGGCCCTCCGGCCCACCGAGTCTGTGCCGACCATCAACCAAACATTTATACTAATCCTACACGAATCCCATATTCCAATAACATCCCCACCGGCCCCTATATATTTCCCTACCACCTACCTATGCTAGGGGCAATTTATAACGGCCAATTAACCTACCAACCTGCAAGTCTTTGGGATGTGGGAGGAAACCGGAGCACCCGGAGGAAACCCACGCAGACACAGGGAGAACTTGCAAACTCCGCACAGGCAGTACCCAGAATCGAACCCGGGACGCTGGAGCTGTGAGGCTGCAGTGCTAACCACTGCGCCACTGTGCTGCCCAGTGTGTATCTGTGTTACTGGGTGTCAGTGTGGTCGTTTGTCTTACTGGGTGTCAGTGGGTGTCTGTGTTACTTGGTGTAAGTGTGAGTCTTTGTTACTTGGTGTCCGTGTGTGTCTGTGTTACTGGGTGTCAGTGCATGTCTTTGATACTGGGTGTAACTGTGTGTCTTTGTTACTTGGTGTCCGTGTTTGTCTGTGTTACTGGGTGTCAGTGTGTGTCTGTGTTACTTTGTGTAAGTGTATGTCTTTGTTACTGGGTATCAGTGCACGTCAAAATACTTGGTGTCAATGTATGTCTTTGTTACTTGGTGTCAGTGTGTGTATCTAAGTGGGTGTCAGTGTGTGTCTGTGTTACTGGGTATCAGTGTGTGTCTTTGTTACATGGTGTAATTGTAAGTCTTTGTTACTTGGTGTCAGTGTATGTCTTTGTTACTTGGTGTAAGTGTGTGTCTGTGTTACTGGGTATCAGTGTGTGTCTTTGTGACTTGGTGTCAGTGTATGTCTTTGTTACTTGGTGTAAGTGTGTGTCTTTGTTACATGGTGTAATTGCATGTCTTTGTGACTTGGTGTCAGTGTATGTCTTTGTTACTTGGTGTCAGTGTGTGTCTGTGTTACTGGGTATCAGTGTATGTCTTTGTGACTTGGTATCAGTGTATGTCTTTGTTACTGGGTGTCATTGTGTGTATGCGTTACTGGGTATCAGTGTATGTCTTTGTGACTTGGTATCAGTGTCTGTCTTTGTTACTGGGTGTCAGTGTGTGTCTGTGTTACTGGGTGTCAGTGTATGTCTTTGTGACTTGGTATCAGTGTGAGTCTTTGTTACTTGGTGTCCGTGTGTGTCTGTGTTACTGGGTGTCAGTGCATGTCTTTGATACTGGGTGTAACTGTGTGTCTTTGTTACTTGGTGTCCGTGTTTGTCTGTGTTACTGGGTGTCAGTGTATGTCTGTGTTACTTTGTGTAAGTGTTTGTCTTTGTTACTGGGTATCAGTGCACGTCAAAATACTTGGTGTCAATGTATGTCTTTGTTACTTGGTGTCAGTGTGTGTATCTAACTGGGTGTCAGTGTGTGTCTGTGTTACTGGGTATCAGTGTGTGTCTTTGTTACATGGTGTAATTGTATGTCTTTGTTACTTGGTGTCAGTGTATGTCTTTGTTACTTGGTGTAAGTGTGTGTCTGTGTTACTGGGTATCAGTGTGTGTCTTTGTGACTTGGTGTCAGTGTATGTCTTTGTTACTTGGTGTAAGTGTGTGTCTTTGTTACATGGTGTAATTGTATGTCTTTGTGACTTGGTATCAGTGTCTGTCTTTGTTACTGGGTGTCAGTGTGTGTCTGTGTTCCTGGGTATCAGTCTTTGTGACTTGGTGTCAGTATATGTCTTTGTTACTGGGTGTCAGTGTGTCTCTTTGTGACTTGGTGTCAGTGTATGTCTTTGTTACTTGGTGGAAGTGTGTGTCTGTGATACTGGGTATCAGTGTATGTCTTTGTGACTTGGTATCAGTGTATGTCTTTGTTACTGGGTGTCAGTGTGTGTGTGTGTTCCTGGGTATCAGAGCATGTCTTTGTGACTTGGTGTCAGTGTATGTCTTTGTTACTTGGTGTAAGTGTGTGTCTTTGTTACTTGGTGTAAGTGTGTGTCCGTGATACTGGGTATCAGTCTATGTCTTTGTTACTTGGTGTCAGTTTATGTCTTTGTTACTTGGTGTAAGTGTATGACTTTGTTACTTGGTGTCAGTGTGTGTCTGTGTTCCTGGGTATCAGTGTATGTCTTTGTGACTTGGTGTCAGTGTATGTCATTGTTACTGGGTGTCAGTGTGTCTCTTTGTGACCTGGTGTCAGTGTATGTCTTTGTTACTTGGTGGAAGTGTGTGTCTGTGATACTGGGTATCAGTGTATGTCTTTGTGACTTGGTATCAGTGTATGTCTTTGTTACTGGGTGTCAGTGTGTGTCTGTGATACTGGGTATCAGTGTATGTCTTTGTTACTTGGTGTCAGTTCATGTCTTTGTTACTTGATGTCAGTGCATGCGCTTGTGACTTGTTGTCAGTGGAAGTCTTTGTTACTGGGTGTCAGTGTATGTCTTTGTTACTTGGTGTAAGTGTATGTCTTTGTTACTGGGTGTCAGTGTGTGTCTGTGACACTAGGTGTCAGTATTTAGTTTAGTTTGGAGATACAGCACTGAAACAGGCCCTCCGGCCCACCGAGTCTGTGCCGACCATCAACCAAACATTTATACTAATCCTATACGAATCCCATATTCCAATAACATCCCCACCGGCCCCTATATATTTCCCTACCACCTACCTATACTAGGGGCAATTTATAATGGCCAATTAACCTACCAACCTGCAAGTCTTTGGGATGTGGGAGGAAACCGGAGCACCCGGAGGAAACCCACGCAGACACAGGGAGAACTTGCAAACTCCGCACAGGCAGTACCCAGAATCGAACCCGGGTCGCTGGAGCTGTGAGGCTGCAGTGCTAACCACTGCGCCACTGTGCCGCCCAGTGTGTATCTGTGTTACTGGGTGTCAGTGTATGTCTTTGTTACTTGGGGTCAGTGTGTGTCTGTGTTACTGGGTGTCAGTGTGGTCGTTTGTCTTACTGGGTGTCAGTGTGTGTCTGTGTTACTTGGTGTTAGTTTGAGTCTTTGTTACTTGGTGTCCGTGTGTGTCTGTGTTACTGGGTGTCAGTGCATGTCTTTGATACTGGGTCTAACTGTGTGTCTATGATACTTGGTGTCCGTGTTTGTCTGTGTTACTGGGTGTCAGTGTCTGTCTTTGTTACTGTGTGTCAGTGTATGTCTTTGTTACATGGTGTCAGTGTGTGTCTGTGTTACTGGGTGTCAGTGCATGTCTTTGTTACTTGGTGTCAGTGTATGTCTTTGTTACTTGGTGTAAGTGTGTGTCTTTGTTACATGGTGTAATTGTATGTCTTTGTTACTTGGTGTCAGTGTATGTCTTTGTTACTTGGTGTCAGTGTGTGTCTGTGTTACTGGGTATCAGTGTATGTCTTTGTGACTTGGTATCAGTGTATGTCTTTGTTACTGGGTTTCATTGTGTGTCTGCGTTACTGGGTATCAGTGGATGTCTTTGTGACTTGGTATCAGTGTCTGTCTTTGTTACTGGGTGTCAGTGTGTGTATCTAACTGGGTGTCAGTGTGTGTCTGTGCTACTGGGTATCAGTGTATGTCTTTGTGACTTGGTATCAGAGTATGTCTTTGTTACTGGCTTTCAGTGTGTGTCTGTGTTACTTGGTATCTGAGTATGTCTTTGTTACTTCGTGTCAGTGTATGTGTTTGTGACTTGGTGTCAGTGTATGTCTTTGTTACTTGGTGTAAGTGTGTGTCTTTGTTACATGGTGTAATTGTATGTCTTTGTTACTTGGTGTCAGTGTATGTCTTTGTTACTTGGTGTCAGTGTGTGTCTGTGTTACTGGGTATCAGTGTATGTCTTTGTGACTTGGTATCAGTGTATGTCTTTGTTACTGGGTGTCATTGTGTGTCTGCGTTACTGGGTATCAGTGTATGTCTTTGTGACTTGGTATCAGTGTCTGTCTTTGTTACTGGGTGTCAGTGTGTGTCTGTGTTCCTGGGTATCAGTGTATGTCTTTGTGACTTGGTGTCAGTGTATGTCTTTGTTACTGGGTGTCAGTGTGTCTCTTTCTGACTTGGTGTCAGTGTATGTCTTTGTTACTTGGTGGAAGTGTGTGTCTTTGTTACATGGTGTAATTGTATGTCTTTGTTACTTGGTGTCAGT